>NC_079137.1:63868052-64539302 GCF_945859705.1 Episyrphus balteatus | reverse complement strand
ATTTTGGTTATATTGCCAGTATACCGTTAATTTTGGTTCTAAAATGAAAATTGCAATGTCCCTCTTGTGTATCTCACAAAACTCATGTCATAACTAATAAGTTTGAAAAAAAAAAATCACTTAAGTTTTAGGCAGTACTTCAAGATAGATACCTACACACAAACTTGCGGGTCCCACTTTTTTACATTCTCTATTTCATATCTGATTTTTATAGCAAGTTGAATTTAAAATGCGAAACAAAAGCCTTAACTCTGGCAAAAATAAATAAGATAATTAAAAAAAAAAAAATTAAGTCCTTCAGACATGGTATTGGTATTCAAATGAGAAAAATTACTTTAAAAAAAAAAACTATGGGAACTATCGAATAAAAACTATCAAACTATCGATAGTTGTAAAATATTCATTCATTCGATAGTTTTAAATCATTCATTCATTCTTTAATTTAGTTTCTATTTTCATTCGAATAGTTTTTTCATTCGATAGTTTTGTTACTATTTTCATTCGAATTATTTTTCTCATTCGATAGTTTTGTTACTATTTTCATTCGAATAGTTTTTTCATTCGATAGTTTAGTTACTATTTTCATTCGAATAGTTTTTCATTCGATAGTTTTTTCATTCAAATAGTTTTCTTAAACGATAATTTTTTTCATTTGAATAGTTTTTTTATACGATAGTTTTAATTCGATAGTTTGTTCGATAGTTTTTTTTCGATAGTTTTATTCGATAGTTTTTATTCGAATGAATGAATGAATGAACTATTCGATAAATCAAATTATTCAGTTACTAACTATCGATAGTTGAAATCATACGATAGTTCCCATCACTACTCTCATCTATCCAAGAAATGTCAGGTACCATGCCTAAAATACGAGTAACAACAGCAATTCGGTAACCCTACTCAAATGATAAAAAACACAAAAAAAAATTGTGGAGTAGGATTGAAAAGTGGCAACCCTGTATTTATTTTATTTTCAGTGTCAACTCATTTTTCGTTAGACACCAATTTTGATTTCTAACCTTATGAGCCGCTTGAACTTATAGGCTTGAGAAGCTAGAATATTTACTTATTAATTTTTGTTTTAAAACAGTGTTATATTATTGAAATTGTGTTTTATTTTTTCTTTCAGTGAATTAGAGATCCACATTTAAACTTTCCTTAAGCAAAATACATACTCTTTCATCCTAAAAAGATTTAATGATGACAAAAGAAGCCTAAATAAATTTTATATTTCTCTTGAGACTTATCACATAATTGGGGAATTTCACGTGAAACCGACCACGAAAAATGTCGTTAGTCTCTAAATTTGTTCATATTTGGTATAATGTATTCCTCTATCGATTACAAAAATACATCTGGAAGGATTTTGAATTTAAAAGACTTATAATGGAGTTATGGGCTTTTATAGTTATGGAAAACTGTGGGGATGAGTTCGTTTGAAAAATATAACTTAATTAAACGAAGGGGTTCTTTCCAAATATGAATTCTAAACCGGAAATCGATTTATTTTCTTCGATAAAAAACCGGAAGTTGGCATTTCAAATCCAAATTTAGGACACTTCGACCCTTTTCCTTTAGATAGTCTTATAAATAAAGCTTATACAATTCAGAAAGTATGTGCTAAGTTTCAGAGTGGGATACCTACCCATTCGTTTAGAAAATATACATATTTTAGTACGTGGACTGCGGGCAAAAAACTTTTTTGTAGAAAAAAAAAACCGGAAATAAGCAATTTTTTTTAAGTTTTGGGTATTTTAGCCCATTTTTTTAAATTATATTTTCTTAAGTGGTAATGCTACCTATACAATATATATATAATATATGAAGTTTGAAGATGGGATCTCAACTCGTTTACAAATTATTTGTGTATGCAACCGGTCTTTTTCTTCATTTTCTCAATTTTTCTTGTATTAACAGGTGCCATCTATAATATTATAATTGAATATAACTTAACAATTTAATCCAAAAAGAAAAACAAGACCCACCAACCTTAAACTTTTTTTGTCAATTTGATTTGATCGTCTTTTTTTGCAAATAGTTTTCAGAAATAATTCTTTTCTGAAGGTCTTAAATGTGCTGAGCTCAAATCTAAAGTCAGAAATATTATTTTACTAGGCTGCGTTTTTGAAATACATATTACCGTTATAAAAAAAACTTGTTTTTGCATTTTCTTTTCGTTAAGGTATCATTTATGATTTTTTTCAATAATATAACCATATTTATTGCCTCTTAAAAAAAAAAAAACCATTTTAATTCAAGATACAGTTATGGAGTCCTTAGATTCCTTGTTCCTCATTTCTTTTTACAATAAACTCATATTTTCAATTCACCATGCCAAAGGCAGTATAGTATTTTCCATTTCTGTGAGAGAATCACACAAAAAAAAAACACCCTTTCAACAAATTTAGCAAATCTACGAATTCCTATTGCTTCTATATTAAAACCAACATTTTTAGCATTTTTTATCAGGAAAAAAATTTAGAAAAACAGAGAATTTTTTGTAAAAATTTATTCATTTATTAAATCAAAAATACTTCCTCATTATGCTACGTTTCTGAACAATACTTCCAATGATTAAAAATTCAAATGCCAATTCCTTTTTCATACTAAATTGCGTTAAAACTGAGAAATTTGCTTCTGGAAAATATGGTGGAAGTTTTTCAGGATCAGCTGTTAGATTTTTAAACGAAAGAAGATATCCCTTAAAAGAATAAAAAAAATTATTCAAAATTACAAAAATATCTAAAAACTTACTTTAGGAATAGGACACTTTGGTATTTCTCCAGATTCAGCTAAAAAATCTCTTAAAATTTTATGCAAAGGTGTTTCAGTTTTTCCAGCAAAAAATTGACATCCATCGCCATCTTTAACAGTTGTTAAAGGTATTCGTTCCCTATTACTTCTGATTAAAGCAATTTCAGTTGAATAAGTCATTGTTTTGAATTCTTGGGCAAATTTCAATTCACTAAATATGCCTCCTGGCTTGTAAATTTTATAATCAATAAAGCAATTGGAAGAGCTAATATATTTTGGATTTGTTTTGCAATTTATTGAACTTAAAATTACTTCGAAATTTCGCTAAAATTCAAAAAAATTATTTTATATCAATTTTTTTTTTTTAATAGTCAAAATTCTTACTTTTCCATGAGTGAAACTAATGATTAAACATAAAAATAATAAAACATTTGATAATTTGTTCATAGTGGTAGCTGATACACACAATCGTTTTGAAAGTTAATAAATTTATAGAAACTAATTTCAGTTTCGTTTGATTCAATTTCAGGTAATTGCTGAACAACAATTTTTTTAATTTTTTTAATTGATTTTTAATCGTTGAACTGATAAAGCTATCATTTTAATATTATTGAGCATTATTAGTCCCATAGAATCAATTTTGTTTTATTTTGTTTTGTCCAATTGGCTCAATAAGTTTTTAATTTTTTTAATAAGTTATTATGTCGTTAAAAATGCCACTGATTATTTGTTTTTAAAAATCTGGAGGTCCTGGAATATTTTTCAAAGTTTTTTCATAATGTTTTTTTATGGTATTTTAGATCTTTTTTTTTTTCAAGCAAATCCAGAAGAAAACGGATTGCATTACGAAGGACACTTTTTTTTAAACATTTTGTTGCTCTTAAAAATAAATTAAAATAATTTTGAATGAAAAGTCTCTGTTTATCTTTTTTTATTTTTTTGTTTTTGTTTTATTTTAATCATTTTTGGAACGCATTTTATTAAAAATCAATTAAAAATATTTTCTCATGCTACGTTTCTGACGAACACTCCCATCGAGTTGAAATTCGGAAGCAAATTCATTATCTATATTATAACGAACTGAAATTGAAAAATTTGCTTCTGGTAAATATGGTGGTAATTTTTCCGGATCAGCGGTAACACCTTTAAATGTTAGAAGATAATCCTTAAAAATAGAAAAAAAAAAAAATGCAATCACGAGTTATTTTTCCAATTTGCGTATACTTACTTTTGGAATAGGACATTTTGGTAAATTTCCATGTGCAATTAAAATGTCTCTACAAATATTTTGCAAATGCATTTCTAAATTTCCTTCAAGAAATTCACATCCATCACCATTTTTCACATTTATCAATGGAAATCTTTCCTTATTTACCCTTATTAAATCAATTTTCAACGAATAAGAGATTTTTCGAACTTCTTTGGCATATTTAAAATCAGCAAATGCACGACCTTGTTTATGTATTTTATGATCAAGAAAACAATTGTGGTAGCTTATGATTTTTGGATTTGTTGTGCAATTTAATGCATGTAAATGGATTTCAAAACTTCGCTGTTTATAAAACAAAACAAAAAATATTACTAACAAAAACTTTTAATTATTTTGTTTAAATGCTCACTTTCTCATAACTTAATTTTATGTATAAAAATAAAAATAGTAAAATAATTGATGCTTTTTGCATGTCTTTTGTTAATGCCATTTAGATTATGAATACACTAATAAAAATTAGTTAATACACAAAAATTGCTTTATTTCATCTCATTTCCAAATGAATATCAAAACTGAAAGAATATTCTTAATTGATTTTTAAATGTTAAATTGATAAAACTTTTGACGACTAACTACATAACTAATAAAAATTTATTTTCAAAATCTATTTTGATAGAAGGAGGGACGTCGGTCGTCGCAATAAGGTGTCATGGGATGAGGTATTAGATGAAAATGATGCTATTTTCTAATTGCTTATCATCAATATAAACAAAATGATTCAATTTTTTTTACAATATAACCAAAAAATGACACATATGAGGTGTTCGAAAAAATAATGGGTCAACGTCCATTTGAAATTTGTGCATTATTTTGAACTTTTAGAAGCTTTTTCTCAAGAACTAAAGGCACTTTTGCAATAAATGTCTTACAGATCAATAGTTATGTATATTTTCTTATAAAACGAAAGCCTTAATTTTTAGGACCTTTAAACATCCAACCTATAGGCTCTTTTTAGTTTCCATGAAAAAAAAAAAAAAAAAACAAATTCTATTGTTTCGTAGGCCTTTAAAGAATTTTTTTCTCTCCAAGATAGAAACGCCTTATCACCAAAAGTAACTTTATGAAGTCTCTATATTCTTGGTTTCTATCACAAATATTACCTAACCATTTGATTTCTGTTGTTAAAAAAAAATAAAAACATTTTTACCAATTTTCATTGGGTTACCTATAATTTTTGTCAAAGTTTTATTTAGTTCTGGATTTCACCATTTCATAATAAGAAATACAATTTCACTCAAGATTCAATTTTGTAGACTCTTAAGATACTAAGTTCTTATAGCAAACAATTTTTTTATTATCAAGTTTTAATAATAAAAATAATTTATCATACATATGTAACTTTCTCAATCCTTAAAAAAAAACACCCTTTTACCAAGATCAGACTTTATGAAGTCTCTATATTCTTCTGTCTGCGTATTACGGTTATATGCCTGTCAAAATGAAAATACAAACACCTCTGCGCTCTCACCAATAACTCTTCTTTATGTGATCTTATTGACTTGATTCTTATTATATATCAAATTCAAAATCAAAAAATAATTAAAAAAGATGTACCTACCATAATAATAACACTCGTCAACAAATTTTTTTTTTGCCACAAGAATCAAGATATACTTTTCTAGAGGTTTTTGGTTTGACCACCCACTTTTCCTTTCGCTAAAAACATCTATTAATTTTTTAATGATGTTTTAAATATGTTGTAAAAATTCTATTTATTTATCGAGTTGTGCCAAAAATATTGAAAAGTGATCCTGATCAGTGATCAATAAAAAAATAAAAATATTTTAAATCATTGACCATTAAGTTTAAAAGGAAATCTATACGAAAAATCATTCTTAAAAATATACTTCAGTTTTTCTTCAAGAAAAATATGAACTTTTTAATTGAAAATCAGTACAAGTCTTCATTACAAAAAAAAAAAAATGTAAAAATGCAATTTTTGAAAAAAAAAAAAACACTTTTTGTCGTTGTTTTATACTGTTCTCATGAAAAATATGTACAGTATTTACTGTATTTTTCAGTATTTTTCATTTAGCATTATTTATTAAAGCTAAGTATAAGTACACTCCTTTTCGTCAGAATAGGTACACAACTTTTCAAATGTTCATTAATGGTTTTTCCCCAATATTGGTACGTGACCTAACAATGTTTTATTGTTTTTTGATAGTTTAAGAAGTTAGGAAAAGCAACGACTAAAATTATTTCAAAATGGACCATAACTTTCCCATTGTTTTTCTTGTAAGGTATTTTTTGAGGAAGAATTAACTTATTTTTTTGTTCATCAGAATATGTACACCCTTATTATCTTTAATGTTTATGTGGATTTCGGGCAAATTTACCATTAAACCAAAAAACTGGACTTTCCTAAGTGTAATTAAATAATTATACCACCATTTTGAAAAACATGGGTGGATTAAAATCGCTAAATTATGGCGAAAACACCTTGACAAATAAAGCAGACAATAAAGGAACCACCACAATTGGTAAGTTTAAAAAATTTACGAATAGTGAATATGCTCTATCCAGACTTCAGATACAAACATTCTGGGGGTAAAAAACCATGAATGGTGGTAAAAAAAAATGCAAAAAAACTGTCTTAGACGAGTAAATTTTTACATGTGCTACCAGTTTTGGTGGACTAACGACAAGAATAAAAGTGAAAAACAGTTGTTATATGTAATTTAAGGACATTTAATGGAATGGTCATTAGTCCCAATCTTCTCAAATGGCTGAATTTTGAAAAGACACCATCACTAAACCAAGAACAGAATTGTATGCTTTTACGGTTTTTGAAATCCCTTACCACATCAAAAGATGAGTGGTATTTATTGTTATTTTTGGATTAACGAACATTTAATTTTGATGTCCTTGTTGAGTTAAACTATCAGTTTAACATTCTGCGAAAGGATAAACCATTTTGACCAACTTCATTGTTAAAAGAAGTGTTAAGGCATGGAAGAAAGTAATCTACTATGATAATACTGACAATGAGTTTAAAGCGTGAAGAATGGCCAGAATTATTTGAATATTCAAGAAACTTAATCTTAATTCTCTAGTATTTGTGAACCAGTATACTGGATTTTTCAACAGGACACCGCCTCCTCCCACCAAAAATGCTGTGTTAAATATTGGGAGGAAGTGCAAAATTAGGAAGTACTTCAATATCTACCATAGAAAACAGTCCTGAACCTTGTTGAAAATGTTTGGAAAATTCGAGCCCGTATCGATAAAATTTGTGATCGTCGATTAAGACAAAAATATTTTCTAACCCACCATTTAACAATTTAGGGAAGAGATTCAGATAGATTGCATAAAGAGATTTAACAATGCAATTCCTGGACGGTATTGTTATTTTTTTATGAATAAAAAGGCCACTATGCAAAAAATAAAATAATGAAAATACATTTTTAAGAAGAACTTGGTTTAAATTCACTTCATGGACCACTTTAACATCATTCTTTATGTGTACCTATTCTGATGAAACAAAAAATAAAGTCAATTTTTCTACAAAATGCTTTGGTACAGAGAAACAAGAAAAATAACCACACGTTTTGAATAATTTTTTTTTTGCTGATTCTGCTAACATCTTCAACAATGACTTGACATCAAAAAATTATTAATTTTCCTACACTGTAAGGAAAAAACGAATACTGAACATTTGGAAAGTTGTGTACCTATTCTGATGAAAAGGAGTCTATGTATACAGTTCTTCTTCTAAAAAAATACCATGCAAATCTTATGGGAGAGATTTTTTAAAATTTTTTCCGAAAAAAAAAATATTTTTGAACTCACCACAGCTGTAAACCAAAATCATCGAAAAAAAAATTATCACCACGATTTTTTTCTCGCAATGTGCATCCCATTGTTTTTGCGAAGAAAAACTTACATTTGTCATCTGTTCACCACAGATATTTTTTTTTCTCTAAAATGGTATTTAAAAAATATAAATATAATATAATATAGCTCAAATTAATTTTAAAAACTATTTGAAAGTTATTCTGTTTATTTATAGGTTCATTGCATTTATGTTCTATTAACTCATTTTTTTTTTAAATATTTTACTTGATAAAGAAAGACACATAAATACATAAAAGTTTTAAGAAAAGCAAAACCAAATTAAAAATTCAAAAAATGTATCAATCCAACAGAATGGATTGTACATATAAAAAAATATCAATTATAAAGCTCATTAGTAAAAATCATCAGGCACTTCAAACATGAAATAACACTGTCATTAAGCATTTTGCACTCGCAACTAGAATGTTTTCCAAAGTTAAACTAAATCGGCTGAGTGTATTTATTAATTTGATATTCTTTTCAACAATTTTTTCACAAAAAGTAGATATATATTTTTTAGTGTTTTTTTATAATCTGTGTTTGATATTCAAATTCTTTTTTGACAGCCTGTCAACTATGGTATAATTTTTTCCAGCTACAAATGCCATCCCAATCCAATTTATGTTGAAGTAGAAAAAAATATGTCATGTTTTTTGCAAAATAATCGCCTCACAATTGAATTTATAGTGAAAAAAACTATTGTAGATCTTCGATTTGACATATCTTTGGAAATAGATAGGCCAGCAGCTAGAAATGTTCAACTTTTCAATTTTAAAGGAGTAAAAGGATGCACTATTCTTAAAAGTAGTACAAATGATCCAATTTTAAAAATGTATAAAGATGTTCTTTTACAAGCTGGTTCATTGCCTGATAAATGTCCTATTAAACCGGTAACTATTTCCTCAGTTAAACACAATAACTTGAATTTGATTTTGATCCTTTGTTTATTTTTTTTTTCTTCAGGGTTTTCAATTTAAATTTATAAATGTGACATTTGATTTTTTAAATCTAGGAACTTACTATCTTCCTGAATCTAAATTCAAAATTTCTTCGATTGCTAAAGAGAAAGAAATATCCTTCATGGATTCAAGAATCGAAGGACGAATTTTACATAAGAAAAGTAAATTTAAAAGAACGAAAAACTTTAATTGATATCACATATTAATATTTAATTGAAAAAAAAAAAAATAATAATAATAAAAAAAATTGATTTATAAAAAATTGTGTTTAAAATTTAAATGTCCTGGGAGCCTAATTGTTGTTCCAAGATTTTCTTGTAGAATTCTAATTTTTACTAATTTGTATGATAATGACATACAAATTGATTGAGAGCATCATAATTACCCATACCAATAACCCATTAGTGATTAAATCAGACTAGTTTAACAATCTTTTTGGGAAATGGGAACATTTTATTTCAAATTAGTAGGTAGTAGCATTTCACTTTTGACATCAAAAATGGTTACCAGTACATTAAGAGCAATAATTATTTTGATATTCTTGCCAGTAATTTCGTACCAAAAAGTAAATAATTTTGTATTAAATTTTACTATATTTTTAACTTAATTAAGATTTTTTTTGATAGTCTGGAAACTTTGGACTGGTTCTTACAAAATACGAATGCCATCCCAATCCAATTTATGTAGAAATTGAAACTGTGAAATGTTTTCAATTAAAACAAAGCCTCACTCTTGTGTATCAAATGAAAAAAGTTATGACTGATCCACGATTGGATTTGTCCTTGCATTTAGATACAATATCAACAAAAAATGTCGAAATATTTAATGCAAAAGGAGTGAAAGGTTGTGATTTACTTGGAAATAAAATTAAAAATCCAATGATAAGGATGTTAAGGGATGTTATTTCAAGAGCTGGTCCTTTACCTGATAGGTGTCCCGTTAAAAAGGTAATCGTTGTTTTAAATACTTAAAAATAGATTTTGTTTATTTAATATGTATGTATTTTCATTCAATTTCAGGACTTTTATTATAAATTTATAAATGTGACATTTGATGTCTTAGATTTACCAAATTATTATTTACCAGAATCTTCTTTCAAACTTGTTGTGAATACTAAAGATTCTGAAACTTATGTTATGGAATCAACAACTAGAGGTCGACTTACATATAAAAAACGGAAATCTAATAAGAATTAAGAATTTTTAATGAAATGTTTTTTTTTTTTAATTTTTTAAGGAAAGTAGGTCTCCTCATATTGTTTAAAATAAACACAAAATTTAAAATTTTAAGTTATTTGAGCGTCAAACTTAGGAACATTCACTTTTGATCTGTGGTGCAAAATTAATCTTGGACGCCCAAGTGAACTCGGATTACGCGATATTAAAAGAGTTAAAGGTCACTAAAACTGAAAATTAATAATAATTTTTTCAAATAGTTTTTAAAATATGAAACATTTTTTGTTATCAAAATATTAATGAAACATCTTTTAACCTCAAAATTTAAAATTGTATAAATTCGTCATTTAATTTTTTTTTTTTTTTTAATATCTCAATAAATAAAAAAGTTATAAATGTTTTTTTATGAAAAGATACTGTTTTTTGTTTTTATGGTAATAGCTTAAAAAATTTGTACGTAACTCAAAAAAAAATTGCCCCGTAATCATTCAAATTCAGATCGAAAAAAATTAACACAAAGTTTTAGAACTTGGTTCACTTTTATATCTCAGCGCTTTTTTATGCCACACTTAATTTCAACATAGGATAACTTGGCTCCTTTTTTACAGTTATGTAAATTGACTGATATGGAGTCAGCTTCCAAGCGTGGAGTGGATATTTAATAACTATTTTAACATCAACCAAAAAACTTTCAAGTTCATAATAAGATGCCACTGCTCATTTGTTCACTACGGCGTATACGTGTTATTTTTGAAAAATTATTTTGCTCTTATAAAAGATTCAAATTTGAGTTATAGAACTTACATAATGCGTTCAAAATACAATACAATATAATTTTTGGCAATTTAAGGTGCCAATTTGAGGTCACTTGTTTTCATCAAGTAATTTCTGGAATAAAAAGGGTGTTTCTATTATAACGGGTGTGAGATAGTTACATAATTATTTGTTCCTGGTTTTTGTATTATTCACTCAATAAGATATTTAATAGCTTTAAAACTTAATGTATTTATTTGTTAATAAATTATTAAAAATTGCATTATTTTAATTCTTAGTATTAGATGTAATGTGTGTGACGTTACAAAATCGATTCATTCTGCTTCGGTGACTTTTAGAAGCCATATTATTTTCCAGTTTCCAGTAAGCATACCTATATGTAAAAGAAATTTATGAAAACTGCGTTTTTATAGGTACAAATTCAAAAATCTAACATGGGTCACATATTTTTTGTAACGGGTGTGACATTGTATAAAAAAACGTATTTTTACAATAAATAAACATTATAGAAAAAATCAATAACTTCAAGTTTCATAATATTTAAGGTTAACCCTTAACTATAGTGGTGGGTCCAGGGGACCCACATCAACTTTTAAAAAGTTAATAAAAACCGTTGAAAATGAATTTTCTCTTTTTTTTTTTTATTTTTTTATTTTTTTTTAAATTGTTATCTTTTGATGCTTAAAAACAAAATTTATAAAAAAATTCAATTTTGTATTTTATTTTATCATTTCAAAACACCACACATTTTCACCACTATAGTTAAGGGTTAAGCACTATTTTCACAAAACAAAAAATTTTAGGATTAGATCTCTTAGAATATTTTAAGATTGAGATAGGTATAAAAAAAAAACTAAACTAATACGAAATTATTAAACTAAAACGATTATTAGTGGTCAACTTTCTTGGAATTACCTAAAAATATTCTATTTTAAAAGACACAATTTTAATAAAAATAAAAATAAAAATAAGTATTTCTTTGAATGAAGGTTTTTGTTAGTAAATGTTCCTTCGACTATAAATTTAAACAATTTCCCACTGTATATAAATTAACATTAGTAAGATAGGATAAAACCATATCTATGTAAATTGTTTAATTCAACCATTTTGTAATAAAAAAAAAGTTTTTTGCTAAAATAAAGATAAAAATAAAAATGACAAAATTGATATTTCAGTTTTGTATTAATTAGATTAATTATAACCTAAATAAAACATACAAATCTGAACAAATTGAACAGTTTATTTCTCAAAAAACAATTTTAAAATTTTGCGTTTTGCTTAAAAGTTTTTGAATAGAAGATCAAGTAGAAAATGAGAATATTCTTTGGAAAATGGAGTAGGTAAATTAACTAAAATTAGTAGGGCGATTAATATTCAAAATAATTATTTGAGTAAAAATAATATTTTTTTTTTTTTTTTTGAAAGTGACAAAAAAAATTATTTTTGGAAAAAGAAATTTTTTTGGATTTTTTTTCACATCACAAAACATATGTTCAGCTTATCTTCGTCTGCTTAATTTTAAAGGACATCGTTTTTAATATAAATCAGTGATTACGAAAAGATAGATTTTGTAGGGAGATGTTTTTGAGTATAAATTCTTTTTCCTAAAAAATTAGTTTATGTTATTGCCTTCTAAAAAACGGTTTTGATAAAAAAAATCAGCATTCTTTAGCAAATAAATTCCTACTATACCTACGGTGACCATATTTCTGAAAGCCAAACCCGGGACGGATAAAAAATTCGTTGGATCGTTTTGAAAATATTGATTTAAAAAAAAAAATTAAAAATTTTTTTAAATGAGTTTTCATAATTCTTCCTTTTTTTTATATTAAGATTTCCTAAACGATTTTATTGCAGCGTTTTTGTTGAAATCATTTAAGTCTTTTACGAAATCAGAAATCAAGAAAATGGTTTTTTAATATTGTCTGTTAATAACTTCTAAAAAAATATTTTTTTAATCAAATTCGGGAGAGCTGTTTTTTAACATTTATATTAAAATGGTTTTGAAATTGTAAGAACCTTAACACAATTTTTAACATGTCCTTAAAAGTTTTGAAACTTATCTGGGTTCTTTACTCTTCCATATGTTGTTCTTTATTCGAAAACATTTTTCCTGGTGTAGCAACCTGACAAACAGAAGCTGGAACTAAATAATTGACGAACATTTAAAAAAAACTAAAGCCTAGTTTAGAGAAAAAACGAAAATTTTCATACAAAACCAGCACAACGAAATCGTAAACGAAAATTTTGCTTTTCGTTGCACAGTACGCAGCTTGGAGACTTAAAAAATTTTTCGTTTTGCTTCAGCAGCGTACTAGAAAAATAGAGTTTTCTTGTTTTCCGTACAAAGTATTTAAAATATTAAATACAAAAATCAGAGAATGTGCAAATACGGGACAATCACGGGACAAATTACAAAATACGGGACACTTATACGTCCCGGGTTTCTTAAATAAAAACCCGGGACAAGCTGTAGAAATACGGGACAGTCCCGGGTAAACCGGGACGGATGGTCACCGTAACTATACCTACTTAATTAAGAAAAAAAAATTTTTTTTTTGCATATAATTATAAAAAAATTTCTTGATTTCTGACTTTTTTCTAAGCGACATCGGTTCAAATTTCAAAGTAACTCAAGTACCACACTGGTGTATAAATAAATGTAAATTCATTAATTTTGGTGTAAAATTGAGAAATTTGAATAAAATGGTGTATTTATCAAAAAAAGATGGTATAAAAATTATACCATCATCTTTTCTGTGCAAAATTTCAACATTTCTTTTAAGATTCCGTGCAAAAAATACGCCGATATACAATTGTTTTTATAATACACCATTATTCGTGCATAAAATTATTCGATTCTCAAATGAACCGAAACGGTATATTTTGTACACTCTCTTTGGTGTAGGAAGTACACCCTGTGGACATAAAATTCACCAGACTACATAAGTGGGAGACGTCATATTTTTCCATGGCCGCCATTTAAATAATGAAGACAGTGATTAATTATTTTACTATAAAAGTACTATATCGGCCTAATTATCCCGCATTCTTACTTTTTTTCGATTCGTTTATATTATAAATAAGAGAACTATTCTAAATAAATTGCACGACTGGGGTCGCACGTACTTGCTCTTATGCTTAAAGTAACTATAATGTTAAAGCTTTTTATTCAAGAAATTAAAAATTTGATATTTTGAAGAAATTTCATAAGTAGTATAAAAAAATTAAATCTGTTTTTATAATTAAACTCCGTTTTAAATTATCTTAAAAAAAAAAAACAAATATGCCATTTTATTTCTTTTATAAAAAGGTATTTTTAGAAAAAATTTTTCGAAAATTGTAGGAGCCGTTTTTTAAAAAAATAGTTTTTTATATATAAAAATTTTTTAACATTTCTCAAAAAAAAAAGTTGGGATGCCATTTTGAAGAAATAATTAATTTACACATTAAAACTAAATTTCAAAATTTTTCATTGATCCGTTTTCAAAAAATTGATTTTTCAAAAAAAAAAATTTGAAATATTTTTTAAAAAACCAAAAATGCGGTTTTTGAAAATTTTCTAAAATTTTAATATTATCTTTACTTACACACTTTTGTATAAAAATTTTCATTTAAATCGGGTTAATGTTGTACGAGATTTCAGAAACGAAAAATACCGTTCTATGACAGGTACCGTTAATAACGCTACAAAAAATATTTTTTTTATTTAAAAAGTTGGCTCTTATGTGTAGTACTACACACAAAAATTTTAATCAAAATCGTTAGAGCCATTTTTGAAAAAAATTAACTTTTCTATTTCCGTTATATGGCAGGTACCGTTAGTTTTGGTCATAAAAAAAAAATTTCAATTTCCCCTCTAGGGAATCACCAAAAACTGCTAACTACCAAGTTTGAAGAAAATCACTTCACTCGTTTAGTACTCCAGTCAAAGCGTCATTTGACCTTGCGATGAGAGGCACTGTCTGTTTTTATTTCATGGATTGATGGGGGTATGTTTAAAAGGCTTAAACCCCATTTCTCACCACCTGATCATTCTTTTTAGCGGAGTTATTCACAAAAATGCATTTTTTGGGATATTTTACTTCTAAGCTAATATCTTTGCTCCAGATTATCATAGACCAAAAAATAAACATACATTCTTTTCCTTATAATATTTTCTATCGTTGTATGTAATTTCATTGTATTTGAGTGAGTAAATATAAAATGGCAGCCATTTAAAGTCAAATTCTTGTTGTTAAAAAACACATTTTTGTCATTATTTCGAAAAAAGCTTATATTATGATTGACATTTTTCTAACCTATTTTGTAGCCCTGTTCATGTCCTGCATTTTACAGAAAAAATGAGCTCTTTATCACCAAAGATGGCCGAGCTATTGATAAATGAACGCATGCAAAACCGGTGCGAAAACACCCAAAAATATCGTTTTTTGGGAATAACTCGACTTCAGAATGTCCTACGGCAAAAAATAAAGCAATGAATTGTTCGTTACAACATTTTCTATCAATTTAGTGCACAATCTTTTTGTTGAAACAAATAAAAAATAAGTAATATTAAGTCAAAGTCGTTTTTTTGTTTAGCAAACCCTTGCCTTATTATTTTGCAAACGGTGCGAGTATTGGCTAAGAAAATAAAATATTATTGTAGTCCTTTAAATTATCTACAATTTAAAAAAAAAATTAGCTCTCTACGACCCAGACGAGCCGAGAAATTAATTTTTTAAAAAAGGTCCAAATGACCAACGAAAAAACATAAGACAAATTCTCTTATAACAAGAAACAATGAAAACAACCCTCTCACTGAGAACTAGTATTCGAATCATAAACAAGGGAAATTTTTTTGAATTTTCGTACGGATTAATGCTTTCTTAAAATTATAATAACTCGGCTCCCGTGGGTCGTAGAAAGCTAAATTTTTTTTTTAAAATGTAGACAATTTAAAGGACTACAATAATATTTTATTTTCTTAGCCAATACTCGCACCGTTTGCAAAATAATAAGGCAAGGGTTTGCTAAACAAAAAAACGACTTTGACTTAATATTACTTATTTTTTATTTGTTTCAACAAAAAGATTGTGCACTAAATTGATAGAAAATGTTGTAACGAACAATTCATTGCTTTATTTTTTGAAGTAGGACATTCTGAAGTCGAGTTATTCCCAAAAAACGATATTTTTGGGTGTTTTCGCACCGGTTTTGCATGCGTTCATTTATCAATAGCTCGGCCATCTTTGGTGATAAAGAGCTCATTTTTTCTGTAAAATGCAGGACATGAACAGGGCTACAAAATAGGTTAGAAAAATGTCAATCATAATATAGGCTTTTTTCGAAATAATGACAAAAATGTGTTTTTTAACAACAAGAATTTGACTTTAAATGGCTGCCATTTTATATTTACTCACTCAAATACAATGAAATTACATACAACGATAGAAAATATTATAAGGAAAAGAATGTATGTTTATTTTTTGGTCTATGATAATCTGGAGCAAAGATATTAGCTTAGAAGTAAAATATCCCAAAAAATGCATTTTTGTGAATAACTCCGCTAAAAAGAATGATCAGGTGGTGAGAAATGGGGTTTAAGCCTTTTAAATATACCCCCATCGATCCATGAAATAAAAACAGACAGTGCCTCTCATCGCAAGGTGAGGCCCTTTTTTCCGACGCTTTGACTGGAGTATAGGCTGCAGCTCCAGATAGAGACAGACACACAGACAGACAGACAGAATTGCCGGACCCACTTTTTTGGCATTCTCCATCATCGTAATGTCATGTAAAATTGTTATCTCGAGTTCGATTTTTTTTACGAATCCTAAACTTGCCCTATAGTACCTATATCGCAAGTAAAAAATGTAAAAACAACAAAAAAATTATTATTTTTGAAAAACTGATTTTTAAAATCGAAAAAAAATCATTAATTCATTGAAATTTTTGAGGCGTTCGATTTTTAGACGGGGTAGTTTCTAAAATCAGTAGATGGAATTTGTTTCGTTCTTAAATTAGGCACTCAAATTCATATTTAATCATTAGTTAATTGTATGTATTGTGATAGAGAATAATTTATTTTCATTTATTTCATAAGAAATAGTGTACATTTTAATTCATCAAACTATTTAAGGTTAAAAAATAAACTTTGGTTCAAATTATAAATCAGAATAATTTAAATGGTGTATTTTATCCATAGATTTATTGTGTATTTTTCAATTTCAAAGGAATAATTTTTTACCAAAAACCAGTTCATTTTTTATACCACTAGCTCTATTTATATACCAAAATCGGTTCATTTTTTTAACCAGCGGAGTTTATTATATACGAGAAAATGGTATATTTTTTATATTCAAAATGCATATCACGAAAGTGCAAAAAATACTCTAAATATTTTGGTGTATTTTAGACTTTTGTGCTACTTGAGAAAACTTTATGCCGTTGTATTAAGAAAAAAAAATTAAAGTTTTTTTCCTTGAAAATCCAACAATTAAAAAAAATTATTTATTATAAAAAGTTCTTTTTAAATTTAATTAAGCGTATTGTTTGATTTACTTTAAAATAAAAAAGCATTAATATTTCAAGCAACTTTTATCATAAGAACAAGAACGTGCTATCCATTTGTGCATTTTGTTTAGATTTGAGAACAAATTTTTCATTACATTATATGGTGTTATGTAAATACAATTTTTTTTCATTGTTTTTTTTTTTTTTTTTAATTATTAATCACCACTTATACACTTTTAGTGTCTATGTTTACCTTTTTTGCTTTGCTTATGAACTATTTTACCCAAAACAGAGAGGTTTAAAAATATTTCTTTCTTATCTTTCATAACAAGTTCCATTTTGAAACCAACTTCGGGTAGATAAGCTGTAGCATAATCCAAATTTGGTGTTAAATTTTCGAATTTAAAATAAAAATCCTGAAAAAAGATTAATTTTTTTTTTGATAAATCAATTAACAGAACAAAACTCACCTCCGGAATTGGACATTTTGGCCATGTTCCTGCTCTTAAAGTCATATCTTTCAGCAATTGCACATAAAGAATTGTAATATTTTTATGAAATTCTTCACACAACACATCCATATCAGGAGCTTGGAAAAGTAAAAAGAATTTCTTCATTCTTTCCAAATAGAATATTAAATCCATTCGAAATTCTTTAATTGGCTTCTTCAATTGCATATCAAAATTTGCTCCTGTAGCTGGGGCAGGACCATTAAGACTACAAGATGAATTTGATGCAAACTTTTCATTATGATTGCATTTGATATCAACCAAAAATGCATTGAAATTTCTCTAAAAAAAAACAATAAGTTTGACGAGTTTCTTTTGAAAAAAAAAAATGTGTAATGAAATTGCTTACTCCTGCAAAGCAACTGCAAATAAATATTACCAGACAAACAAAAGCTGCTGTTGGAAAACATCGTAAACTAGCTGCCATTTTGAACAGGACTGATAAATATTCATTAAAATATATGAGTTGTAATGATTTTGCAATGTCATTGTTCTAAAAATGTATCAATTATTTTAAATGATTTATTCTTTTGATACGGTAATTATGACTCTCGTTTTTTTTTTTTTTTTGTTTAATAATAATTTGTTATTATTTATATACAATTTTTCTACGTTTTATTTTTTGATTTTATTTATTTTATTCCGTTGAACTTGTTTCCTAATGATTTTGTTCATGATAACCTGATGATTGGTTATAAATTGGCCTTGTAACTAGATAACTGTCACCGACAAACTAAAAAATTAATTGAATCTTTAATTTAAATAAATGAAAAAAATCGAGTAGTTTAGGTATGTTGGAAATTTTAATTATACAGGGTGTCCCGAGATGAGGTAAGAAGATTTTGGGGGATGATTCTTGGGTATATTCTAAAAAAAAATTGTTCAACAGTAAGTCTCTATCTGCAAAATTGATACCATTTAGCGATGATTAAAGAAAACGCTTACTTTGGTATGCTTTTACTCATGTTAGTTTTATTAACTCCGTTAATACTTATGATAAAAACTACATTAATATCTTGATTTTTAGAAGAAATGCTATTCTTTGTACCTGCATTTAAAAAATGTGAATATCTTTTTTAATTGCTCAGGTATTAATTTTTAATGGTATTCATTTTTTCTTACCGATGATTAAAATTATTACAATTACAATTTCTTTTTATGTAAGACCTTGTTACAAAAATTGTTTAAAGTGTGCTTCCAAAAAACGGGCTCTATCAAATATACAAAATCAAGAATTTGGCGATATACGGGTTCAAGTGTTGATATCTTGTTTGTGTACAAAATTATGACTCTGAGACAATTTAACTGCTGAACTTTGGACAGCCATCAACACCATACAAATTACCCTTTTATTTTGAAAAAAAAAATTGAAAATTTTTAACAAAATTTGTTGCATTTTTCTTTAAAAAAAAAATGTTGTTGAAATTGGTTAGGTCGTTTACGAGAAGCACGAAAATTAAGAAAATAATTCTATAGCGGGTAGCGTTAAAAACGGTTTTAAAAAACAGTTTTTTTTTTAATTTCAAAGGCAGGATGTAAAAAGATAGTTTTTCCATTTAAGCCATATGACAAGTATCGTTCAGTTTGATAAAAAAAATCAACTTTCTAAATTTTTGAAGTTAATCGCCCAAGTGGTTCAGATAGAGACAGACAGATTGTAAGACCCAATTTTTTGTTTGCATTCTCTAAAACTGAAAAGTATGTCAATTTTTCAAAAACTGCAAAAAAAAAAAGTTTCCATTATATCAATTTCTTTTATTTTGATGTAATATCATGGCATATTTTTTTAAGGTATATTATTTTAACAATTTTGTAAATCTTGTCCCTTTAAATTTCCTTCTTTTAGATACAACATGACCTATTGCTGTAGCATGCATGAACAAAAATCTTGTATCAAGTGCATTAAAAATCACTTTAAATCCCGCTTCTGGTGTAAAAAATGGCAAAAAATCAGCATTTGGTGTGATATTTAAAAACTTTAAATTATAATCCTGAAAAAAAGAAATAATATTGTAATCTTTTTAAATATAAAAAAAAAAATGTCCTTACTAACCCATTTGAAAGGACACTGTTTTGGCAACGATCCAGCTTGTATTAAAATTGATTTATACATTTTTAAAAATGGATTTTTAACATCTTTTTTAAAAAATTCACAAGCATTAAAACCAACTGTTTTGTAAACAATATAATCATTTCGACTTCCAGGACGATCAAGGTAGACAGTTATATCTAATCGAGGATCAGCGATAAATTTTTGCAATTTCACATCTATACTAACAGGTGTTGGAATTGTTTGATCAATGGAACACTTCAAATGTTGAACATAATTTCCAAAAGTATTGCATTCGAATTTTGTAAATATTATATGGAAATTCTGAAATACATTTTTGTGTTTTTGTTTTGTTTTGGTTTAAAAATTATAAGATTTCGATTTTACCGCCGATTTTGAAGGGCTGGATAGAGATATTATACAAACTATTAGTAGAAAAAGTTCTTCTTTGAGAAACATTTTTCAGTTGAGTGGCCAATTCAATTCAAAAGTGTCAATTTAAAAAAAAAAAACTAATTGAATACTAATGAGTTTCTGATTGATATTTCGTGGAATGTTAAAGGCTCAAACCTATCAAGCAATTAAATGAAGATTATGATTATTTTCTCAGTTTTTGGATTTAAAATTAAAACAAATTTTATACCCTGCTGAAATAACAATAATTTAGAAAATCCATTTAACCGACAAAAATCTCAATTCCTATGATTGATTCATTTAAAATTCTTTAAGTAACCTACATTTTTATTATTATTAAATAATTCAAATAGCTATCGAAAAAGACAACATTTACACGACCTCTCTAGGCACCTCTTTTTATTAAACAATTAAAAAAATAAAAGTCAATCACAATCATACCCAATTTATTATTGAATGTTGACTTTTAATCAACACTTTGTAATATTTCTGTCAATAAATTCAAACCCAATTTGTTCAACCATACGAATTGAGTACACAATTATTGCCCCTCGATAATGATATTCGAGAGATGATATCGTGCCCCTTTCTTCTTTTTTTTTTGTTTTTTGTTTTTGCTTTTATTTATTAAATAAACATTCCAAGAAAATTTTTGTGTTCAAGCAAACACATAATTAAGTTTGTTTATAATATTACTTTGTATAATTTTAATATTTTTTCTGATTAAAACAAACAACGGCGGCAGATGACTTTACAACAAAATGTATTTTTGTTTAAATACAAAACAATGCACTCGATTTAAAAAACAAATACAATTTTTAAAATACACTTAAATAAAAAAAAATTCTTGTTTATTTCATGATAATAAAAAATATCCTTGAAATAAGTTCATTTGCACTTGAACAATTAGGCAAATAACCAGCTGAAGAAGATATTAACATAAAATTTGATAGTAAAATGAAAAATTGATAAACACACAAAACAACAAAAACCGATAATCACAGTCTTTTATTTTATTATGTAGCAGCATCCAAACGCCCCTTCATTTTCAAGAAATAAAGAAAAGATAGAAACTCCCATCCCAAAAAACCACTCTGAATGATAAAGTTCAACAAAAATCGATTTGTAGATATCTTTTGTCTTAATGTGTGGTTTTGTTATCGATTTATCTCTTCATTATCGATATGGTGCGATGATTTTTTGAATAGCTTGTCTTCATCACGTTTTGTTTTTACTTTTTTTTACTTTTTTTATTTTGTGAATTTTCACTTTCACGTATTTTTTTTTTTTTTTTCTTGAATTACTTGTCTACGCCACAAAATGTGGTGGCGGTAAAGTGATGTAGTATTTTGGGTTTTATTTATCTCATATTTACGTCGTGGTTTATTTTTTTAACTTTATTTCTGCAGAGAAATGTATTGGTTTCAAGTAATCACAAGTTTAAGTTTTACGGACACATTTAAGTAAATAATTTTGTTATAAATTTGAGTTAATGTTGTTAGTTTTATATAAACTATTATTTTTCCACTATTTAACAAATATGAAAAAAATTAAATTCACGACCAAGTCGCACTAAATTGATCTTAGAGTAGAAGTTGAATTTTTATAAATTATATGAAATTAATATTTGAGAAGAACATAAAATTGAATTTTTAAAAGAAAAGAGTAACTTTATAATAAATTTAATCCAAAAAATGAAGGGAACAAAAAAAAATCGTGATTTTTTTTAATAATTTTCGAAAGGCTTTATATCTCAGTAAAAAATGATCGCAAATTCTTTTGAGTTTTTTAAACATTTTATTAATAAAATTTGTTAAAATTGTAGACAAATCAAAGAAAAACTAAAAGTTTAAAAAAAAGTTAAATTTAAAAAAAAAAAAAAAATTTGTATCATATTTGGATATTTTTCCTCATTTTGAAAATTTTTGATTTTTCTTTGATTTATCTAAAATTCAAAGGATAATTATTCAAAAATGTTTAAATAAACTCAAAAGAATTTGATTTTTCTCATAAAAAAAGTGATTAGAAGTAAGTCATTTACAGCTGAAGAAATATGGTGTTTTATTTCATCTCAAAAGTTCAAACCCTCACAGCAGAAAAACTGCTTGATGAATAAGTCTGAAACTTTGCATATTAGTTTTAGGTATATTAAGCTTTAATAATTAAGCCTCAGTTTTATCTTATCACCCATAGTTATAAAATAGCGGCATATTTTCTTAAAAACCGTAAAATGCCTATTTTGATAGCTTTTCTAAATTTATCTCAAATGTAATAAAACATTTTTTTTATCAAAGTAAGCTTAATTTATCTTTAGAAAATTAAATGAAATTTTTAAATGTGTCCTTGAATTTTCTGTAAGGTGATTCGTTGTTAAGATATTGATAGTCAAAGTCAAAAGAATGGATTTTGGTTTGATGACTGATATTCCAGTCTAAAAAAAAATCGTAAAAGTTTGAAGCAAAAAATCTTGAAGCCAAATAAATAACGTTTCTAAAAATAATAATCATTTTATCTTGATCCCTTAAATTTTTGGGCTAGTGTATTTTATTATATGTAACTTAATTTTTATTAATAATTAAAAAAAAAAATATTTACTATTTTTCAAAAAAAAAATCAAAATTTTCTTAAATCCAATAAATAATTTATTTTTGAAAATTTTATTTTAATATTCAACCAATAAGTGCAACCTGATGGTGCATTTATTTTTTTTTTTTTTTAGAGATGAAATAATTTTTTTTTTTTTCTTTCACCAACACAAAAAATACATCGTATGTGGGTATTTAAAAATGTTCATTAACACAGGTTTCTTGTCTGAGCAGTTTAAGTATAATATCTTTGCCAGTTTTTCAATTAAAAAAGAAGACGCAAATAAAATTAAATTTGTGCTTGGCAGGAATAAGGTGAGAGACGACATCTTAAAAGAAAAAACAAATTTATATATTTCAGATGTGTATAAATGCTACGCTTGTAGGTAAACAAATATTTACCTACTTAATTCGACGAGAAATAATTAAAATTAAATGCATTTATGAGTTCGAAAAGAAAATTTATCGGTACGTGGGTACTCGAATGAAATACTCGTGTTAAACGGTCATGAACTTGATTTTTTTAATTTATTTTTAGTATGTTTAATATTTGATTCGAAATAACAGGAAAATTTTGACAATATCAAAATATAAAATTATTTAAATTAATATCAATTAAATTTTAACACAAAAATTGTTTACGGTCCAAATTGGAGCCATGTAAGGTTGCATCTTGTCACAAGTATTTCTTTTTATTTTTGTGATCTATGAAAATCTATGAGAGCCGTGTTGTTTTGCGGACAGAATTTTGTCTATAGTCACAATACGATAAAATATTTTTATTAACCGACCTCTATATCTCCTTGTTGGTTGTGGAAATGCATAAATATACAGTCTAAATTCACTTCGACTGCTTATACTCAAAATCTCTCAATGATTGGCTTCTGTGTGAATTGATCTTTTCTGTCAAAAAAAAAAATGTTTATTTTTATGACAAATTGAACATATTACTAAATGCAAATTCATTAACAATTTCACAGCATTCGTTTTTCTCTATTCCATTTGATTGATTTTAAAAGAATTTAAGATATTATTTTAATTTCATTCTGTCAGTTTGAATTGCTTTGAAAATTTTTACTACATCTTTCGACAACCTGTGTTTATAAATGGCATTTTCTATTTTCTGTTTTATTTTTTGTTTTTAATTTTATTTACAAAAAAAAAAAAATGTTGTAACTTCAAAAATGATTATTTTCCTTTCATCAACTGGTGGTTGCTTTACAATACACCTCAAGGCTACAATTTTGTTTATTTTTTGTATTGCTTTTATGGTTTTTTTGTTTAAAATTGGAAAGTCAAAATAAAATCCTTTGGAAATTGGTGTTTTGTCAAACAAATTATACATATTTTGTTGTTACCCTAAAGGGGATTTTTTTTTCAGAATACAAGTGTCAAACGCAGATTTTAATATCTGTAATATCTATAGTCGAAATTGATGACATAATTCTTTGTTTGTGTTAAAATGTTTTGATGTTTTTTTATAAATGTTGAAACTGTTATATTGATACGAGTTGTAAAAATACATAAGAACTTTGTGTCTGTTTCAAAGCAATTGAGTGTATTTTTTAAGGAAGAAAATAATCCTTTAATCTCCAACGTTGACTCAAAAAAAAAAAAAAAAATTATTTAACTAGTACTAAAGGGTAGGAAGAAATAAGTAGATTATTGTGTTGCTGTTCATGTGTGCATATACTTATATTTTTAAATATTAGTTTTTTGTTTCTTATAAAAAGAAAATAACAGTTTTTTTTTTTAATTTTTATTTTCAGGTATGACAAACTCGTTTTTAACCATAATTATTCCGTGGTAAGTATTTCGTTAGTATTCAGTTAATATACTAAAATTGAGGTACATCACTAAAGACAATTTTTTTAGGACCAAATCTAACGGTACCTGTCATAAAACGGAAATAGAAAAGTTACATTTTATTCAAAAACGGTTCAAACGATTTTTATTCAATTTCTCGTAGTGACATACATAGCTGATTTCAACCAAAATTTTTATACAGAAACGTTAAAATAAGCGTTATAAATATATTACAAAATTTTCAAAAAAATATATTTTTCGAATTTTAAAAATACCTACATAAATCAAATTTTTTTTTTATTTTTAAAAACAGTTTGATGAATCTTATCGAAATTTCTTTTTAATGAGCTGAATAAAATTTTCTTAAAAATGGCATTCAAACCTTTTTCAAAAATAAAAATGTCAAAAAATTTGTTTGTATAATTTTTTTTTTTAAATGTTTCTAACGATTTAAATTTTTTTTTTCAAAAAATTACTTTTCTAATCAAATGTTTTAACAAATGGTATAGGTTTATTGTATGCATTTGTTACCTATTTAAAATTACTTTTTATCATTAATTTAAACCATAAAACCACTTAATGCAAGAAGTTTTTTTAACCCTCTGTCGGCACACGGGTGCGAATTTGGCAGGACAAAAATAAAAAAAAATCGATTTTTCAAAAAAGTGGTCACAAAAAAGTCTCTTTATAAGGGTGAAAATATTTTCAGAATTGTGAATACAATATTCGAATTCTTCGGAATATTCTACATCAATTTCATACTTGATTCTCTATAAAATATTGTGACCGAAAAAAGTTCTAGCGATATGAAAAAGTTAAAACCAAATTCGCACCCGTGTGCCTTTCACGTCACAAAAAAGAGGTGTGCCTACAGAGGGTTAAAACTAAAATATTTAAAATATTAAAACAAATAGTAAATCTATTTTTATTTGAAACATTTTAGAAAATAGTTTCAGGATTTAGGATAAACGATATTATATGATATTTTTTTAGAGGTGTAAAATGTAATTTTATAAAGATAAAAAACTTCAAAACAAAAAATTACAACTTGTAAAATGTGTTAGAGAAAAATATTTCAATAAGACCTAAAAGAGTCGATATTTTATCCAATTTTAGCTGTATTAAGGTTTTGAGACCATTATGTTGAAAAATAAAGTATTTTACATTTACAATATCTAAAAATGCTCAAAGTATTAAACTTACTAGACTATTTAGTAAAACAATCAAAAATGTCAATTTTCTTTTTTGTTGAATGGTTTTTACAAAGTTTCTTACAAAAATTTAATTTTAATTTTTTGAAAATGATACACATCGATAGGAAATTCAATTATCTACAAAAAATTACTTAATAAAAATTTTCGAATTCGGCTTGCTTTTCAAGTTATAGACAAAAACTAAAAAAGTAACAAAAAGAATCGAAAATTTTGATCAATGGTCATATCTTTATAACTTATCCATAGATTTTAAAGAAAAATATCTTGTTATCTTTGCCAAAGTACTACACGTACAAAATTTTAAAACACGATAATTCAAAAGATTTTGATTTTTTCTTTTCAGTAAACAATTTTCTTTAACAAACCGATATTTTAAAAAATGTTTTCATACATTAAACTTAAGCAATGGAAGTAAACCAGAAAAGTTATTCTAGGGTTTCTTGCTTATTTATTCAGCTTTCATGTGCCGGGTCTTTTGTTCATATTGATCGGTTATTACTCAAGATAGCCCGAATACTAAGTATGAAAACTAAGTAGGACACTCTGGCGTATACGTACTTTTTTTATTTTTGTTTTTCGTTATATTTTGTGTTGTTTTTTCCAATCAACTTCCTTAATTTTTATTTTTATTTATAACATCTCGTCTCTCAGTTCAAAAGCCAATTTTATCTTCTTTTACTAAAACTGTTGCAACATTCATTCTACTTTATGTGCCACTTTTTTGTGCTTCAAAATCCTATAAAAATAAAATGCACGACTGGGGTCGCACGTACTTGCTCTTGCAGTTTAAAGCACTTTTATGTTTGTCTACTTGTAGATTTTATAAGCTGGTTCAAAATTAAAAAAAAAATTGATATTGGGGAAGAGCCGACATTTAGGGCATGAAAAAAATTTTTTTTTTGTATTTGACTTTTTTGAGAAAAAATAAAAATGCAGTTTTATTTCCACTGCTTTAAATATTACGTATACAAAGTTTAATCAAAATCGTTAGAGCCGTTTTCGAGAAATTCGCAATATCGTATTTTTTTTGTATGGGAGGTATACGTTCTAAACGAGATATAAAAAAACAAAAAAAAACCAACTTTCAGAATTCCATAAAAATCATCTGTACCAAGTTTGAAGAAAATCCGTCCACCCGTTTAGGCTGTGGAAATGTGTACAGATGGACGCACAGACGCACAGACGTACAGACGCACGGACGGAATTGCGAGACCCACTTTTTTGGAATTCTCCATTATCGTAATGTTGGTTTTGATTAAAACCTCAAATTTTTTTTTCGACACGAAACCAATACTTGCCCTATAGAGCAAGTAAAAATCCTATCCAACCTGAAATTTCTATCTTTTCCTTATTTGAACTCACTTCTGAAAGATTAATGATAAGAATTACATCAACACAAAACACAATAATACAACCTCAAACCAATATGTGTGTTGTATGTAACGTAAATAAGCAGCATATTCTGCATTTCGCTCTTCTCACTTAACGCGGCAAGAGCGCAATGATGAAAGACTGACTATGCACTCAACAAACAACCACAAATATTTACACCGCACATACTCTTTCGATTACAAAGATTTTCAATGAACGACAGAGTAGCTAGAAGTGTCTAACCTATTCTGGGTAAAACCTATATGCTTTCTATCCGTTTGTTATTGGGTTTGTTGAGGTATTTTTGTGTGTGCACATTTTGCCCTCTCATTCCATTATCCTGCTCCTCTGTTCCAAAAACTTGCTTCAAGTTGTTACTGCAACATTCATCTATCACGAACTAATAAATCCAGCAAACATTCTGTCTTTCTCTTATGGCTTTAGAGAAGAGCCTGAAAGGGCCAATATCTAAAGAAACAAGAACTTTAACTTTGGATGATGATGATGTTGGAGTTAGATATTGGATTTCCATGCCATATCGTCATCATGGCATATTCATACAATATACCGCATCTGGTATCTGATGATGTATATACGGCAAAAGTGCAACTTATAAAAGCCAACCTGAGGTTATGTGATGCATTTATCCATTGACTTGCCTTAGATGCAGAACTATGATATAGAAACTTGACTTGGGATAAAAGAAGCAAACATCTACTACAATCTACATATCGCACATACCACAATATTGTACACATACACTTTTAGCTCTTTATTTTCTAGTCAAAATGCCGAAAGCGCTTAACGGAATTCACGAGTTTTTCGGTATAGCTATTCTCGTTTTCCGTTATTGATTTTACCTACTTGACTTTTGATGGAAGATATGGTTTTTTTTATGTTGCCTCTTTAAAAAGGTCTAAAGAGATTCAAAAACTGATTTTATTAAGTAAAAATGCGTTTTTGAAAGTTTTTTTATATTGATTTCATTAAATTATCTCCATCTTAGTTTTTGAAGCTGTCTTCTTTTAAAGGTTTTAAATTTAAAAAAAAATTATGCCATAAAAAATCTCTCATGTGATTTATTTTAGCTAAATTGCTAACAGAACAATAAACACTCTTCATGGAGTTAACCAAATCAAATTCAATTCATGTCACACCCAGTCTTTATTTAAAACGTTTTTTATTCTCTACGGAACCTATACCCAGATGCAAAAAAAAAAAACAACTAAACAACAATAATATCCGTTTTGGATTAGATATACAAAATAATAGCTCAATTAGTGAACACCAGTCGGATGCAATTTTATAACACAAACAAAACAAACTGCGGTTGATTGCACCATTAAGCATAAATGCGAAAAATCTGGGCAAACAAAATTGAATGAAAAAAAAATAAGTCACAACAATAACAATAAAAAAAAAAAAACGAAAAAAGTACCTTTTTCGCTATCTTCATCAAAATGGATTTGAATTGTACTATTCCTAGTAAAATGCATTTAGGGTGACCATGCCAGGTTGAAACAGTCAATAACAGCAATGTTCTTATTGATTAAATGTTTATTTCTGCTGATAGGCATACAAAATGTAACGTAACGTGACTTACGTGACGTAACGTAACGTAAGGTAGCATAACGTGACGCAACAACGCAACGTAAAATAACGTTACGAAACATAAAAACATGAACATTTTTCAAAATATTCCTAATAATTTTGGTTTGATTTGTTTTATTTATTGTTAGTTGACCTCTCATTCTATTACAAACAAATCAGTGACCTGATCCAAAAAATAATTAGACGAATTTCAAAGAACTCATAAGATTTTCGGACAAAGTAAAAAATCCAATAAATCAATTGCAGAAAAAAAAGTCGTTAACTTAATGAATTCTAATTTTATCAAAAGAACAAAAAATAAGAAGATTTCTTTAAAAAAAAAAAATATGATGAAGTAAAAAGTATGAATTCTTGTTCTTGGAGCTTTGAAAACTTTTTCATTTCGAATGAGAACTTGATGAGTGCTTCTTGGGAAAAAAACATCATGAAAAATGAGGTTTCTAATTCAGAACTTGACGAAGACTTTTTGGCGCAAAAAGACTTCATGAAAATGAAACTTTAAAAAAATTCTTTATTTCGAATTAAAACTTGACGAAGACTTTTTGAAGCAAAAAGACTTCATGAAAAATAAGACTTTTCCAAAGTTTCTCATTTCGAACGATAACTTGATGAAGACTTCTTGGGGCGAATAAACTTCATGAAAATGAAACTTTTCAAAAATTCTTCATTTCGAATGAGAACTTGACGAAGACTTTTTGACGCAAAAAGACTTCATGAAAAATAAGACTTTTCCAAAGTTTCTCATTTCGAACGATAACTTGACGAAGACTTCTTGGGGGCAAATAGACTTCATGAAAATTAAATTTTCAAAAATTCTTCATTTCGAATGAGAACTTGACGAAGACTTTTTGACGCAAAAAGACTCCATGAAAAATAAGACTTTTCAAAAGTTTCTCGTTTCGAACTATAAATTGACAAAGACTTCTTGAGGCAAAAAGACTTCAAGAAAACGAAAGTTTTCAAAACTTCTTTATTTTGAATGAGAACTTGACGAAGACTTTAATATAAAAGTGTTAATTTTAATAGGAACTTGACAAAGTAAGAAAGTGACTTTATTGAAAAGAGTTTTTACGAAACAAATTTTCTGAATGGTCACCCTAAAATGTCAAATCTGTGTGCATGACAACATTCGTATCGAGTGCAATGCACTTGATAACTAGAAATTGCAATTTTTTTGTCGACATAAAATCGTTGTATAGGTAGGTAAAAGTTATGTCATTTTCAGTTCGTTCGAATTCATTAATTGACTGACGATGACGTTTAGCTGAGTGCGTAAAAATGTATACCTTTTCGAGAATGGGAGAGAGATTTTTTTTTAATATTTATTATTTCTAGAAATTCAATACAATCTGAAGCCTACTTAACAGCTCATAGAATGCCACAACATGATTCGAGGTTATAGACTATGCATCATACAAAATATCATAACCTAGTTTTTTCCTTCCATCTTTCAAAGATATACATTACCTATCACACATAGCAATGAAAAACTAAACTCTAATTACAGTTATTACTTGTGTGGTATTGTTTTAAAAATCTTTTTTTTCAGTCTCAATATAGAACTAAAATATAAATCATTATTTTTATATCTCTCCACCGCAAGCTTGAAAGTAATGTGATACATTTTTTGGTTTTTAATCTTCTAAGCCACCTCTATATTCAGTGAGTTTTATGTTGCATTTGAGGTGCGGTATGCACCAGATATATTAAATTACAAATAATAATAATCGTATCTGTATAAACGAGGTTGAGATATTAGTTCATAATATATTATTATGTAGGTTTCTCCCTGGGTCTTATTATAGAAAATTTACAAAGTTCAAAGTCCAAATTTATTGTATTTTAATACCTATTTCGTTTGATAGGGGACAACTATAGGAAGAGAAAGAAATTATTCTGTGAGAATTTTGACGCTTAAATTTGATGATACATGCATTTCAACTTTTAAACAAAAAATAAATTCCACAATTTTTTTAGAATTTAAAGAAAATTAGAAAATTAAGCAGAAAGAATGTATTTTTCTTTGAATACCTGGCTTATTTCTGCTTAAATCATTCTGGGAACTTTTGACAATTGTATGTAAAAATGTGACTTTTCTTCACGTTATAGGCATAGTTCCTACCGAATTTCTATTGAAAAACAAAAAACAAATCATGTGTGCAATTCACAAGTGGAATATGTGAAATCTTAAAAATCATTAAAAAAAAAAATCAAACTTTTTTTTCTTCCATCACCTTCAAATCTTTTTTTTTATATGACAACCTTTGATAAATTTTGATTCATCTGAAAGCTTATTATTCAAGCTTTAATATGATGTTTCAATCATGTTTGTATGACATCTAGAAAAAAAGTTTTTAGGTTTTAAAGCTAACAATGTCGAAATTTCAAAAAAAAATAAAATCAATTAATTTTTACCGTCACTTTTGCTTTTCATCTTGTTTTAAATCACTACGATACTAAAAAAGTTTTCACTTCAAAAAGAAAAGAAAAACCTTGAAGCAACTTGATAATTTCAAGCCGAATTCAACAGAAAAAAGGTTGTTCCGTTTTAGGTTAAGGTCTCAAAATTAACCTTCTAGCTCTTTCACACTCTTCTAACCAATTTTTATTCCTACAATTCTAAGAATTAAGCCTTTGTGAACTTCTTTACAATTTTCATAATCAAACCAAAAAAACCACACAACAATACAATTATTATACTTTAGTCCTTTTTGAGAAAAAAAAATTATTTTTCACGCGTCATAACATTTCACAAAGTTGTGACTTTAATTTGCCATTCAAACACCATACGCATCCGTAAACATATAAAACCTACACTCAACTCGGCCATGAAGCGTATACACAAAAGTGTTGCTTGTTACCTTTTTTGCCAACTACCTTATAGCCTACAGAAAAAAAGAATCAACATCTCAAGTATTGCATAATAGGTACCTACAGAGAGAGAGCGCAGCAAGTCATTGGTATAACAGCTCCTTGCCACCATATATATAGTTTCTTCTCATGTGCATCCACAGCGCACTTGTACGTTCAAGAACATTGCTGAGTTCATTATCCCACATTCAGGAGGTACAACAACAACAACAACAAAATTGTGAAGCAAATTCAAGCCCTGATGATGTTATAGAGTTCTTCTGCAGGTACTATATGGAAACAAAGTGGAAAACTTCTGCTTCTCAAAAGTCGGTCGTAGTTGGTATGGAAACCGTCTCTCTCCTTGGGACCAAAGGTATCCAAAGTTAAATTCCATTCAAGTGTCACACTTCATGTGAAGTGAAGTTGTGTAGTTTTTTTTTCCTATAGCAGAATCATCAAAAAGAGAGAGAGAGAGGTACAAATAATGATTCCAAAGAGGAACCCACTTACCTGCCCTCAAGCTTCCAAACCATGACCAACAAAACTATATCATTTGGGGAATTGTTATAAAAATAATATAAAAACACAAAAGCAAAATAGAGAAGAAGTCAAGCGATTGTGCTTGAAGCTATAAATGCGACACACCATCTCAAGCCCCCCCCCCCCCCTTTTCTAGACCCATTAAACCTTAACAAAAAAACAACCCAGCCTCTATGTCCAATGTCAATGTCAAGAATAGATCGCCCGAACATGGTTAAATTTTCGTGTGTGTCTATATGGGCCCTCGGGGTTGGGAAGTTAATATAATGTTGGCACAGCTGAAGCTGAAAACCCCATATAGACACAGAACAGGCCTAAAAATGACAATAAAAACAACAACAACTTTTGTACTTCAACAGATGTATAGCTACGGTACTGAGAGTGTATGTATATTTACTGAAACTATTGTTCAGTTTCAAATGAAGAATATAAAAAAAATCGATAAAGATAACTTGAGTCGCACTATGAATCCATTAAGCTATATGACTTGACTTAACTTTGGTACTGTGTAAAGCCATTTAGAATTGAATTGACGCGTCGGTTAAGAGGAGAATGGTGGTAGAGCGCCAATGTCAGTATTGGGTTTTTTGTTTGTTCCAGAAAATGCAGTTCCATTGAATTAGCAGTGATGTCATATGCGAGAGAGATGTTAAGGTGAATTTTACCAAATTGTATAATTTGGTTGAGTGTGTGTTCCACAATAGAGCTTATAATACTTATTTGATTTTGAAAAAATTTGGTATAGAGATACGGAATGCGGTTTGAAGATGAACATAGACTTTCTATTTTTTTTTAAATTCCTAACACTTAACCCTCTGTCGACACACGGGTGCGAATTTGGCAGGACAAAAATAAAAAAATTACGACTTTTCAAAAAAGTGGTCACGCAAAAGTCTCTTTATAAGGGTGAAAATATTTTTTTTCGGAATTGTGAATACAATATTCGAATTCCTCGGAATATTCTACATCAATTTCCTACTAGATTCTCTATAAAATATTGTGACCGAAAAAAGTTCTAGCGAAATGAAAAAGTATAAACCAAATTCGCACCCGTGTGCCTATCATGTCACAAAAAAGAGGTGTTATAAGGCTTTATGGTATTCGAAGTATAAAGAGAGCAGACGGACAATATCCCTGAAATTCTAAATCCAGAAAACAGAGAATACGAAAATCTAAAATCCCGAAAATCCACAATTATGAAAACCCAAAATCCGGAAATCCCAAAATCCAAAATTAATAAATGCCAAAATCCGTAAAATAAAACAGTTGTACAATTTTTTTTTCACCTTTATTTTTATAATTTTATCTTTGTGATTATTTTTCCAAAATCGTTATCCCGAAAATTTCGAGATTCTGGGTTTTCAGAATTTTGTGAGTTTCCGGATATGGGTATTCCGGATTTTGGGACTTTCGGAATTATGGGCATTAGGAATTTTGGATTTTCTGGATTTCGAGTTTACTTAATATTAGATTTTCAGGGTGTTCGGTTTTCGGGATTTAGGTTTCGGGATTTTGACCATAACCCCAATTTTAGGAAATAGAGTTTTCATGAAAGAGTGTTGTAATTTTTTTCTCGAAACGTGATTAAACTGAAAAATTTTATGTTAAATCTGTTAAATATTGATGTTTTTAAAATTAAGAATTTTAGCAGAAATTTCCTTCAAAAATTCACCTTTTTAGTTTGTCCAAAAACAGACAAAAAAAAAAAAATCATACTTGACCCTCATTCTGGTACTTGAGCTCGGCTTGGTTTATTGTTTTTGTTTGTAAGAAAAAATTTCAAATGACATTGAGTTGAAAAGAAGTCGCCATCACAGGACCGCGACTTACACGCAGATTCTTATTACTACAAAAATGAAACCTCAACTTATGACTCAGATATAAAATTTCAGGTAAATTATATGTAGGTACGTCCACTATAAGTTACGTTTTTAATGACCGTGAAATAAATATTAAGTATCTCTCAACTGTGCTAAAGCTGAATCGTTGTTGTTGAGTAATTACTTGGAACGGTCAAAGTATTCAAGATTGTTTTAAGTTTTTTTTTTTTTTTTATTATTATTTTTATTCCTCGTATTTAAGATAGATTTGTTTTGTTTGGCTCGTGCATCGGTAAGCCACACGTTTTTACTTTAGAAATCAATTTAATTTGCTTATAAACATTTTTGATTGATATTTTGATTGACACAACAAACTATAAGAGTTCAAGGTGAAGTTTATCATATAGGATTAGCTGGAAGATTACATGTTTTTTTAATTGAATGTAAGAAATCTACCGGATAATTGATAGCAAACGAACGTTTGAAATTTTGACTGAGTAAGCTTGTATATTTTTGAGGATAATGTTTTTTTTTTTAATAATTTATTTTTATGGTTAATTTTTTGAGTGCGTAACACAAGTAAAATCAAGGTAAAAGTTGTTTTGACAAAATGTTAAAGCCTAAAGCAAGTTTAATTTTTTTTAAATTTTTTTTGTTTTCTTGACGCCGGATTTTGTTCATTATTATTTTTATATTTTTTTATCAAGGAAATTCTATTTTTTGCTTGTCTTCTTAATCCTTAAGTGATATTACTGAAGAGGTACATGATATTTATTAAGGTAACCAGTTTATATAAAATGGAAACGTTTTGATGCCACAAAAATATCACAGATATTTACAATAGGAACTTGTTGTATTTAATCAATATATCTACCGTTGTACATTGTTTTGTGATACCAACTTTAAAAAAGCAGTTTGTTAAATAAACTGTGATATTGATATGTACTATAATTTCCTGTGAAAAGGAATAATACATTCGTTGGTGAAAATTATGAACTGCCGAAGCTATTCGGATGAGTCTTTGATATCGAAGAATTCTATGATATTATAATAAAAAGACAACGTTTTTTAAATACATGAAAAATCTGTGATATACTAAGGATCAATATTTGATTGTTATTAAATAAACTCAAGGTAATTATGCCACATTGCAGTTGTTCATTTATGCTTGACCAATCTGCGATATTTAAAATTACACTTGTTAACAAAATTAAAGATATTGAAAAGATTTAAACATGTATTGAAGAATGGAAAACAGTTCTTATAGAAACCGTTACTAAATATGCTCAAACAATTTTCCTTATATAAAAGAATAAGGTCCGAAATACCCAAAAAAAACGTTTTTTTTTTGCATTTTCTAACGGTAATATCTCGATAACATGATATTACCAGCAAAACCCTTGTAAACCAGTGTTATCTACATTTGTGATACAATTTGTGATATGTACACTGAAAAGTCCATGATAAATTCTTCAGTAGTTCATTCACTACGGCCCAATTTATTAACACTCCATTAAATTTAATGATGCCATTAAAAAAGGGAAAGGAGGGGGGACGTTAGTTATAATGGAGAGTGAATAAATTGGGTCTTAAACAATCTGTGATTCTTGAAGAAAATAATATTTGTGATAAATTGGTGTAAACTGTGATAGAAAAATCCATTACATTAATTGGTACAATCCGTGATAATGGCTAAACAACATTTTATGATATAATAATCCGTGTTACAGACAAGTAAAATTTGTGATGTAGAAGAATATAGTTTCCAGAAATATTGATACAAACATTGAAAAAAAAAATTAAGCAAAATTGTATGACATATTCGTACAATTTTTTTTTTTCAAGAATAGCCGTAAAGTCTGAAGTATTCTTCATAGATCAGAAATAAATCTCAACCTTTTGAAAGGTTCCTTAATAACTCTTATTTATCGGCATTTTCAATAAAGGGCATAAAATAACCTTTATTTAAAAAAAAAGAAAAATTTCGGTCAAGGTCTGAGAGAAACCTTTATTTTGTATTTTTGTATGTTTCGGTCATCCAGTGTGATTTATCGCTGAGAGAAAAAAATAAATCTCATCTGCAAATGTATCAATTCCTAGAGACATGGGAGTGGTGCCATATGAAAGCTTATATTCTCAGCTACCCGATAGTGGTTTAATCGGATTTTTGGATTTTTTCAAAATTCCGAAAAAATCGCGTTTGAAGGTTGGGGTAAAATTTTTTTTCGAAAAATCCCCGAATCTTTGAACGCTCCTGGAAGCTAAACTGCTTGAGAGCAATTTTTGGGAGTGATGACAAATGATAGCTTGTGTCATGGGCCTACGCTTTGCACATTGTCAGATTTTTAAAAATTCATCTTTCATGTTTCATCATGCCTATTTTTTCAGAATCGGGCTTAACTTTTTTTTTACCTTTAAGTTCTCCCGGTTTGAGAACGCGTGCACCTACAGGGATGGGAGTTGTACCCAAATATAGGTTAGAGTCCCCGCTAACTTTTGGAATCAAAATTTTTTTTTTCATTTTTTTTTTTTTCAAATTCCGAGATATAGCCGTTTGAAGTTGGGCGGGCGAAAACGCTTCTGGAAGCTGAACGCTTTTGCCTAGATATTAAAACATCTGTCTCCTGAAATATTCGAAATTGCATTGGTTGTGATTGTCGTCCCACAGCGACTTAAATCACAGTGGAAAACACATTTTCGTCTTTAGATTTTACTCTTAAAGAAAAGAGATATAATCTTGGGTCTAAGGTACTTTGAGAGTCTATTTAGTTCATACATTATTAAATACATAAACTTATAGAAAAAACATCCTTTTCATATTTATTTTTGCAATATAAAGACATTCTTGACAAATTCGACATTTTCCTTTGAATTGACCACTTTTGATTTATTTTCAGCGAAAACGGTTAAAGGTTGAAGTTTCCATTTATTCAAGTTTCAAAAAAATATTGTTAAAATCGGCGCAGGGACATAAGTCCCCGGGACACAAGTCCCGAATTTTTTTTCGGGACTACACAGAGAAAAATATGACCCGCTAAAAACTAACAGATTGCCATATTGTTTTACCGTCCATACATTTCATAAGGAAATCTTATTAAAATCAACGATTAATAAGGTTTTTTTAAGGAGATTTCTTATTATTTTTATAGAGAAAATCTTATTAAAATTTGACTGAAAACTTGATTTTTTTTGCAACTTAGCACTAGAACAAAAATCGCGATCAATATTTTCATGGCAGGTTGGTTCAGGTGGTAAGGTGGGCGACTAATGATTTGAAGTCTCCAGTTCGATTCCCAGCCTGGTCATCGTTTTTTTTATTTTTTTGCAGATTTTAAAACAATAAGGAAAACCCGATTGTTTTAATAAGGTTTCCTTCTTGGATGAAAACCATAGAGAAATCTTATTGTTTTTGTTCTATTTTATGTGGTCTATTTTTCTCTGTGTAGTGCCCCACTTTACTGGGTCATAAGTCCCGAATCCAATTCGGGAATTGTGTCCCACCCTACTGAGACAGAAGTCCTGAGTTTTTTAGTCGAAAATAGGACATAAGTCCCGAATAAAGTAAAAACAATTTTATATACATATTTTTACTATAAATGTTCATATAGGTACTAAGTAATCCACAAGATTATTTTTTGGTGCCATGAAATACGCCCAAGTGAATTAAGGAAGTCTTTCGAGAATTGGCATAATTTCAATTTTCAAAAGAGAAATAAAGCAATTTTTCAACATTTTCCTTTATTTCTCTTTCACGTCAATTTATTTTCAGAAAAAAATTGCGATACCATTATGATTTTTATATTATTCCAACTTTTCAAAGAATAAGTTTTATATAAAATTTGTCTTACTTCAGTTAGCCAAGGAAAAAAAATAAAACTCAAACTTCAAAGAGAATATTTTTCCAGTTTAATGTTTGTTCAAAAGATATGCTTGTGTTATAACTCGATAAAAGCGAAGCGGAAAAAAATTTCTCAGATTCGAATCTCTTTAATTTGCACAACCCAAACGCGAAGCGGAAAAAAATTTTGCCCACGGGAGAATCCATTTTGAGGTGTGGAAATAAAAATTCGCGCGAATTTTTATTTCCACACCTCAAAATGGATTCTCCCGTGGGCAAAATTTTTTTCCGCTTCGCGTTTGGGTTGTGCAAATTAAAGAGATTCGAATCTGAGAAATTTTTTTCCGTTTCACCCTGGTAAGTACTCATATCGGTTATCACATCGGAGTTGGTACTACGAAAATAAAATCGTGAGAACAATATCGGTTCTATTATTTCGTCAGCTGTAGTCTCTAATAGTCTCTATAGATATATTTATGCAAAAAAAAAAAATACGTGGGACATAAGTCCCGAAAATTTTTTTCGGGACTAATGTCTCAGTAAGGTGGGACATAATTCCCGAATTGTATTCGGGACTTATGACCCAGTAAAGTGGGACATTAGTCCCGAAAAAAAAATTCGGGACTTATGTCCCGATGACTTATGTCCCTGCGCCGTTAAAATCATAAAAAAAAAATATATATACATTACGCATACACCACAGTGACCACATAAAAATACAATTTTAATATCGATAAGCAAAACTTAATAACTTAACATAACAATGCAACATGTTTGAACTAATTGAATGCAAAATTATAATCAATTTGCTTGGTAAAAAAAATAAAATGCACGACTGGGGTCGCACGTACTTGCTCTTGCAGCTCAAAGCACTTTTATGTTAGTCTACTTGTAGATTTTAAAAGCTGGATCTAAATTAAAAAAAAAAATTGATATTGGGAAAGAGCCGCCATTTAGGGAAATTATGTTAAATGAAAAAAATTTTTTTTTGTTATTTGACTTTTTTGAGAAAAAATAAAAATGCAGTTTTATTGCCACTGCTTTAAATATTACGTATACAAAGTTTAATCAAAATCGTTAGAGCCGTTTTCGAGAAATTCGTAATATCGTATTTTTTTGTATGGGAGGTATACGTTCTAAACGAGATATAAAAAAACAAAAAAAAACCAACTTTCAGAATTCCATAAAAATCATCTGTACCAAATTTGAAGAAAATCCATCCACCCGTTTAGGCTGTGGAAATGTGTACAGATGGACGCACAACCGCACAGACGCACAGATGCACAGACGTACAGACGCACGGACGGAATTGCGAGACCCACTTTTTTGGAATTCTCCATCATCGTAATGTTGGTTTTGATTAAAACCTCAATTTTTTTTTCCACACGAAACCAATACTTGCCCTATAGAGCAAGTAAAAAACAGGTACGTTAAGAATTAAAGGCAATAGTTCCAGTTTGTTCTAGTATCAAAATAGCGTAGAAATATTTTTGCCTTAAGGGTTCTCCTTTCATCGACATGAAGAATATTTAGCTTGATAATCAGATGTTGTACAAAATGTACATCTTTTAACAAGTCTTGAGGTGTTAGAAAAGCCATAATATTTCAATTTAAAATTTATAGCTTTTTGTGAGAACTGATGGATTACTGATACTGTAGGTAATATGGGCAGAATTTTTTACTTCTTGTTTTTTTTTCAATAGACATAGACACCCTATAAAATTAAAGATTGGTTGTAAAGATAAACTCTACCCCATGGAAAACATAAGATTCTCTTCTTAAAGTTTCAAAAATGCTCACCCTACTTTCCAAAGAAATATATAAAAATAAAATAACTGAACTCATTTCTTATTCAACTCAACCCCATATTGCAACTAAGTTGCCATCCTTACACCTGTAAGTCTTTAAGATAAGAACAAAATATATATAAAAGTCATGTTTGTAGCTCCTCCAAAAGAAAACGTTCACATTAGGGTGGGTCAAAAAAATGGAAATTCGTTTTTTTGATTTGGTACTTCGAAAACTCGATTGCTAGACACCTCTAGAATATACTCACCAAATATGAGCTCTTTATCTTAATAGGAAGGTCCTCCGCTTTTCAATTTTCCATTTTTACATCAAGCTTCTACCAAAACAAAATATTTTTTTTATTAATTGACTTTTTAGCCAATTTTTTTTACATATTCTTGTAGAAAATTGAACGCTCTACAAAAAAGGTTGAATACACTTTATTGAATTATCTAACCGTTTAGTAGATATTTGAGGTCCAAAAATCGAGAAAATCTTTAAAAATTCAATTTTTGTTCTTAATTTTGTAACAAATTGAAAAATATATATTTTATCTTTTATCCATTGTATAAGGTTAGGCCCCATATGTGCCAACAAATTTTATATCAATCAATGTATCTTATTAGAAATAAGTTAAGCTTAAGTCAATTGTATATAGTATGTTCAATAAAACAAAAAAAACTAATTTTTAAAGATTTTCTCGATTTTTGGACCTCAAATATACAGGGTGTCCCACAGTCACCGCCCCAAACGAAAACCATGGATTCCTGAGGTCATTTTAAGTCGAAAAACTTATGAGGTAATTTTCTCGTTTTCGTCCAGTTTTCGAGTTACCACGGTTCTTATAATTTTTGCTCTCTTGTCCTTTAACTGGCCTAATCTTTGCCAAACTACGTTTGATTTGAAAGATTTTTTTTACAATTAATCAAGAATTTATTACAGTTTTAGTTTGTCTCAAAACTTTTTTTCCGCGGACAACCGTTTCTCCACAATTTTGCAGCAAACACAATTTTCTTCGTTTTTTAAGTTGTTTTTTACACTTTCATATCATTTGAGTAAAAAAAACACGTTAATGAGTATTAATTTTTTGTGCTTTTTATTAAAGCCCAGTTTATTTTCATAAATAACATAAGTTTTATTTCATAAAAAAGGCTACTCAAAGTAATTAAAAAAAATAAACAAACTGAGTGAATTAAAAAAAAAATAATTTTTAAATACAAAATTAATTTAAATGAACTAAAAACTTTTTCTGAGCTATTGTGGTTAAGAAAAGAACAAATAGATAAAGCTCAGAAAAAGTTTTAATTCATTTAAATTAATTTTGTATTTAAAAATTATTTTTTTTTTAATTCACTCAGTTTGTTTATTTTTTTTAATTACTTTGAGTAGCCTTTTTTATGAAATAAAACTTATGTTATTTATGAAAATAAACTGGGCTTTAATAAAAAGCACAAAAAATTAATACTCATTAACGTGTTTTTTTTACTCAAATGATATGAAAGTGTAAAAAACAACTTAAAAAACGAAGAAAATTGTGTTTGCTGCAAAATTGTGGAGAAACGGTTGTCCGCGGAAAAAAAGTTTTGAGACAAACTAAAACTGTAATAAATTCTTGATTAATTGTAAAAAAAATCTTTCAAATCAAACGTAGTTTGGCAAAGATTAGGCCAGTTAAAGGACAAGAGAGCAAAAATTATAAGAACCGTGGTAACTCGAAAACTGGACGAAAACGAGAAAATTACCTCATAAGTTTTTCGACTTAAAATGACCTCAGGAATCCATGGTTTTCGTTTGGGGCGGTGACTGTGGGACACCCTGTATACTAAACGGTTAGATTAACGAAAAAAGAGTATGAAGTCTTTTTTGTAGAGCGTTCAGTTTCCTACAAGAATAAGCAAAGAAATTTGCAAAAAAGTCGATTTATAAAAAAAATAATTTTTTTTTGTAGAAGCTTGATGCAAAAATGGAAAATTTAAAAGCGGAGGACCTTCCCATTAATATAAAGAGCTCATATTTGGTGTGTATATTCTAGAGGTGTCTAGCAATCGATTTTTCGGAATACGAAATCAAAAAAAAGAATTTCGATTTTTTTGACCCACCCTAGTTCACATGTTCATATATTTACTATGCAATGCATCATCACACTCGTTTGGGGAGCCAGAGCAGAGTTGAACATGATGTGTACACAAAACCACTCCTGTATAATGGTGACCACTTAAACAACAACATCCCAGGGATGACTGGTTGGTTAAACACACATCTAACACTCTCCACCAGCCACCACCAGCTGTTCTATGATGCATAAGCACACAATACCTGAACCTACCTACACTTGATATCCCTCTGAGATTGCACCGAAGAGATACGAGAGTGTAGTTAACTTTTACCCCAGTGCGAGAAAAGCGACTTCCTGAATCTTCCTTAGAACGTTTCTTAACACAAAAACACTCAAGCCCACAACCGACTTTAACCGACACACAAAGTTTTAAGATGACACATGTTATGCATTTTAAATTTCTATAAGATCTAGAAGATACCACTCTTGAGCATTCTAACACCAGAAAGTAGAGGTATCTATGAGTTATTTGCGGCTTCCTACTTAATATTTGACCACTGCGAGAGACTGTGTCACCGAGCGCGAGAAAAAAGTTCCTTATTCTTATACTCTGTCAAACTCAGACCGTTCGTCCAGCAGAAGATTCCCATTGCCACTTCTTGGCTGTGTGGTATCTCCTCGCGCTATCATGTATCCATGTAATTGGTATTTGGAAGCAATTTGTCAGAGAGAAAAAGAGAGAGACCGGCTGGCAACGGTCGGTCGGTGTCTGTCGGTGGCAAGTGACAGTAAGAGAATCCAGCAGCGACTCCAAAGTCCAAATTCCCAAGTTCCAATCCAACAATTCCACCGCCAAGCTCTAAACAACGAAAAAGTACCCAGGTAACATGAGGGCAATTATGGTCATTGTACGGTATCTGATTTCCAAGAGGCAGCCAACATCTGGCTGCTGTTAGTTGCTGCCTGCTGCTCTTTGGCTTACTTTTCGCAAACTTGTCTGCTAGCTGTGTGGTGTTGTAGGTAGGTTGGAATGGATGGTATCTATCCTATCTATGAAAATATCTATTTGGTGTATATTTTGTCTGTGGGTTTGTGTGTTTGGAGAAAGAAGGAAGGTATACTACAATTACATATCTGATTCTAAACGTAAATAATTGCACTACGGCTCGGTGGTGACACAGAATGAGTTCGCGATTTGTGATCTTTTCGGGGTAACAGTATTAAATGGACGGATAACACAGAGAACGGGAATAGGGATATTAACCCAAAAAGAGGGAGACAAATATGGCTTTGCTGGTTGGTTGGTCTTGATGGTCAGCGACGGTAGAAGGACTTTGGAGAAGATTTTTTTTTGTGTTCTGTTTCATGACGATTGATGGTTTTCGGAATAAAATGGGATTTGTTTCTGCGAGGTAGGAAAATTGATGATAAGAGATATTGGAATCAGTGAAGTTATACGATTTTGAATGAATCGTCTGACAAATGGGGCAAATAGAAGTTGGAGAGATTTGAAAGGAAGATCTTTTATTTTGAAAGGGGGGGGGGGGATTTAAAGTGACCCTTTTTTTCTCCGTGTACCCAGTAGCCTAATACAACTGCAACTATAGTTCCAGTTTTTTTGTTCCTTTAGTTTTGCAATTAATTTTTTGTTGAAATATATCGAAAACGGCTGCAAAGGTTAAAAAAAATTAAATAGAAGTTTTAAGACAAGTTCTATCTTTTAATAAACAAAATTATTTTTGAAAAAAATTACACGGTGTTACAAAAATGAGGTTTCAAAATATACGCGGGCTAGTCGCACTGATTACGAAACGGTATTTGAAAATCCCCTAACACCCCCAAAATCTGGAGTTACGGGCAAAAAACGGTTTTTTGGACAAATTGAAAAAATTCTAGCTTTGTCAATTTTTTACCCATTTTCAATTTTTTTACTGTTTCTGATAGAAGATAAATATACCTTTTCAACAATGTAACATGTAATAAAACATGTAACTCGGTTAAACCACTTAGAATTTATAAGCTGTCAAAGTTCAAAAATTAATTTTTTTTTATCATTTGCCCAACTTCGGCATCAATTTAAAGTATATGTTTTCAAAACAACATGCTATTTTAAAAATATATTCTAAAATCATATTTGTTTCCCAATCAATCGTGGTATTTTTTATGAAATTCACTTCAAAATTGGCTTCGATTTCAACCCAGATACAGAAATTCGAACTTTTAGGTATAGAACAAAAATTTTGTTTCGGCACGTAGTAGGATAACTTGGGCGCCAGGATTTTATAACGCATTTTTGAAGAAGAGCTCAATACAAACATTTTTTTTTGGAAGGGGGGTCTATCTCTCCCCGTTTAGGTGGGAGGGGCATTTTTCAAAAAAAAATTATCAAAATAACAAAAAATTATTAAAAAACAACGGCAACACTTACAGTAATAAATTATACCATTTCCGAAAGGCAAAATTGTACACTTGATTCTAATTTTTAAATTTCAAAGTTAAAAATAGGCGAACAAAGTTTTTTAAAACTCATTTTTTACTATTTTTGTCCAGACTGTGAATTTTAGTAAAAAAATTACTCACACAGAAAACTGCCTCAATTGATTCCTTAAAGAACAGTGAAAACTATATGTTTCTATGTCTTCTAGTTTTTGAGAAAATTGAAAATAAAAACAAATAAAAACAAAAAATATTTTGAAAAAAGAAAAATCTGATAAAATAATTTTTCAATTTTCTCAAAAACTATTTATACTATAATTATTAACGGTACCTCCTACCTGCCATAGAACCGCTTTTTTTCATTAATCAGATTTTCTTCGACACTAACTTTTTTTTTTGTAAAAAAGTGTTTATATAATTTTAATATAAGCCAAAAATAAAATTTGGAAAAAATAAATTTCTGGGTTTAAAAAAAAATGTTAAATTTTTTTAGGTATTGTTTAATAATTTCTAAAAAAAAATGGCATACCTACCAACTTTATTTTAAAACTTTTTTTTTTAATATTTCAAGAAATTAGTTTTGTAAAAAACGACTCTAAAGATTTTGAAATTTTTTTCTTAAAATGCAAGTAAAAATGGAGCTCAATTTGATTTCAGATATTGTTTTTTTTTTTCCTTTGAAAAACGAATTTTAATTTTTTTTTTTTCAAAAAAATTTTCTAAGTTTTTATAAAAATACTCTTAAAAATTTTAGCAACTTGAACCATTAGAGCAAGTTCGTGCGACATAGTTGTGCATTTTATTTATAACTTCTCTATGATATTTAAAGTTTTTTACTTTTATTTAAAATTTAAAGTTTTAATTTAAATAAAGAAAAGTTTACTTTTGTTTCCCATAAAAATAATAATAAACCATTTATGCAAACCTCGGAATTTTTCGTTAAAATTTGACAGTTTTTTTTTTTTAATTTGTTCTTAACCCTTTCGGACCCAGCGTTACTCTCATGTAACATTTTTTTAAAAATTCGTAAAAAATATTAAATAAAACAATTTTTTAGGTTTTGATGGCTTAATTGAAAGATAATAATGCCTAGTTACTGGATTATTACAAAAAGTTAGTTTAATATCATACCTTTAATTTTTTTTCTATAGAAAAAGGGACTGAAATTCACATTTTTTTTTTTTTTTGCAAAAAATTTTTTTTTTAAATATGGTCATAATTTTGAAAAAAAGATATAAAAAATCTTAATGCAGAAAGTGTTTTGTTTTTTTGCTTAGAAGAAGAAGCATACATTATAGTTTCATAAAAAGTTATTTTCTCAGTTCTCCGACTTTTTTTGGTGGTCATAGGCAGTGCATGTTACTTACATTGAACATGAGAATAACACATTAGTTTTGCTATTTATTATTTTGGAAAATAACTTTTTGCTATTCATATTTCTTAGTTGTGATGTTTTTGACCCGATAATACCGAAAAAACATTTTTTAGTATTGATTTTCATAGCTTGGGTTCGAAAGGGTTAAATTAGTTTGCTGCGACAAATCAACCTAACGAATAAGTTTAAATTCTTTTTACTACCAATTTAATACCATCCATACACAGTTACAACAATGTCAATTATTTCCCAAGTCCTCGTCAATTGATGTCAACTATTTAATGTAGTTCGATCTTCGTTTTAAATACCTATTTCTCTTTAATATCTGACATCCTGAACCATTTAAATCGTCTCCAAGGAAATTAAATTTAATTGACTCCAATTCTGTCACATAAAACCCAAAACTCATCCAACTCTAGATGATGTCAAGATCATTCACTCTCTAATCCCGATTGACCATTCGTCTTAAATGTCTTATCTGCACCTTAAGCGGAAGCTCAAGTGTCTTTGACATTGGCAAAACAACCCAACAACATTTAATATCTCAATTAAACTCTTTAGATTTTCAAGTTCTTCATTTTTTAACTCTTTTTCACATTGAGCAAAAAAAAAAACCTAATCAAAATAATTATACGCATTAACTTCGTTTCCACTCTGATTGGTTACGAGAACAAGATATCCTTGAAAATTTATTTGTATATAGAGACTTTGAGCTTGAAATATAATCTCTTCAACTTGTCTATGGGGATAATCGTTTAAAAGACGTGCGTCGCGTCGTGCGTCGTCATCGTTTGCAAGTTGGTACATAATATGACAAAAATTAGATCCACCAGTACCTTTAAACTATCCGAGACAGGAAGTCAAAGACACGAAGTTGTTATATGGCGCTCCAATGAAGTTGTGACACAATGAATACCCGTGACATGAGCATTACATTTAATTACATTTAAAAAGCGCAAAATCACGATATAAGGCTTAAGAAAGAAAAAAAAAAAGGTATTTCCGTACCTTATTTCTGTCAAGGTTAAATGGAAAGGATTAGATTGAGACTTTAGATACGTAACGTAAGCGTCGTTGTCATGCAAAGTTGATTTTCAACTTGAAAAAGTGTGTTGTCATGATGTGATCAAAAAAAAAAAGTACTGAGAAGATTGAAGTTGATGTGAATTCTAACTAAATCGGGAATGCAGGTGTCAATTAAGTAACACAAATAGAAAAAAAAAATAAAAAACAAACTAGCTTTACAAAGACAAACATTGTTCGATAAATTAACATCCCCGATGTTGGCACAAGACTGACATTGATAGATTATCCCATTAAATCCATTGAATATGCAATCAATTAGAATATAAAATTACTTACTTTTCTTACTCCATTAATAAGACTGTACAAAAAAAAAAAAAAACAACATCTCAAGTCGCAGTCTTTATAATTTGAATAATTTTTATATTCACTGATCCTAAGTCTTTAGGTACAGTTATAAATTAGTTGTAATTGAAAAAGTAGAGTGTTTGTGTTACATGATATTTTACAACGTGACTAATAACTAAACATCGACTGACAATAATAATTATAATGTGATTTTGTCGTGATTTAAAATGTGACTAATGATGTTAAAACTTGTATCTTTACAACTGCTCTAGTATTTTTTACATGGCCATGAGGTCATTTTCTAATAAAATGAATTGGTATTATGTTTATTGACAACCTAGAACAGTTACATTTTATTAGATATATATCTTTATAAATGTTTTTAAAGTGTTAATATGACAAATTTAGAAAACTTGTTCTGTAGTCAGTTTCTGGTTTGACATGATTTTATAAAATTATATTCATTGAGTTCTGACATTTTTTTAGAATGTTTACATAATGAGAAAGTCCTGTATAAAAGCATTACATACAATATAGCTTTATTTTAAAATTTATATCTTGAAAGTGAACACTAAGTTAGTTTTGTAAAATTTCAATCTTTAGATAGGGTAAATAGGGGTTAAATGACATGGGAAAACAAAAACGTATTTCAAAACGGTAAGTCGTATTTTCTTATCCGTTGAAAAAGTGTTGAAAACAATTCTAAATACTTTCAATACTGAGTTTTGTCGGTATCTATAATTAAAACCCAAACTTTTAGGTAAGAGAAATTTTTAAAGACAATAAAAACGCTTTAGCGTGTAAAACGAATTTTTTTCTAAGGCCCTAATTTTTAAAAACAATTATTTTTTCAGAGGTAGTTAATGTTTGTTTGTTTTTTAGGAGTTTTCGAATATTTGCACATTTGACTTATAGGTAAGACTAATTTTCGTTTTTTTTATTTATCATCTTTTTTTATTTAAAAAAAAAAAAAAAAATGCAAGATAAATATATATCAGGACTTTATTTAAAATTTCAAATTGAGATGGTAATATCAACATATATTAACAAATGAAATTCTATACAAAATAAAATGCACGACTGGGTAGCACGAACTTGCTCTTGGAGTTAAAGTTGCTTAAATTTTTAAGACATTTTATATAGAAATTTGGAAAAAAAAAATAAAATTCGTTTAAAAAAAAAATAAAATAAAATCTGAAATTAAATTGCCCTCCAAAAAAAGTATGCAGTTTTGATTGATACATTAACGTGCATTAAAAAAAAAAAAATTCAAAATCGTTAGAGCCGTTTAAAAAAAAAAAAAAAAACAATTTTTTATAAATAATTTTTTGGAAAAAAGGTTTTAAAATAAAATTGTAATGCCATTTTGTAGAAATCAACTAATCAACATCTAAAAACAAAATTTCAAAAAAAATCAATGTCCCGTTTTCGAAAATTTGATTTCTCAAAAAAAAATTTTCAAAATTTTTTTAAATCCAAAAATTACTTTTTTCAAAATTTTATTTTATTTATTTTTGGTTCATATTTAAATTCTTCACAAAAAGTTTCTTTGAAATCGACTTATAAGTTTCGGAGATATTCGAATTTGAAAAAAAAAAACGGTTCTATGGCAGGTACCGTTAATAATGATTTTCAAAAAAAATTTTTTCATTGAAATATAGACCTTAGCTTAAAACTATCATTTGAATTTTTTAAACAAAATCGTTAAAGCCGTTTTCAAGATATTTCAATTTTACTAAAATTGGTATATCACAAGTACCGTTATTTTTGGTCCAAAAAAATTAATTCCAAAAACCCCTCTGGAGAGTCGCCAAATAACGCTACATACCAAGTTTGACATTAATCGGTATATCCGTTTAGGCTGTAGCTCCTTATACAGACAGACAGACGGACTTCCGGGACCCACTTTTTTGGCATTGTTTACCATCGAAATGTCATGGAAAAAAGTTATCTCAACTTTTTTTTTTGTACGAATGCATAACTTGATATATAGTACCTATATCGCAAGTAAAAATTGACAAAAATTGACAAAAAAATTGACAAAAAAAAATTGACAAAAAAATTTGAATTTTCATGCATGCCTCTTTTGTATTATATAAAGTAATGATTGTTTTTGTGATAATATTTCAATTCAATTCATAGAAGTGTGGAAATTTTCATCAATGTTTACTTTATGACGTAAAATTATCTCGTCCGTAAACCAAATTGACAGCCAACCAAGCCCAATTTGTTTTCCAACACATTTATGAAAATGAGACAGGCTTTAAAATTCTTAATCAAACAACGTCGAAAACGTGCCATTTAGATATTTTATACCGACCAATTAGTTGTACATATTTATTTTTTTTTTTATGAAAAATAGGTTAGTTCGAAAAGTCTCTTCTTTTCCTGGAAATTTTCCAATCTTCATTGTGTACTTAAACTATAACAAAAATGACTTAGTTTAAAAATAAAAAAAATATAAAATAAATAATTAAAAATATTCAAACAAGACATTTCTAAGTATATTGGAATGTACAAGAGTGTGCATGAATATTTCCCTAATCTTTAAGAAAATTATCTTCTTAAACACGAAATTTTTTTCCAAACCACTTAACAATAAGTTATTTATTTATTAATGAACGATAACCAAAAAACATGAAAGTTATTAATTTTACATGAAAGAACATTAAACGGAAATTAAGGCGTATACAAAAGGGTTATCTTATTTATAGTATCTATAGTTGCTTGCTCAAGAAGAACAAAGCTTATTTTCAAATTTGTTAACTGCCTATATAAAATATCTTCATAAAATATCTACCTCCTAAGAATATTTTCTTGTTTGTCCTTTATTATCTGGGTAGAAATACCTCCATCCATTTTAGTTGTTCATTGTTTATCCTTTGTTATGAGTGAAAAGCAAAACATCTCTCTAAACCATCGCACTTACATAATAACGACACGATACAACGACGCACATTTTGGTAGATACTTACTCCTATCAAACTAAATAACCTAATTTCCATTGTAAACATCTTCTAACATAACACACATCCATACGAACATTGTCATATTCAAAAACCGCCCCAAGAACTCAAATTCGCCTAATAATAATCCTTGAACACGATATGTGCGTTCCATTCACCTGATGTACTTCAACTTCAATGAACTAACCCAAGTATCCTATCCAATTCAAAATAATGCTTTCATGCGAAAATGATGGTCAGGTCAGGGCTCAAATTGCTCAATGTTCATCATCCACTTTCTTTCTATTCACAACTGTTTCACATCGTTCTTGGGTTGATTCGATGTATGCCAATCGAGATAGATATCAGAAATTTTCGAACAAAACAACCAGTCACTCATCGTTACTTTTGCTAAAAGCTAAACCGCATCTCGTAACTCAAAATTGAGGGGGGGTCGAAAACCACCCCCAAATTGACGACATTCAAGAGTTCTGTTTGAGTTCCATAAAACACACATTGCCATTAAGATTGATTTCAATGTCATGCAAACAGATGCAAGCTATTACAACTGTAATGGTATAATAGACTGACGGATGTCCTTGTCGAGGATATAATTTTTCGGGGAGTAAAATTAGCAAAAGTTACATTTCCAACCTTCACACTTACCTGAGAGCTCTTATACATTTGATTGATCTCTCTCTGATTCAAATAACCGACAAGACCACCTGCCGAGATGTGTGTGTTGCACTTGGAACGTCAATAAACTGTTCTGTGTTTCATCATAAGTTCTGCTGATGCTGATTTTCGAAAATTTGTACTGATGAAATCGAAAAATGTTTACACGATCATTTTCGATTGTTTACATTGTGATCGAATTAAATCCAATGAATAGAAATTGTTCTTCAACCTTGAATCATAATAAAAACACGTATCTTTTAAGGGCACTTGTATGAAACGAGAGGTGATTGAGATTGAGAGTGTTTGAATAGAATTTACATAAAATCATTCTCAGCAATCATCAAATTAGAATATTGAATTGACATTTTATCAAGAAGTATTTTTTCGACACGATTCTATCCATCCAATCAAGGTATACCTCAATATTCGTGAGTTCATGTATCTTTTTATTTTCATCATCATAGTTCTCTGTTTTTTTTTTCTATTTGTTCTATCCTTAACAACTATCGAAACTATTATAAATAAGTGTCAAAGTCCATGTTTATGAGCACTAATTTGTTTATGATTTCCATACAATGGACAAGACACACAAGCTTCGTGAGAGATCATGACAAGTATTTTTTTTTCTTTCTTTTTTTTTTGTGAGATTTTTTTTTTGTACTGAATAAGTATTGTCTATCTGTCGCCACCTTTTTACGCACAGATTCAAGTGGAAATGTCATTTTTATGTCAGGAAAAATGAAAGCCAGTACGAAAAAAAAATGAGGAATCTCAAGTAATTTAAGACTGGCGCCGATGGACGACGCCATCGACAAAACAGTGGGGCAGATGATATTCTTTTTGATTTTTTAAATAATCGATTTAAATAAGATGATTTGAGTTTAGAAATTGAATTTATACAAAATTGTCGAAGAAAATATTTTTTTTAAATGATTGAGATAAAAAATTATTTTTCAAAGCTGCTGATTTTTGTTTTCATTTTTGAGTTTTTGTCATGTTTTATGTTAAACTGATCCAATGTTTGTCACTCAACAGACACATAATATACCTAAGTGGGGTTGAGTTGTGGTTGATGTCTTCTTTTTAAAAATTTTGTCAAATTGCCCAATGGGCAATTTATAATTAACTATTTTTTTTTTTTTTTTTTTGTTTTGTTATGCTGACAAAATAACTTGATATTATACCTTGAGACTTTGTACTTTAGGCAAGTTAAGGAATTAAATTCAGATTTTGTTTTCTTTTTTTTTTTATGTAGGTATATTTTAGGAATTTAGGAAAACAAAATTCTGGTAAAATAATTTTTTTTCTGTCAGAGTAAATTGATGGAAAAAAAAAACAACTTAAAATCAACGAAAACCACGTTGATTCAACTATTTTGCGTAATGATTTTGCGTTGAAGTTTTTTCAACATTAAATCAACGTTGAACATGTTACATTTTACGTTGCGTTTTTTAACTCAGTGTAGGTAGGTAAAATAAGAATAAAATTCTGTTCTTAAAATACTTATATCTAAAGAAAATATAAAACATGATGCTTTTGACCTTGAAAGACTTATTATGTAAGTAAATTTAAAATTTGTAATGTCGAAGTCGTTTTTTTTGCTTCTTAATATCTCGCTGAGAACGTGTATCCCTCATAAAAAAGTTCTTGTTTTTACAATTTTCTCGAAAATTCATCTAACGATTTCAATGAAATTATGTTGTGCGTAATATGTATTTTAAAATACTCCAACAATACTGCGTTTTTTCAAATATTTATTTAATTTTTTTTTTAGTCAAATAAAAAAAGAAAAAGGCTGATGAATTTTATGGAAATTTTTGGTATTTATAGTTTTTTAGTGACTTTCGAGAGGGGTTTTTGGAATTAGTTTTTTTTTTTTACAAAAATAACAGTACCTGTGATATACCGATTTTGGAAAACTTTATTTTTTCGAAAACGGCTCCAACGATTTTGCTAAGAAATTCATAGCTATGTTAGTTTTCAAACAAGCAGGGCTGTTCTAATTTCAAAACGTTATCGTAAATTAAATCCTTACGGATTGAAAACGGTTGTCCTGATTTCCATTCCACTTTTTTGTTGGAGAATTTATTGTTTTTCGGCAGCAAATTGTTACCCGGATTGAAAGCGAAAAAAATCTGTCGGATTGTAGGTCCGGTCGTTTTTCGAAACACCTATAAGCTCGCAAAATGTATTCGAATGCGGAATTTGGAACAGCTAAAATTTGAAAACGTAAGAAAATAGAATTCGAACGGAAACCAGAACAACCGAGAATGTCTATATTTTAATGATTTTTTTTTTTCAAAAATCATTATTAAAGGTAGCTGCCATAGGTCCTTTTTTTAAATCTTATAGTCTCCCAAACGACTGATTTGTTTAAAACGTTTTTTTTTTTTATTTAATATAATTATTAAGTTTTTATAAAATTTTAATATAAATTAAAAATAGAGTTTTGATTTTTGTTCATTTTCTCTTAATTAGGGATGCAAACGATACATCGATGTTTTCAAAACATCGATGTTTCTGTTAAAAACATCGATGTATACATCGATGTTTCTTAAGCCGATACATCGCCGATACATCGACGTTAAATCTGCAAAACATCGACATCGTTCATTTTGTTACTCGTTTTTCTTTTTTGCATAATAACAGAACTTGAAACTAATTATTTCTTCAAAATAGCATACCAACTTTTTTTTTGAAAAATGTTAAAAAATTTTTATACATAAAAAATTATTTTTTTTTAAAAACGGCTCCTACAATTTTCAAAATTTTTTTTCTAAAAATACCTTTTTATACGAGAAATAAAATGGCATATTTGTTTTTTTTTTTTTAAGGTATTTTAAAACGGAGTTTTATTAATTATAAAAACAGATTTAATTTTTTTATACTACTTATGAAATTTCTTCAAAATATCAAATTTTAAATTTCTTGAATAAAAAGCTTTAACATTATAGTTACTTTAAGCATAAGAGCAAGTACGTGCGACCCCAATCGTGCAATTTATTTTTTTAATGTCTGACAATATAAAGTGTTTATTTAAAAATTTAATTTTTTTATTTTTATGTTTTCTGTTCATTATTTTTTCTTAAGAAAATTTCATACTTAAAAAAATAATTCAATATTTAAAAAAAAAGACCCTTTACAGTTAATTAAAACAAAAACAAAAAATTAGGTAAATCTTTTGATAATTGAGTTATTTTTTATAACAAATTAAAATGCCTACTTTTGTTCAAATATGTCATTTTAGCATCTTCCATCCTCCTGTGCTATATAGAGATACCGAAATAAAAATTAAACAGTTTTTCTTGACTTTTTTTCTTTTTTAATCTGTATAACCTCCATTTAACGTTTCATCAAAAAAGCATTACCGATAAGCTTCCGTGAAGACTTGTTGCAACAGATTTTCGTTGCAGCAATAAACTTATATCATTACCGAAAACTTCTTAAAAGATATCTTTTATGATACTTTAATCCCACTAACTTGTTGATCTCCGCACTTGCATAAAATTCATCACTTCCATTCACTACAAAGTACACAACATGTATTCACAAACAAATAAGCACACAGACACACAGTAAAAATCAACTAAAATAACAAATTTTCCAGTCACTATGTGTACTTTGTCACTAATCCATTGGATTAAAAATTATTCCTACAGCTGATTTTCCCTCTTAAGACATTCACTTTATATAGACAAAACAGAATCCCCATCATCTTGTATCTGGAAATATATATTTGCCTTCTGTTTGGCATAATATTTCATATCCGTAATCATCACGACTCACGACAAAAGTGTGCTCTCGTGGAAAACTTCAAATACAACACAAAATAAAGAAAAAAAAAACTAATAAAACTACTACAGAAGGGGAAAAATTGGTCCTCCGCACAAAACATGAAGGAGATTTTCATCAAAAAAAGAAAAATAAATAAAAAATAAACAGATACAAAAGTATCTCTGACGATGACAAATTGATTTTGCATTATATCTATGAAGTTTTTTTTTCTATGAATCTTTTCGTTCGTAGATAGCTTTGAAGCTGATCGCATTTGAAAACCAACACTATTTGTATAGATGAGATGTTCACATTTTTATACACTGAGACAATTTATACTGTTAAATCAACATGTTGTCATGTTATTTTTTCAAGCTAATTTCATGATATGTAAAATTTCTTGCATAATGCTTCAATTTGTGATTCTTAAACAAACACATTAATTCTTATAGTTTCTGTAATTAAAAGTAGAATATCAATTTGTTTATATTTATGTAAAAGTATGAAAACTACTTCTATAAGGCTTCTCGTTCAAGCTCCCAAGAAAAATCTTTGAAGCTTTATAGAAACTTTGACTTCTATTAAGTTTCTTAATTTATTCTTTTAATATGGCTTTCCTTCAAAAGTAAATACAAAATTAATATGAATTTTTAAAATATGCAATTATTGCTTCTATAATACTTCTGTGAGGAACTATTCGATTTTTAGTAAGAAAATTCTATTTTACTTGATAATATGATTTTTTATCACAAAAAACTTTAAAACAGAGACAGCTTTTAAAAGGAAGTTCTAAGTTTATTTAATTTATTTTTCATGTCTTTCAAATGAAGTTGTTGTTATGAAAATTTAATAATTTTTACTTTCTTTTTCATTCGAAAAATATTGCAAGTCTTATAGAAGCTCTATCGAAGCAATGGCTTTTTTAGAATCATGTTTTGAACAAATCGAGTATTTTCTTTAGATATTGATAAGTGTTAGTAATTTCTAATTACGAATTTTACTCTTAATTACTCTTGACAGATGGCTTCTAAAAGGAAGCTCTAATATTTTTCATATTTTTCAAATCAAATTGTTATTATAAAAATTTTATAATTTGTACTTTCTTCTTAATTCGAAAAATATTGCAAGTTTTATAGAAGCTCTATCGAAGAAATAGCTTCTTTAAAATCGGTTTTTGAAAGAATCACTTATTTTTTTAAGATATTGATAAAGGTGTTGGTGATTTCTAATCAAGGATTTTTTTTTCTTACATAATTGACAGGTATTTCCAATGACGTAAATTTTTCCCATACAACTTTTCTCTAAGTGTATAATAAAAGTATTGATGTTAGCTTATAATATATATTTTTTTTTTTTCCAAATACCACACATGATGGTGAATGGTATTGGCTTTTGATAAATTGCGCGAAAATTGCATAAATGAATAACCCAAGGCACCAGCTATATAAGATTTCAAATTGAACTTTTCGAATTTCGCGTGTCGTCACCGCCGCCGTCATCACACAAAGACCCCATTGCGTTGCGAATGTGAATATTTTTTTTTTTTACGACTTGGCGTAAAATATCCTCCCTCGCATATAAAATATGAAAATTTGTCTTTGGATAACACAAAATCCACAAAAGGAAATTCAATATTCTTGAGGCTTTTTTGGGCGCCTCAACAGCTCCTGGCTATACACGAAACACCTATCTGGGTTGAATAAATGCGAGAGAGAGAGAGAGTTCAAAGCCAATAAGTCATTGTTTTCTTAAAGTTCGATTTGTATCTCTCTCACAAGAAAGACAAAAAAGATAGTCAGAAAGAGGGTTAACCTGTAAACTGTGTAACCGTAACGCATGAATCTAATTCGTAACCCCCCAAACCAAACTACTACCATTCAGAGGGTATTGCTATTTTGTGATTTATAGCCAAAAAAAAAACTTTGAAGGTTTCTCCTCTACTACATCACGCGTAAAAACTTTTGTTTTAGCTATAAGTTAGAAGTAGACTCGTACAAGGACTATCATTTTATGCCAATCTCTTTTCGAACTTTGACAGATCTTTTGGCAAGAAAAAAAAAAATGTTGTTTTTGTCTGTGATTAAGGCAGGTGTCAATTGTAACGAGACAGGCAATATTTGTTGCATGAGATAAAAATTGAAGAAAGTTTTCGTTTTGTTACGTTTCTCGTGAATTCACACCTCGAGCGGATGTGTCAATATTTTTGACATATCTGACGGATCGAAAGATATTACAACACCTAGAGAAAAATATCTTTCACATTCATAACTAAATCAAATGCGAAATTTGTTCTACTTTGTCTTCAACTGAGTGTGTGACTGGTGGAAGACTTATTAGAGTGGGTGTCATAGATTATATGACTATTATTATTGGATTGTTATTGAAAATGAAAGCGTTGATTAGTGCTGTCTGAAAGATTAAGGAAATAATTAGTTTCAAGTAGGAATATGAAAGTTTTGTTAAATGATTTCCAAGAAATACTGATTATCGTCTTTTTGATGAGAAGTTTCATCATGTTTTTTTAGATAAAGATTGGAATTTTATTCAATAATTGAGTTCTCACGAAATAATTTGTGAGAATTATCTTAAATCTTATCGGTTTCATTCGGAAAAAATAATTATTTCGTGTTGAAAGTAACAAATTGAATAATTCATGCGTATCACTAAAATTGATAACTGCTACCTTTTTTTGTGAATGAAAACTAGAGAAGTTGATAGTAAAGTTGTTGAAGATTGATTTTTGAGATTGTCATTGCTCCTTTCTTTTGACTTAATAACAATTCAAGTAGGTATAAACTTGTCAATAAAAGCGACATTTTAAATTTATAAAAAAACGTTATGAATAAGACCAGAATCACACTTCTTATCTTAAGTTCAATCTACAAACAATTTTGAATCAAAGGAAATATGCTAGATATTGTTTAAAATTTAACTCGAGATCTACAATTTTAAGAGAACTCGCTTGGTTTTTTTTTTTGTGTACATTTTTGATTGTCAATTGTTGAATTGCCCGACCAATTATGTATTAAAACTAATCAAATTGTTCATGTTTTTATTTCATCACAAGACAATACAAAATTTAAACAGTTGAAAATGGGTCCCAACCTGGGTTAGAAATAAATTAATTTTATTCTCTTTGTGAAACAGTGCAATTTTTCTAAAATGTCTGTAATATGATTAAATTTATTTCCACTAATATTATTACTAGAGAATGAAATGGCGCCCAACAAAAGTTTTGTTAGAATTTTACAAAAAAAAAATTGCTTGAAAAACGTCCAAGTTCATGAATCAAGTACACCCTATTTTAGGTTGTATGTAGAATATGGTCGGAGATAGTAAAAATAGTTTATGCTTATGATTGGCTATTTTGTAACAAAAAAATAATAATTTTATTTTGTTTTTATTTAAATGGCGCCCAATGTGGATCCAGTATGCGTTTTTATATTTATTTTTTTTTTAAATCTTAGTGATACAAATTTTTTTAATGTTATTTAAGTTCAATTCATTGACTGTCTGTTTTTGAAATAAAATTAAGTATTTTCTTTCCTTTTTTTATTGAAATGGCGCCCAACGTGAATTAAGTCTGCTTTCTTTTTGTTGCTGCAAAGATTCTTAGTTATGAAGAAATTTTAAATTATTAAAGTATAAGGCTTGGTTTGGTTAGTTAAAAAAAATAATATTCGTGTTTGTTTTTTTTTTTAGTAAAATGGCGCCCAACTTGAATTAAATGTTTCGTTTTGTAATTTTGTGTCTGTAACCGCTCTAGTTTGTGATATACATTTTTATATTATTTATATTTAAGGCTCTTTTTTTGTGTTTTTGTTTTATAAAAGCACTATTTTTCTGTTTTTTTTTTTAATAAAATGGCGCCCAACGTAGGTCGAGTAGTTTTTTTTATATTTTATAACTCTACAAATTCAATGATTTTCCCATTTTATATCTATTCCTGCGTTCAATTCTAGTTTGATTGAATCATTATTCGCTAACTGGATGTTTTGGGTTTAGGGTCATACTCATTAGACACATGGCAACACGAGAATTTTTGCTTTTAAATAAAATTAGTAACTTAACCAACACTAAATGGTATAAATTCTTTCACGTGTAAAGAAATTGGAATTTTTTACATTACACAATCTATATCTTAAATGGCGCCCAATATGCGTTTTTAAATAGTTTTCTAATGAAAAAAAAAAAACAGTAGTTTAAATTAAATATGCGGATGTAAAGCTCCACAAGAAAACATCAAGAATGTCTGGGTTTCTTCAAAATTCCTTTTTTTAATTATTTTTTGAAATTATCGGGGTCCAGTTCCAGTTGACTTAGAAACATGAAATTATTCACACTATCTGTTGTCTAATTAGAAGAAATGTGAAAAAAAAAATTTTGAAAAAGCTTCTGGTTTTCCGGAAAATTGATGTTGTGTTTTCGCAGCGCTCGCCGAAAACGGGTCTAATCAAAATTATTAAAAAAAATTTTCTTACATATATTATAAATCAGTTTTATTTGAACATTTTTATGAAGAAATGAACTAAATATAAATACACTGGGTATTGAAAAATTGTTAAAACAAAATGACAAAATGCGATAATCCTTCTTCAAATTTTACTAGAGTTCGAATTTTGAAAATCCTAAAAAAAGCACGAAAAAAAAATTCACAAAAAAATCCAAAAACAGGTCGATTAGATAATACAACCATCTTTCAAAATCAGTTTTTAGTTCATTTCAATTTAAATTCAGTTATGTTCTAGAAGTCTTCAAACATGACTTTGCGAAAACGCAACCCTAGCCGAAAATGTGTTAAAGAACATTTTTGTGTCATATAAACTTTTTGTGTTATCAAAAACTAGTTTTTTAATCTAAAATTGGGTATTTATTAAAAGCCAAAATCATCATCATTAATTCGTAAAAATAATAGGTTTGATCAACATAAAACAAATGCATGTCCTATAGCCCCATCAAAATTTTCCAACCTAATTCCTTATAATAATTTTTTAAATCAACAAAAAAATTATCCCAAATAATTTTTTTTTTACCTTAAATACTAAAATTAAAAACAACAACAGAGCATATTAACATCTGATAAAAATCATAAACACCGCACTTCAAAGCAGAATTTCATATATATTTTTTTTGTTAGGTGCAGCATAAGAATGGTTGCATGTTCTCAACACAAGTACACTGTTTGAACCTATGACAATTTAATTAGCACACAACCCATATCCACCATCATACATCACCACATGGGAGCTAAAAAAAAGTAATTTCCTTGAAGTGCAATTTTCTCGTATATGCCTTGAAAAAATGTGGTGCACGCCATTTTCATGTTTGTTTTTTTTTCGTGTATGTTTTTTTTTTTTTTGCTTCTTTATAATTGCAGGTCCCCGCTTTCAAATGACGTTTAATTTAAATAGCTTGCCGCTTAATTTAAAATGAATGTCTACTTGAATTTTATACCTGTGCACAAGTGTAACATTGTGACAATGTTTTCTATACAAACTATCAAAATCCATTTGGCACAAAAAATGTACTTTGAGCCTTAATCACGTTGTGACGCCAGGTATGAAGGTCTATTTTTCTTACGTTTACGTCTCGCAATGCAACGCGCGCGCTTGCTTACTTTGACATTTATTTTATTTGACAGTAGCTAACGACCGTATAGTAATGTCGTTACTTGCTGCTGTTGCTGGAGTAAACGGCTGGTAAAGCTATCAATTCGATTGTCATCTGTGTGTGCGCTACCATTTTTGGCCAGATCAAGCCAAACACATGGCATTGTGATCATTTTCATTTAAATTTGTGCTTTTTTCTTAAATGGCGCCCGGGCAGAGTTTCAACTTATTTTTGAGGTCATTTACACATGCAATTCATTATGGTAACCGATCTATTCTATTGCTGCAGGCGAAGTTCCATGAAACAAAGTGTGGCCTTTATTGTCGATATGATAGCAAAAAAATGTGACGACAAAACGAGATTCCATAAAGAAGTGACAGCGCACAGCTTTTTGTGGAACGAGAGACACATAAGCGACTCATTATACATCAAATGCAATTAAAATGGGAGGTAAGCCAGTAGTAATTGGTTTTGTTTTGATCGACGTGTTAAAGATTAGATAGAAAACACACATTGCAATCATCCACACGAGTTGAAAGTAGTGATGGGAACTATCGAATAAAAACTATAAAACTATCGATAATAGTAAAATACTCATTCATTCGATAGTTTTAAATCATTCATTAATTCATTCATTTCGTTACTATTTTCATTCGAATAGTTTTTTTTATTCGATAGTTTTTACTCGATAAATTTTATTCGATAGTTTTTATTCGATAGTTTTATTCGATAGTTTTTATTCGATAGTTTTATTCGATAGTTTTTATTGTATTAATGAATGAACTATTCGATAGTTCAAATCATTCAGTTACTAACTATCGACAGTTCAAATCATACGATAGTTCCCATCACTAGTTGAAATGAAAGACAATCGCTTTGTGCGTTTGCAAGGAATTTCAATCTCTCTCTCTCTAAAACAACACAAAACAAGCAACATTCCAAAGTTTGAGTTTCGTTCATAAACTGACAAGTGGTCAGTGTTTATCTTGAACTTGAGGAATATGTGCGGAATGGATGTGAAAGATGTGTGGTAAAGGTAGATTGCATTTATTAGAACAGGAAAAGCCCCTTCTTACAAACGCTCTTGGTTATGTTGAAGTTGCTGTTGATGTTGCCGAATGCACCGATATAATATGTCAGTCCATTAGTCTTCATTCAACTTAAAGCTTATTGCCAACAGTGTTTAGCTGTCAAATGTTTGACATTTATTGAATTATTATTATATTGCAGACTATATAGCTCAGATCTATGGATTTTCTGTGTGATAGTGTTGTGGTAGTGTTGAGAGCATTTATAAGCAATTTATATGATTTTTTTTGTTTTGTAATTGATGATTGTGAGTATTTCCAGCTTGGAGGTAAATAACGACAGGTTGTTAATTGATTGTTGTTCAAGGCAAAGAGGATAGGATTATTATCACACAAATCTAGCAGAAAACAACGAGAGGCGAAAGGTGTTGAATGTTTTTGTTTTTTTTTTACTCCAACTGCAAAGTGATAAACTAGCAAGCTATTAACATTCGATAAATATATGATATTTAATAGCTTTACGTAGGTATGGTGGGCAGTAAAAGTTGTAAAATACGCAACAGTAAATGTCGATTAGTGCCGGGAAACATTCAATAATTAAGTGTTTTTCTGATGATATTTTACAAATTTCTGTCATTGGACAGAAGAAGGCGTGTTTACATGAAGTTATGAGGAATAAGTTTTCACTGCAAATGCAGAAACAAAGTACTGTTATTTTGTACAAATAAGAAACTATTTTTTTTAATGACATATGTAAGCTGAACTTTTACCTTTAGACTTGAGAGCCAGTTTGATGTAAATCAACTCACAAATAGCGTTTAAAAAGTGGCTTTTTTGGAAAAAAAAAAAAAAAACGGATGTACCCACTTGGTTTGATCTTATTATTTGAGTTAGACTTTAATTCTGGAGTTAATGGTTCAAAACGAAACGGGAAACGGCCACAATCACGAAATTTTGAATCCAAACAAAAAAAAAAAAAACAGAATATCTAAAATCCAGAAAAACAAGAACCCCGAAAATCCAAAATCCCGATAAACCAGAATTCCTTAAATCCAAAATCTCGAAAACCCACATTCCTGAAAACCCGAAATTGGAGCAAATTTCTCATTTTATATAAAATTTTTTGGAATTTCGGAATCTTATTCAAAATTCTGTGTTTTAAAGATTCCGGGTTTTCTGGATTTTGGATTTTCGGGATTTCGAGTTTTAGGGGTTTCGTTTTAGATATTTCGACCTTAACCCAAATAAAAGTTTGAACGCTAAGCAGACAACTCTTAAGAAAGAACACAATTCTTCGATGAATATTCATAAACGAGGAAGAAACACTATAATGAACTCTAAGCCCAACTACGATTACAGCTTCTATAAAGTATTACAGACGAAAAGTATTAGCTTCGATAAAACATCGGAAAGATTTCACTATTAAACAAAGCCTGCCCTTATAAGTTATTATAGAAGTAGAAAACTTTATCAGAGCTCAAGTTTTCGAGAAATACAAATTTGAATAAGTCTTATTTTCAATTTGTCTAATTTGTGAAGTTCTTAAAGATTTCGCTTTAATGTACCTATTAGCTTTTAAAGAACAATAAAATCTGCTAAGAAGTTCATAATAAACTTACCGAAGTATAATGAAAGAGTTATCGAAGTTCGCTACGATTTTTTGAAATATATCAACAAAATTTTGAAAAAAAAAAAAAATACTAAAATACAAAATTCTAAAAGAAAAGTGCATCGAATGAAAGCTTTCTACGAAAGAAAGAACTTTGAAGTTTTTGGTTGAGTTTAGTGTTTTGAATTCAAAACTGTTCACAAATTAATTCTATCACGTATTGTTTTTGAGCTATACTCATCAATATTGAGCTATAAGGTCTAATTTTCAATGAAATTTTTTTTTTATGTTTAATCCAAATTATGTATGTATATTATTTTTTTTGGTAATATGTCGCTTGTTTTTAATCCAAATTCAAAGTAAAAAAATTCCCAATATCTTTGAGAAAAAATTAAATTTGCAAACAAATAAATAAACATATTTAAGACGGTAAAACATGGCCTTTTGAGATTGCATGAGTAGTTTTGCCAAACAAAAATTTAACATGAAGAAATTTGACATCAAACGTACCCGAAAATTGAGTATTTGACCTAAGAATATTGAAGTATTTCAAAAACGAGACGTAGCAGTAAAATATTGACTTCGGACTCATCATACAAAAACTCTTTAGAACAGGTTAGAGTAACATATGATGGCGAAAAGTATACCCAGGTCCAGGAGGCTTTTTTTCTGATGTTCTACTTAAGGTGTCAATACCAGACTTGAATGTCAATGTATTAACTTTTGCTTGATGTCATGAATAGTAAACAGCCCCTAGAGACCTACTCATAATTTTACTTCTATAAATTATTACAGATGCTAGTTATTGTAGCTTCTAATGAGCTCATTAAAAGATGACAGATAGTAAGTTTGGAGGGCAAAGAGCTGTCCCTGTCCGTATGAATTGTATAGTGTCACTCTTATCTCAAGACTCATGAATTTGCGAATAACTTGAAAACTTCCTACCTTATACTTATATAATTTTTTAAAAGTCAAAACCTACATTAACAACTGTTCCTTTACATAAAGTTACTATTTGGTTTTCTATTTACCTATAGATTTTTACAAATTTAAGTGATTTTTTTAATCCCACCCGGGCGCCACTTAAGGAAATTAGAATTTTAAATTATTTCCGATTAAGCTTAAAACCATATAGGTATCTACTTTTGTGTCACATAGAAATAAATATAAGCGATATAAAAAGCTGGAAGTAATTTGTTCGTTCAATCGAAAAGGCTTTACAAAAATACGAATTTGTTCCTGGTCACTTTACTTTATTTGTTGTTTTAACTTAATTATTTAATTCCTAGTCTCTATTTCGAAGCTCTTTATTCTAAATTACTTTGAATCTGCACTATTTACTAAAAGATTCATCAGAAAAGTATTTACTTCAAGTTCCGGAAATAATTCAACCATCATGGTCACTAAAACACTTAATCCAATATAACTGCATCATCTCTAAATCTAAAATCTATTTTCATCTATAGACAACAATCCATATTAAATCATCAATTAATGAATTAAACACTTGAAATAAGATGACAGCGACACGCTTAATGACAAACAAAAGACTTATAAATTCAATACGATGATGATGACAACTTATTCTCACATAGCTTCAATACCTACTTATTGTATAGATCTCCTCCAACTTATTAGAAGTGACTCTTCAATCTTTGGCATTCTATTTACCGCCCACCTTCCGCATGAACTATTGAGCTTATACGGTGTCTGCAATTTAATGCTAAGTACCTTCACGCTAATGATAAATGCCCGACTTGATGATAATCAATCAAAATTATTACGTACAACGACGACCGACCGCACTTGTAATTATGTCATTTTAAAGCGGAGTCTCTATCATCATCGGGCGGCGGATTGAAGCTTCAAGCTTCAACAGTCTCAAATTTCAATTGTATCCCGATATAATATGAAGTCATGTTTCTCTATCTTCTCAACAACAACTGACAACGACAAGTACCTACCAGACAGCATCATCATTATTGTCATTATATCTAAGCTCTTTCTCTCTCTTATTTCGCTATCCGTACCTATTTTCTTCTACGACAGTAATTTTTATTTTTTATTATTTTTTTGCGAAATAAAATTGATAGAAAAATAAATTCAATCTGTAATCATTGAACGTAATTAAATGCGCACGGGTATCGTTTGAAGGAGCTACAAGAAATAAAAAATTATAAAAGCTAATCACAACTTTATGTCAGCTTACGTCTTTTGCCAAAGAGTGTATAGACCCGATATAGACGTGTATTGAGTTGAGGTATATTAAAAAAGAGGCTATGATTATTTAACGCTTCATCGACACCATATTTCCGTGGAGCGGCTTTTAATTTAAAAGCAAAAATTAACTACACCAACAGCAAAAATAATAAAAATAAATAAAAGAGGCCTAACCCCGTACTCCTGTGGCACACCATCGCCATCATCATCATTGACATCGTCAGCATTTTCTTTTTTTTGTTTGTTTCTTCCTGCAACACGAGCCACACCGCAGCGCAGTAGCTAGCAAAGCTATAACAAACATTTTTTTTAGTAGCTAGTTGGTATAGCTTTGGCTTTTTGCTATGCCGCGCTCGTTTAGTCAAATGTTGGCCCCAGGATTTATGGACCATTGGCTACATAAATGGACACACCAACAACAGCAGATCAAGTTGAAAAAAAAAAAAAAAAGAAATAACATTTTTGCGGCGCTAGATGGAGCAAAGTGCCATGTTGCATGCTGTTTGCAATTTAGTTCAACGCGCGTTAATGATTTGGCTGTAAGAGAGCCTTTGCTGAACACTGCCTCTTGTTTTTTCAGTTTTTTTTTTTTTTTTTTTTTTCATTTAATGTCACATTCACAGAGCTACTGTTTGTGGCATGCAACTTAGACTCGTGCTTAGGATACAAAAAAAAAATTACAAAAAAAAAAAAAATAACCAACAACCTGTGTTGTGGAATAATTTTCAACAAAACGCACAAAATACAGATAGTTGACATTTTTACTCTCTAGAGTAACAGAGCAGAGCAAACGAACGAAGCTCTGTGGTTGCCTTTTTAGAAAATGGTGAAATGTGAAATATACATATTTTATTTGAAAATGTCGCAAATGGTTGAAATGGGTTTTAAAAGGTTTTTCTCTCTCTCTCTGTTTCCATTAAAATTAAAGGCCTTTTGAGTGCAGCAGCAAAATCTATTGTCGTCGCGTTCGTCAAGGGGCACTTTATTTTGTACTTTTGTTTAGATATTTTAGACTATTTTACTGTAAAAGGGGTTATTTAGTATTTAAATGGGAAAACGAAATGTTTATATAGGGTATGTAAGTTTTGATTTACATTGACTTTTTTACGTGGTTTATTAATATTTAAGAGTTCTTGAAAAGGTTACTGTTCAGTTGAGGTTTTTAAGAAATATTCTGGAATGTTTTACATAAATATAAAAATTAGCTATAAAAAATGTCAGAACGAATTTGTCGATCAATTGCAAAAAAATAGAAAAATATAATTTTGAAGACGAAACTCTACAATTTCTTCGAAAGACAATGGCATAAAAAAAAATTAATAAAAAATTGCATACTTTTATGAATGGAAATTAATTGAATTATTATCATTATTTTGTTTAATTGAAAAGATTTAATTGAAAATTACTTTTTTTTCATTTTTTTTTAAGTGAAAACTTCTTTAGTATCGTAGTGATTTGAAACAAGATAACCCGAAAACGCGACACGACTTCAACTTGTTATAACTTTTTTGTTTTAATAGATAGATTAATGAAATTTCTACTGTAGATAGGTAGTTAAATAAATTATAATTGTACAAAATTTCAATTAATTTCATATTCAAAATTCGAAGATAGCGGTAAAAAGATGTTATTTTCCAACACACGTTATATCTTTTGATCTAGTGCACATACAAATTTGATTTAACTTTAATACGCATGCTGATAGCATAACCTTTATTAAAAATACCTCAAAACACCTGCGAAGATCTGTTGGCGATGACCAGCTACCAGTGTAGGAAGTACCGTAATCTCAGTCTGGAAATTTGACATGGTTGACTTTAAAAAATTCTAATTTCTCTTGTAAACATCTTTGAAATAAGATTTATACATCATTATACAAGGTGAAACAATAAGCTTTCACATGGTATAAATTTTTTTAAAGGTTGTCAATTAAAAAAATTGATTTAATAACATGAGAACATAAAAATAAATGTTTTTTTTTGCTTTTTGGATGAAATTTCATAGAGTTTAAAAAATTCTAGCTCTTTTTGTTGATGTCTCATAGACTTGATCGATATATATATTTTGAGCTAAGACAATAAGCTTTCAGATGATATAAAATTTATATAGGTTGTCATATAAAAAACATGGATTTGAAGGTGATAGAATAAAAATAGGTAGATTTTTTCTATTTTATTTTTTTTTTTTTGCAAGAAAAATGATTTTTTAAGGTTTCACTTCTACCACGTATTAATTGCACACATGAATTTTTTTTAATTAAATGATTAAGACGTAGTTAAATGATTAAGACGTAATTAATATTTGTGTCAAAAAAGGAATAATATTATTAAGCAAATCAAAATTTTCAAAACAAGCAAACAAAATATTAACTTTATTTCCGTTCATCATTTTGTCAAAATTTTTACCTATGTAAGTACCTATATCAAAAGTTTACAAAAAAAAAACTAAAGGTAATAACTAAATTTAAGGTTATTTGTTCAATAAAGAGCATATTTTTATGATTTTTTAAAATTATTAATTTTTCATGAAAAAAATGAAAAAAAAAATAATTATTTTTCTTCGCACAACATTTTGTCAATGCTTTAAATAGCAACCTACCATACATTTTATATCATTGGAAAGCTTATTTTTTCAGCTTTTATTATATACTTCAATTAAAAGCCGGCACACAGTGGGACGACCCATAGCAATAAATAAAAAAATCGAATATTATTGCGGTACTTTTGAGTGATTGGTATGTCATCCCAAATATATTTAGGTTCTAACTGCATCAAAATTATTTGCGTTGTCCAATTAGTGCAAAAGTTATAGAGTGCTAAACATTGTCTAGTTTAATTTTTTTTTTGGTGTTGAAAAATCAGGTTGTAATTTGTCTTACTCCCAAAATTTTTTGTGCGGTAAAAAATTAATTTAATAATGGATAATAACACTCATCAAGGTATATTAATTAATATTTAACTATAAAAAATTTTTTGTTTTATTGAGTTTTGTTTTTATTAGTGATTTTCCATGTGTTGGTAGAAAAAAATTTTTTTTGACTTTGAGTAAGATTTTCTTTTTTACACCTAAAAGGCTCTCTGGGGTTTTTATGGTTTTATACTCAGGAAAGTGTCCTCTAAAGGAATCAAGAAAAAAATCTTGCCCCAAGTAATTATAATCGTGTTTTTTAGGTTCGACCCCCTATATCAAAAATGACCAAAATTTAAAAACTTGGCTGGATAGTGCGAAAACAGACGTTTTGATGGGTTCTGTTTAAAAATTCAACAACTTCTTGGCTTAGAGGAGTCAACAGGAGATGTAGAAGCTCAAATACAGGAAGTAACTAAATTTTATTACCTCAAATTAAAGTAGAAGATGGAGCAGTCTCCTAGAAGACTCAATCGGTTCATGAGCGCTAAGGAATATTGCCTGAATTCTAATCTGAATAAAACTAAAGCTATACATGATTGCGTAAGTGCCGCGGCAGTGGCAAAAGATCTCCACATGTATTTTTTCTTTTTGAATAAAATATTGAGCAGCTTATAGAGAATAAATTGTTATGTATGATATATTAAATAAAATTTAATATTTTCAACTTGTGAAACAAAGTTAAGTCAAATTTCTAAGTGGTCTATAAAAAAAAGATATTATGGTACGTGTTCAAAATTCTTTTTACCGTTATTGAAATTTCGCAATAATATATTTTTGCCTATTATCCCGTCGCACACTGGGGATTTTGCGGAAAAAAGTCAAAAATTTAAAGTTCCTCGGAGAATATTTTAATAGTATTTCTAAATTCTAAAATAAAATCTGAATCAAAATCAGAAAGAATTACTAAAATCGGACTTGTAGTTTACTTTTTAGAGCTTTGTAAAGGGACAAGTTGTTGAAAGTATAAAAAACGAGGTGAAAATACCCTCAAATTAAAGCTGTGTAATTTATTTTTAGCTTGAGCCGACTCATACACTTTTATTTTTCCGTTAAGAAGCCATCGTTTGTCTATTGTAAATCGAAGAAATTATTAATGTTAATTATTTTATATAATTATTTAAAGAAAAGAGAAAAAAATGGCTTGATTTTTTCATATTTTTGTATATATAATTTTAGCTACACTTGCCTACAGTCAGAGGCTATTAAAAACTTTTTCCTTATGAAATTCCCTTTCGATGAAAGCCAAATTTGGGTGCCACCAGGTGCCACTGCGTTTTTTATTGGTAATTGAAAACTTCATTTGGTCGCAAAAATCATTTTCTTAAAAATTACTTAAAATAACAAAAAAATATTAAAAATCAATGGTAACACTTAAAGTTATAAACAAAATATTAGGCTTAATTTGAGCTTTTAAATTAAGTTCTTTAAGTAAATTGTTTTTGAAATAATCGATTTCAAAGTCAAAATTTTGAAAAAAAAAAATTTAAAAAACATATCCAATACTATTTTTGACAAGGCTGGGGATTTGTATTCAATTTGAATAATGAAGAACACTGCCTTAATTAATTCCTTACCAAACACTGAAAACCATATGTTTCTATGCCTTCTAGTTTTCGAGAAAATTGAAAAGTAAAAAATCTCCTTTTTGTCAGATTTTTGTTTTTTTGGCTGCAAGCTTGAAATTCTTATACGAAAAGACAAATAGAGAAAATAAAATTAATTCGTAACACATTTTTTTACAAATCTACTACAATAAAATTACATTTGATTTTTTGAACTTGGCTCAGAAAAGTTAATTTTCGTTATATGTAACTGAAATGTATGTACATAATATATTGAAAACTATTCAAATTAAAAACGAGTGAAAAGGGATAATGCGTCTTATTATTATACATTTTATTAATAATGGGAATTTTAAGCATTTTATGCGAAGATCTAAGCAGAAATCTAATGGAATGTCTCAAGATTTAAATTGAAATTATTATTGAAAAATACAGATCATCTGATCTGACCCTTTAGGTATTAAGAAGAATCAGAGTCATTTAATTGAGGAAAAAATGGCTCTCTTAAAAGAATTAACTTTTGAAAAATTTGTATAAAAAAATGAAAAAAGTGTTTTTTTTTTAATAATTTTTAACTATAATTTGGGTTTTTTATTTTGCGTGGACGTGGACCTCGACAACAGTACCTACTATGAGTTATTCTTTTCCATTTAGGGCCAATTTTTCAATAGTCAGATAAACCTCAGATAGAGCTTATTCCTAGGAATAAAAGTTTTTTTTATACTGTCATTTATTCTTCTAATAGTCTAACTGACGATTGAAAAATCAGGGCTTAATGTATTTAAAATCGGTGAGGTGGTTCCAATAATACAAAAAAATTAAAAAAAAAAATGCTATAAGTACAAGTAAATTGAGAATCGGAATTCTTTATTATTCTCACAAATTTTTTTAAAAGGGCGTGGCAGTGGGCGGAAATGAATAATAATAATTTCTTACGACGAAAACTGTCATCCCTGAAAATTTCATCCAAATCTATTCAGTGGTTCAGTTTTTATTTAATTTTTTCCGCACTCCCATACAAATTTCCCCAGTGTGCGTCGTCCTAGTATTGACGTGCCGTATACGCCATTTTAACATTTTTGGGAAATCGCATTTTAATGTTCGGAAGATTATTGCGAAAGAACTAACAGCTGGCATTTTTTTGATTTTTGATAAAGCTAAAATTTATTTTTTATTTTCATGTTATTGGACATCTAAAATTCGTTTAGTTTTCAAAATATTTTTGTACAAAATGAGTTCGCTATGAGAATCTGAAGTTTCTTTTATTCATACACATACGTTAAAAAAAAACATAAATACACTAAGAGGTACGTTAAAAAATTCTCAAAGATTTCATAAATTGCATGACAAATTTGACGTAAATGCCAAACAATACGTGAATATCTTAGCAACGAAAAAAGATAGAAAAAAAATTGATAACAGATTTGAAAAGAGCAATGTCGAATACATAAGATTAAGCCTTATGTTTTCAAAAAATGCAATTTGGCGTATACCGTAAACGGCACTTTAATACTAGGGCGCCGATCTGTCTTACCTTATCTATCTAAAAGACGGTTGAATATGGTCAAAAAATTTGGGGGAAAAACTATTATTTTCCGTTTTTTTTCAGTAAAACCTCACTAAAAAAAAACCCTAGCAATAAGTCCTGTTAGTTTGAGATTTTTCGCCAGTTTTTGAAAATACCTAAAATTAAAAATTGCTAGAAAAACCATTAAAAAAAGTATGTTTTTCAAACCTTAGAAAAAAATTAGTATCAAACGAAAAATTAAAAAAAAAAATATTTCTTTGACATCATATGATTCGCGTTCAGAATCAAAAAGAAAAACACACAAAACAATATTTAAAGAAAACTTATTGAACTATTTGAAGAAATTTATAAATTTCTCAAAAAGAAAAAAAAAATTATATAACAATTAAAAAGTCCAAAAAAGTGTTTTGCTAAAAATTTCGTAGTTAAGTTAAAAATCAGTGAAGTTTTCATAAAAATTCCGTCAAATTTGGTCTCTTTTTAATGAATTCACAGCTAAACCAAGCGATACAGTCATATGAACATCAAGATCAAACATTAAATGAAACAAACAAAACGCAAACCCAACTCCAATTCGAGGTTAAGTCCTAGAGTCAAACATAAATATATAACTCAGATTTCACCTCTATAAAACCCTACCCCATCTAATCATAAACTATTCACTCAACCGCATCATAATGCAACAATTTATCTCTTTCAAAAAAAAATGCCAATTTTCCTCTTCGAATAGCACGATATGACCTTTCGAAAACAATTTTAATCTAAACCAATTCAAGAAATTGCCTATACAATTCTTCCTTCAAGTCAAAATTCCTCCTCGTCTCTCCACCCTCTCCCAGCCACAACACGACATGGAATAATCAGAAATGAAATATGCCATTAAATGATCTTCACTTAAAGATACTTCCCGATCAAATCCATCTCCGATGAAGAAGAATCATCATCATCTTTCAAGAGTTGCAAAAATATTTACAACAAAAGAAAGAACAAAAAAAAATTGCACTGTGTTGATTGAACATCTTGTTATATGCCTGTGCGCCATGATATCATGTCCTCGTTAAATCTTTCGCGCGCCACTTTGTTGTAAAATTGCAGCAAATTTTACCACACTTTTCATCGTGATCGTGTGTCAGAGATCAGTAAAGATACTTTTTTCTTCTGCTTGCATTTTTAAAATAAAGAAAAAGCAAAGTGAAAGCCTCCTTCTATGACTCGTTACTCTCGAATATCGAGAGGAGAGAGTATAAAATCGGGCTATAAAACCAATGAAAAGAGGGCTATATCGCCAGAGCCCAGCAGATGCAATCAAACTCGAAACGATCTGTTGCGCTACTTTAAATATGAAACAGCGATCAATTTATCGCCGCAATCTTTTGATCTTTTCAAACCGCCAAAGTCAAATCACACAAAATGAGGCACAACAAAACAAAAACAAAGATGGAGAAAAAAAAGAATATAAAAAACTCCAGCACGATCTGAGCTATCACGATCGTTCGAATCCAGAGGAACCTGTATGAAATGCTGGAACTAAAGGCGACGACGAGCCTCGATGGATGCCGAGAACAGAGCAGACAGGGTGGATTCCGTCCGCGACGGTCGATTTCACTTCCCAGAAAAAAGGCGAGACAAACATTTAAAATGCTCGCTGACAAGAAGTCCAAGAAAAGTCACAGCCAGCACCAACTTTAGATTGCTGCTGAGACTTCGTTTCGTTTCGTTTCTTGAAGCCCATCAGTTTCGCAGCAAAAGGGGATTAAGAGATTTGGTGTTTGGCATGTTGACAGTGAAGACCTACATTTATACACATCAGAGACAGACAGACGGACAGACTTCATCATAGAGATCATCATCATCAACATCATCGACATCACTGGGGATCTCTAATTCTCTGAACTTGATGGATAGCGAACAACATGACAGTATTTGTGGCGAAGAGTGAGCATGAGCATTAAAAGTGTGAGGCTTTTGTTTTAATGACTGACAACTTAAGTCAATCGTATATTGACCACACACGCATTTATGAAGAATCAAATTAAAAACCCAGGAGAAGGAGAGAAGAATTAAGACACACGGGTTGTGAAAAATCATTTTTTTTAATGCATTTGATTTCCATTACAAATTAAAAAAAAATATTTATTGCAAATTAAGAAATTTTGCATTAAAAAAAAAAAAAACTGAAAAAATTTGCATTAAGAAAAAATATTATCGTAACTAAAAAATATTTGCATTAAAATTAAAATTTAAAAAATATTTTGCATTAAAAATTTTTTTGTGTTGAAAAAAAAAATCAATGCAAAATTAGTGCATTAAATATTTATTTTTTTTTAATATATTCGTCGAATTTCTTTCAATTTTAGAGATTAGCTATTTCAACTATAATATTAAACCTCATGTTTGGTCAAATAGCCAAAATTTTAAGAAAATCGACAGATATTAAAAACAAATATTTTTTAATGCCCATAGTTTGCATTCTTTTTTTTTTCAATTCAGAACATTTTTTATATGTAATATATTTTTTTTTTAATTTTAAAATTTTTCAGTTCCAATAACATTTATTTTATTTTTAATGAAATTTTTTTTTTTTTTCATTTGTAATAAATACTTTTTTTTAAGGCAAATAGCTTTTTTTCAAAAAAAAATTTGTAATTCAATTTTTTTTAGTTTCAATAAATAATTTTTTTTTTAATGCCTATTTTTATTTTATTTGCAATAAATATTTTTCTTTAATTTCTTTAACATTTTTTTTTTCAATTGATATTTTTACAATCCTGGATTTGTTATTTTATTTACGAATAGATTTAAAAATCATTATTTTTTTGGAATTTTTTTCGAAAATCAAATAAAAAAAAAAAATGGATTTCTTTATTTATTCACAAGTTCAGCTCAAGAGGTCGTACTCCATAAATTTGGAGAAAATTTTTTAAAATGCATTATTTCTTGGCAAGGGGTTAATCTTGGACTTTTTCGAAAATCTCGAAAAATGGATTTATAATTTTATTCACGAATAGAACTTTAAAATGGATTTGTAATTTTGTTCTGGATTAGAGGTATAAAAGACCTTTCTTTTGAGGTCTTACTCGATGAATTTGGAGGAATTTTTTTATTTTTTGGCAAGGGGTTAGTTAACCTTGGATTTTTTTTTTAATCCACACAAAATTGATTTGTTATTTTATTCTCAAAGAGAGGTCCATGAAACCTTTCCTTTGAGGTCTCACTCGATTGATTTGGAAAAGAATTTTTAAAATGTATTTTTTTTGGGTTTTGTTTTTTTTTTTTTTTTTTTTTTTTTTTTTTTAAATTAATTTGTAGTTTTATTCTCAAATAGAGGTCCAAGAGACTTTTCTTTTGAGGTCTCAATTAATAGATTTGGAGAAACTTTTTTAAAATGCATTTTCTTGGCAAGGGGTTAATCTTGGACTTTTTCGAAAATCTCGAAAAATGGATTTATAATTTTATTCACGAATAGAACTTTAAAATGGATTTGTAATTTTGTTCTGGATTAGAGATATAAAAGACCTTTCTTTTGAGGTCTTACTCGATGAATTTGGAGGAATTTTTTATAAAGCGTTATTTTTTGGCAAGGGGTTAATTAACCTTGGATTTTTTTTTAAACCACACAAAATTGATTTGTTATTTTATTCTCAAAGAGAGGTCCGTGAAACCTTTCCTTTGAGGTCTCACTCGATAGATTTGGAAAACAGTTTTTAAAATGTATTTTTTTCGGGTTTTGTTTTTTTTTTAAATTTAAAAATGAATTTGTAGTTTTATTCTCGAATCGAGGTCCAAGAGACTTTTCTTTTGAGGTCTCAGTTAATAGATTTGGAGGAAATTTTTTAAAATGCATTTTTTTTTAGTGAAGGCGTTAGTTAAACCTTGGATTTTTGTCGAAAATCCAAAAGAATGGATTTATTATTTTATTCTCGAATAGAGGTCTTAGAGACTTTACTTTTAAGGTCTCAATCGATGAATTTGAAGGATTTTTTTTTAAATTCCCGATATCAATAAAACTGAAAATTACTGTAGGTACATATGGCGTATACGTAACATTTTTTTTTTTTCATTGTGATTAGATTCTTAATTTTCAAAAATTGTTAATAATCACAACCTGTATGCATATTTAAATCATTCCAATTGAGTCAGTTTAAATATCAAGCAAAAATTTCTAAACCAAAGAATTCAATCCATATGATTGTGACAGTTGTTTTAATTATTGACATTCTATTTCAAACCATTTGTTTGCCAGGTCAAAAAACCCTTTCCATGACCATAAAGTTAGTGAACACACAATTTATTCAAAATCAATAATGGAAAACTTTTTACTATTTTTTTTTTTTTAACTTTTACTATTTATCGAATTGCATTCAAACATCTGGGGTTAATCACGTGGCTTCCGTTTTATTCTTTTTTTTAAATTCCACAATTCATCATATCAAGTTTATTTTTATTATTTTTATACTAAAATCCAAATATTTACTTTCTTTTCAGGTAATTTATATTATTTTGGATTTCCCCAGTTTCTGTTAAGCTAACTATTTTTATCTTAAGGTAAGACCAAATAAGGGTATTTCAATCTTCTATTTGAATAGAAAATATTTGAATGATTAATCATAATTCAAGTTTAAATTTATATTCTCTCTCTCGTGTAGTTTTAACTGTTCAATGTGCAAAATTTGAACAGCTTTTTACAACACCTTATCTAATAGAAATTCCTGAGATTCCTTTGATATCAAGTAATAACTTTATGCATTATATTTGCATTTTTTTCTGAAAGATAACAAAAAATATGGCTGAGAGAGTCTTTTTATTATTTTACGAGCGCACTGTGTAAATATTGGTAGGTTATTCTATTGCGAAACAGCTGATATGAAGGAAAAGTTTTTTTGTTGTTCTTTTATCATTTAAGCTGGGGATTACATTGAATTTATGTATAAAATAGACGACTTATTAAACAATGAAAATTCCTAAGATTCCTTAACAAAATATAAATAACAAACTTGTTTCAAGGTGTTTAGAAGAGTGTTGAATATGAGATATGACTCGAAAGTCGCTTATCAAGAAATAAATTTATAATATTTATGCAAATAAATAAATCTATTTTGAAGGTTTTGATAAAAATATTTTTTGTTTTCATACTTATTTTGTTGGTGTGGTTTTATTATATTTTTTTGAAAACAAAAAATTGATAAGGGAAAGCTTAGGATTTTTTTTTATTGTTTATATTTTGTTGTGTTTTTAATGGAATTAAACATAGACAAATTGATTTTGACCTATGGAACCCATATTAATATTTTTTTTTGTCATTGTTATTATTTATTTTGATTCAACAATTAGAAATTATAAAAATGTAGGTCATTCTTTTGAAAAATTAGTCAAAACAATAACAATTTATTTTGTTTTTGTCAAAATTTATAATTTATTGCCTATATTCGATAAGATCTAAGAATAAGTCGAAGTTAAATAATAGAAAAATTCCTTAAGATTACAAAGTAAAATTGTAATGGTACCTAGTATTTTTCCATTTAGCATTTTGAAGTGCAAAGGTGTAATTGCACTACAGCAAAATCTCTGTTAGTTCTTTACGCTTGAAAAAAAAAAAAAAAATAAAGGTAACAAAGGCTTTAACAAAATGTAGATACCTGTCACATAACTAAAATAAAATAAAAACTTTGTATACTATTAAAAAATAAAATATTTTCGATTTTTTTTTAAGAAATTAAATATTTTCAGTACGCTGCCGCTGTAACAAATTTAATTTTTTTTTTTTTAATGGCATATCACGTTTGGAGGTCAAAATTATTAAAAAAGGTGATTTTGTTGTTTGTTATTTTAAACAAAACTTTTTATTATTTTCTTACATTTCTTTTACGTACCTAAGTATAGCTAATAATAAAATTATAATTCAAAATTATTCCAAGAAGAAAGAAAACAGAAAGCTAAAATAATGAAAATAAATTCATAATTAAAAAAAAAAATAAACAAAAAAAAATTATGAATTTATTTTCATTATTTTAGTTTTCTGTTTTCTTTCTTCTTGGAAAAATCAAAATTATTCCTTAATGAATACTTTTTTACCTTTTGAGCTTTAAAAATAAAAGCAACTTTTATTGATCAAATGTATGCGACAGTATCTAGTGCATTTTTTTATTAAAAAATTGATAAGCATCTACATTAGGGTGGGTCAAAAAAAAAAATTGAAATTCTTTTTTTTTTTTTTTATTTTGTACTCCGAAAAAAAATTTTATAAGGCCTTCTTTGTAGTGCGTTCAATTTCCTACGAAAATATGTAAAGAAATTTGCAAAAAAGTCCATTTATAAAAATATGATTTTTTTTTTAGTAGAAGCTTGATGTAAAAATGGAAAATTGCGAAGCGGGGGACCTTCCCATTAATAATAATATAAAACTTGAGTAAAAAAATAAAGATTGGTCTTCGGTAAAAAGCATATTGTAGCTTTTGGAGTTTTTTTTTTTCTTTTTAAACAAATTAAACTATAAAATCTCCGGATCGAAGTGGGAAAAGTAATATCGCAGAGGCTTGATTCATTCGTAGTAAATTTCCTTTCAAAGTTGTAATTCCCTTACTTTTGAAAATATTTATAAAATACAAAAAACCCTAAATATTGAATACCTAACGAAAGCGCACCTATAGTTGCTCTCTCATTTTCAAATCATGTTTAACAACCCACAACTTAATTAATTAACTTGCAATTTTGTTAGTCGATAACATATAAATTCTAACTAAAACACAAACACAAAACACATTTTCACACGCTTTTAACTGAAGTACAATTGAATTAAATTGAACATTAACAATAACTCATCTGACCTATTACAAACTACTACAAACCCTACCGCTACCAACCCCCATTAGCGTTAAAATGCGATAACATATTATTACATCCTATATTTGTTCCAAACTAATTGGTTGTTGAGAGTGCAATATTGTTGGTTGTCGTCGTTGGGGGCTCATGGGGTCAGTTCGATTCAACCGAAGACCGACGACGGCAACAGCTTTAATGGTATTATAAAACATTTTGCTTTTAAGCTTAAAACGTTTAATTTGTTTGCTGCAATTAATTAAAAAAAAATTACAAAAAAAAAAAAACTATATTCAACAACGAAGTAAAATCCAAAATTAATAGATACAAATTGTATATTTTGCAAAAATAAACAAAAAAAACTTAGAAATAGTAAATTGCTGATGCAGGAGGCAAAAACAGATTAGAATGCATTATAATTAATGCAACAGCACAAAAAAAAAAACAAAGATACACAATCGATTTTTCCGCCACTTTTGTTCTGAAGAATGCTTTGAAAAGTCTCAGAGTATAATTAATGCGGTCTGTTGGCTTTTATCTTTCTCTATAAAAAGGAAATGTTTTTTTTTTTTTATCTTCGACTTTTAAACTATTAGTTGAAGCAAATAATGTATAAGTAAACAATAAGATTGCATAAAGATATTAGACAATAATTCAATCTATTCAGATGCGGGTGGACATTGCACAGAACAAAGTTGTCGATAAAAACTGATTGTTTATCTAATTGTTATGCAAAATAAATTTAAATTTCCGAGGTTTTATTCTTTTCAAAATAATTGAGGTTAGACAAAATATCTCACTAAAAGTATTTCATATATATTTTTTTTTTTTTTTTAATATTTTTTTTTTAGTAAATTTTGTACTTATTATTTGTATTTATTATGATTTCGGCAATATGCTTGTAATACCCTTAAGAGCCATAATATCTTCATTGCCCATTGTCCAATTCACTTCAATAATATAGATGCCATGTGGCAAAAATGGTGGAAATTTTTCCGAATCAAAATATAAATTTTTGAATAAAAATCGATAGTCCTGAAAATAAATGAAAATAATCAATTTATCACTTATAATTTTTTTATAGTACTCTTATAAAGGGTTGTAAAAATTAATTTTTTTTAAATGCAGTTGTTTTCCATTACAAATAAATAAAAATTGCATTACAAACAAAAATATGAAGATATTGCAACTGAAAAAAATTAGCATTAAAAAAAAGTTCCTTGCAACTGAAAAATATTTGCATTAAAAAAAAATATTTATCCCAAGTAAGAAAATTTTGCATTACAAAAAAAAATTGCATTAAAAAATCAATGCAATTTTGGCTATTTGACCATACATTGGGTTCAATAATAGTTGAAATAGCCGCTGTATGTTCCACAGGCTAAATTTGAAAATCAACGAATATTAAAAATAAAATATTTAATGCACATATTTCGCATTGATTTTTTTTTTTATATGCAAAAATTTTTGATTGCAAAATATTTTTGTTTCCAATACAAATTTTATTTCAGTGATTTTTTAATGCAATTTCTTTTTTAATGCAAAATTTGTTTAATTGCAATAAATATTTTTTTTTATGCAAATATATTTCAGTTGCTAATATTGTAAAAAGTTTGGCGAATATTAAAAAAAAAATATTTAATGCACATATCATTGATTTTTTTAATCAATGTAGACATTTTTTTTTATTTCCAATAAAAATAATATTTTTAATGCAAATAATTTTTAGTTTCAATAAAAATTTTTTTTTTCATGCTATTTTTTTTCAATTGCAATAAATATTTTTTTTTTTTTCATTTCAAATGCATTTTTGTTTAATTAATATTTTTTAACAATCCTTCCCTTACATACCTTTTTAATTGGACATTTTCGAGGAAGTTTGCCAGCTGTTAAAAGAGCTGTTCTAATCGATCTTACCAAGATCATTATAGATTTTCCTTCCAAAAATTTACAACCATCGTTGTCATTAAGTTGTACAATATTTTGTCGATCGTGTTTATTCTTCATAAGATTGATTGCAAGTGAAAATTTAATCTTTGGAATATCGCGTCGAATTTGAATTTCCATATAACCTTTGTGAGGTTTTGAAGTTTTGTCAACGTTACAAATTGGTGGGCTGGCGTACTTGGGATTTGATGTACAGTTGACAGTATCCATTTCAATGTAAAAATTTCTCTTAGAAGATACATGTTTTTAGGAGAAACTTAAAAGTTATAAACAAAATTATTAGAAAACCAAAAAAACTTACATTTCCATCTGTTAGTAAAATAACTGCTGCAAGAAAAACAACATGAAATACAAAATATATGTTGTATTCCATTTGTTTTTCAGTAAGATCGGGGTTAAAAAATGTGAATGTTTAAGCATTTGGACTATAAAAGTGATCATAATTGAATTTTTTTTTAACTATTTCATCATTATTAGAATTAGAAATTAGAAAAAAAATAATATTCATATAACCTAATGGTTTCATTGCTTGCTTGATCTTCTATATGGATCAATTTGAGTGAGACCTTAAAACGTTTATAATGACAGATGATTAATTTAACATTAGTACAAGTGGATTTCATGTCATTAATTCAGAAAACCTAGGTAATCAGCTTGATTGTTCTTGCAGCTGTTGTGGTTTGTAAAATTTACATTTAAAAAACAGTACCTAAGTTTGAAGGAAGCTATCTTTACCATTCCTTAAGGGCTCTTATGAAAAATTATCCCTTTTACGCTCTATTACCTATTAGTTATTCTGTAAATTTTATTTTAATGCTTCTGATATGAATTCTGAAATTCTATTTGTAAGAATATTAAGAAGGTTTAGATTGTAAAAGCTTTTAAAATTAATCAATAACAACTAACGATTTTCTTTTTTTTAAGTTGTTATATAAATTTTTTTACAGTGTTTAAATGTTGAAACAAGTTTTGCAGGTAAAAATATAGCATATTCGTCAGAGTGAATCAGCGAAATGAACAACAAATTGTTGGTTCTCATCTACCTTGTAAATCTTTACAATAAGAAAAGTATTCGACAACCCTGTTTTAATTGGAAATACAAAATGAGTTCAAAAACTCAATCATTAACTCTAAAAACACTTTCTAAAAAAAACTTTCCTTTATTGTAGAAACTTTGTAACCACTCATTGTCGTTTAGTTGTCATCGCATATTTAAGAGAACTTCTGATAAAAAAAATTAAAACCTGAGATTTTCTTGTATATTATGAATGACATACAAAATATATAAAAAAACTTTGAAATTGAAATTTTATTTTTATGACCAAAACTAACGGTATTTGCCATATAACGGAAATACAAAACTTAATTTTTTTCAAAAATGGCTCTAACGATATTGATAAAAAATTTTGTGTGTAGTATTACACATAAAAGCCAACTTTTGAAATAAAAAAAATATTTTTTGTACCGTTATAAACGGTACCTGCGATAGAACGGTTTTTTTGGTTTCTAAATATCTCGTACAAGACTCACCCGATTTCAACGAAATTTTTTATACAAAAGCGTTTAAGTAGAAATAATATTAAAATCAAAGAAAATTTTTAAAAAAACATTTCAAAATTTTTTTTTCAAAAAATCAATTTTTTGAAAACGGGTTCAAGAAAAATTTGGAAATATCGTTTTTTTGTGTAAGTTAATTATTTCTTCACAATGGCATACCACCTTTTTTTTGAAAAATGTTAGAAAATTTTTATATACATATAAAAAATTATTTTTTTAAAAAACGACTCCATCGATTTTCGAAATTTTTTTTTCTAAAAATACCTTTTTGTACAAGAAATAAAATGGTATACTTTGTTTTTTGTATAAGATCATTTAAAAAGGTGTTTTATTAATTATAAAAACAGATTTTATTTTTTTTAGACTACCTATGAAATTTCTTCAAAATATGTATCAAATTTTAAATTTTTTGAATAAAACGCTTGAACATTAGAGTTATTTTAAGCATAAGAGCAAGTATGTGCGACCCCAGTTGTGCAATTTATTTAAATTGGTATGGTACATAAAAAAAGAATTTTTCAAACTATGATACAAAATTTCGGCTTTGCCGAAGTCATGTAATAACATTTTTCTTAGTGTTTTTTTCCAGAATTTTTGAAGTTATTAAAAAAATAACACGAAACATTTTTGAAAATAAAGGAAGTATTTAAATTAGCTTTACCTAACTATATAATGTGTTGTGTATTTGAGCCATTTACTTTTAAAAAAATTAAACATTGAAAAAGGTTGTATTTTTATTTGCGTTATACGTCCTATAAGTACGGTGACCATCCGTATCGGTTTACCCGGGACTGTCCCGTGTTTCTATAACTTATTCCAGGTTTTTTTTTTTTAACCCGGGACGTAAAAGTGTCCCGTATTTTAAAATTTGCCCCGTATTCGCAATTTCTCTAATTATTGTATTAAAAATGAATTACTTTATAAGAAAAACAGGAAAACAGTTAATGAAAAATAAAAGTTTTTCTAATTTTTCTAAAAGCATTAGGTTTTAAGATTTTTCGTCAATTATTTAGTTTAAGCTTGAAAAGCTTCAATACTAAAGAATTTTATTTTTCGAATACCTAATGAACAACATATGGAAGAGTTAAGAATTCTGCTAAGTTTCAAAATTTTTAAGGTCATGTTAAAAGTTGAATTAAAGATCGTTTTAAATAAAACTAAAATGTTAAAAACCGGCTATCACGATTTTGATTAAAAAATATTTTTTAAGATGTTTGGAACAGTACCTTTTATAAAACTTTTTTCATTATTTCCTTGTAAACGACTTAAATGAATTTAACGAAAATGTTTAATTAAAAATTAAATTTAAGAAATCTATAGAACTCTAGATCTGTTTTTGAAAAATATAAATATTTTCAAAACGATCCAACGAATTTTTTGTCTGTCCCGAGTTTTACTACTAGAAATGGTCACCGTACCTATAATCCAAGTTAAGGATTCGTCAAACAAAATCGAACTAAAGATGACAATGAGACATTACGTTGATGAATAATCCGAGACAAATGGTCTTTGCAATTCTGCCCACACAAAAACAATTTGAAAACTTTAATATTTGAGAATTTGAAAATCCAGTAAAAAGCTATAAAAGTTGTTTCTTATTTTGCTCCATTTTTCTTCTTCTATAAATTTAATTTTGTATTCTTCTATTATAAAATTTTTTTTTTTCTTCAATATAAATTTGGTCAAAATGTTTTTATAAACTTTACTTTAAATTTAAACTCCAAACCATTAAAAGGTTTGTATTTTTCAAATGATTTTGAGACCTATTCTTAATTTTTGTTAACTAAACAAAATCAACTTAGCGACTATCACTTCAGTATAACACTTCCTATAGCAATAACTGATAAAACATCATCCTTTCCCGTTGTTAAATTAGCTACAATATTATAAGTGCCCATTGGAAAAAATGGTGGAAATTTTTCCGGATCAAAATTTAAATTTTTAAAAAGCAAGTGATAATCCTGAAAATAAATAAATTTTAATTATTATTATTTTATTTTTATATAAAAAATTGTTTGTAATACCTTTTCGATGGGACATTTTTTGGGAAGTTTGCCAGCTTGCAAAAGAATTGTTCTAATAGTTCTAACGAGTATCATAAGTGACTTTCCCTCAAGAAATTTACACGCATCATTGTTGTGAAGTTCTAGAAATTTGTGCGTTTCGATATTGTTCTTTACAATAGTTACCGCAATTGAATATCGTAATTTCGATAACTGGCGAATTAGTTGTACGTCTGCATTTCCTTTATGTGGCTTTGAAGTTTTGTCAATGAAACAAGTAGGTGGGTTTGCATATTTGGGATTTACTGTGCAGTTAAAAATATCCATTTCAATGTAAAAATTTCTCTTTAAAAAATAAAAGTTAAAATTAAATAAAAGTTAAAACAAAAAATAAACTAACTTTTCCAACTCCGAGTTCTATAAAATTAAATATAATTAAATAAGAAAAAATAAAACTACTGAAATACATTCTATTTATGGTAATAGTGACCTTTAAAAAAAATTGGTGTTTGAATATTTCAATCGAAACGAGTAAATATTTTTCCTAAATATTTTTTTTTTTTCATACAGCAATAATTAGGGCTTGTATATTTGTGTGTATTATAATTATCTGAGCAATTTAATTTTAATAGTTTTATGATTTAATTGCTTACTTTTTAGCGTGTGAATCAATTTTTTTTAGAGTGAAAATTATTTAATTGCAATCAAAAGACAATAATGTTGTCCAAACAAATACTAGTCTTAATTTATTTCTATATTTGTTTTATTAAATATGTATTAAATTGTTTTTTTTTTTTATTTAGAAGTATTTAATAAAATCTTAAATCGTACTCTTTTTATTTCAATAAAAAAATAGTGGATATTTTTCCGATTCAAAAAAATATACTTTTGAAAGGCAAAAGAAAATTCTTAAAATGCATTCATTTAAAATTTGTTTTCTTTATATTATCAAAATAATAATACAAACCTTTTCAATAGGCCTTTTTTTTGGAAATTTCCCAGCTTGCATAAAAGTTTCTCTAATACTTCCAACAAGTATCATAATATCATTTTTGTTTAATTGTAAAATTGTTTGTAGTTGGTTTTTATTTTTTAACAAGGCTTATTAGAATTGAATAATTTACCTTGGTTACTTGATGATGTATTTTTTGTATGTCCATATTACCTTTATAAGGTTTTGAAGTTTTGTCAATATAACAAGTTGGTGGATTTGCATATTTTGAATTCACTGAGCATTTGAAAGTTTCCATTTGAATATATCTCTTCTAAAATAAACTTAGTACCTAAGTTTAAAAATTATTGTAAATTTATACCTTTCCATTTGACAGGTACAAAATTATTGCAATAAAAATTAAATGAAATAAAATAAATCTATTGAATTCCATTAGATATTTGAAAAGAGTGGATTTTAACCCTCTACTGCATGAATTAATATAAAAGGACGAAAAAATTAAAAAATACTTTACATGGGTTCTTTGGGTTGTTTCAAAACGGTTTACATTAAAAAAATTTGTTTAAATTAATTTGTTTAAAAAATTTGTTTATAAGCCAAATTTGGCTTCGTATGCATTAAGGGGTAAGAAATTTTACTAATTTTATTTATTCAGATTATGTAAAGAATAAAATTAAAAATATCAAGAGATAAATATTTATCATTTAAAAACAAAATAAAGTGAAATAAATACATTGCATTACAAAAGGTTATGAATTAATTCAAATTTAGTTCATTTTAAGCCATGGAACCGAGAAAAGCAATTTGTTTTTTCCGTTATATATATTTTTTCTGGTTCACATTCTTTCCACTGTCAAAGTAAGTCTTGCTCCAACATTTTCATTCACTCCCAGATCTTACAAAAACTAAAAAGTAATAAAATGATTGAAAAATATTATAGGTGAGCCTCCGTCCCCCTAATTTTTTGTGGTTACGCATCTGGAAATGGGGTTAACATAAAAAAAAATATCTCTAAAAGCGAAGGGGCTCCATTTCTGAAGTAAAACATAGCTTCCAAGCAAAATAAAAATGTAAAGGAACAAAATTTTTCAACAAAAAAATTTAACAAATTGTGTAGATTTAAAACCCCTTAATACAAAGCCAAATATGGCTTCCGTACTTTTTGCCCTCCCAAGACCAGGCCAATAATTTTTTTGAATAAAAATTGGTTCATAGCATACATAATAAGACAATCGATCAAAAATAAATTTTTAATTCCACTTTTCTTTCCAAACAAACGCAGTAATTAACACTTAAAGTATGAATATATTCTACACTTTCGATTTCAATGCACACGACTGATCGACTCACCTGTGATCATAAAATACACCTTTATTTTGTGTCGGACACACGAAAAAACTATCTCTATGGGTTCTCAGAAACACAAAGAAGAGGATTGTATTCAATCTTTACCATTTTTTTGTGACAGAGAAGAGAAAAGTGTATACAAATAGACAAAAACCATATTTGGCTTCGTATGCAGTAGAGGGTTAAAGAAAATACTATTTTTAATAATTTGAATGAAAATTATATTCTAATTTTATTTTTTACTATGTATAGTTTATAGTGTTATTCTATCTTAGCAATTTGATCTTCGTGTTTTTAATGACTTGTTGGCTTGCAATGCAACCCACTTACGATGAATAACTTGCCATTAAAACTGTTGCCATCTAAAAGCTATAGAATGGAATAAATACTGTTTTGCATATTTTCAAATAATTTTATTCATCGAATTTTGACACTTCGCACAAAGAGATAACTGAAATTCAGTACCAATAATAATAAATATTATTCCAAAAAATCATTTTACCATCTTTTATTTATTTAATTTTTTATAATTTAACGGTGCAAAAATCTTAAAAACTTTCTTAAGTAATTTTCTCATAAGAAAAAAAACCTTATGAAAACGGTCACTGTGGTGTATGCGTAATTTTTTTTTAATTTTTATTTTTTTAGTATTATTTTGGAAAATATTCTATGACTGGCCACTTAATGCTGCCTTGGAGTTGGTTTGAGTCTCAAATGAAAAATTCATTCTAAAAATGGATCTAAATCTAAGAGCGAACATTTTTTGGACATCAATTTAACTAAATTTCCAGCTTATATTCAGTTTTGAAAAATAAAATTTTTTAAACGCTTATTCTGTCCGCCATTTTGTTACCACCATTTTGAATAAATTAATGTTGGAAGATTTTTCGTATTTCTTATACTAATATGCTTCAGTGTCCTAAATTTCATGACTTTTCTCCGAGAAATAGCCGTGTAAATGATTTTTGACGCCATAACGCACCAAATGCACCACTGTTCGGTGAGGAGAATAATAAACAGTCAAAACCCTCCTGACCGACACATTTTTAAATCTTAAACGAGTTCATAGTATTCACTGATTTTGTCAACTTTATTTTAACTTCAAATTTAGTAAAAATAACAATTTACTAAATAATAGTCTATAACAATTAAAAAAAAATCGTAGAAATAGGAATTTTGCCATATTTCGACAAAAAATCCAAAACGCATTTGCAACCAGTCCTTACCCAATTTGTACAGTTTTTTTTACTTAATATTTAACTTATATAAGAGTTGTATAAAGCTATTTCATTACAAAAAAAAGATGTTAGGGTGGCTAAGTTTTTTTTGTAAGAATAGGTACCATTTTTTTTTTAATTTTTACCGACTTCCAAAAAGGAGGAGGTATTCAATTCGTCTGTATTTTTTTTTTTTTTTTTTTTTATGTTTGTTACCGCATAACTTTGGACTGAGTGAACCAATTTTGATAATTCTTTATGTATTGGAAAGCTGGTGGCTGCAGTGTGGTCCCATTTCAATTTCGTTCACTTTTAGCCATAGGAACTATTTTAAAAACTATAAAACCCAGTTTTGATCCATGGAAGTCGGTTTTGTTTTTTTGCTAAAAATGATTATTCAATCTTCAAAAGCGAAGCTCGGGCAGAAGATATTAACCGATTTTGATTATTTTGTAATTCTATTAAGATTTGAAATTCGAAAAAAAAAACGAAAAATGACCCACCATAATGCATAACTCAGTGCCAAGTTTTGCTTAGATAATAACAAAAATATATTAAAATTTAATAAAATATAGAACAACAAAAAATGATAACTCTAAACACACGAAAAAATCACACTAAACAAATTCTTTTAAACAAAAAGTAAGAGATTAATATATTTAAGTCTAATAATACATACATACATTTTCTGTTCTCTCTTAACTTAAAGGAATTTATTTAATGATTTATATTAGATTTCTGCATAACTTTTCCATCAGCTGTACAAAGAAATACAAAGTTTTTCCCCGTAGTCAAATTCACGGTTATAACAAATTGTGTCTCTGGCAAGTATGGTGGAAATTTCTCACTATCAATTATCAAGTCATTGAATAAAAATCGAGAATCCTTAAATAAAAAAGTTCAAGATAATATTTAAAACATTATATAATATTTTTTTAAGATTTACACTTACTTTGGATATTGGACATTTCATAGGCATTGTTCCATATTCCAGCATTATATTTCTAAAAATTTTCAAAAATGGTATTGCAGAGTTGCCTTGTAAAAATTCACATGCGTTCATGTTGTGTACATCAAGCAATCGACGACGTTTGTTACTATTTGGTTTCAAAAGATATAGAACCCAGGAATATGTTAAAATTGGTATTTCACGTTGTATTTGAATATCAAAATATGCTCGAGCTGGATTAAATGTTTTATTCAAATAACAAACGTGAGCTATGGCATAATTTGTGTTAACAGAACAGTTGTAGGAATTCACCAGTATTTCAAAACTTCGCTTTATGTAAAAAAAGGAATATTTTAGAAATAAGGATTTTAATGAAAGGTCAACTTTTTACCTCTCCATAATTTGGAATTATAAAAATTGAGATCAAAGCTAAACCCACTAAAGTAATTTTAACTAAAATCATTTTTCAGTTACCTGCTGATAGTTTTAGTTTCTAGCAATTTTATTAAAATAATTTTAAAATGGAGTATACTTTAGATTGCGTGTTCAAAATCCATCTTCAAATTTTAATAATTTTATGCTCTATTCAATATTTCGATTGAAAACTAGATAAATATAATTTCAAGCATTCCGCATTTAATTTCAGTTAGTTTTTTTTTTAATTGTAGATTAAACAAAAAATAAAATACTATATACAAAATATTAGTATTTTGGTAAAACTTTTCCATCAGCTGCGCATGCATAAATAAAATTCTTTCCCGATGTAATATTAAGTATTGCAATATAATTTGTTTCAATCATAAATGGTGGAAATTTCTCACTATTTAATACAACATCATTGAATGCAATTATCGAATCCTTAAATAAAATTTTTTTAAATCAAATTTAAATATATAAAATTAATATCAATAATCTTACTTTTTTTATTGGACATTTTGTAGGTATTGTTCCATATTGTAATGCAACATTTCTTAAAATATTCAAAAATGGTATCACAGAAACTCCTTCTATAAACTCACAATAATTCATATTTTTAACATTTAGCAAACGACGACGTTTGTGAGTTCGAGGATGAACGAGATAAAAGACCCATGAGTATTTGGCAACTGGTATTTCACGTTGTATACGAATTTCCATAAAAGTTCGAGGCGGATTGTAGGTTTTATTTGTATAGCAATAAGTGGCTATGGCATAAGTTGGATTTACCGTACAGTTGAAGGATGTCAGTAGAATTTCAAAACGACGCTATTTTTTTAAGAAAATAAAACAAAACATATCTAAACATAATCTTAGATGAATGAAATTTTGTTTTATTTCTTACCGCTCCATAAGTTTGAATTGTAAAAATGGAACTTAAAATTACGAAAAATAAATAAATACTCAAAAGCATTTTGATTCTTCTTTGTATGAAATTTATAATTAGAATAGTTGTTCTTGCTGTAGTTAGTACCTATGTTGTTGTGGTTTTTGGAGTGATTAAAATCGATAATTGATTTTAAATGATTCATTGAAAATGTAAGGTATTTTTATTGAACAATACATTCGAAAATAAAAATATAAACAAACGAACATTGGCACGTGTAAACCGATAAATTATTTATCATTTTAACCCACTTGACATTAGTCTCCTTGGTTAGTTCTGAACCAGCTTTGAACAATCAACAAAAAAAAAAGATGTGAAACCTTAAAAAATCATTTTTCTTGAAAAAAATTACACCATTAAAAATGTTACAAATTTTCCCAAAGAATAAAGTCATATTTAAATTTTTACATTGCGCAAAAATATAAAAATTATTTATTCAAAACAATAATTTTTCATGAAAAAAGCAAAAAAAAAAATCTTTTTTTTTTTGTTCAAAATCATTAAATCCATTTTTTTATGACAACTTGTAATAAATTTTATATCATCTGAAAGCTTATTGTTTCAGCTAAAAATATTTATATATACCATGTCTATACAAAATCTACAAAAAGAACTAGAATTTATTGAAGCCAACCAGTTTTCATATGAAAAAAAAAACAATATTTTTTCTCTTCTAACACCATTAAATACATTTTTCTCAATGACAACCTATAAAAAATTTTATATCATGTGAAAGCTTATTATTTCACCTTTTATATGATGCTTAAATCATAGTTCTACCATGCCTACAAAAAAAGGAAGAATTTTTTAAAGCCAACCATGTCGAAATTTCAAACTGAGATTACGGTGGCTGGAAATCGGCAACAGTTTTTTGAGGTATTTTTCAAGTTTTTCAATTTAAGATTGTGTAATTTGTAGAGCACGTACCGTTATGTGCAATATATCAAATGAAAGTTAATATTATCAGCATGCGTAGGTATTTAAGTTAAGTTTTTATGTGTTCTAGATGAAAAGATATATATTTTTTTTAATTCAATTTCTTACCTCTCCATAATTTGGAATTATAAAAATTGAGACCAAAGATAAACTTATAAACAATAATTTAAACTAAAATTATTTTTCAATTGGTGAAATTTTTAGTTTCTGGTAATTTTTTAAATTATTTTAAATGAAGTACAGTTAGATGTGGGTATGTATGTTCCTTTATAACTTTGAAACTACTTATCATAATTTGACAAAAAATGTATCGTTGATAGCGTTTAACTTGTTTTTAAGTTATGCGCTATGTAACTTTTTCAAATACAGCGCCCTCTATAGGGAAATTTAAGTCATTATTTGTACATTTTTTTTACAAAACAAAAATAAATGTGAAAAATCAGAAATAACAACTTTTTCTTCAGATATTTCAAAAAAATTATTCAAATATTGTCGATTTGCATAACGATTCTCCAAAACTTTAAGATTTTTTATTTAAAAAATTTTATTTTTTATTTTAAAAATTTAATTTTTATTTTAAAAATTTAATTTTTTATTTAAAAAATTTTAATTTTTATTTAAAAATTTTATTTTTTATTTAAAAATTTTATTTTTTATATCTTAAAAGTATTTACAGAAAAATTTAGGTCCCGTACTTTTTGGCGCTCAAATTCTTTATTTTCTTTAAAGCCTTCTAGTCTTTAGCTCGAAGCCAATCTCATTACACTCTAACTTTCTTTTCATTTTCATCTTTTTCAAAATTTCTTCTCAATCTACCACTGGCTTCAACAGAAAATAAAAAATCCTTCCCCACAGTATTCCTTGTGATGAAATTAAAATTTGTTTCAAGCATGTAAACTGGAATATTTGAAATATCAATAACAATATCTTTGAACAAATAACGGAAATCCTAAAATAAAAATAAATAAATAAAAATATTAAAACATTTAATAGGTAAAATATTTACTTTATCAACTGGACAAGTTTTTGGTAATGTTCCATATCCATCTAATATATCTTTAATACTTTTTATAATGCTTGTTACTCGTCCTTCAAAAAATGCACAAGCATCCCAATATTTCAAACTCAATAAATGTCGTTTTCTCTTATTTGACGTAATTGTTAAATTAAGTGAATATTTTTGAGATTTAACTTGACGACGCATTTGTATGTCAATATATCCCCGAGCTGGATTAAAGCTTTTATCAATTGTACAATTTGGTGGATAAGCATATTCAGGATTTGTGAGGCATTTGTAGGAATCCATTATAATTACAAAAGCAGACTCAAAAAAAAAAAAAAAAAAAGAGTGTGTGTACACATGTACACGCGACTGAAGTTATACTTCTCATTCAGTATATGTAAATGAATTTCATTTGATATTTTTAATTTCTATTATTAAATTAATTAATCCACACATCGTTTTTTTACATTTTTATCAAGTGAACAATAAATTAATTCTTTCATCCTCCTTGCGTCCAAGTAGTTTTCAATTTATTCTGTGAAATTTACACATATTGTGCGGTTCAGAACGTACGGTATATGGTTTGGTTAACGAAACTAAATGAATTGAGCATAAAATGTGCGATATGGTTATTTTATGAGAATTGTGTGTGCTTCAGCACTAGTAGTAGCAATATGGAACTTGCAGAGTTGCTACAAAGCTCAAAAGTGAGCTGAGCTCAGCTCACAGCTCAGCTCAAATTTTGAGCTAGCTGACTTTTGAGCTATGTACCATAGCTCAGCTCATTTGAGCTGAGCTGAAAGTCAGCTGAGCTGATGGTTGAGCTGAGCTGTTGGGTGAGCTAAAGTAAAGTGAGCTGAGCTGAGCTGTGATGGGTGAGAGGATACATTGATTTTTATTTGGAAAGTATAATGAAATATGAAGATATTTTAAACTTTTATAAAACACCATAGCTCAAGATGTTTGGTTCTAGTTATTAATGGAATTATTTTAACACATGGATATTTTTATAAATAAAACAGATAATTTTTCGTGATCTTTCTCTTGGTTTTTTTTAACCCTAGAAAGATAATCATAATATACGTCTCAGAGACGTATGATTCTAAAAAAGATTTTTGGTCTTATGTTAACACTTTTTGTCATATTTATTTAACTCATTACTTAGATTATTTTAAAGAAGTGATATAATAAATCAAATCAATTTAACAAAAACCCAGAAATTTGAATTGAATTAGATAAAACAGTTCTTTACACGCCATACGTCTTACAGACGTAGATTATCTTTCTAGGGTTAATAGTAAATATATTTCTATTTTTTTAGTAAAATATTTTTTTTTTTTTAATCATAAAAAAAATCAGGTACAATCCGGTTTTACGACTTTTTTCAAAATTCCGAGAAAATCGCGTTTGAAAGTTGGGGTAAATTTTTTTTTCGAAAAATCCCCGAATCTTTGAACGCTCCTGGAAGCTAAACCGCTTGAGAGCAATTTTTGGGAGTGGTGCCAAATGATAGCTTGTGTCATGGGCCTACGCTTTGCACATTATCAGATTTTTAAAAAATCGCCTTCCATGTTAAACCGCCACATCATGCCTTTTTTTTCAGAATCGGGCTTAACTTTTTTTTTACCTTTAAGTTCTCCTGGTTTGAGAACGCGTGTACCTACAGGGATGGAAGTTGTACCCAAATGTAGGTTAGAGTCCCCGCTACCTTTTGGCATCAAAAAATTTTTTTTCATTTTTTTCAAAATTCCGAGATATAGGCGTTGGAAGGCTTTGATCTAGAGACAGGGGAGTGGTGCCATATGAAAGCTTATATTCTCAGCTACCCGAAAGTGGTATAATCCGGTTTTTCGATTTTTTTCAAAATTCCGAGAAAATCGTGTTTGAAAGTTGGGGTAAATTTTTTTTTTCGAAAAATCCCCGAACCTTTGAACGCTCCTGGAAGCTAAGCCGCTTGAGAGCAATTTTTGGGAGTGATGCCAAATGATAGCTTGTGTCATGGGCCTACGCTTTGCACATTGTCAGATTTTTAAAAAATCGCTTTGCATGTTAAACCGCCACATCATGCCTATTTTTTCAGAATCGGGCTTAACTTTTTTTTTACCTTTAAGTTCTCCTGGTTTGAGAACGCGTGTACCTACAGGGATGGAAGTTGTACCCAAATGTAGGTTAGAGTCCCCGCTACCTTTTGGCATCAAAAAAAATTTTTTCATTTTTTTCAAAATTCCGAGATATAGGCGTTGGAAGTTGGGGCGCTCACTTTCAGCTCAGCTCACTTTCAGCTCAGCTCAAATGAGCTAAGCTATGGTACCTAGCTCAAATTTGAGCTGAGCTGTGAGCTGAGCTGAAATGTTAGCTTTTTGCAACCCTGGCAACTTGCCACATGTAATTTGCCACATGCAACTTGCCACACGCAACTTGCCACATACAACTTGCCACATGCAACTTGCCACATGCAACTTGCCACATACAACTTGCCACATGCAACTTGCCACATGAAACATGTAACTTGCTACGTGTTGTGTGTTTTATGTTTGCCGTACTGTGGCGTACTGCATTTTTAAGTACTAAAGTACTGCGAACTCTAAAGGTGAAACGACAGCCCTGCTACCCAGGGTGATCGCGTCATAATCCCTTTGACATTCTTGTCAAAAAGTAAATTTTCATACCCACCCTCCCATAAGAAGTATAACTTCAAAAATGCAAAGAAGTTTTTAGAAACACCAGATAATTTGTGAGCATTTAGAGGACTTACTTTTCCTTGAATTTCAGTTATTTTCAGCAATACGAGCACCAGCAAACAGTTATAAACTTTATTCATAATTTTTGAAACCACCACGGTTTGGAATATTATTTTAATATAATGAACCATTACACACTAAGTCTAATTTACAGTTTTCAATAATTGTTTAGTTTTTGTATTCTATTTTCATGCATCACGCAATAGTTGAGGTATTATTAAATTATTAAAAATTAAATTAAAATCTGATATGATTTGGTTTATTTTCGAGTACTATTTTAGTAAATATGTATAATTGAGCTGATCCAAGAGATTTGTGTGGCTGCTTTTGCAGTATACAAATACTGGCACCAGAGAATGATTTTTTTTTTTTGGAAAATATAAAGTCTCAGAAAATTTTTTAATCCTTACTGAAAGCAAAAAAAATTACAAAAAAAAAAGAAGAATTTTATTTAAGAAGAAATTTGTACACAATTTCTGTTGACACTATTTTATGACCCGAGTAAAAATAGAAATTTAATTTTTAAAGAAAAAAAAAAAATCTTGACCGCCGCACCACAGTTGCACCACCACCGTTTGGCGGAAAATTTCGGCGCACCACCCACCGCCACCACGTCCGCATCATTTCATTTTGAATGAAAAATTCGGTGCACCACCGCAGCATTTTATTTTGTATGAAATATTCGCTGCACCATGGTACTTAATTTTGGATTATTGAAAAATTAAAAAAAAAAAAAAACTACCGACGAAAAGGAAATTCGAGCCCAAGTATCCAGAGCACTTTATTAGAAGTCCAACGCCTTAACTACTCGACCACCAAGTCATGTTTGTACGAACTGACAACTTGTTTAAAGACTTTAAAGACGGCTTAAACATTTGTATAAGTACGAGAACAGAATTTTTGAACATGGTGCAGACGTGGTGCGGCGGTGGTGCAATTTTTCATTCGCAATTATATGGTGCAGTCGTGGTGCGGCAGTGGTGCAGAGATTTGTTTTCATATTTTTTCATTTTATTCAAAATGAAATGGTGCGGACGTGGTGCAGCGGTGGTGCGGCGGTTTAGAAATTTTTGAAATGGTGTGGACGTGGTGCGGCGGAATTCCATTTTTACTCAGGGATTGACTAATAAATTTATCTAATGATAAATATTATATTTCTGCATAACTTTTCCATCAGATGTACATAAAAATACTAATTTTTTCTCCCAAAAAACAGTAAGAGTTATAAGAAATTGTGATTCCGGCATAAATGGTGGAAATCGTTCACTGTCAATTATAAGATCATTGAATAAAAATCTATAATCCTTAAAATAAAAATTAAAAGTTAAGTACAATTTTTTCTTTATAGACAAGCTTACTTTTTTTAGTGGACATTTCTTCGGTAGTGTTCCATAGGTCAGCATAATATCTCTTAAAATTCTAAAAAACGGCAATATTGAACTTCCTTCTAAAAATTCACATCCATCCATATTGTTTAAATTTAGCAATCGACGACGTTTGTTACTATTCGGTTTCAATAGAAATAATACCCATGAATATTTGTATGATGGTATTTCACGTAGTATACGAATATCGATAAAAATTCGAGCTGGATTGTATGTTTTATTTAAATAACAAACTGGAGATATGGCATAAGTTGGATTTACAGAACAATTGAAAGAGTTTACTATTATTTCAAAATTTCGCTTAAGAAAAAGAACAAAGTTAAATCAAATACATTTTTTTTTTTTTTTTCAATTTCTGTCTCACTTTTCCATCGTTTTGAATTATGAGAACGAAAATTAATGTTAAACAAATAAAATTTATTTTTGCTAAAATCATTTCTAAACCAATTCTACTTTCAAAGGTTTATTTCAATGATTTCTAAAAATTTATAGTAATCGATTTTTAATGATTCAATACGATTGTTATGATTATTTAAATTCAACAACTATAATGCCTATGATATTTTTCAAAGTTCATTAAAATTGACAATACGTCCGTCAGCTAATTAATGAAATAACATGGTAATTTGTTACTTCAGCATTTTTATTTTATTGAAAAATGGTATACTTTTGACTTTATTTATTTTTTATAATTGTTGGAGGTAATTGTTTCATAAAGTCTCATCCTGGATGAAGTTTTTTTTGCTTTAAAATGTATAGTTTGTACACATTGAAGCTGTTATTCAAAATGAAGAGTTTTTATTTCGTAAGGTTTTATCTTCGATAAAATATTTTTACTGCAAAAAGTCTTTAGTTTAATTCTCATTAAAAATGAAGACTTTTTATTTCAAAAGGTTTTATCTTCGATGAAGTCTTTTTGCTGCAAAAAGTCTTCAGTTTAATTCTCATTCAAAATGAAGACTTTTTATTTCGAAAGGTTTTATCTTCGATAAAGTATTTTTGCTGCAAAAAGTCTTCAGTTTAATTCTCATTCAAAATGAAGACTTTTTATTTCGAATGTTTTATCTTCGATAAAGTATTTTTGCTGCAAAAAGTCTTTAGTTTAATTCTCATTCAAAATGAAGACTTTTTATTTCGAAAGGTTTTATTTTCGATAAAGTATTTTTGCTGCAAAAAGTCTTCAGTTTAATTCTCATTCAAAATGAAGACTTTTTATTTCGAAAGGTTTTATCTTCGATAAAGTATTTTTGCTGCAAAAAGTCTTCAGTTTAATTCTCATTCAAAATGAAGACTTTTTATTTCGAAAGGTTTTATCTTCGATAAAGTATTTTTGCTGCAAAAAGTCTTCAGTTTAATTCTCACTCAAAATGAAGACTTTTTATTTCAAAAGGTTTTATCTTCGATGAAGTCTTTTTGCTGCAAAAAGTCTTCAGTTTAATTCTCATTCAAAATGAAGACTTTTTATTTCGAAAGGTTTTATCTTCGATAAAGTATTTTTGCTGCAAAAAGTCTTCAGTTTAATTCTCATTCAAAATGAAGACTTTTTATTTCAAAAGGTTTTATCTTTGATGAAGTCTTTTTGCTGCAAAAAGTCTTCAGTTTAATTCTCATTCAAAATGAAGACTTTTTATTTCAAAAGGTTTTATCTTCGATGAAGTCTTTTTGCTGCAAAAAGTCTTCAGTTTAATTCTCATTCAAAATGAAGACTTTTTATTTCGAAAGGTTTTATCTTCGATAAAGTATTTTTGCTGCAAAAAGTCTTCAGTTTAATTCTCATTCAAAATGAAGACTTTTTATTTCAAAAGGTTTTATCTTCGATGAAGTCTTTTTACTACAAAAAGTCTTCAGTGAAACTTTAATTCAAAAGACAAAGACTTTTTACTTCGTAAGGTTTCATAAAAAGTCTTCATTTTGAATGAAAGTTTAACTGAAGACTTTTTGCAGCAAAAAGACTTAATAGAAGATGAAACCTTACGAAGTAAAAAGCCTTTATTTTGAATGAGAATCAAACTGAACACTTTTTGCAGCATCTCATTCAAAATTGTAATTCTCATTCAAAATGAAGACTTTTTATTTCAAAAGGTTTGATCTTCGATGAAGTCTTTTTACTGCAAAAAGTCTTCAGTGAAACTTTCATTCAAAATGAATATTTTTTACTTTTAAAGGTCTTTTTAAAGTCTTTTTGTGCCAAAAAGTCACTTTTTTAATTAGTGAAGTTTTGAAACTTCATGAAAACTTTATTCAAATTATAAAAAAAAAAATATGTCACGTCTATCAGTTAGACTAAATATGTTAAAAAATGTAAACAATGTTGTTTTTATGTTAATTTTTTCCATGATAAATATTCGATTTTGGAATAACTTGTCCATCAGCTGTACATAGAAATATAAAATTTTTCGCCGTTGTAAAATTAACTGTTATAACAAAATGTAATTGCGGTAAAATAGGTGGAAATTTCTCACTATCAATAATAAGATCCTTGAATACAAATTGAGAACCCTTTAATAGAAAATAAAAAAAAAAAAAAAAAAAAACAAATTAATAAAAATGTTAATTCTGTATGATTTCTTACTTTTTTTAGGGGACATTTTTGTGGCATTACTCCATATTCTAACATAATATTTCTTAGAATTTTCAAAAATGGTATAATGGAAGTTCCTTGAAAAAACTCACATCCATTCATATTCTGTACATTTAATACTCTTCGACGATGGTTATTTTTTGGTCTAACAAGAAAAAGTACCCAAGAATATTGCACAGTTGGTATTTCACGTTGTATTTCAACTTCAAAATATGCTCGAGCTGGATTAAATGTTTTATTTAAATAACAAACAGGAACTGTTGCATAATATGGATTTACAGAACAGTTGTAGGAGTTCATCATTATTTCAAAATCACGCTTTAAAATCACAAGAAATATAGAAATACTGGACAATAGCGTATAATATAATTAAATTTTTTCTCACCTTTCCATAATTTGAAATTATTAAAAATGAAGCAATAAACAATATCGCACAAATTCTTTTTGTTGCAAACATTTTATAAGTACTTCATTTTTAAGTTAAAGCTAATTTCAATTCAAATAGTATTAAAATGTTATGATACTTTAAACGAGGTATAGTTAAATTAAGTAATCGATTTTTAATGATTCAATGCTTGATACGATAATTTAAATTCAAGATACATAGATAAATGACTAAACGTCAAAATGTTACTAATTTTTCCTTCAAATAAACTGTGGATCATAAACAACTAAATAAATTCGAATTTCGAAGAACAAAATGGTGGCCTTTTTTACCGAAATTTTTTTTCTTAAAAAGCCACTAATTTTTGTGAAATAAGCAGGTTTGAATGCGGGAGACGATTCAAAACATAATGCTGAAATAAAAATATTCGTTCTTGTTGATTCTCACAGATTTGAGTGACATAATTATATTTTAGAATTATGCATAGAAAATTTAAAAAATTATTTTATTCTCTTCTGATTAATGATTAAATATTTAATTGTCCGAAAAAAAATTCCTTTAAATTAATAAAATATATTTTTATTTATCAATCATTGTTTTCGAACTATTTTTCCTTTAAATTCTGCTGTTAAAGTTAATTTATTTTCAACAAAAGTCTTAAGACCTACAACAAATCCAGTTTCAATTAGAAATGATGAAAATTTTCTAGCATCAATAACAATATCTTTGAATAAAAATACATAATCCTGAACAAAAATAAAATAAAAATTATATTCAAACATTTCATTAAAAAAAAATATTAAAACATCATACCTTTTCGATTGGACATTTATTAGGCATTTTTCCAAATTGTTCTAAAATTTCCTTATAGATCGCCAACATTCTTATTAATTTAAATTTTCCACTTAAAATATCGCAAGCATTAATATTGGCAAAATAAAAGACAGTACGTTTTTTCTTCTTTTTCTCATTTACCAATGCCAAACTAACATCAATTTTGAATGTTTTCATTTCACGACACATTTGAATTTCTATATATCCTCGTGGTGGGTGAAAACTTTTATCAAGAGAACAATTTGTATGTTTAGAATATTCAGGACTAGCAATGCATTTGAAGGAATCCATTTCTATATCAATAATTCGCTTTACAAAAGCATTAAATTTAATTTTATTAAAAAAAAAAAAAACAAAAACTTACATCTCCATTAATTTGAAAAGTTTTTAATGCAAAAATGAGAACAAAATATAATGAATCCATTTATAACAATTGATCACCACCTTTTCTAAAATTTATTGCTTACCAAAAGACTGCTTATATAATGCGTTTGTTGCTATTTGTAGTAATCATCACATTTTGCTGTGTGTACTTAATTGATATTTAATGGCTTAGCAGAATGTGTCAAATCATCAAAACAATTAACACAAAAAGTGAGAAAAACTCAGATATTTTTTTGTCATTTTTGCTTATAACTTTTACCTCTAGAGGGCGCCATGTTTTTAACAAAGCTATTAGCAAACGGACAAGCAAGACCCTTCCAACGATACCTCATTTGTGAAATTGCGAAAAGTGGTTAAGAAGCTATGATGGAACAAATGAACACAAGTACACGTGAACATGATCGTCAAACACACTTTTCTCCCGATTCGATTAAATTCTATTGCAATAGGTGAAAAATGTGAGTGCAAAAAAATATTGCCCTTGAAATTTTGAACATTTTATGTCAAACGCTCTCCAATTGCTGCTTGAGATGATAGAGGGCACCAAAATTCACCTCTCCTAGCAAATGTTTGATTAAAACAGTGAGTCTTCCATTTTAGTCTATATATTGCCTCTAGCTCGCTAACTCTAAGTTGGTTCATAAAAAAATGAGAGAGTTTAATGGCAAGTGGGTTAAAATGATAAACGATTTATCGGACTTAGATACACGTTAAAATCATTCACGCTGTACTACTCAAATTTGTTTGTTTGTTTTTAAGTTTCTAATGTCTTTTTCAATCAAACTACCTAAAAATTTCATTGATTCATTTAAAATGAATTAAAGATATTAATCAAACCAAAAACCACCACTAAAGCAGAGTAAACAACTATTCATAATATTAATTTCATAGAAATTAGAAGCAATTGCCAGGAAAATGATTTCAAGCATATTTTTAGTTTTGGTAATTTTAAGTTCCGTTTTTATAATTCAAACTTTAGGAGCGGTGAGAAATAAAACAGCATTATTTCGTGTTTTATTATTAATATTTTTTTTATTTATAAAAATAGAGTCGTTTTGAAATACTGCTAACATCCTTTAACTGCACTGTAAATCCAACATATGCCAAAGCCACTTATTGCTATACAAATAAAACCTACAATCCGCCACGAACTTTTATGGAAATTCGTATACAACGTGAAATTCCAGTTGCCAAATACTCATGGGTCTTTTATCTTGTACATCCTCGTACAAATAAACGTCGTCGTTTGTTAAATGTTAAAAATATGAATACATGTGAATTTTTAGAAGGAATTTCTGTGGTTCCATTTTTGAATATTTTAAGAAATGTTGCTTTACAATATGGAACAATACCTACAAAATGTCCTATAAAAAAAGTAAGCATTATAAACTAATATTGATTTTAATTTAATGTTTAAAATTAATTTCAAAAATTTTTACTTAAGGATTCACAATTTACATTCAATGATGTGTTACTTGATAGTGAAAAGTTTCCACCATATTTGATAGAAACAAATTATATTGCAATAGTTAATGTTACATCGGGTAAGAATTTTATATTTGCATGTGCAGCTGGCGGGAAAGTTATACCGAAATACTAATAGATGGGTATATGCAGTTGAATAAATAAATTTAATATAAGAATTGAAAAGAAAAGTTGTATTTTCTTGATCTTTTCAACTAATTTAGGTAAGGTATAGAAAAAATTCCTGAATTCTCCGACTTTAAGGTAGTTAAATGGCTATTTTAACATTGTTTTGTCAGAATTGACATTTGTTATTTTTCCTTAAAGAAAATTTGTTTAAGGGAATATAACAAATGTCAATTCTAAAAACAGGAAGTTAAGTAATCTTCAGAGAAAACAAGCCAGAAATGCAAAAAAAGAATAAGCTTGGTTTTTTAATGATCCACGATCATTCTATAAGTTTTATCAAATGCATATAAATTTTCTAAATTTGGTTAAAACGCATTCAAAATAATCATTTTTATCAAAAAAAAAAGAGGTTGTCTGTAAAGCTGGTTTACTTACGATGATTTTACGTGATAACGTCGTAGGAAAACAGGTTGTGTGCTTTTAAAATGAGCCATTTGAAGCGTTTATTTATTTCAAACAATCATAATTTACAAGAAAAAGCTAAAAAAAATACCTTTTTTCTTTTCTCATTATATTAATTTTTTTTATTTTAAAAGCTTACAAAAAAAATTATACCATTAAAAAGCCAAATATTTCTTCTAAATAATAAAACCATTTTAAAATTTTTACAATGAGCAAAAAGTATTAAAATAATTTATTGAAAACAATAATTTCTTATGAAAAAAGTGAAAAAATCACTTCACACAAAAACTCATTTTTTTGATACAACAACCTATAATAAATTTTATAACACCTGAAAGACTATTGCTTCAGCTCAATAAATATATATAGATCATGCCTATTAGACATCTACAAAGAGACCTAAAATTTTTTGAACTCGATCAAATTTCATTAAAAAAAGCAAAAAAAAACATGTAAATTTATCTTCTCACGCTATTAAATCCATTACCATTAAATTTTTACACCATCTAAAAGCTTATTGTCTTAGCTAAAAATATATATGAGGCTATGAGAACAATAGTGGCGTAAGCCACAAAAAGGAAGTTTTGAGCTACGAGTGATTTAAGATACAGGGTTTTTCAAAACAACACTTTTTTGAGTGCCATCTTGTTCTGAGTGTATCAAGCTGCATAAATCTATTTTTGTAATAAAGTAGATATATTAAGAGACCAAGTTTTTATGAAAAACTCATTTTTGAAAAAAAAACCGGTTACGCCACTATTGCTCTCATAGCCTCATATATAGATCAAGTCTATGAGACATCTACAAAAAGAGCTAGAATTTTTTAAACTCGATGAAATTTCATCAAAAAAAGCAAAAAAAAACATTTATTTTTATGTTTTCATGCTATTAAATGAATTTTTTCTCTTAAAACCTATAAAAAATTTTATACTATTTGAAAGCTTATTGTTTCACCTTTCAAATGGCGTATTAATCTCATTTCAAAGATGCCTGCAAGAGAAGTTAGAATTTTTTAAAGTCAACCATGTGGAATTTCCAGACTGAGATTACGGTACTTCCCACACAGGTGGCTGTTCATGGCGCAACAGATCTCCACTGCTGGTTTGAGGTTTTTCGCAAGTTTCTTGATTTAACATTGTGTGGCTTGTAGTTAGTCTAGCGTTATGTGTGATATACCAAATGAAAGGTAGTTGTATCAGAATGCTCATAAATGTTTAATCAAATTTCTATCTGCTTTTGGTAAAAAGTTATAACCTGTTGAATTCTAAAATTTTATTTTACCGTTATATCAAAATTGTGTTTACGAAAATGATTGAAATTTCGCACACATATGGTCGTTGTCATGGTCTATCATTACTCCATATATAATATTCCTCTATCTATTAAAGAAAAAAAGATAAAAATAAAAAACCGCGAAAATGGGTTAAAAACAGCCAAAAAACCTGTTTTTTTTTAAATTTATTTTTCTCCGTATTCAGTCAAAACTCTTTTAACGATTCCAATTTGCATTGATCAGCCCAACATGTCCTATATAACTTGAGATTTTTTGATCGCTCCAAAATAAAGCTAAAAATCAAAAACTACCCAAAAATACCAATAAAAAAGTAGGTATTTTTCAAAAATTCATATTTCGAAACGCAGAGTGTTGGAAAAAATCCGTATTAGACCCCTAATTTTTTTTTCCTTTATCTTTCACCTGGCATCTTTAGAATTGTCAAAAAAAATTTCCCCTACCCATAATCAACATTTTGTCATACCCACAACACCTGATCAACGTTCAAACAAAACGTTATAGCGGAGTTATCCATAAATCAGTCTCCTCTATCTATAGCAATCCTCTATCTATAGCAAAAGGAATCAACTCTCTACAACCACGCGTTTAGATTTTAGAGCAAATTTCATCTTTCCGTTTTACCCCTGTTTACCCTATTAAATGACGGAATTTTTAAAAATCCTTCATTTGGATTAAGCTTTAGGTTATTATCTTTCAAATAAGCTATAGGAGATTTTTGTACCTCTAATAGTTTATTTTTAATTTTTAATTGAAATTTTTGGCCGCACTGCAAAAGTGCGAGAGTGGAACGGGAGAAAATGGCGTCACTTTTTTGTGGTGGCTGCCATGGTTCATCGATTTATAAGACGTTATGAAGTCAAAAAAACAAAACCGACTTCCATGCATCAAAACTGGGTTTTATAGTTTTTCTAATAGTTGCTATGGCCAGAACTGAACGAAATTGAAAAAGGATCGCACTAGTGTGATACAGTCCAAAGTTATGAGGTAACAAACACAAAAAAAAATACAGACGAATTGAATTCAGCGTTTTATCTGCAATTTATGCATTTTGCTTCGAAAATACGCTTCAAATTAGTTCAAATTTACAATTTTTGATTTAATTTTTTTTTTTAATTTTTTTTTTTTTTTTTTTTTTTTTTAATGGCTGCTGCTGTGGTTTGATTAAAATTCAATATTTTTGTATTACAAGTTATTATAATTTCTAATAAATTCATATTCTGCAGAAAGTCCCTAAAAATTTCAGCTACTTATATGTTCAAAACAAATACATCACTCCAAAAATTGAAAAATTTCCCAATTTTTTGGGAAAAATAATAAATAATAAATGCATGTGTGCAATTCACACGTGGTTGAAGTGAAACCTTAAAAAATCATTTTTCATGAAAAAAAAAAAAATTGCACAATTAAAAAGCTAACAAGTTTTTCTGAATAATAGAGCCATACTTAAATTTTTACAATGCGCAAAAAGTATAAACATAATTTATTCAAAACAATCATTTTTCATGAAAAAAAAATTTTTTTTTCTTTTCTAAAACCATTTTTTAACATGACAACCTATAATAAATTCTATATCATCTAAAAGATTATTATTTTAACTTTTATAACATATTTCAATCATATTTCTACGATACCTAAAAAACAAGTGAGAATTTTTTAAAGTCAACCATGTCGAAATTTCAAACTGCGATTATGGTAATTCCTACACTGGTGGCTGGTCATGATCAACATATCTCCACAGGTGTTTTAAGGTATTTTTCATGTTTTTCAATTTAAGATTGTGTGACTTGTGGAGCATGTACACATGAAAGGTATCATTATCGGCATGCGTATTAAAGTTAAATCAAATTTGTATGTGTTCTAGATCAAAAGATATAACGTGTTTACAACAAAAAAAAAACATCTTTTCATTGTTATCTCAGGACTTTGAATATGAAATTATTTGAAATTTTGTACAATATTAGTTTATTCTATTACCTACCTACAGTATAAATTTCATTCATCTATCTATAAAAACTGTCGCTTTTTCGTTTCATCTTGTTTCAAATCACGACGATACTAAAGAAGTTTTCACTTCAAAAACAATTGATATTTGTTCCCATTTAGGAATAAATTTTTATCGAAATATATTTATTTATTTTGGTATAATTTTTCCTCCACCTGCGCAAGAGAAAATAAAATTCTTTCCCGATGTAACATTAACTATTCCAACATAATGTGTTTCTGGAAGGTATGATGGAAATTTCTCACTATTTATTATCACATCGTTGAATAAAAATCGTGAATCCTTAAAATAAAAGTTTTAAAATTATTTTTTTTTTTTTTTATAAAAATTAATATGTTTCAACAAATAATATTTGCTTACTTTTTTCATGGGACATTTTGTAGGCATTGTTCCATATTCTAGTGCAATATTTCTTAAAATATTCAAAAATGGAACCACAGAAATTCCTTCTAAAAATTCACATGCATTCATATTTTGAACATTTAACAAACGACGACGTTTTTTTGTACGAGGATGTGTAAGATAAAAAACCCATGAGTATTTGGCTACTGATATTTCACGTTGTATACGAATCTCCATAAAACTTCGAGGCGGATTGAATGTTTTATTTGTATAGCAAATCGGGGCTATGGCATAAGTTGGATTTACAGTACAGTTAAAGGATGTCAGCAGTATTTCAAATCGACGCTATATTTTTCGAAAAAAAATCCTATGTTGAAAAAAGAAAAAAACTAAATGATATTGATTAACTTTTTACCTCTCCATAAGATTGAATTATTATAACTGAAATACAAAAAACGGACACTAAATTTATTTTACTTAAAATCATTTTCAAATTGCCAAATACTTTGTATAAAAAAGTATGTTAGAAGTGACATTTCTGTTTTTGGTTTTAGGGTGCAATTAGAATCCATAATCGATTTTAAATGATTCAATATAAAAGTTTTTTTTTAATTGAAAAAGTCATTAAATTATGGTAAGCGTTATAATACAAATCGATTTTTAAAACACTTCTAGATTTTCAATTCTGGACTAATTTTTTAGTTTTAATTCCTAAAAACCCAGATATTACAAAACATCTTTTTATGGCACCTATCAAAAGCTTAAGCTTTAAACATTCTAGGTGACGAGACTTCAAATGGCTAAAACTTTTCGGATTGTATCCTTGAGTTTAAGGTGAAATACCTTTAAGCCATTACATGATTTGACGAAAATTAATTTTATTAAAAGTAGTAAATTCCAATATTATTTTATTGCTTCAGATTTCGGAATGATTACACCATAATATTGCTTTTAAAATCAACTTAAACAAAAATGGAACTAGACACAAGAAATAATCTAGGTACCTATGTGACAAAATTGATCAATAATTCCCTTGCAAAGAAGTCTACCAAATTAAGGCTAGGTACTTTAATAAAATAAATAACTTAAAATATAACCACGAAATATGAGATTAAAATCTATAATTTGTGTAAATAGTTTTGTTATTGAATTCCTCATGCATAAAAGTGGATAGAGAACAATTATTTATTTTTTGGTCTAAATAAGTAATTGAAAATCGTAAATTGTAACTTACTCATTAGTTAATGGTTCGTTATTTAAACAAGGTTCAAATTCGTAATGATAATCAAAAATAGGATAAAAAATTGTTATTATATTTTTATGATACTGTTACTTAAAATAACTGGAAATCATTTAAAAGTTTGTATTCTATTACAACAAAAGCAAAATATAATTTTAATAACCTTTTTTTTAAAAAAAAATTTTAAAGCCTTCCTATGTAATTATAATGGATTCTTATAAGTGCTTAACAAATCCTGATTATGCATATCCACCAAATTGCAGCATTGACAAAAGCTTTAAACCAGCACGTGGTTATTTTGACATACAAATGCGACGTGAAGTCAAATCTCAAAAATACTCTTTGAATCTAACAATTATATCAAATAAAAAAAGAAGAAATATTTTGAGTGTAAAATATTGGGATGCATGTGCATTTTTTGAAGGACGTGTTTCGAGTGTTTTGAAAATTTTAAAAGATGTATTAGATGATTTTGGAACGCTTCCAAAACAATGTCCAGTTGATAAAGTTAGAAATTTTAGTTTTACATGAAATCATTTTAATATATTTTCTATATTTTTTTTTTATTTTTATAGGATTTTCATTATTCATTCAAAGATGTTGTTATTGATTTCCAAAGATTTCCGCCATACATGTTAGAAACAAATTTTCATTTAATTACAAGAAATACTGCTGGGAAGGATTTTTTATTTTCACTTGAAGCCAGTGGTAGATTGAGAAGAAATGATGAATGAGATGAAAATGATAAAAAATGGTTATGAATAAATAAGTTTTATTTTAACAAGTTTTTTTTTAAGGATTTTCATTAAAATTAAATAATTTAACAATTTTATAGAAAAATGTGACATTATATCCTTTTGTAGTGCTAAATACGAATTTGAAGCATTGTTGTAAAAAATTATATTTGTTTCCATTACGAATTAAAAAAAAAATACATTTATTACAAATAATAAAAAAATATTTATTATGAAAAAAATCAGCATAAAAAAAAATATTTTATTCAACTGAAAAATATTTTCGTTACAAAATAATAATTGTTACAACAAATTTGCATTGAAAATAAAATAAATGCAAATAAAAATATTTTGAGTTAAAAAATATTTTTATTGCAAATACAAAATGTCTGTATTGAAAAAAAAATAATGCAAAATGTGTGCATTAAATATTTTTTTTTTAATATTCGTCGAATTTCTTACAATTTTGACTATTGAATTGATTATGATCAATTAGTTTAGAAATTAGTTTAGAAATTCGACGATTATTAAAAAAAAAATATTTAATGCACACATTTTGGATTGTTTTTTTTTTTTGTAATGTAAATATTTTTCTTGCTATAACATTTTTATATCAATGCAACATATTAAAAATATATTTGAAATATATTTTTCAATTGCAATACAAAATTTGTTTTAATGCATTTTTTTTTTTTTTTGGAAAATATATTTTTTTTATTTTTTTTTTTTTGATATTTTTACCATTCTGATCTGAAGTAGTTCAACAACATTTCTAATGACAAACATAAGAAAATATCGAATACCTCAAAAAAAAAAAAAAAATAATAAGTTTTTGACGTGAATTATAAAAAAAAACTCGAAACGAAAATTTAAGATACAGTTTGACATTGTTGCAAATAAACGATAATTTTCATTACGAACAAATTTACTTTACCCAAAAAAACAGTGAATCAAAGAATAATTTATTTGACGGAAACAAAATATTTTTTTTTTTTAATTTTTTGTTTTTTTTTTTATTTATTGAATTTTTCTACTATGTTTTTATTTTACTTGTACACATTACAATAGAACTTCACTTTATTAATTAATATTAAAAAAATTTTTATTTTCATTCTCATCTTTTTCTTCAATTCTTCTTAGCCTTCCAGCGGTTTCGATTATAAATAAAAAATCTTTTCCCACAGTATTTCTTGTAACCAAAAGAAAATCTGCTTCTACCATGTATGGTGGAAATTTCCTCATGTCAAAATAAACATCTTTAAATACATAATGAAAATCCTAAAAAAAAAAAATATATTAAAAAAATTTATAAAAATGCTTATAACGGTTCTTACTTTATCAACTGGACATTTTTTTGGCAAATTTCCAAAATCATCTAATATAATTTTCAAACTTTTTAGTATACTTGAAATACGTCCTTCAAAAAATGCACATGTATCCCCATTTTTCACGCTTATTATATTTCGTCTTCTTTTGTTCGATACTAAAGTAAGATTTAGTGAATATTTTTGATGCTTAACTTCACGACGCATTTGCATGTCAAAAAAGCCACGTTCTGGTGTATGGCTTTTGTCAATGCTGCAATTGGGTGGATATGCATAATCAGGATTTGCGCTACATTTAATAGTGTCCATCATTATAACAAAAGCAGACTATAATTTAAAAAAAAATGTAAAAAGTTTATTAAAATCAAAAAATTGTTTTTTTTTATTTTTTAAGAATTAACTTTTCCATAACTTCCAGTCAACTTCAGTTGAAAAATCATCAACCAAAAATAAAAACCTTTAATCGTATTATTAAATACCATCACGATTTTGACTGTTTTTTAAATAACGAACCTTTAACAACTGAGTGAGACCAGATTTATGGTTCCAAATTATTCATTTAGATGAAATTATAATTTGTTCTCTCCATTTTTTATGCATCAAGAATCGAGTATCAGAGTTAAATAAATATAAAAATTATTATTATTATAGATTTAATCTCATAATAACGTTGTTATTTTGGTAGTTATTATTAAAGTAGAATCATTTTGTACCGTTTTCAATTAAATCTTACTAATAGAAACTTTATCATTTCCAATTAAGAGTTGAGATATAAAATATTACATAAACAATGGAAAATTTTGATAGAAAAAAATAATTGAAAATGTAAAGTTACAATAACCATTAAGGTACAATTTTGTTAATATCGAAATCGATTAAAAATCATTTGCATTCAAAAGATAAATAAGTTAATGACTATGATTCACCAAATGAAAAGAAAAATACTTGAAACAGCTTTTTGTAATAATTATTATCTAGACTTCCCTATAGCAAGAAAAAAAATTTGAAAATTATTCCAAACAATAATTCTTTGAATTATTTCGTCTTTAATTGACTATCTTACGCAAGTTTGGTGCTCCGTTATGGTGATTTCAAGTTCCAAGTCGAAGACGCCCACCTATGTTTACTTTCCGATCTTGGGGACATTCTTCGTTTCGGTACCTCATTGTTCCACTAAGGAGGAACCTTAAAAGTAACTGTAAATCAAGAAACTTGTATGCATCAAATGTTTATTTTTTAAATGTATTCTCCTTGCAAACACATGGTCTTTCGGATAGACGTGCAAAATAATTTAAATAAAAAATAAGATTCAAAAGTAAAACCTACCTAGCTGCCATTCACTATAAAAAAGTATGAAATAACAAAATAAGTATCATATGAAATTATGTTCATGTGCCTTTCCAGAACTAAAGCTTACTAACCCTTATTACTATTTAAATATTTTGTTTTATTAGCGTGACAATATAAACATCAATTGCGTGTAAGTTATATAGTTAAAAATGATCATAATAATTGAGTGGTTGCAAATAGATAAATAAGCGCTTTTTAGCTAATATAACAATTGGCCTCGTTTAAACAAAAGAGCTGAGTATCGAACTTTATTTAATTTTTTTTTTTTATTTATTTTTTATTTAAATAAAATTATTAATCAATTAAAATTTGTAGGTATTGGTATTCTAGACTGATTCAAAAAAAAATTATTTTTTTTTCATAGTTATATCGAAAATATTGTTTAAAATGACGAAAAAAATACTGTAAAAGTTACAGCCAATATACAGCCCTTAATATTAATATTATGTACTGCCGAATCGCAAATTTTTATTTTCCATATGATTTACATGGGATATATTGGGATTCTTATAACTTTTTAATGGTTCATCAAAAAGGCTGGACTTAATCATTTTCTTATATAAAATTGAACGCTCTACAAAAATGAATTTATACAATTTTGAAAAAAAAAACTGAAAAAGTCCAGCCTTATTGAAGAACCATTAAAAAGCTATAAAATTCCAAACTCAAAAATACAATATTTCCCATGTAAATCATATATGGGAAATAGAAATGTGCGATGCGGCAGTACTTAATATTAATATTAAGGGCTGTAACTTTTACAGTATTTTTTTTTTCGTCATTTCAAACAATATTTTCGATATACCTATGAACAAAAATAAATAATGTTTTTTTAATCAGTCTGGTGTATTCTCATCAATACGATCGTATTTTTAACCCTTTTGTTAAAATTAAAATTAAAATCAACAAAAACACAGTATATAAATGTTTGACGTTAATTACATACAACATAGCTTTTTTTACACAGAAATGGCAAACATTTTAGGAACCGTTTAACTAAATTAAAATTAATTAAAGTTTTGGAAAAAAATCATTTTTTACTTTAATAAAAAAAATTTCAACTTCTATTTTTTTTTTTTTTTTTTGAAAAATCAATTTTTTAAAATAAGTTAATGATTTTTTTGAACCTTTATACAAACAAACATACTTAAGACAATTATTATAATTGTCTTTTCAATGACATACCATTTTTTTATTTATTTTTTTTTTTTATTTAAGAAAAGTATTTTTTTTTTAATAAGAATCACTCCAAAACTTTTATTTTTTTGTCTTAAAATTCTTCTTTGTACAAGAATTTTTTATTTCAATTTTCAAATTTAAAAATCAAATTACTTTTAAGATTATTTTCATTTCTTAAAAAATTAAAGTAGGATTAATCTTTTAAGGTGTTTGGCAAACTTTAGATGCTGGAAAAAGTTCGTTTTTTAAGATTTTTGGAACAAACAACTTTTTATTATAAGAGTAGTTACATATAAAAATTTTAATAGGAAAATAATTATGTCAAAATGGAGTTTTTACAATGGCACGTAGCATTGCTTAAACAAATGAAAATTTTCAATCAATACAATCAAAGTTCAGGTAGTGTATTTTATTAAAATGAAATAATCTAACAAATTAAAAAAACATAACTAAAATAATTAAAACTATAACAGTTCTTACCTCGGTCATATCATACCCAATTTTCGTCATATTATTTTTTACAAACACACATATTTAGGATGAGTTGTCAATGACTCCAAGTATTGTTGCTAACCTTTTTTTTTATTTAAGGACTGCCCAATTGTTCTTCAGTTTGTTCGTCCATCTGTACACCGTAGATATGTCCAAACGGGTGAATCGACTTAGTTGAAATTTTTTCTGCCCTTATCTCGTTTAGAACAGGTCCCATAAAAGATTTTCTACTCATTTCAATTTTATCGAAAGAGAGAAAAAAAAATTTCAAAACTTCGATTTTTCAAATTAAAAAAAAAAATAAAAATTTAAAAGAAAACAAAAATAATAAATGTAATTTAGGTACTAACAAATAATAATTTTCTGAGTAAAAGAAACAACTCCGTCGATGTGTATGAAATTGTAATTTAGTAATCCGTGAAAAATTCATTCGAGACCAAATCTAAACCTATTTTATAGTAATTTTTATTGTTTATTAAAAATAATTATACAAACAATAGTTTAATAATCTAAAGATAAAAAAGATAAAAAAAATAAACTGTCAACTCATTAAATCATTTTTGTTATTCTGAACCATAAATTAGAGCTTACTTGTAAATGGAATGTCTTCTAAATTAATTTTAAACTTAACTATGGTTTCAAAAAATAAAATTTATTTTTTGTTTATTGTAACAATTCTCCTTTTGGTGATTGATAAAATTCATGCACAGGTTAGTAGTTGTTTGAAATATGTTCGATGATTTAAATAACTCTTTAAATTTTAAAATATAGCCTAGTTTTGTATTATTCATGGACTCCTTAAATTGCATTACAAATCCTGAATATGCTTATCCACCAAATTGTACAATTGACAAAAGTTTATCACCACCACGTGGTTATGTTGACATACAAATGCATCGTGAAGTTAAAAATCAAAAATATTCTATAAATTTTACAATTTCTATGAATAAAAGGAAACGAACTTTATTGAGTATTAAAAATAAGGATTCTTGTGCATTTTTCGAAGGACGTGTAACGAATTTATTGAAAATGTTTAAAGATATTATGGATGATTATGGAGAACTTCCGAAAAAATGTCCTGTTGATAAAGTAATTACTAAAATTTTTCTTGTCAAATTTTGTTTTTTACAATTTTTTTTTTTTGTTTCAGGATTTTCGATATTTGTTCAATTTAATTACTAAAATTTTTCTTCTCAAATTTTGTTTTTAACAATTTTTTTCTTATCATTTCAGGATTTTCGATATTTGTTCAAGGATATTATTATTGATAGTACTAATTTTCTACCTTACATGCTTGAGGCTAATTTTTACATAATTACAACCGTTTCTTCTAAGAAGGACTTTGTATTTTCTTTTGAAATTAAAGGAAATTTAAGAAAAAATAATAAAAAAGATGATTATTTGACATAAGAACGAAATAATCTAGTAATTTAAGATTTAAAAAAAAAATGTATGGAAAATTCGATAAAAACAACTTAAATCAATAAAACATCTCCTGCAAGCACAAAAATTATGGGCCAGTTCTTCAATTTGAGGGAAATATTGGGAAAAATCAAAGAACTCATAAAGTATTTACAGTTTTTCTTTTGGCAATGGTTTTACTCGGGAAACCTTAAAAAAAGTGATTCATATGTTTGTCCAAGTTATTCAAAATTTTTATAGGATTTCAGTAAAATATTATGATGACCCTGGTAGAAACAACTAGTTTTAAAAAAAACTAAGCTGATTTTTATCGTTGCTAAAAATTTAATCTATACAAAATAATCAAACATATTAATTTAATAGTTTAATATTTTAATTATTCCTACGCACGTAAATAAAAACAATATAATTGGGTTACAATCATATTTTTATTTGATGTACTGGACCATGAATTTGGGCTCAGAAGTCAATTGAACGTTAAAGAAAAGAAAAGTTTTGTAAAAGTTACAATTGCTGATTTCAAAAATTACAACACAAATTTATTACTTCGTAGTAATATTTCTGACAATAGTCAATAAAACTGATGGAAAGGCAATAAAATTCTTTAAATATAAATTTTTTCGTCTAATTTCTATCTAATTTTTACTACGTAAAATGTGAAACAAATAGTAACTATGCCCATTCACCAAATTGTACAGTTGATACAAATTTAAATCCACCACGTGGAAATTTTGAAATACAAATGCATCGTGAAGTTAAAACACAAAAATATTCATTAAATTTTACATTGTCAATGAATAAAAAGAAACGAACATTATTGAGTGTTCGAAATAAAAATGCGTGTGCATTTTTTTGAAGGACGTGTTACAAATATTTTGGAAATTTTTCGAAATAGTTTAAATGAATATGGAACACTTCCGAAAAAATGTCCAGTTAAAAAGGTATTTATTTAAAATAGAATATTAAAAATTAAATATTTTCTGTATTACCTTTTTAGGACTTTCTTTATTCGTTCAAAAAATGTTTTTATTGATTTTGCAAAGTTTCCACCTTATATGTTGGAAGCTGATTTTAACATACATACTCTCAAAGAATTATGTGAGGAATGATTTTTTATTTTCTTTTGAAATTAGTGGTAGACTAAGAAAAAGAAATGAAAAAGATAAATGTTTGCTTCAAAGCACCGAAAATAAGAGGAAGTTTAAAAATTTGTACGCTGTAAGTTGTAAAAATACAGCAAACATTACAATGTGAAGATCATTATCGAGAAATCTTCTTTTTCTCAACTTGCTCCATTTTACTTGCGATATTATGTAGGTACAAAGGGCAAGTTTAGGATTCGTACAAAATTTGAACTACTCGAGATAATAATCAGAAGGTAATAAATAATGCGAAAAATGAGTCTCGAAATTTTGGATTTTTTACTTCCTCGCAAACCGATTTAAACGAAATTTTTCGTAGGTACAGAAAAAAATATTTTTGATAAATTATCATTTTTGAAAATTTTGGTTTTAAATGTCGATTTATTAAGTCTTTAAAACCACATTTAATTTTTTTTAATGTTTAAAAATTTGTATTCACAACAAATTTTTTTATACCATTAGGTACCTAGGTATACGAAATGTTGAAAATTTTCTATTAAAATTTAGAGTATAAAAATATTATTTATCCGAAATCATTATAATCGGTAATTTTTTTCTTTGATAAATAAAATGTTCGAAAACGGGACGTTGAATATAGCTGGGTTTTTTGACATTGCTTTATGTATAATTTTGGTTTTAGGTGTTGATTAATAATTTCTACAAATTGACTTTACTAATGTACTACTTTTATTTTAAATATTTTTTTTTTTTCAAAAATTCATTTATAAAAAAATTAGGTATTCTTAGACAAATTTTCTAAAAATAAAAAAAAAAAAAGTTGTCTGTAAAGCCGGTTTACGGAAGATTATTTTACGTGATAACGTCGTAAGAAAACAGCTTGTGTGCTTTTAAAATGAGTCAATTGAAGCGTTTATTTATTTCAAACAATCATAATTTACAAGAAAAAGCTTAAAAAAAAAATTACCGTTTTTCTTTCCTCATTATATTAATTTTTTTATTTGAAAAGTTTACAAAAGAAATTATACCATTAAAAAGGCATGTATGCGCAATGCGCATGTATGTAAGCACATGTATGCGCACAGTCATAGACTACAATACTACATGTTCTATAAGCTTGAGATTTTTTGAATGCTACAACAAATTTTAAAAAATAAAAACTCACCCAAAAATACCCCAAAATAAGTAGGTGTTTTTCAAAAATTCATGTTTCGAAACGCAGAGACTTAAAAAAAACCGTATCAGACCCCTAACTTTTATTTTTATAATCTTTCGAATGAAGTTTTTCAAATTGTCAACAAAAAAAAAATTGCCCTACCAATAATCACTACTTTGTCAAAGGTCTACTTCATGTTTTAGTTTTAGAAAACCATTTATAGCTTGGTTTTGAAATTTTGTCAGTCTTGCAATAAATTTATCTATTGATTTAAAAAAAATACACTCTTTACATTGTCGCTTTTAGAAAATAGCCAATTTTTTGAAATTTTGTTTTAGCCTTATTTACCCTATTAAAAGATGGATTTTTTTTTTAAATCCTTCAAATGTATTTAACTTTAGGTTATTATCTTTCAAATAAGCTATAGAAGATATTTGTATCTCTAACAGTTTATTTTTAATTTTGCATTGAAATTTTTGCGACACTGCTAAAAATTTCAAGTTAGAAAATGGCGTCACTTTTTCGTGGTGGCTGCCATGGTTCATCGATTTATAAGACGTTATCACGTCAAAAATTAATAAATTGCATACCCACTTGTTGTGGACCTCAATTTGATTTTAGGTGTTTTTCTTTTCTTATAAAAAACGAATATTATGTTTTTTTTTTTTTTTTTTAATCTTAAAAATTTTACCAACTCTTGACAAAAAAAATCTTTTTTTTATTTCAAATTAAACATAATCTATGAGTTTAATATATTTTTTTTTTTTCTTAGAGCCAATTTTTCAATCTTCTAATAAACAGTCAGTTAACTGTTCGACGAAAAAAGTTATTAGGCTCATAAACAATCAGATAAAAACATTGAAGTTTTCAATCAAGAATAATTTATTCTACAGAATAACAAAAAAAAAATTGTCAAATTCACAAATATTTAAAATTAAACGTCATTTTTATTCATGATTGTTTTTGTTTTCTTGTGTTCCACTGTATTTTTTTCAAAATTCTTTTAAAACAGCTTTGACAACTGACACAATATTTTTTTTGAGATTATTCCTTAGAATAATTTTTATTCGTCTCTGAAAGAAGCAGATAGTTTTATTCTTAGGAATAAGCTATATCTGCCTGTTGAAAAATTGATTTTTTCTCTATCCTTAGGAATAAGTACTAACTGACTGTTTAACTGACTATTGAAAAATTGGCCCTTACTTAAACACTTTAAAAAATTTTTCTTTCTCTTTCAGGTATGTTTCAAAAACATTGACAAATGTTTTTCTTCAACAAAAAGAAATCTGGAAACGCTTTAAAACATAAGGTATCACAGTACACATAAAAAGGTAATATATTCCGAACTGACATTGGTCGCCAGATTGTCAAAACATGACACTTTGGCGACCAATGTCACCTACCGAATTCTTAATTGCTTAAAATACCGACGAAAAACGCACAAAAACCGATAAACCACGCACACCACTAATTTTTAAACAATTATTTACCATTTTCCGCGATGAAACACGAAGAAAATTTATTATTTTTCAATTTATAATATTTTTAAATGACATTTTATAAATTAAAACAAAAACAAATTTCCTGTTTACTGCGATTGAAATATAAAAATTAAAGGCCGACCTGACAGATTGGTGCCCATTTTTGACAAACAAATTTTGACAACGTTCGGAATATATTACCTTATTATGTGTACTGTGATAAGGTATTGCAATGTTAGCAAAATAATTTTATTTTTAAAATTACTGAAATAAGTATTGAAATCGCTAAACACAGTTTTGTTTAACTCTTATAATGTCCGATTTTAGAAAAAAATTTAAAAGTTCAGACCAAGTTATACCACTCTGTATGTTTTTTTGCAACGTAGTAGGCGTAGTTAAGGTCTCATAATACTTCGTCGTATGTAGGCAAAGATAAATTTTCCACGTTCTTAGAAAGAAGTTATACTTCGATAAGCCTATTTTTTAATAATAATGACGGTATTGTTATTAGTGCAAAAAAAAATTGTATTATTTCAGGCTGATATTGTCAGTTCTGTGTTAGAAATTATCTCACTCTTCTATCTCAACAAAAAGCCTTTTATTGTTATTATTATCTAGAAATATTGTATTTTAATGCTATTCTCTAAAGTTTTAATTTATTCTTAACAAGCATTTTGTATTAGAATCTATAATCAAAATACTTCAAACTCATTATAATTCCTTTTCAGAAAATTCAAAATGACAAAATGGCAACAAAATAAAATTAATAGCAATTCCACTTTGTACTGTTTTATTTGCCCGTGTACCTACCTTTTAAACAATTTTTTTCACTGACTTTCAATAAATAATATTTTTTGTTCTTTTTGTGGCTTTTAAGTAGAAAATTGAACTCCACCCATCATAACTATAAAATTTATGCCAATTTTCTTCCATCACACATAAAAACCGCAACAAAATAGAGCTTAGCGCAGCGTGCGTTTTGTTGCGTATATACCTTACCTACACACCTCTACCCTATACCGCTTTTTCTACTTGCTGCTGGCTGCTTGGCAATACATTATAACTCATTCTAAGTCTCGCCATAAATTATATTGTCCAGCCCTACTTAGTATGCAAAACGGAAAATTCAAATTGAAACTAATGCGCTTTGTCCGGCTACTAATGCCGCCACTACCGCCGCCGCCGATGTTTCGTTGCGACGACGACGACCAACCGCCGACGCGACGTTTTTTCACCATCACATCGCCATAGCACATTTATCGGCTGTTCTATATAAGCTTGGTGCAACTTTTTAGGTATTTTTTTTTTGTTTTGCTGCAAAAAAGTGCATCAACCATTCAATTGGGAGCGCGTTTAAGTTTGCCATTCGGGAAACTGCCGCAATTGACAATCACATCACGTCGTCGTTCACGTTGTTGCAGTCGCACAGCGCTCTACTCTGCTCTGCTCTCAGCTCCATCTATTGAGCAATAAAAATGTAATTCGTGTCAATCAAAGTGGTTGGTGTATTGCTGGCATAAAAGAGCACACCAAAAATACTAAAAATGAAAACCTGCAACAGCAGGTTCGTTGGGTTCGTTCCGCCATACGACCGTCCGACCGACATGACAACATTGAACACTCTCTGCAGGATACGTGCATCATATTACCTCTTCTACAATCGAGGCGAGGACAGAGGCGAGATTGAAAAATGAGCCTGAAACTTTCCATTCAAGTTGTAATTCCATGACTGAATGCCCAGGTCATAACACACACAGAGCACTCTCAGAGTCCCAGCCCAGACAGGAGGGCATCTGGTTAAGTGAATAGAAGAGGCAAAACAAAAAAAAAATGTCTTCTCCATCGGCATCAGCCACGCCACCTAGCGGGTGGGCTGTTTGACAATCATATATGAAAGTACTCTCTCGTATTTTGTAGCGTGCTGAGCTTTTATCGTCCACCGAGAGTCGTAAAATAGTTGAACGGGCCTGGAGTGAAGACAGATTTCGGACAGTGCCACACAATTCACAATGAATATTTCCTCTCTCCCCCACCCCCCTCTCTCTCTCTCTTTCTCCCTGTTCGACACTATGTTGAAAACAGACAGGGCCCGGCTGCTGCCCCCATGACAGCGGCAAGCGTGTAATTCAATAAAATAACTTTTATGGACATGAGTGATGCGGGTGGATTGGATCGGACTGTGGACCGGATTGGATGGGGTGTTATGCGTGGTCGTGCCGTGGTAAAGGCATTTTAATGAAGGTCACTCATTTTGATGAATTGCCCGAGGAAGCAGGTTTTGGTTGTAGATATTAAAGAGCGGAAGAGGAAAAATGGACACAATACAAAAATGGTCATCATCGTTGTCGGTTGTATGTCCTGGTGCCTGTGGAGTCCTTTTCTTCAGGACACACATTGCCAAAAAATAAAAAAAATAACCATAGTAATGAATGTACGTACACTCTCATAAATTCGTAATCGAAATGTTTTATTAGATTGTCACTTGGGTATATATGTTGTGGATTGTGTGTGTGGAAGAGGGGAAGCGGGTAGAATCGGATATGTTTTTGTTGAGAGGTGCAATAAAGTTTTATGATGTGGAAGTTAAATATTTAAGTGCTTTTATATTTTTCGGTCACACGATTTGTCAGAAACCAAAAATATAACAAAATAACACAGACAGAAAAGGAAATTATTAGAGGAGGGAAATTTTATTTATTGGAATGTGTAAAAAGGAGGATACATTTGGGTTTAAATGTAGATGGAAAAAGGTTCATTAATCATAATTAAAGTTCAACTTAAGGAAGTTTATGTATTTTGATGGAGAATTGTTACTGGGATAATCCAGGACAACCTATTAAAGTTCTTGACCTATAAGTGACCATTTAAGGTGTCTTACAAAATTGGGGATTTTTTTTTATTGTTTGTTAGTTTATGGAAAGGTTTGCGTGTTAGTGTTTAATTATCCTTCAGTAATCGGTTGGGTTCATTTTGAATATCATGAGATGTCAAAAAGCCAAAATGTTAATTGTCAATTTTTTTAAATTAGGTTTTTGTAGAGGAATACAAACATTGCCTGAATATTCGAAAACTTTAAGTTGTTGGAGACAAAACAAAACAACAACAATAATTCTGTCAACACTGAATACATTATTTTTTTTTTTCAAAAACTAATGAATAGAAACCCGGAATCCAGATTGCAAAAAACCCAGAATCCCTAAAACATAGAATACTGAAAACCCAGAATCCCGAAAAACCCACAATCCTGAAAATCTAAAATCCCAAAAAACCCAAAATTCCGAAATTCAAACCACGAAAACCCAAAATCCTGAACACCCAAACTGCAGAAAGGTCAAAATTCGAAAATAAAACCGAAAAATTACAAAATTCTTCGTTGAATGTTTAGATTAAAGTCCCGAAAACTGGAACCCCAAAAATCAAAAATTCCGAAAATCCAAAATTCAGAAAACTTAGAATCCCAATGGCCATAACCCCGAAATTCCACAATCCAGAAAAGCCATTATTCAAAAATCCAAAATATTGAAAATTTAAAATCCCGAATGTGATTCCCGAAATTCAGACAAATTATATAAAATTCCCGGAAAACTATAATTATTTAAAATGAAAAATTTGTGCAAATGTACAATTTTGGGTTTTCTGGATTTTTGAAGTGAAAACTTCTTTAGTATCGTAATGATTTGAAACAAGATGAAACGAAAACGCGACACGACGTCAACTTGTTATAACTTTTTTGTTTTAATAGATAGATGAATGAAATTTGTATTGTAGATAGGTATTTAAATAAATTATAATTGTACAAAATTTCAAATAATTTCATATTCAAAATTCGGAGATAACGGTAAAAAGATGTTCTTTTCCAACACACGTTATATCTTTTGATCTAGTGCACATACAAATTTGATTTAACTTTAATACGCATGCTGATAACATAACCTTTTATTTGATATATCACACATAACGTTACGTGCTCTACAAGTTACACAATCTTAAATTGAAATTTAAAATTATGGAAATCTGGAAATTCGACATGGTTGACTTTAAAAAATTCTAACTTATCTTGTAGACATCTTTGAAATAAGATTAATGCATCATTATACAAGGTGAAACAATAAGCTTTCACATGGTATAAAATTTTTTATAGGTTGTCAAACAAAAAAATTGATTTAATAGCATGAGAACATAAAAATAAATGTTTTTTTTTGCTTTTTGGATGTAATTTCATCGAGTTCAAAAAATTCTAGCTCTCTTTGTAGATGTCTCATAGACCTGATCGATATATATATTTTGAGCTTGGACAATAAGCTTTCAGATGGTATAAAATTTTGTACAGGTTGTTAGGAAAAAAATGCATTTAATAGCATGAGAAGACAAAAATAAGTGTTTTTTTTCGCTTTTTTTCATGGACATTGATCGAGTTCAAAAAATTCTAGCTCTTTTTGTAGATGTCTCATAGACCTGATCGATATACATTTTTTGAGCTTAGACAATAAGCTTTCAGATGATATAAAATTTATATAGGTTGTCACATAAAAAACATGGATTTGAAGGTGATAGAATAAAAATAGGTAGATTTTTTCTTTTTTTTTTTTTTTGCAAGAAAAATGATTTTTTAAGGTTTCACTTCTACCACGTGTGAATTGCACACATAATATTTTTTTATTTAAGGGTCTTGGGACTAGGTTTTCAGGATTTTGTCTCTAACCTGGCATTGTACTACTAGTAGCTTACTATAGTGATTTTTAGTGGAACTAAATTCCCTTCTTCTCTAGCAGAAGAGCATGAGAAGTTCTAGTAGTAATTGTACTATAGAGCATTTCCTCATTATATTAAGTAGTTTTCCACTTCCAAAGAAACAAGGCTTTTAAAAGAGCAATCTGAGAGAATATTTATTCAGAAACTCACCAACACACTATAAAACAATTTTACTACTAAATTGTTCAAAAAACCTCCGCTTATAAAAATTGTGTAACCTAATAAATCGTTTATTACCTTCACTTTATAATGTTGAAATTGTATTATTTAAAGCATTTCATTTAATTTACCTTCCAAATGTTTATAAATTCTTCCTTACTAATAAATAATTTTCCATACCCAAAAAACCTTCAAAGTTTTTTTCTTTCAAACCAGAGCGCACACACAACCCACATTGATTTATGACTTTTAAGTTTAAGGCAATTCATTTTTAAAGAAACCCCTTTTACTAAAAAAAAAACCTTCTAATTTGCTCTAAAATTACAGACAAACTAAGCCCAATATACTTCACATACTGTTTTGTAAGGTAAGGTATAGTTGTTGACTTGATTTATATTTGTGAAATATTATAAGAACCCAACTTTTTTGAAACTGCTTATGGTAATAAATTTACAAGTAAACATAGGTTCAAACCGCATTTTGCTTACCAAAAGAATAAATATATCTCCCCTTAAGACACAAAAAAATAAACAAAACACATCAATATTCAACCGAAAATACACCAAAAAAAAACATGAACAAATACAATGAACCTCTCCATCATCATCAATGGCGCCAAAACTTCAACTGCCTCTCAATATTCTTACTCTCATTCGGGCCTTCAACTTTTCCGTCCAAAAACTCACTCAACCATCCATCTTCAATATGTTCAAACCAAACCCCAAACATTTTTCGGCAAAAATCCCAATATCTTCTTCGTTCGTTCTGTGTAATTATCGGGTGGCCCTTAAGCCGCCCCAAAAATATATAATTAGAGATGTTAAATTGTACCTATATGTTGTTGAATATACGAAAAAAGTTGTCAGTGCTGCATAACGGTCAATTAGCAATGCCCAAGACAACGTAAATCAATATTAACGATCAATAAACTTGACCAAATCAATACACGAAAAAGAAATAAAATAATATTTGCACCGCCTTTACTTGTTTACTCTCGGGCGCCACTCCGAATCACGTTCATTAGCATTTTTTGACCACAAAAACATGACCAATTCGAATAAAATGTCCAGTTTTCTGTCGAAATATAAAAAAGTATATATACAAACAGACCGCAAAAATGAGCAAAAAAAATAAAAATAAACTTGGCGTTTAATTAGCATGTCATCGATGAATGTTGTTATTGTGATTGTGTTGGATTGCGGTGAAATTGCCATCAAGATGACGTTGACTCCATTTATTGGAAGTTGTGTCTGATGACAGTGACGTTTTTTCTCGCTGATGCTGATGCTGATCATCAATCCAGGGACGTTGATACCTTGAACTTGAATCAAAGCAACTAGTTTTGTTTTTTTTTTTTTATCAAGATACACAAAAAAAAGTGACAGAAATGACTCCAATTAACGACAGGTAATTCCCGACAGATGTATACGCACCTTCTTTTTCTTAGTGACAGTGACAGATGACAGATCTGATAAGCCTACTCCATGACACTTGCCACGCGAAATTGTCTCTAAAGTGGGTTGGTTTTTTTTCGATATTTTTGATGGTTTTTTAGGTGCAACCGGATCTTTAAACAAGATGATGCGAAGAAGGAAGGGGAATTTTTTTGGTGTGTATTTTCAAGTGTTTTTGGGGTGAAATCATGGTAAATATTGTGATAATTGGCTATGGAATGTCGTTTAAATATAATAATTGATAGGATTGTCCTAGAATTTAACTACACATAACGAGTATTTAGTATCTACCCGGAAATTGAAGAAATGAATTTTGTGAAATTCCTTTCGATTGACGCCATAACAGTAATTATTGTAAAGTTGAAAAGGTGTTAAGTAGGCCAATCAATGAGCTTATAGACGTTGTGGTAAATACTGAGAAATTGAAGATTATGGTGTGAGATGGGAAGTTGCCTACAAAATGATATTGGTTTTAAGGAGGTTTTAAATTGATTAAATTGGTTGGCAATTGTGCATTCTAATGTAAAATAACTTTCGTGTTTTTTGACGTGATAACGTCTTATAAATCGATGAACCATTTCAGCCACCACAAAAAAGTGACGACATTTTCTAACGTTACACTCTCGCACTTTCGCAGTGCGGCAAGAAAATTTCAATTCAAAATTAAAAATAAACTATTAGAGATACAAAAATCTTCTATAGCTTATTTGAAGGATAATAACCTAAAGCTTAATCCAAATGAAGGATTTTTAAAAGTTCCGTCATTTAATAGGATAAACAGGGGTAAAACGGAAAGATGAAATCTGGGCTAAAATCTAAAGGTGAAGTAGTAGAGAATTTTTGCTTTTTGCTATAGATAGATGAGATTAATTTAAGAATAACTGCATTTAAGAAAAAATTCTAAAAAATTATGAATCTAAGCTATAACGTTTTGTTTGAACGTTGTACACGTGTACAGCGTTTCGAAATATGAATTACTGAAAAACACCTTGTTTTTTAGGGGTATATTTGGGTAATTTTTTTTTGGAGCGTTCAAAAAATCTAAAACTTATAGGACATGTAGGTTTTGGCTTTATGCAACTTGGAATCGTTTAATGAGTATTGACTGAATAACGGAAGAAACAAGTTTTTAAAAAACACGTTTTTTTGACCGTTTTTAACCGATTTTCATCGTTTTTTTTTTTTTTTGCCTTTTTTTCTTTAATAGATAGAGGAATATTATATATGGAGTAATGATAGACCATGACTACGACTATATGTGTGCGAAATTTCAATCATTTTCGTAAACACAATTTTGAGATAACGGTAAAATAAAATTTTAGAATTCAACAGATTATAACTTTTTCCCAAGAGCAGATAGAAATTTTATTAAACTTTTATGAGCATCCTGATACAATTACCTTTCATTTGGTATATCACACATAACGCTAGACTAACTACAAGCTACACAATGTTAAATCAAGAAACTTGCGAAAAACCTCAAAACACCAGTGGAGATCTGTTGCCCCCCGAACAGCCACCACGCACAATGGGGCAAAATGGGAAAAAGGTGGCATTAAATCAACCAATAGAGCTAGACACTTGAAATTTGGAACAAGTATTACTGATACAAATGTTAGTTCAAAGCCAAAATATCGAATGGCCACGCCCATTTTTAGGGTTACCACCCATACACTTTTTTAATATTTTCGAAATTTCTCGGAAAATCCTCAATCAGTTTCAATTAAACTTTGAATGCCATTTATAAAATAGTAATGCAATTGCAATTATATATAAAAAAAAAATTAAAATTAGGGTTGCCACTTTTGAAATTTTTTATGTTTTTTTTTTTTATTATTTTATTTTTATTTTGTTTAAATAAATTTATTCAATTAATTTTTCTTAAATATTTTATTATACATAAGTACACATTTAATAAATGAACCAATTTAATAATTTAAATGTCTTTATCACTCTCAATTTCGACTAAAAAATGAGCATTTATGGAAAATGACGACACCAACTAAAAATGAACAATTCTCACAGGGTAGCAAAAAGTAGCAAGAAAACTTTTCATATTCTAAAACTAGATAAAAACCAGAACAAAATGACATCGAAAACTTATTGGCGTTTTACGGCGATCACAACTAAAAGACTAAGGTTTTCAGAAGAGTGCATAAAACACATTATTTTTAGGTTATTTTTCATTTTTGACTAGGAATTAAAATATTTTGAATACATATTTTTCATAAAAAGAAAATTTATTAGAACGTACTAGACCTCACTGATTCCATTTCAAAAAGATTCAACTTTGTACAAGTAATAAATAATAAACAGTACACAATTTATTGAAACAACCCAAAATGATAGAAAGTCGTAAAAATTCTACCCAGAAGTGATATTTCTCTTCCTTTGAGACAATCTCCTGAATTACACGTATTTTAAATTAATTTTTTCTCTCTCATTTCTGATTCTCTATTATTTTCCAAAGAGAAATCGTTGGGTTATTCAAAACAAAGCTCAACTTTATGATTCGATTAAATGCCAGCTTTTTGGAATTTTGCCCCATTGTGCCACGGTGGGAAGTACCGTAAACTCAGTCTGGAAATTCGACATGGTTGGCTTTAAAAAATTCTTACTTCTCTTGTAGGCATCTTTGAAATGAGATTGATACGTCATATGAAAGGTGAAATAAGCTTTCACATGGTATAAAATTTTTTATAGGATGTCAAACAAAAAAATTGATTCCATAGCCTGAGAACATAAAAATAAATGTTTTTTTTTGCTTTTTTTAATGAAATTTGATGGAGTTCAAAAAATTCTAGCTCTTTTTGTAGATGTCTCATAGACCTGATTGATATATTTATTTTGAGCTTAGACAATAAGCTTTTAGATGGTATAAAATTTTGTATAGGTTATTAGGAAAAAAATGGACTTAATGACGTGAGAAGATAAAAATGCATGTTTTTTTTTGCTTTTTTTGATGAAAATGATTGTTTTCAATAAAATATTTTTATACTTTTTGCACATTATAAAAATTTAAAAATAGTTTTTTTTTTTAAGAAGAAATACTTGGCTTTTAAATTGCATAATTTTTTTTGTAAGCTTTTAAAATAAAAAAATTAATATAAGTACTGAGAAAATAAAAAAAGGTATTTTTTTTAGCTTTTTCTTGTAAATTATGTTTATTTGAAAAGTAAACTCTGGCTCATTTTAAACAAAAGCACACAACCTGTATTCTGACGACGTTATCACGTAAAATCATCGTCCGTAAACCGTCTTTACAGACAACCTCTTTTTTTTTTATTCATCTGATTTGGTTTAAAGTTTTAAATCTGGTTATCTAGCAAATTTAGTTAAGACTTCAGAGTTTTCTATTTGTTTGGGTCTATTGTATATGGATTTTTTAAATTTTTGATTGTTTATTAAAGAATTTCAAATGAAAAATAGTTTAAGACCTTCAATATCGTGGTCTGCATGCCATAGGAATTTTGATTTTTAAAGGTTTGAATAAGTGATTTAACATTTAAAGGATTTCTTGCCCATAGAGTTAGAGTCTAGAGTCAAGAATTTCAGAAATTTTTTTTTTTGCATAGTTTTACGGAATTGGTTTTTGGATATTTCCATACCAAATAATTTTAGAAGTTTTCAGTCTTGAATATTATTGACGAAAAACAAAAACAAAATAATTCCGGGATATTGGCTTCTGAAAAATTGTTTTGGAATATCAGGACTTTTGATTTTGTTCGTTTTTGAATGTTTATATTCTTGAAGAAATCTTGTGATATACATAAAATATCTAAGATCCTATAGAAACAGAATAATTCCAAATGATAAAATTGTATCGGGGTTTTTCGAAATTTTATTTTTTTTTTATTTTTGAAGATTTTCCAAACTATTTTGGAACAACTTGATTAAGGATTGGGCTTTTGAATTTTAAATTTTATTTGTATTTTAGGTTTAAGTATTTTCAGACTTTGATATTTTAGACGAAAAAAAAACGACAAGAAATTTTTTAGAATATCAAGAGATAATATCTTAAATATTGTAATCGAATAAATATTGCAAATCTTAAATGATAAAATTTTGGGGTTTGTACATAAATATTTTACCTCACAGCTTTACTGGTCCACGACCAAGTAAAAAAAAAAAATGCTTCGAAGATGTAAAGCGTAGAAGTTATAATGATTTTTGAAAACACGAATTCGGAAAGCTTTTTTTTTTACTTGGTTCACTTTAGCACACCAAATCAGATTTTCATGTATTCTTTAAAATTTTAAGTTTTTTTGAAAAATTAAATTTTAACTTTTTTTTTTAATATTATCCGATTTTCACTTTTCTGGATTTAACATTTTTTAATGATTTTTAAGAAATTGTTTTTACCTTTTTGTCGAGACTACAGATTTTGATTTTCGGTGTAAAACATTTTTTTAATTTCTAATTTTCGATAATATTTTTTGTGTTGGTTGGCAGAAAAGGAAATACAATTTTACATTTGAATTTTCGAGTAATTATTATATGTTTGAGGTTCGAAAATACATATTCAGATACCTAATAGGGAACTTAAATTGCTTTAAATACCTATTTTTTTTTTTTTAATTTAATAAAATTTCATTTCCTACTTTTTTTAATTTTCTGTGTATAATTTTTAGTTTTTGTTTTTTTTTTTTTCATTTTTTCTAACGTACCTTTATTTAAAATTATTTTTTTTTCGAAAATTTATTAAAAAAAAAAAAATTTAATTGGTGTTTTTGAATTAGTTTTTAGTATAAAAATGCATATTAATAAATTGAAATCAAACTGATTTCTTATTTAAAATGTTGTTTTTTGGAAGAACGAATTTCACGTTTTGTATTTATTTTTATTAAAAAAAAAAAATTTAAACTTGAGGAAGTTAATGCATTTTATTTATTTTCATTTTTTTGCTCAACTCTTCTTAGTCTACCAGAGGCTTCAATCATAAATAAAAAATCCTTTCCCGAAGTATTTCTTGTAACTAATTGAAAATCTGCTTCTAGCATGTATGGTGGAAACCTGCTAATATCATAACTAACATCTTTAAATGAATAATGAAAATCCTATAAAAACAACAGTATAAATAAAAAAAATATTTAAAATATGTTTTACAAATGGTTCTTACTTTATCAACTGGACATTTTTTTGGAAGTTTTCCAAAATCATCTAATATATTTTTTAAACTTTTCAAAATACTTGTAACACGTCCTTCAAAAAATGCACATGCATCCCAATATTTAACACTTAATAAATTTCGTCTTCTTTTATTTGATATAAGAGTGAAGTTTAGTGAATATTTTTGATGCTTAACTTCACGGCGCATTTGCATGTCAAAATATCCACGTTCTGGTGTATAGCTTTTGTCAATGCTGCAATTGGGTGGATATGCATAATCAGGATTTGAACTACACTTAAGAGTGTCAATTATTATTACAAACTATAAATTAAAAAAAAAAAATTATTATTAATCAAAACATTTATATGTTTTTTATTTGTAACTTTTCCATAACTTCCGGTCAACTTCAGTAGCAGGAACAGCAATACAAAATAATAACCTCTTATGGTAATGTTAAAAACCATAACGAGTTTCAATCTTTTTTAAATAATGAACCTTAAACAACTGATTGAATCCGAATTTACGGTTTTAAATGATTTATTTAGACAAAAAAAAAATAAATGTATTCTCTGTATTTTCATGCATGAGTAATTTAATAGCAAAATTATTTATATAAAATATTATTTCAGATTAAAATCCTATAAAAAAGTGATTATGTTTCAAGTGATTACACTGGTTTACAAGGGTTTTGTTGCCAAAACAAAAATATACTTTTCTGAAGGTTTTCGTTGTGCTGAACTTGAATCCGAAGTCATAAAAAAGAAATCAGCTCCCGCTTTTGAAATATTACCGTTAGAAAATGAAAAAAACAACAACGTTTTTTTGAGTATTTCGGACCTTATTCTTTTATTTAAGGAAAAATGTTTGAACATATTTAGTAATGGTTTCTATAAGAACTGTTTTCTATCTTTAATTACCTGTTTAAATCTTTCCAACATCTTTTTTATTGAACGAGATATCTTAAAATGAACTAAGTAGGTTTGGCCTCATATATCTTAAAGAAAATAATGACGTTATAAAATGTTGATGGTAGATATAATATGCCAAACAACTGACGATATCTCAGACAGTAAAAAAGATATTGGAAAGATGTAAACAGGTCTTGAAAGATGGAAAATAGTCCTTTTAGAAATCGTTACAATTTTCCTTATATAAAAGAATAAGGTCCGAAGTATTGCATTTCCTAACGGCAATATTGCACCTCACGGGAGGTGATTAATTTTTTTTACTTTGGATTCGAGTTCAGAAAACCGAAAACCTTCAGAAAAGTATATTTTTGTTTCTGCAACAAAAAAAAAAGTTTAATTTTGTTAACCAGTGTTATTATTATAAGTAGAACTATTTTGATCACATTTTATCGCTCCGACAGAACCTTAATCATTTAAAATAAAACAAAAATTTGGGTGATATGCATAAAAAATAGTAATTACTTTTACTTGAAAAATTGTAAAGTATGAACTTTGAAATGGTAAAGGAGTTATGAATACCAGAGTTATACGCGACAGAGTTACGCGCGTCAAAGTTAAGCAAAACCGAAGTTACGAATAACCGAAGTTATGAAAAACCAGAGTTATGAACAACAAGGCTATGATATGTGGTTTTTGGGTTGGCAACCATTGAGAGGAACGATACACGGGAGGAACGTACCAAAAAGCTAGAGCGTATAGGTTGAGTCAAGGCAAGAAAAAAATTGTTTGGGACGGGGTGTCTATTTCCCTCCGTTTAGCCGTTAGGGGGAATATTCTTAGAAAATGACTTAATTTGGAAAAAAATGTATTAAAAATCAACGGTTACACCATTAAAATCGTACTGTACTTTTTTGTAAAGAAAAAGACTTCTTCTTGTATCTTGTTTTTAAATAAATCTGTTTAATGGAACAGTTTTTGAAATATTAATTTTCAAAAAAAATATATGGCTTTTTTGAAAAAAGTATTTTTGGTTTTTTTTTAATTTGTCGAAAACGACAAGTCGTTTTTGGATCCAGTTTTAAGTTTTCGTTTAAAAACAAAAGATAAGAACATTAAATTATGTAATTTAAATTAGCACTTAATTACATACAATTTTGAAAGAAATAAGTTCGAAATTAATTTTTCACTTTTTTCAAAATTTTGATTGCGAAAACTAATTTTTCAAAAACTAGTCACTTAAACAGCTATATTTGGCTTTACAAAAACGTACAGTACGTTATTTATGTTGTAACCGTTGATTTTTAATAATTTTTTTTTCCAAATTAAGTACCTAATTTTTTTTTCGAAAATTCCCCCTCCCTACTAAACGGAGGGAAATAGTCCAATACAATTTTTATTTATTGCCTTGACTCAACTTATACGTTCTAGCTATTTGGTACGTTCCTCCAGTATATCGTTCCTCTCAATGGTTGCCAATCCAAAAACCACGTTTCATAGCCTTGTTGGTTATAACTCTGGTTTTTCATAACTTCGGTTTTTCATAAATTCGGTCTTTCATAACTTCGGTTATTCGTAACTTCGGTTTTTCGTAACTTCGGTCTTTCATAACTTCGTTTATTCATAACATCAGTTTTACGTAATTTTGACGCGCGTAACTCTGTCGCGCATTACTCTGGTATTCATAACTTCGTCGGTTTCCCTTTTTTATGCCATAGACGTTTAAAGGCAAAACTGGGAAATTCGATGTTTGAGACATATTTCACCAAAAATCAGCACGAATGAATAATGTTTATTTTATTAGAGAGCAAAAATAAAATAACTTGACATGTATTTGCCAAATTTCTGATTTAACTTAGTTTCTGGGTTCTGTATTTTTTTTAGAAAAATTACAGATTTTTACATTGTTTAGCAAAAAAAAAAAAAAAAAAATTTAGATATTTTTCTCGTGACCACGTTTTGTAGGGCATATTGAATTTATCAAAACTGCATACTTTGATTTTAAAAATTTGGAGTAGGGACAAAAAACGGTTTTTAGACCTTCAAAAATTGCAAATACTCTAGCTTTAATTTAAAAAAGCTCAATAATTAAAAAAAGTGTTTTTTTCCGACACTTTCTCAACGTGAAACGTCGATTTTAAGCATACCTACTTTTGAATAAATTTGATAATTTTGATAAATTTTTAAAACAAAAATTAAGTTTGAATCAAATGACTAATTTTATATGAAAATCGGTTGGAAATTGACGATACTAGCAAAGTTTGAAGGTCTATATCTTAATTTAGGTCTCCACAAATTTTCAGCTTTTACCCAATCAGTTTAGCTATTTATGCTAATTTGACTGGACTATCATATAACAGAGAAATTATCATTAACATGAGTGCCTTTACTCAAAGTAAGGGTTTTCTTAAATCACCGCTAAATGGTACCAACTTTGCAGATAGAACGTGTCTTTAATACAAATTTTTCTCAGAACAAAATCGAAAAAAAAAAAAACAATGTTACTTGTGAAATTTACCTTTATACTTTGTGTCACTATTTCCTGACAGCGACTCGATGATGGGTGACAAGATCATTTTCATTTTGCGCGCAACCCATTGTAGGGCTGCGCACATTTTGTATTCTGTCAAAGGTGCAACTGTCAATCGTGGCATCTGATGAATTCACAACAATACAACACTAACAACAACAACAAAAACAACAAGAGTCACCGTCTATCTTGATTGTGTGCTCGGAATTAAATGGAGCCATCAAGATTACGCGTTCTGGGACTCTAGTTACTGAATAATGTTTTTCATTTTCTTTTTTTTTTCTTTTTTGTATTTTCTCAGCTCTGACGACAAATGGAATCACGGAAATGTGCACAGCAGAAGCAGAAGCAGCACCAGGAACGCGCCCAATTGGTATTCACACATGAAGCGGCGCGTTGTGAATTCTTCTGTGTTGTATAAAGTATAAGCAGATTGCTATTGCCATAGTGCAGTGCAGTGCAATGGGTGGGTGCAAGGGTGCAATATCAAAAAGTGAATAGGAGCGGGTGGGTGGTTGTGATATGTGATAAAAATCAACCCAGCGATATCTTTGTCCGTAATCAGCTCCTCTAAAAGCTAATGGATGGCATATTGCTCTGTGGGTACTGGGTGCTCGTGAATATTGTGATTCACATATTTTTGTATTGAAACTACCGAGGCACGTTGTAATTGGGGAGGGTGGAACATTTTTTCTGCATCATACATCACATTTGGGTTACATGCTCATTTGGTGCAGAAAGCCGGAAAAAGTAGGTTTATTGTCAGTTGGAATAAAAGTGAATGTGAACCTGGGTGATATCGTGAATATTTATCTCTCTCTGGGTTTTTGGTACACATGGGGGAGTAATTTTTTTTTTTTTTTGTAGGTATAAACGGTTGACATAAATCTTTTTTTTTTAGTTGTGCTGGAACGATATCAACGTGAATGCATCGGAAATTGCGATTGAAAATGCAACCCATTTGCAGATAAAAAGTCAAAACCTATCTTTCCTTCTCTCTCTCTCTATAGCTTAGTTGGAACTGTGTTTACTTGTTATCATTAATGAAATGGATTTTTACACACTAGAGACTCTTCATCCACTATACACACTTTGTATATATTTATTTTGATTGAAAACCAACCTGATGATGGGAAAGTTTTTTGAATGTTGTATGTGTGTGTCATTTTTTTTTTATTATGAAATGCTTTTAATGTTAATTAAATAAGTAATTAATATTTTTTTTTTTTATTTTATTTTATTAAATTTTCTTTTGAGTTTTCATGTCCAGTCATCAAAAACATTAAAATTGATTTACAGAAAAGAAAAAAAATGTGTTAATTGAAATGCATTCATTTCAACTTCATTAAATAAATTATGTATGTAAACTTTTTAAAAAGTTTCGTAGTTTTTATTTAATCTTTTAGTTTCCTGAATAAATTCAAATTAATTTTATTTTAAATATATGTACCTACCTATTTTTTATAAATTAAATTTTATTATTTTGAAATATTTTATTTTAATTTGTTAAACAAATCGTTTGTATTTTTACAACTCTAGTTGATGAAATTTTATACATCAGTCAAGTTTTAAGTTTTAAACCAGCCATAAATATTATACATACTGGATCGCATGTAGGTACTTGGTCTTATGTTAACAGCTTTTTAAAATCCTAAAAAATTTAAGGAATTCAAAGAAAATACGAGCATCAATCAAAATAAAAACGAAAAACAAAGTTTAAAAAACAATTTTGTCCTAGTTATTGTGGTAGGTACTAATTCCGAATTTCATCATTTCTTAAAAAAAAAAAAACATACTTTCACTCAAGATAATTTTGTAGAATCTTTAAATTGTTAATTTAATTAAAAATAATTTTAATAATTTTTTTTGTTATTTTTGTTATTTTTTTCTTCGTTACTTTAGATTGTTAGGTCTAAGACTTTTTAAATTCTTAACTCTTATAACAAACAAAACTTTCTCACCCAGTTTGAAAAATTAAAAAAAAAATGTCAGCTGTTTTGATACCTTTCTGACACATAACTCACAAAAAATATTTTAAAGAACTTTATGAATTGTTTATCCCTGCTTTTTCCAAAACCTTCATCCCAAATTTTCACATGGGTTTTGACCTTTGATTATATTTTACCTGTTGAAGTAAAAAAAAAACAAGCACTCCTGTTTCACTGGTCTGCAAGGAAATCCTCCTTTAAATAAAACTATACTTTTTTAAAGGATTTTTGTATGCTGATTCCGAATCCGAAGTCAGAATTGATCTAGCACGTCACGTTTTTAAGATATTCCCGTTAGAAAATCTCAAAAACCCATTTTTTTAATGTTTTCGAAGAAATATTTTGGCATAATGTAATATTTTTCAATTAAAATTATTACGGTTTATAAAAGAATTAATTTTTTTCTTTCAAATTCAGTTTCAATCTTCTCAATATCTCTTTTCTTCTCCGAGATATCTTAATTTAAGTAAGTTTAGTAGGTTTGGCATATCTTATCATAAAAAAAATGATCTCTAAAAATTAATATATCTTTCTCCCTAGAACAAAAATATACTTTTCTAATGGAGTTTAGTGTGCTGATTTTGAATCCGAACTCAAAAAATTTCGGTCAGCTCTGGTTTGTGAGATATAGTAGTTTTTATTGAGATTTTCTAAGAAAAAACTTGATTTTGTGATACTTTAATGCGAATATCTTAAAATCCTCACGTGATAGAATTTTTTTGACTTCGGATTCTAACTCAGCACATCAAAAACTATAAGAAAAGTATACTTTTGATTCTAGTAGAAACAAATCTGAAGCTTTACAAGGCAGTTTATCCAATGGTTTATTACAAATAAGATATTTTTAAATAGATAAATAGTATATAAAATTACAAAACACGTAAAAATTTTGTTTAATGTATTTTATTATGGTTTTCTTTACATATTTGACTTTTTAAATATAATTAGCGTTGATATTTTACATTTTCCTTAATAATGGTGTTTTTGTTCCTGTAGGATTTACTAAAAAGTAAAGGATTTCGATATTTCTGCTAATTTTAATTAATCAGTATTTTAAAATATGAGAAAACATTAATGTAAAAGGACATATTTGGTGTCAATCGATAGGCCATATTACGAGGAATAAGTCCTCCAAATTTGAGCTCAATGCTACAAATAGTTTTAATTTTGCACGAGTTCAAATAAATCTAAAAGGTTGTTTTTTTATAAACTACCCACATTTTTCAAAAATCATTTTTACAAAAATGGTACCTGATAGAATTTTTCTGAAACCAGATTTAGATTCAGGAAAGTTTAATCTTTCATAATATCAAAAAAATATTTGAAGGAGAAAAAAAAAGTTAAATTTTGCAGACCAGTGATTTTTAATCGGCAATAACTTTTCTTAGAGCAATCGTATTGATTTTATATTTATGTGTAATTGATGATATTCCACAAACAATTTTGTTCACAATATTTTTGACCTTCACCCCCTCCCTCATGTCCGCGAAAAAACACCCTTCCGCCCAACTTTTTTATAGTCTTTTTTGATCCTTGGTTCTTATCAAAAAAGATTTTATGTAGTACTATTTTGCCTGTATCTACTAATGATCCATTTTCAAAAAAAAAAATGATTTAAAAAAAAATTTGAACTTACCTACAATTACGAAATTGCATCAAAATTTCGTTATTTTTTAATTATTTTTGTTTTTTATATTTTATTATTATTATTGTAGCTATCCAAAATACTGTAAAATGAAAAAATTTCTTATGTTTGGATATTTAAACAAAGTTTTATAATACATTTAGTAAAGTCGTTTTCTTTAATTTCTTGCATTGAAATTTTTACGTACCTACCAAATTATAAAAGAATTTACAAATATTTGGTGTGTGTTTCAGTTTTCGAAAAATCCGTGCTTACCTACCAATGGTGGTTTATGCTGCTTTTTCTACAGATTAATATTAAAATTTTAAATGTGTCGAAACGCTTTCTCTGAAATTTACATTTTACAGTTCTGAATCAGTTTCTGATCTTAGTTCAAAAAGAGATCCAAATTTTATTTACATTCAGTTTGTTTTACTTCTTCTTCCTTAAAATTTTGTAAGTGTCAAAATTTAGTTTGTATACCTAACGAAAATTTGGCATTTACTTTAGGTAGTTTTTTGTGTTGACATGATCCCAAATAAAGTTTGTGAAATGTTTACCTTGGAATTCTGACATAGCGTTCTATAAATGTTATTTGTTCAAAATTTATCCTTAAGGTATTCTAATGTTCTGACATTTGGATTGACATTTAAAATATTTATGTAGCAGAATGGCGTTTCCAAAAATTCGTACTTTCTAATTGTGACTTAAGTTTAAAATTTGATTTCAATTTGGAATAAATTTTACAATATGAAATTTTGGATGGTGAAATTCCGAAATTTGATAATAGTATTTATGAAAAATAAAAACAATAACATTTTTAAAATTTTGTTTTTCGAATATTTCTAATGATTATGCTATTCCGCCATTTGATTTTTTTTTTTTTTTTGTTATAATCGTAAAATTAGAAGAATGTAGCTTTTAAATGCTTTTTTTCAATACAATCACATACAAATCACGATTTCTTTTTTTTTTTGTGTTCCTTTCTTATTTCTGGCTAGTGTATAGTCTTGTAATAAAAATTTCTGTTGAAGTTACATTATTCATAATACCGTCGTACTTTCCCTTTGCCTTCGACATAAAAAATAAATGCTTTTCTTTCTGTGATTTTAAGATATATATGAAAATCACATTCTGTTAGAAATGATGGAAGTTTATTGGCATCCACAACAATATCTTGATAAATATATCGAAAATTCTAAAAAATAAAAATAAACAAAAATTATTCTCAAATCAAGTAAAATGAACTTACTTCATCAATTGGACACTTTTCAGGTAATTTTCCAAAAGCATCCATTACAGTTCTTATAACTTTTAAGAAACCCGTTTGACTTTCTATGAAAAATTTACACGCATCAGCTTTAATATGTAATAAAGGTCTTTTCTTTTTATTTTGTGTAATATCGATTTGTAATTCGAATGTTTGTGAAATAACTGAACGATGCATTTGTATATCGACATAACCTCGAGAAGGATTAACAGTATGATTGAAATAACATGTTGGTGGATCGGCATAAGCTGGATTAACGCTGCAATTTGCAGAAACGAAAGTTATGGCGAAAGTTGGCTTAATTTATCAAAAAGTAAATATAAGAAAATAAAGAAAAATAAATACTTTACATAAAAACATTTTAGGCCCAATTTATTCACACTCCATTAAATTTAAAGTCGCCATTTAAAATGGGAAATTTTTAAATTCGTATGCAACTTTAAATATAATGGAGAGTGAATAAATTGGACCTTATTTATTAAAACAAAAATCACCTTTCCATTAGTTTGGATAAAAATTGAAAATAATATCAGAAAATAAAATAAGAAATTTAACTTAGGTGACTTCACGTTTAATATCATTATGAACTCATCTGCAAAACCCGTTAACAAGTAAAACGCCCAATTTATTCAAATTTTAAATGAGTTATTTTTTGTTTGTCAAAATTCGTAATTTTCATAAATATTTTATCTATTTTCAATTAAGTCAAATCAAATCTATTTTACTTAATTGCTTCTGCAACGCTAAAGAACAATAAAACAAATTTAAAATTTGTTTAAATTTTTTTTTTTAATAAATTGATGCATTTTTTATTTGCAATACAAATAGCTACTCAAACTCAAGGAAATAGAATTTACCACGGTTGTAAGAAGTCGTTTTATTTTGAATGCATTTGTTTTCAATACAAATTAAAATAAAAAAAAATTGCAACTATGAAATATTTGCTTTGAAAATAAAATTTTTTTTGCAACTATAAATATTTTGTATTAAAAAAAAAATTGTTCATGAAAACGAAAAGAAAAATTGCATTGAAAATAAAATTTTTATTGCAAATAAAACTATGTTGTATTAAAAAAAAATCATGTGTGCAATTCACACGTGGTTGAAGTGAAACCTTAAGAATCACTTAAAAAAAATCGAAAAAATATAAATTTTTTCTATTCCATCACTTCTTGACGACCTTTAATTAATTTTATATCATTATTATTTCACCTTTTATATGACGCTTCAATCATATTTCTACCATGACTACAGAAAATGTAAGAATTTTTTAAAGCCAACCATGTTTAAATTTCAAACTGAGATTACGGTACTTCCTACACTGGTGGCTGGGCATCGGCAACAGATCTCCACAGGTGTTTTGAGGTATTTTTCAATTATTTCAATTAGGCTAGGCGCACACATGCGATTTTTATCGCGCGATTATTCAGTCGCAAATTAGATGACAACAATTTCGATGACTGCAGACACAATTTTCAAATTTTTAATCGCTGGAAGCATGTGTGCCCACAGGCATTGAAATCCTTGTGATCCATTTTTGCGACTAAATAATCGCGCGACTAAAATCGCATGTGTGCGCCTAGCCTTAAAGATTGTGTATGATTGTGTTATGTTATCAGCATGCGTATTAAAGTTAAATCAAATTTGTATGTGCACTAGATCAAAAAATATAACGTGTGTAGAAAAATATCATCTTTTTACCGTTATCTCAGAATTTTGAATATAAAATTAATTGAAATTTTGTACAATTATAATTTAATTTATTACCTATCTATAGTACAAATTTTATTTATCTATCTATTAAAACAAAAAAGTTATAACAAGTTGAATGTTCGTGTCGCGTTTTCGTTTCATCTTGTTTCAAATCACTACGATACTAAAAAAGTTTTCACTTAAATAAAACAAAATTTGTGGCACTAAATATATTTATTTTTTCAATATTCGTCGAATTTCAAAAAAAAAAAAGACAATTTAAATAAATACCGTAGTTATGACCCCATTTACTTTTGAATAATTTAAACTGCTTCTTGCGTGTCTAAAACAATTTCATGCAATTGATTCGACCAAATTGATAATAATTTTTTTATAATATCATGTTATACAATAAAATAATTACATAAACCAATTACGAAATTTTACAAATAAAAAATATTTGATTTTTTTAATAAATCGCGTTTCAGTTGTTTTAAGGGTTTTTGTAGATTAGATATTAACGCTAAAATGGAGGCACTCAAATTAATTTTTGTATTCAATTTACTCATAACTTTTACACAGACTTAACTTAGGTCTAAGACTTTTTAAATTCTTAACTCTTATAACAAACAAAACTTTCTCACCTAGTTTGAAAAATTAAAAAAAAAACATTGTCAGCTGTATTGATACCTTTCTCATACATAACTCAACCCATCAAAAAAAAACGCCCTTTCACAAAAAATATTTTTAAGAACTTTATGAATTCTTTATCCCAGCTTTTTCCAAACCCTTCATCCCAAATTTTCACATGGGTTTTGATCTTTGATTATATTTTACCTGTTGAAGTAAAAAAAAACTAGCACCCTTGTTTTTAATCGGCAATAACTTTTATTAGAGCAATCGCATTGACTTTATTTTTATGTCATTAGATTCAGTATTAAAAAAATTCGTTAAAAACATGTGTCATATGATGATATTCTACAAACAATTATGTTCACAATATTTTTGACCTCCCTCTTGTCCGCGAAAAAACACCCTTCCGCCCAACTTTTTTATAGACTTTTTTGATCCTTGGTTCTTATCAAAAAAGATTTTATGTAGTACTATTTTTCCTGTATCTACTAATGATCCATTTTCAAAAAAAAAACTCAAGTAGCACACTTGTGTATAAATTGGTGTAAATTCATTAATTTTGGTGTAAAATTGAGAAAATTGAAAAAATATGGTGTATTTCTCAAAATTAGTGGTATACAAATTATACCACTGTCTTTTCTGTACAAAATTTCAACATTTTTTTGAGATTCCGTGCAAAAAATACACCGATATTCAGTTGTTTTTATAATATACCATTAATGGTGCATAAAATTATTTGATTCTGAAATCAACCAAAACGGTTTATTTTGTACACTCTGTTTGGTGTAGGAAGCACACCCTGTGGACATAAAATTCACCAAAATGCATATGTGGGAGACTCCATATTTTTCAATGGACGCCATTTAAAAATAGATTAATTATTTTATTGAAATAGTATATTTATCGACCTAATAGTCCCGCATTCTTAGTTTTTTCGATTCATTATAAAATAACTTTTCTTAAAAAAATGTAAAACAACACAAAAATTATAATTTTTGAAAAATGGATTCTTAAAATCGAAAAAAAAAATCATTAATTCACTGACATTTTTGAGGCTCTCGATTTTTAGAGGGGGTAGCATCTAAAATTAGTAGATAGAATGTGTTTCGTTTTAAAATTTGGCAAACAAAATCATATTTAACCATTGTTTTCTTATGGCAATATTATGAAAGTGAATAAAAATTCATTTTCATTTATTTCATAAGAAATGGTGTGAATTAGAATTCATCAAACTGTTTGAGATAAAAAATAAACTTTGGTTCAAATTTTAAATCAGAATAATTTAAATGGTGTATTTTATCCATAGATTTACTGTGTATTTTTCAATTTCAAAGGGATAATTTTCACCAAAAACAGATCATTTAATATACCACTAGTGCCATTTATACACCAAAATCGGTATATTTTTTTAACCACCGGAGTTTATTTTATACGAGAAAATGGTGTATTTTTTATATTCAAAATGCATATCACGAAAGTGCAAAAAATACACCAAATATTTTGGTGTATCTTAGACTTTTGTGCTACTTGAGAATGATTTGAAAAAAAAATTCGAACTTACCTACAGTTAAAAAATTGCATCAAAATTTCATGGGTGCTAAAATTGGTTTTAAATTATATTTGTTTTTTATATTTTATTATTATTATTGTAGGTATCCATAATACTGTAAAATGAAACAATTTCGTATGTTTGGAAATTTTAACTAAGTTTTATAATACTAAATGAAAGTCGGTTTCTTTAATTTCTTGCATTGAAATTTTTACGTACCAAATTTTAAAAGAATTTACAAATATTTGGTGTGTGTTTCAGTTTTCAAAAAATCCGTGCTTTCCAATGCTGGTTAATGCTGCTTTTGCTAAAAATTAATATTAAAATTTTGAATGTACCGAAATCCATTCTTTGAAATTTTACATTTTACAATTCTGATCTAAGTTGATAAACAGATATCATTTTTGTATAGATTCAGTTTGTTCTTCTTCTTCTTTCTTAAAATGTTGTTATAGTGTCAATATTGGGTTTGTATAACTCAAATTTTGCTTTTACTCTAGTGTTCCATAAAAGTGATTTTTTTTTTAATTCATGCTTAAGTATTGCATTGGCATTCAAAATATTTATGTGGTAGAATGACTTTTCCAAAAATTCTAACTTTCCAATTGTGACTTAAGTTTAAATTTTGATTTAAATTTAGAATACATTTTACTATTATGTTTGGGACTCAAAAATTCTGAAGTTTGATAATAGCACATTTTTATGAAAAATAAAAATTTTGGTTTTGGGATATTTCTAATCATTCTGCGATTTGAAAAAAAAAAAAAAAAACTGAAGAATGTAGATAGCTTCAAAAACAAATCACAAATTTTTTGTGTTCATTTATTATTTTGGGCTAGTGTATTGTATAATCTTATAATAAAAACTTCTGTTTAAGTTAATTTATTCATAATATCGGCGTATTTTCCCTTTACCTTCGACATAAAAAATAAATACATTTCCCTCTGTGATCTTGACATATATATGAAAATCACATTCTACCAAAAATGATGGAAGTTTATTAGCTTCAACCATGATATTTTTGTATACATATCGATAATTCTAAAAAAAAAAGAAAATTATTATTGATCAAAATTTGTGAGTAAAAACAAAATTTTATGACAGAATGACTTACTTTATCTACTGGACACTTTTCAGGTAATTTTCCAAAATCATCCATTAATGTTCTTATAACTTTTAAAAAACCCGTTTGACTTTCTACGAAAAATTTACACGCATCATCTTTTACATGTAAAATAGTCCTTTTCTTTTTATTATATGTAACATCGATTTTTAATTCGAATCTTTGCAAAATAACTGAACGATGCATTTGTACGTCGACATAAGCTCGATTAGATGTTTTATTGTAATAACATGTTGGTGGATCGGCATAATCTGGATTAACAGTGCAGTTTGCCGAATCGAATTTAATGATGAAACTTGGCTTAAATTATTAAACAGGATATATAAGAAAATAAATATTATAATCAGAAACATTATTTGTTAAATTATTTATAATAAAAATCACCTTTGCATTAGTTTTTATAAAAATTGAAAATAATATTAGAAAATCAAACAAAAAAATTAACTTTGGTGACTTTACGTTAAATATCATTGTATACTCATATTCAAAATCCGCAAACAATTGAAACTCAGTTTAATTTTTTAAATTTCAAATGACTGATTTTCGGTTGCCAAAATTCATAATTGGTATAACTGTTTTATCTAATAATCAAATAAATTGAACCTATTTTAGAGTAATTCCACGCAAGTTGACCACTAATATGATTTGTTTTATGCTTAGGGGAGACGGGGGCAATTTAGTACGGGGGCACCTTAAGGCTTGGCGCACACATGCAGGGGCGTACACTCCCTTGGGGCAAGCGGGGCGACGCCCCGGGGCCCCCGACCGACCTCAGGGCCCCCACTGGAGACAATGCAGAGAAGGAAACTGTTAGCATAAATTGAGTTACGAAGTAAATTGAAATGTATTTGAACAACTTCGGATACAAGGGAGACAAATTATGTCGTTCAGTGTAATGTATAATGCATTGGTAGCCACACAATATACATATGTACATTGATCTGATAAAAAATTATAATTTTATCTAAGGGCCCCAAAAAATATTACTTGAAAAATCTTTGAAATCATTAAGGGCCCCAAAAAAGAAAAAAAAACAACTTCAAGTCAGGGCCCTGCAGGGGCCCCAAATGCTTTTACTTCAGGACTTAAAAAAAAAAATTAAATAAAAAAATTTTTTTTTAATTAAATTACATTTGTTGATGGATTACTAAATATGACTTTAAAAGGCCCCAAAAAATATGACTTCGTGGATCCAAAAATATTATATGAAAAATAATTTTTCAGGAACCCTTTAGTTGAGAGGCAATCAAATATTAATTTGGGGGCCCCAAAATCTTTTAGATACTAAGGAGAACAAAAATATTCATCAAATTTTCTGATGACATCACAAATATTATTTGAGGATCCTCAAACTTCAGTGGTTCAAAACAACCAAATGGAAAATTAAATACCAATTTAGGGGCCTCTAAGCACTTAATTTTGAGGCCCCAAAAACAATTTCTCAGGGGCCCCAAAAGAAATAAACTATGTTTGATGATGGAAAATCAAATGTGAACACATTACTTCAGAACAGAGGCCCCAAGAACTATCAATTCTAAGCTAAAAAAAATGTATTTTAGGCTTCTCTAAATATATAATTTTTGGGGCCCATAGAACAAGAGTATTTACTACTTTTATGATAAAAATTTTAAGTAAGTATAGCAAAGTGCATTACGAACATATTAATACATTAAAATAAACCTAAAAATAAATAAGCCATACAAAAAAAATGTGTGGCGTATACGTACTTTTTTTGTATCTAAGGGGCCCCCAAATATCAAAGGGGCCCCAAAATTAAGTCTTGTCCCGGGGCCCCCACAACTCAACGTACGCCACTGCACACATGCGATTTTGATCGCGCGATTATTCAGTCGCAAATTAGATGACAAGAATTTCAATGACTGTAGACACAATTTTCAATTTTTTAATCGCGAGAAGCATGTGTGTTCACAGTCATTGAAATCCTTGTGATCCATTTTTGCGACTGAATAATCGCGCTACTAAAATCGCATGTGTGCGCCTAGGCTTAGACAGACCCAAAAATATGTAAGTATGTATTAAAACAAATAGTTTTTAATATTTCGGTGCAATTTAATTGTGCAAACTCTTTTTAAAAAACAAATAAAAAAATACAAAAATAGAAAACGGTCTGATGGTACCTACCCTTTTAATTTTTTTTATTAGGTTTGAAGTACATATTTGTTTATTTAGAGTGAAAAGTAGAAAATGAAACACAGTTTTATTTGATTTATTTCAAATATAGACGAGTGCAAATCCGGTTTTCAGAGGGCAAAAGTTGAACAAATTATTAGCAAAAGGATAAATGGTGTAAAAAATGGTGTATGAAAGGGGAAAAATAAATTGAACACAAACAAATTGGGGGGAAGTGGTGGGTTTGCGAAAAAGTGGGGTAGGTGTCAAAAATCGTGGTTTTTTACGATTTCTGTTAAAAGTCCTATCGAAAGAAGTTAAAGCCGAAAGTTGTAGATAGTAAAAATGTCTACAACTTTTACTCAAATCAAAATGCAAAAATACGATTTTTTTTATTTTTTATTTTTATCTTTTACAAAAATGGTTGGATTTTAACAAAATTTGGTCAAAAATTACATTGTTATATTTTATATCTATTTTTTTTTTTTTTTGAGCAAAAAGTAAATTTTTGGATTTTTGACGAATTTCATTTGAAAAAATAGCCTATTTTTCAATTACCGATAAAAATTTTGATTTTTTAAAAGTTTGGAATGCAATTATTTAGATTAAAACCTATTATTTAAGATTGTGTGCAAAAACTATACTTTTGTTAAAAAAAATATTGAGAAAAATTGAAAAAAAAAAAAAACAAAAAAAAATACAATTTTTAAGATTGATTTTTCCGTTAATGACAGTAATATTGGCGAGAAATATTTATACCACAACGACTCCAACGATTTTGTAAAAAAAAAAAATAAGGTGTTAGTTTATAAGTTTATAGACAAATGCTGTTTTAATGATATAAGTTTTTATTTTGTACCGACTTCCAAAAAGGAGGAGGTACCTATTCAATTCGTCTGTAATTTTTTTTTTTATGATTGTTACCTCATAACGTTGGACTGAGTGAACCGATCTTAAGAAAAACCATACTTGCTCTAATTTTGAAAATGGATTGGAATGTAAAATAAAAAAAAGTTTTATAAAAAATTTTTTTTTGAAAATTTAAAAACATATGAAATAAAAAAATACAATAAAATTTGGTCTCCATAATGTTTTGACCTCCAAGCAAAGTGCATTTTATTTAATTTTTTGTTTAAAAAACATTAAATTTTTACATTTGAGTTAGTTAAATCACCTTTTTCATTTAGGTCATATGGCCAGTATCGTTAATTTTAGTGTGAATAAACTATAAAAATAGTTCTGTTAAATTTGAAGTTGCACTAAATTGAATAGTTATAGTAGTTCACTATGTAGGAAGTTTACTATATCGAGCGTCTGCTAATGTTTTTTGTTTCGGCAAATTTATTCAAAATATCGTCGTACTTTCCCTCTACCTTCGACAAAAAATACAAATGCTTTTCCTTCTGTATTCTTTGAATAAATATGAAAATCACATTCAAATAGAAATGGTGGAAGCGTATTACCATCAATATAGATATCTTTGAATAAATATCGATAGTTCTAAAAAAGCAAAATCAATCAAAATTAGTACATAAATTTTGTTATAAAAATAACTTACTTTATCAGTTGGGCACTTTTCAGGTAATTTTCCAAAAGAATCAATTGCAGCTCTAATAAATTTTAGAAAACCTGTTTGACTTTGTACAAAAAAATTACAAGCATCCTCTTTTATATGTAAAATAGTTCTTTTCTTTTTGTTTTGTTTTGTATTAATATCAATTTTTAATTCGTGTCTTTGTGAAATAACTGAACGATGCATTTGAAAGTCCATATAAGCTCGATTAGAAGTTTTATTGTAATAACATGTTGGTGGGTATGCATAATCTGGATTTACAGTGCAGTTGACGGAACTCAATGTTAACATGAAGATGGGCTTCAATTTTTAAATTTTAAAATGGTAAGAAAATAAATTAAAATAAATACTATGCAGACAAATTTTTATATTTGTAAAAATTACCTTTCCATTAGTTTGTATAAAAATTGAAAATAATAACAAGTAATAAAATAAAAAAAATAATTTGAGTGACTTCACGTTTAATATCATAATATTATTAATATTATTAAAACCTCGTCTGCAAAACCCGTAAACAATTGAAAAACATAGTTTATTCAAAATTCAAATGAGTGATTTTTTTTTTTTTTTTGTTGTCAAAATTCGTAATTGGTATAATTTATGTTATCTTTAGCTTTGATAGTTTATAAAATAATCAATAATTATATCAAATCTATTTTACCAAATTGATTCATCAAAGCACATTTTGTTTTTATTCATAAAAAAAGGCAAATAAAGCCATACAAATGTTTCATTTCTGTGTTAACTGAGATAAAAAAAAAAACAATAAAACAATAAATGACAAAATTAAAAAAAAAAATATTAAATTTTTATTAAACTTCAATCCCGTTTTTTAACCGGGTTGTTGTTGTTTTTTTTTTTTTTTTTAAATTGAACCCAATGTTTTTTGTTATGCCTCTTCAATTTGTAACTTCTGACACTTGTTCTACAAAAGGTATATTATAAAATAATCAAAAGTTTAAAAAAATGGCATTCCTAACATTAAGACTGAACATGATAGAGTCCAATATATATTTTTTTAATGACTTTCAAGTTATTTAAAATAACAGCTGCATTTTTGTTATTTTGGCTTCCTCACTTTTATGCTTGAGGATATAAACCACAACCAGCTACCAAAGTTTTTTTTTTTAATTTGTTATTATTTTTAATTGTTCGTATATTAGAAGTTGATTTTGCGGTAAATTTTCAAATGCTTAAAGGCTTGGCCACACCGAAGGGTACATACGGTAGCGGTACGGGTACTTGTATGAAAAAAATTCCAAGCTGACACATTAACGTTCAGATGTGGAATTTTTTTCATACAATTACCCGTACCGCTACCGCATGTACCCTTCGGTGTGGCCAAGCCTTAAAGCGATATTTTTATGATTTTCGAAAGTAAAATACAAAATTAAGATATAATTGGTAAATAAACACAAAACGTGCGTGCAGTTAAATGTCTTTTAATTGCTTATTAACTATTTTTGGTTTATTTTTAAAGAAAACAAAAAATTAACCTCATTCCAATAAAATGTTACTACATCGAAATTGGGACAAGAAACTTGTTTTAAACTTCCATGTAGGTAGGAAAAAATAAAAAAAAAATATTAGAGAAAATAAAAAAAAAAATTATCTAAAATTATGTTTTAATTGCTGTATTTTTTATTTGCAACGCACAAATTCGTCATAGAATACAAAGTGTAGTTAAAAATCATAGAAAAGTAAGTTTTAACGTTCTTTTATTAAAATCCAACTTTTTTTGTAAGACAAAATAAAAAAAAAAACAAAAAATCACATTTTTGCATTTTTCTCCAAATTTTTGAGATTATAATATAAAAACTATTTGATTAGAAAATGTAGATCTCTGCACTATCTATAACTTTAGTATTTCACCTTTTTCGAGTGGAGGCCTACTTTTGGCAGAAATCGTAGAAAATCACGATTTATGACACCCATATCAATTTTTCAACCATTTTTTTCAAACTGTCATAAATATAAAAACTATCATTCAAAACATTGCTGCAAATATTATTATCATAGACTAAATTATACAAATTCTGTATCAACAATTAAAATATATCAACTATTAGAAATGAAAAAAAGGAATAGATAAAAATTTCAATATTAGAATCTACACTATCGCCAATTATTAATAAAATTTATTTATTTTTTTTATTTAGGTATTTACTTTTTTTCATGAGACGTTAAATAAAGTGATTTTAATATGTCACTTTTTCTGTTGAAGTTAATTTATTCATAATATCGTCTTATTTTCCCTTTGCCTTCGACATAAAAAATAAATTTATTTCTTTCTGTGACCTTGACATATATATGAAAATCACATTCTATTAGAAATGATGGAAATTTATTAGCATCAACAGCAATATCTTTAAAAATAAATCGAAAATTCAAAAAAAAAAAACATATGTTATTCTCAATCCAAATTTTGTGTATAAATTTTGTCGTAAAATTAAACTTACTTCATCAATTCGACATTTTTCAGGTAATTTTCCAAATTCATCCATTAGAGTTCTTATAATTTTTAGAAAACCCGTTTGACTTTCTACAAAAAATTTACACTCATCAGCTTTAATATGTAATAAAGATCTTTTCTTTTTGTTTTGTGTAACATCGATTTGTAATTCGAATTTTGGTGAAGTAGCTGAACGATGCACTTGTATGTTGACATAGCCTCGAGCAGGATTAACAGTATGATTGAAATAACATGTTGGTGGATCGGCATAAGCTGGGTTAACACTGCAGTTTGCAGAATCGAATGTAATGGCGAAAGTTGGCTTAGTTTATTAAACATTAAATTGAAATTGAAATTAAAAATAAATAAAAATAAATGCTATACACAGAAAAATTTGTTAAGAAATCAATGAAAATCACCTTTCCATTAATTTGAATAAAAATTTGAAAAAAAATATCAGAAAATAAAATAAGAAATTTAACATTGGTGACTTCACGTTTAATATCATTTTAACCTCATCTGCGAAATCCACAAACAACTGAAAAGCAGTTTATTTAAATTTTAAATGAGTTATTTTATATTGTCAAAATTCATAATTTTTATGAGTATATAACTATTTTTTTTATTTTCAATTAAATCAAATCTATTTTACTTAATTTTTTTGTAACATAAACATTTTTGCATTGAAAAAAAAAAAATATATTTTCCATTAAAAAAAGTTCATGCAAATAAAAAAAAAATTGTATTGAAAATAAATACAAATACAAAATTTTCTGCATTAAAAAAAGTTCAATGCAAAATGTTATGCACTAAATATTTTTTTTTAATATTCGTCGAATTCTAAAAAAATAACAACTTTAGGAACTACCGTAGTTATGACCCCATTGGCTTTTGAATGATTAAAACTGCTTCTTGCGTGTCTTAAACAATTTCATACAATAGATTCGACTCGATTGATAATGTTTTATAAAATCATGTTATATCAAAAAATAATTACATAAACCAATTACGAATTTGGACAAAAAAAATATTTGAATTTTTTAATAGATTGTGTTTCAGTTGTTTTAAGGGTTTTTGTAGATTAGGTAATATTGCTAAAATGGAGTCACTTAAATTATTTGTTGTATTCAATTTACTCATAACTTTTACACAGACCTATGGAAAGGTGAGTCCTATTTGTTATAAAAATATTTCCTTTAAGAATAAAAGTTTCTTTTTTTTTTTTTTAATTCAGCCAAACTTCTTGGTAACAATCGATTCCCTTAACTGCATTGTTAGCCCAGACTATGCAGACCCACCAACATGTTATATGAATAATACTGCTAATCCTCCTCGTGGTACCATCGATATACAAATGCATCGTTCGGTAATTTCACAAAAATACGAATTACAAATCGATATTACAACCAACAAAAAGAAAAGAACTTTGGTACACATCATAGATGATTCGTGTAAATTTTTCGAAGGAAGTGTGTCAGGTATCCTTAGAATAATCAAAAAAATCATTGATGGTTTTGGTACATTACCAAAAAAGTGTCCAACTGATAAAGTAAGTTGTTTAAAAAAAAAGACTTTTGATTTGCCTGTATTTATTTTTGTATTTTTTTTTTTTTTTTTTTATTTTAGAATTTTCGATATTTACTTCAAAATATCACTATTGATTATAATCAACTTCCATCTTTTTTAACGGAATGTGATGTTCATTTCATTACCAAAAATACAGAAAAAAATGCATTGATTTTTCAATTTGATGCCAAAGGAAAAATACGAAGAAATAAATAAATCAAGATAAGCAGAAGATTTAATCGAAAATTCAAAAATTAAAATTAAAAAAAAAAAAAAAAGAAACAGTAAAACTTAATGAACTATTTTTTTTTTTTTTTCAATCACGTGAGATAAAAAGATGAGCTGTAATAAAATAAACCTTTTTAAAAGACAAAACAAAACCTTTCCAGATTTTAATCGGTAAGTGAAGAAAAAAAATAAAATGCAAAATTGAGTTCTCGTTTTCGTTAGTACCTACATACTTCTCACGTAAAAAGGCCTTAATTTAAGTGAATATTGAAAAAAAAAAACAACCATTTGAATTCCATTAGGTAAATCTTTTTGAAATCACTGTTAAAAGTCATAGTTTCAAATCACAGTCACAGTTATACATGTGATTGAAAAATAACGACTTAGCTGATCTTTATTTACTTTAACCTCATTTCATTCGATATTTTCAATAATTTGGTTGTTTAATTACAAAATTATATACAAAAATTCACCCAGTTTGGTCTAATTTTGTACCCAAATAAAATTAAAATCCCCTAGAGGTTTGACAAATTCTTTGAAATCCTAAAAACCAAGATTATTAGCATTTATTATTCACAGCTATTCAAAAATTCTTCTTGAAAATATTCTTACAAAATGAATATATTTTTCGCTAAAGGTCAAATTTCTTAGAAACTTGCGATTTTTTGGTTAAACCCTTAAGGACTTATGCCACACCATAAACAGATGGTTAATTTAATTTCACCACAGATTTTGCCTATTTTTTCCTTCCAAAAATTTGTATAATCAAGATCTATGCCACCTTCTATAACTTCCTTTTCATCAAAATTATAAAAAATATCCATAAGCGTACGAGAAGAGGGTAAAAGGGGGGAATTTGACTCCCTTCTGAGCTTAGAGATTTTAAATTTTCTTGATATAATTTGAAAATATTGTTTTTAGAGTTTCAGTAATTTTTAAATTAAAAGAATTATGGAAAATGCAATAAAATTGGAAGGGGGCGAAAACCCCCAAAACAGATTTTCAGTGAAAACCATTAAATTTTCAATTAAAAAATCATTTAAGTTTTGTCTATTTTTCTGAAAAAAATCATATATTTTTCTTACAAGGAAACTTTTCTTCTAACTTTATAATTCACAGTAGCTTTGATAGTTTCCAAATCTTTTACTTAATTCGCTACTCTCAAACATGTACTCTCAAAAATTCTAATTTTCAAATAAATACCTTAATGAAACAATATACAGTGTCATATCCCCCTCTCTAAAAAAAATCCTACACCCGCTAATGTAAAATTTTCTTAAAATTTCACCGTTTGCCTCCTTGCCTCAGTAAGTAAAATCTTACCTCATCCTATTGTATCGCACGCATGCCGTGAACCCATTCATCATCATCATCATTCCCTTGCCTTGCTGTATAAAGTCTAGCCTCTCTTTCTCTCTCTCTCTTTGATTCACAGAGTTACAACACGATAAACAACCGAATTATCTAATATTTATCTTTTTCCTCGAATATGACCTCCGGAACCTCTTCGTTTCGCTAAACATTGTTTTGGCCCAATAAATCTTTCCGGGCTTCGGCTCTTCACCACTCTCTCTCTCGTGCTCCATTATTATTACTTTAGGTTTTTTAGGATTCTTCCTTTGATTTTGTGTGATATTTTCTCTTGTTTTTTGTGTGGTTTTTCCTTTTGGGGCGCTCCTTATTGTTTTTTTTTTATGTGTAAGATTTTTAACCAAAAGGCGCAGCACAAAGCATTCCCAACGCCACCTATATAAAACAAACAGCAGCCTTAAAAGTCATAAACGTGACTTCCTTGACTTCCTTGACTCAGATACCGATATATAGCCTCAGAGAGTGTATAATAAACTGTGTTTGGGATATATTATAGAAAATTTCATCCAGCAAACGGTTATTCTTCGTCTGTGTCTTATCGCGGTACCAGTGTACCCAGCTATTAACTATAACAACACAAAGTGAAAATCCCCCTGAGGACCAAAAAGATAAATCAGACAACGTCGACGACGACGAAGTCTTCGTCGACTTGTGTCGAGTTCATTTCACGATATGCAGCATTGGCTTTTGCTCTTAGCACTTCTCTGCTGTAGTGGTCAAGAGTCGCACTATGATACACTCTCCCATAACTTGGCCTATGAAGAATATTGTATTACCACCCGGATCCCAGAGTCAAACCGAAGAACTGGAATAGTAAATCTGGAAAATTGCCTCCCCCTTGGCCAGGCACAGAAATTGTGATAAAGACAAATGGAGAGGCTTGTTGTGTGTGAGTGTGTTTGTGGTAGATGGACGGGATCGAATAAACATCTCAAAAGTCGCAGCATATCTCAACGCAAAAGCAACGCAACTTCGCATCGACCGACCGAAGAGAATTGACCAATTCGCATAAATCTGGAGAGATGTCTTGCATTTGGACATGTTACTTCGGCTCTGTTTCTTGGCCTACTACTATCTAGACTTTGCGACGTGATTTTAGGTCGACCACTAATCTGTGTACACAACGTCACACCGACGAATGCCGTTGAAGTGGAGGAGAAGGCAGCGGCTTTCGCGAGGTCTTGATTATTCGTCGCAATAAATTGGAATGAATTTATTGTTAAATGGTAACACAGTTAGCAAGTTAATTTATTCTGGTAGACTTTTTTTTCTTTTTTTGCTTTTGGACATCTCTCTACGCAGCGGTGTGTAATCCAAATAAATTGCTGTAAAAGATTATTGCCAGGCTTATCACAAGACTCGGTGACAGCGACCATAAAGTTTTTTTGGAAGTAAGTTTTAGTTTGGGAAAGTGTAGCCTGTCTTTACTTTAGATTTGTTTATTGTATGTGAATAGAAAGAGAGAGAGAGTTTTTTTCAATCTCTGAAAAAATGTGAAAGTTTGGAATTCTCCAAATCTCATACAAAACAAATTATTCAAATTAGTGGAGTAACTAAAGGAATTTATTAGGGAACCTGGCCGAACAGATTCGATTTTGATGATGTTTGTTTTTCATACGTCGGTAATTAAAAATACTTTAACCTCTATAGGTTAAAAATTGCAGATTGTTTTTTTAACAAAACCATTTTTTTTTTTGCTTAAATTTTGTAAAAAGATACCAAAAAACTTTTTAGGTAGCTAATTTAAGGAAAAACAATAAATGGGAATAAGGGACAATCTTATAGGTATCGTTTAAGTGATGAATTCAATTTTTTCACAAACTGAATTTAAACATAAGAAAAAATATTTTGAACAAAACGGCAACACTTGCAATTTTTAAAAACATAGAAGCTCATTACTAAATTTTTTAATTTCAAATCTACTAAATTTGATAAAGATGAAGAGTTTTTGAAAAAACCGGCTTCAGAATTTTGAAAAAAAAAATGTTATTTAAAAAATTTTAAATGACTTTTTAAAACTTTTTCGTAATAAAATATGAATTTGTTTTTAAAAGTTTTTTTGGCCATAAATATTATTAGTTGCATTCCGAAGAGGAAAAGCTTACATATTTACAGTTTTGAGAAAAAAAAGGTAATTACTTCAATTTCAATGATCCTGAACTTTGCAGATATTTTATCTGCTGAAATCAAAAGAGAGATATTTTTTGTTTTTTTTTTTTTTTATTTATCTTAACAAAAAAGTTATGACCAAAAAACGCAAAAAACACCAAAACTATATTCAAAAAATTTTGTACTTTCATCATAACTGTAATAATTGACCCATTTTCAAAAAAAATTTTTTTTTTTATTTGTATTAACAAAAAAGTTATGGCCAAAAAACGCAAAAAACATTAAAAAAATTATTTTAAAAAATTTTATAACTTTCGTCACGACGGTAATAAAATGGATCGATTTTCAAAAAATAAATGGCAATCACTTCGTTCTATCAAAATCTGGGGGTGATATTGTTGAGTTTTTTTATTTGTCTTTAAAAAGAAGTTATGGCCACTTTTATAATTTTTAAATACAAAATTAGTTTTAATGAATTAAAACCTTTTCTGCTCTTTTCTTAACCACGATAGCTCAGAAAAAGTTCTTAATTCATTAAAATAATTTTTTTATTTGAAAACTATTAAAGTGGCCATAACTTTTTTTTAAAGACAAATAAAAAAACTCAACAATACATATCGTCACCAGATTTTGATAAAACGAAGTGATTGCCATTTATTTTTTGAAAATGGGTCCATTATTACAGTTGTGACGAAAGTCCAAAATTTTTAAATTAATTTTTTGGTGTTGTTTGCGTTTCATTGGTTTTTTTTTTTTTTTTTTGATAAAAGCTGAATTGTTGTATTGAAATAATTAATTTTTTTTTAAGACTTTGACAAATAAGACCTTTAAATTAAGAAAAAATAATTTTATATTTAAATGTTGAACTTTGAAAAATAAAAATTAGTTAAATTTTTTTTCAAAAACTTCTATTAAAAAAAGTTCATTGAAAATTAAATACTTTTTAATTTTTTTCATAAACCATATTGACATTTTCTTTTATGAATTTAAATAACAATTAATAAAGCCAGAAAATGTTGAAAAAAAAATGCATAGGTATTTTATTACAAAAAAGTTTTAAAGTTTTATTCAATTGACTTAATTCTAATTTTACAAATAGGAATAAGCTCCTAGCTTTTGAAAAATGTATATTGTATTAAAATATTTTAAGTGTTGGCGTTGTGTTCAAATATTTTTTTTTTGTGTTTGAATTCAATTTGCAAGAAAATTATATTTATTGCCTAAACGATGAAAGATTATGCTTCACTATTAGAAGTGGTTTTTGTATAGCTTTGTAATACTGGCAGGGCAGCTGCTTGTGTAATCAATTTATATTTTTTTTTCTTTTATTTCATAGACAAATCTTTTGGCAAAATTTTTGAAAACAAAATTTTTTTATTCACAAAAATCTTCAATAAAATTTAAAAATAAACAATACGGCAACATTGGCAATTTTCAAAGTATAAAATACGACGTATGAAAAAAAAAATCATCAAAATCGGCTCTGTTCGGCCGGGTTCACTAATAATGCCATTTTTCGAGCTTTCGTTACTCCACTAAATTACCTGTCAGAAGTTTGTGTTAAATTCAATAAATTAAAATTTTCAAGATCTATAGCCTGGTTAAGCTAAATCACCTTTATATCATTTCTATCTCCGCACTTCATAAATTTATACTCGTATATCTTTTATCGGGCTTATCTTTATGCTTTGAGTGTTAAACAATACCGAAGCAAGCTTATCACATTGTCAAGATAACTTCAATGCCCCAGACTTACTGTCTGGCCGCAGCTATTACACTCACAATGTTTAACATGACAGTGAGGACGAGCTAAGCTGTTCTTTCCCACCCTGCTGCCTGTGCAAATATAAAGATAAAGTGCAAAACAATGAGACTTGTCAAAGTGCCCAGCCCCTTGTTCGGTATATAAATTGTAACACAAAAGTCTTAAACTCTGAGGCATATAGTCGTAGATGAAATAATTAATTCTGCTCATCAATCATGATGCAATCTTTCGCATACCAATCATTTTGTGGCGGGTTAACGGGTGGGAAACCTTTTGTATTATAGTTGCGTTTGTAAACTGCTGCCAGCCGCAGCATTGACTTTTTGCATACAAACCGTGTGAGTGTGCGCACCCCAGAGATCACAAATGGAATATCAATTGTTTTTGTTTTATATTTTCTAATAGTCTCTGGCAATGTGGACGATACCATACATTGTGTCGGTTAATGTTGTAAGAAGTGTAGATTTGCAAGTCGATCCAAATGAAGTTGTAGGTTTGTTGCATCCTGAATAACTACTTGGCTTACGCACGCACTCGGAAAGGAGAATTTCACAATGCAAATGAAACAAAATTTATAGGAAAGTTAACAAGCTATGTTGATTTAAATCATAGTTAACAAAAAATGAGGGGGGAGAGTTTTACAATTTTTAGGGATTGAACTTTTTTCAAAAGATACGAGTGGGAAATATATCACACGTTTTCTCAAGTAAAACTTTTTAAGTTCCAAAAAATGTACTTGATAATTTTTCTACCATGAGTGACTATGAATTATATACAAAATAATAAAAGAGAGTAAAATCTAGAAATAGATTTTTAAATATTCGGTCTCGAAGGTCCGTCTGTCTGTTAGAATGTCTGTCGGTCTGTATAAGGAGCTACAGCCTAAATGAATGGAGCAGTTTTTGGAACTTTTTTTTTTACCAAAAATAACTGTAAGTAGGTAGCTATCATATACAAATTTCAAAAATTTCAAATCCTACGATTTTGGCTAAAAAATTTAAATAATAGTTTTTAGACAAAGTCTATTCCAATGCAATACTTTTTTTTTATCGTTAAACAGCCACAGAAAAAAAAAGCTCGGACCTGAGGGTCAGGTTTTTGAAATATTCTCAAAAATATTACAACCACATAATTTTTTTTTCGATCTGGGGCTGCGACTATGTTTATTAGACTGATTCAAAATTTTTATTTTGTTCAAAGCATTGTTGAAAATATTGTTGGAAATGACGAAAAAAAAATACTGTAAAAGTTTCAGCCCTTAATGTTAACATTTAGTACCACCGCATCGCAAATTTCTATTTCCCATACGATTTGTATGGGAAAGATTGTGTATTTGTGTTTAGAATTTTTTATCTTTTAATGGTTCATCAAAAAGGCTAAATTTAATCATTTTCTTGTATAAAATAAAACGCTCTACAAAATTGCATTTATAAAATTAAAAACCTAATAATTTCGTCAAAAAATCGGAAATTTTTTTTTTTTTTTTTTTTTTGACGGGAGGAAATCTTCAAAAGACACTTGGCAGTATTTGACACCAAGTAGTGTGGGACTCTTAACCACTAAAACCACCTCTTTATCAGGACCAATCTTGAGAGATCGACATCAGATTTTTCTTTCTTAACTTTGTAAAATCACTTTGGGGGAAGTTTAATCTTTTAATACTTTCCCATGTTTTTTTAGACCATAAGCTCATGAGGCTTGGTTCTTCTTAATCTCCGAACATGGTTTCTGGTATTCAAGACGGACACCATTTCAGAATTGGTATGACATTGCAGTCTCTGATTATGGGATACAGCGTATTTTTTAACAACTTCTGTAACCGTTTCTATTTGTAAGTCACAATGTAGATCGCTATTTCTTATGTACCAAGGTGCATTAACTATTCCACGAAGGACTTTGTTTTGGAATTTTTGGATGATTTCGGTATTTGTTTTCTTTGTACAGCCCCATAATTGGATACCATAGGTCCAAACAGGCTTTAGTACTTGATTATACAGCATTATTTTGTTTTGGGTTGATGAATCAGAGTTGTTACCAAGTAACCAGTACATTTTTCTATATTTCAAGTTTAGTTCTTCTCTTTTCTTTTTGATGTGCTCGGAAAAAATGAGAAAAAACTACTTTTTATATTTTAAAGTTGAATAACTTCGAAACGCGGGGGTAAATCAAAAAAATTAATAAGAGCTTTTTTGTAGAGCGAATTTTATACAAGATTACACTATTTTTTTTTCGTCATTTCCAACAATATTTTCAACAATGCTTTAAACAAAAAAAAAATTTTTTGAATCAGTCTAATGTTTATTATATTTATGTTTTTCGGGTCGCTGAAATCAGATTTGAAGTCTATTTAGCCCCATCACTTCAGTTTTTTAGATAACCTCAAAAAAGATGTTTCAGGTTTTCTCTAAGATCTTTTTGACTTTATCGTACCCCCAGGTCAGAACTTTTTTTTTTGTGGCTGTGTTATTAACGTTCCCATAGCATCCATAGAACCGTTTTTAAAATTTCTGACTATCTCATATATAACCTTTTCAATTTCAAAGAATTTGCTTTGTAAAAACATATTGCTTGATTATAAATCAATACTTTCAAAATTACATTTTTTGATTTAAAAAAAAAAAAAAAATTTTTTTTGAAAAATCAAATTTTCGAAAACTTGACTTTAAGTTAATAAGTAGAGGCTACAAAATGGCATTAAACCTTAGATATCTATTTTAGATATCTATTATTATTATTTTTTTTTTTAAATTATTTATAAAAAGTAATTTTTTTGTTTTTTATAGCACTCTAACGATTTTGTGAGGCACTTAAAACAATCCAAAATATTGCTGAGCTAAGATTTAGGATTATTTATTACTACTGACTAAGCCTCCAAGAGTATCATTGTCATTAAAGGTTCCATCTCTGTACTTATCGGTAAATTTTATGTAACTGCATTTCTGGAAAAATAATTACACCCAGCCTTGTTTTTTTTGTCAAGTTAAACTTGAATATTTAAGTTTAAGTTTCAATGTTTGTGAATTGCAAATAAAACATACAGCAATTAAGTCATAATTTTAGACAAATTTTAATTTTCTAAAATGTTGTTTTTTTATTTATTTATTTTAACAATTTTAAACTAGTTTTTTCCGTCCCAATTTTGATGTAATAACATTTAATTGGATTGAGTTTTTTTTTTCTTAAAAAAAAAACAAAAATAGTTATTTAACAATAATTAAAAGACATTTAACTGCACGCACGTTTTGTGTTTATTTACCAATTATATCTTAATTTTAGATTTTACTTTCGAAAATTATTGCTTGAAGCATTTGAAAATTTACCGCGAAATCAACTTTTATTATACGATCAATTATAAATAATAACAAATTAAAAATAAAAACCTTGCTAGCTGGTTTGGAGGTAGTTGTGGTTTATATCCTCAAGTATAAAAGTGAGGAAGCCAAAATAACAAAAATACAACAACAACAAAAAAGCTACTGGTTACACATTCTTTTAATTATGTGAGCTATTAGCTTGAATAACTTGAAATAAATCGTGTATAGAGTCTAAATATTCTGTATGCAATTTTTTTTTTTTTAACTTTTGATAATTCTATAATACCTTTTGCTTTTGTAGGACAAGTGTAAGAAGTTACAAATTGAAAAACATACGAAAAAGAGGCATAACAAAAAACCAAAAATTAAAGCAACATTCCAGATAGAAAACGAGATTACAGTTAAAAAAGTATACTCAAGAGACTAAGAGGCTCATTAATACCAAAGTTTGTTCTATGAAAGTCGATATGCAAAGGTTCAAATCTTCGTAGGAAGTGAGATCCACCCGGATAATTTATACCAATACAAGCTAATAGATCAGGAGCGTAATTTTGGGAATTAATAAGCTGATGAAAAAAGATTAAATCATTATCTACACATCTCTGTGCTAAAGTTTGCATCTGAAGAAGTTGAATGTTGTTGTTGTTCATATGGTGGCAAGTTGAAAGGATCGGTCCAAGGAAGACCTTTTAGAGCGAAGCGTACAAAATTGTGTTGAATAGATTCGATTCGGTTTTTGTGAATTTCATAACAAGGACTTTATACTTGAGAAGCGTACTCAAGATGGGGACGAAAGTAGCAGTTCAAATTCAAATTCCTTTGCCCAACGTTTAATAACAAGCATTGAGCTCGCTTTATTTACTACAAAATTAATATGTTCAGTAAATCCTAAATTTGAACTAAATTGGACATCCAAGTCTTTGAAGCTATAAATACTCGACATAGCTTATGTTGCAAGATGTAGTAATCAAAAATATTAATGACTCGTTCTCTCGAGAATGTAATTGTTTGGCATTTAGCTGGGTTAAGTGAAAGGCCATTTTTACCACACAAAACATTAAAACTGTTAATATCGCTTTGTAGAAGGATACTGTCATAGTCAGACTTAATTTCTTTGAAAATCTTCATATCATCAGCAAATATCAGAATATCACTTGAAGTTATGCACGAGATTACGTCGTTTATAGCTAAAATGAATAAAAATGGGCCTAGGTAACTTCCCTGAGGGACTCCAGAGTTGGCTATGAAAAGATCTGGAAGACAGTTTCTAAATTTGGCCTGATAGGATCTTTGGTTAAGATAAGATTTTGAAAAGTCAGTGTAAACGCAGTCAACTTCATTACCCCCTTTTCCAATGGATTTGAACATTTATTTACTAAGCTTAGAAGATTAGTTGTAGTAGATCTTTTTCGTACATGCTGCTTTTCACTTATCAGATTTTTACTATAAAATGCTAGACTATCACAAACAACTTGCTCAAAAACCTTTGGAATGCATTATAGTTTCGAAATAGGCCTATAATTCTTTATATCTGTCTTATCACTTTTCTTGAAAAAAGGAGTGAGGAAAGTTTGATGGTAAGTTTGAATAAAAATTTTATTTTATTTTTTTTTTTTAATTTTGTCATTGGTTTTATTGCTTTTTTTTATCTCATTAAACACAGAAATGGTTCATTTTGGCTTTATTTGCCTTTTTGTGAATTAAAATACCTAAAGCGTGCATTGATGAATCAATTTGGTAAAATAGATTTGATTCAATTGATTATTTTATAAAGATAACATAAATTATACCAATTACGAATTTGACAACAAAAAATCACTCATTTGAATTTTCAACAAAATTATGTGTTTCAATTGTTTACCAAATTTTGTAGATGAGGTAATAATGATATTAAAAGCGGAGTCACCAAAATTAATTTTATTATTTTATTTCGGGATATTATTTTCAATTTTTATACAAACTAGTGGAAAGGTAGTTTTTATCAAATATGTTTTGTAAATAGTATTAATTTTTATTTATTTTCTCAAATTTTCTGTCTAATAAATAAAGCCAACCTTCATGTTAACATTGACTTCTATCAACTGCACTGTAAATCCAGCTTATGCATACCCACCGACATGTTATTATAATAAAACTTCAAATCGAGGTTATATCGACTTTCAAATGCATCGTTCAGTTATTTCACAAAAATACGATTTACAAATTGATGTTAATACAAAACAAAACAAAAAGAAAAGAACTGTGTTACATATAAAAGAGGATTCTTGTAATTTTTTTGAACAAAGTCAAACGGGTTTTCTAAAGTTTATGAGAGTTGCGATTGATACTTTTGGCAAATTACCTGAAAAGTGTCCAACTGATAAAGTAAGTTAATTTTACAAAAAAAATGTATGTACAAAATTTGGATTGATATTTTTTTGTTGTTTTTTTTTAGAACTATCGATATTTATTCAAAGATATATATATTGATGGTAACGTGCTTCCACCATTTCTATTTGAATGTGATTTTCATATATATACAAAGAACATAGAAGGAAAAGCATTCGTTTTTTTTGTCGAAGGTAGAGGGAAAGTACGACGATATTTTGAATAAATGAATCGAAAAAAAAAAAAGATTTTACATTGAAACTATTAAAAAATGAAAAAAAAACAATGTGTTGTAAAGGGGGATTCACCAGTATTGAGCCAAAATACATAGTGTGTAGGTTGGGTTGAGACAAGAAACAATTTTTTTATCAGGATGGCGAATTTTCAAAATTTGGACAAAAAATTAAGTATTTTTTAGAAAAATAATTCCATAATGAGAAGAGATAATATTATTTAGACCGAGAGCCCATATCAAATTTTGGGAATGAAGGTATAACCAAAATCTGAATATGCAGTTTAAATCTAATAACGAATTTAAAGGCGCGATTTAAAGCTGACAAAATTTTGAATTCGCTATTAGAACCAATAAAGCTATAAAACTGCCTACTCAGATTTTGATCCACTCCCAAAAATTGCTGTGGATTTAATTTGTATTTATCTAAAAACCGAAATATTTTGAAAATTTCAAGGTCCTTTTTTCAAAAATTTTATTGAAAAAAAAAACAATTTTTTTTTTAAATACAAATTTTTGTTTTATTTTTTATGTGTAATGGTAATAAGACCTAATTTTTTGAAAAAAAAAAGAAAATTTTTTCAATTGTTCTAAACTGAGGAAGAATTAGAAAAGGTCGTATTTTAACTTTTCATTTTTTCTATTTTTTTTTTAATGAAATCGGCATTAAATTGCTTACCGGACATAATAAATTTATCACAAATTTTTGCGATTTCTGAATAATTTTTTTAGATGGAAGTATAGCCTTTTTTATATTCATTCCTCAACCACCCATTTTCTTATTTCAGATTTTCTTGTAAATGACTTAACCGATTTCAACTAAATTTTTTATACAGAAGTGTTAAAGTAACCATAATAAAAAATTAAAAAAAAAAAGGATTTTTGGATTTAAAAAAAAAATAATTTCAAAATTTGTTTATTAAATATAAATTTTTTTGAAAACAGAATGATGCATTTTTTCAAATTGTTGTTTTTGAATGTTGATTAACATTTTTTTTTAAAAAGGCATAGATTTTTTTGAAAACTCATTTTTTTGTGTATTAAAATTGTTTTATGTTTTTTTTTGTTAATCGACTCAAACAATTTTCATTTTTTTTTTTCTAAAAATTTCTTTTCTTTTTGTAGTTTTAAACATTTAAAAGGATTTTAAAGTAATTATAATTGAATCATTTATTTGCAAAACATGATAAGTCCACTTTTTTTCAAAATTCGTTTTTTTGACTAAATTTGTACTCCAGAGATAACCACGTCTGTTTTTAAAATATGAAGTATCTACTCCATCTATATCCGATTTTACAGCTACGCGAAATATTTTTTTAGTATCAAAAACAGAATAAGTCCCGGACTTATCATCTTTTGAAAATAAACAACAGCTTCTTTTTGTGTAAATGGTATATTAGATTAATGGCTGAAAATCTTAAGTTTAAACCTATTTTAAAGTTAAATAAGCAGTCCGGACATTGTATTTTATTCTCAAATACAATTGTTTGATAGACTGGGGCTAAAAGCAAAATTGCATATCCATTTAAAATCTAATTTCACATCCGTTTATTTTCAAAGTATGATAAGTCCAAAAGCGTTTTTATTTTTTATCTTTTGAGCTATCGCTCCAAAAATTAAAAACGAAACGGTATTTTGTAGCTAGGCAAGAGTTCTACAGAATATATTTTTTATAAATTTTTCTACGCATATCAAAAGAAAATAGAACGTTTTTTTCTTCTAGTGAAAAATTTAAAATCATGGACTTATCATGTTTTGCAAATAAATGATTCAATTATAATTCTAGTTTTTAAGAAAATTGAAATATTATTTTATCAGATTTTTCTTTTTTCAAAATATTTTTTGTTTTTATTTTTCAATTTTCACTGTTCGATAGAGAATCAATTGAGGCAGTTTTCTGTGTAAGTAATTTTTTTATTTAAATTCACAGTCTGGACAAAAATAGTATAAAATGAGTTTCTTTTGTGTAAATGGTATATTAGATTAATGGCTGAAAATCTTAAGTTTAAACCTATTTTAAAGTTAAATAAGCAGTCCGGACATTGTATTTTATTCTCAAATACAATTGTTTGATAGACTGGGGCTAAAAGCAAAATTGCATATCCATTTAAAATCTAATTTCACATCCGTTTATTTTCAAAGTATGATAAGTCCAAAAGCGTTTTTATTTTTTATCTTTTGAGCTATCGCTCCAAAAATTAAAAACGAAACGGTATTTTGTAGCTAGGCAAGAGTTCTACAGAATATATTTTTTATAAATTTTTCTACGCATATCAAAAGAAAATAGAACGTTTTTTTCTTCTAGTGAAAAATTTAAAATCATGGACTTATCATGTTTTGCAAATAAATGATTCAATTATAATTCTAGTTTTTAAGAAAATTGAAATATTATTTTATCAGATTTTTCTTTTTTCAAAATATTTTTTGTTTTTATTTTTCAATTTTCACTGTTCGATAGAGAATCAATTGAGGCAGTTTTCTGTGTAAGTAATTTTTTTATTTAAATTCACAGTCTGGACAAAAATAGTATAAAATGAGTTTCTTTTGTGTAAATGGTATATTAGATTAATGGCTGAAAATCTTAAGTTTAAACCTATTTTAAAGTTAAATAAGCAGTCCGGACATTGTATTTTATTCTCAAATACAATTGTTTGATAGACTGGGGCTAAAAGCAAAATTGCATATCCATTTAAAATCTAATTTCACATCCGTTTATTTTCAAAGTATGATAAGTCCAAAAGCGTTTTTATTTTTTATCTTTTGAGCTATCGCTCCAAAAATTAAAAACGAAACGGTATTTTGTAGCTAGGCAAGAGTTCTACAGAATATATTTTTTATAAATTTTTCTACGCATATCAAAAGAAAATAGAACGTTTTTTTCTTCTAGTGAAAAATTTAAAATCATGGACTTATCATGTTTTGCAAATAAATGATTCAATTATAATTCTAGTTTTTAAGAAAATTGAAATATTATTTTATCAGATTTTTCTTTTTTCAAAATATTTTTTGTTTTTATTTTTCAATTTTCACTGTTCGATAGAGAATCAATTGAGGCAGTTTTCTGTGTAAGTAATTTTTTTATTTAAATTCACAGTCTGGACAAAAATAGTATAAAATGAGTTTTAAAAAATTTTTTTTTCGCTTATTTTTAACTTTGAAATCGATTTAAAAAAATTTTTTTTTCGCTTATTTTTAACTTTGAAATCGATTATTTACAAAACTATTGGTTTTAATGTGTTGATTTAAAAATAAGAATTAAATGTACAATTTTTGCTTTCGGAAATGGCATCATTTATCACTGTAAGTGTTGCCCCTCCCAAAGAAAAAAAATGTTTGTATTGAACTCCTCTACAAAAACCCGTTATCAAATCCTTGCGCCCAATTATCCTACTACGTGCCAAAACAACATTTTTGTTCTATACCTAAAAGTTCGAATTTCTGTATCGGGGTTGAAATCGTAAAATTTTTTTTTCTAAGCCAATTTTTAACTGATTTTCATAAAAAATACATCGTTTGATTTGGAAATAAATATTATTTTAGAATATGTATATTTTTAAAACAGCATGCTGTTGTGAAAATATATACCTACTTAAATTTGATGTCGAAGTTGGGGTAATGACGAAAAAAATTTAATTTTTGAACTTTGACAGCTTATAAATTCTAGTCGGTTTAACCGAGTTTATACATGTTTTATACATTGTTGAACAGGTATATTTATCTCCTATTAGAAACTGTAAAAAAATCGAAAATGGGTAAAAATTTGACGAAGCTAGATTTTTTTCAATGGGGTAAGGTCAAAAAACCGTTTTTTGCCAATAACTCCTTTAACTTTTTAAATACCGTTTCGTAATCAGTGCGACTAGCTCTACAAAACGTGACAGGTCTCCACCCGCGTATACTTAAAAACCTCATTTTTGTAACACCGTGTTATATTTTATATATTTTTTTTTAATATTGATTAAATTCCTTAAATTTTTTCCAAATTTCCCTAATTTTTTTTTTTTTTCTTAAAAAATCTTAAACATTAGAGCTTCTTTTATTATAAGACCAAGTACGTTTGAAGCAGTCGTGCATTTTACTATTATTATTTTTTTTTTATGATTTTAGTAATATTTCTTATATTTACAAATGTTAAACGTCTATTTTTTAAAATTCTCTCATATAGAATGTAGTTAATTAAAAATATTTTATTATGAATTATTTATTTTATTTCATTAACTGAGATTTATGACAAATTTTGAAAAAGACTATTAATTATAATGGCTTTATTGCCTTCTAACGAAATTCCAATTTTTGCGTGGCTGAAATAATTTGGTAAACTAGATTTAAAGATATTGTAAACTATCATAATGAATAATTATACTAATCACTTAATTAGACAGCAAAAAATACATTACTCAAATTTTGAACAATTTTCGTTTCAATTTTTTATTTCGGTTTTGCAAATAAGGAAATAATGATATAAAAAATGGAGTCACCATTAAAATTATTTATTTTATTTTTAATATTATTTTCTATTGCTATAGAAATTAATGGAAAGGTGAGTTTAATTGTTATACAAATGTTTCTGGGCGCATAGTAAAAGTTCTCTTATTTTCTGCCATTTAATAAACTAAGCCAACTTTCATGATTACATTCGATACGACAAACTGCAGTGTTAATCCAGATTATGCAGATCCACCAAATTGTTATTTCAATAAAACTACCAATCGAGGTTATATCGACTTTCAAATGCATCGATCAGTTATTGCACAAAAATTCGAATTACAGATTGATGTAACACAAAACAAAAAGAAAAGAACAATGTTACATTTGAAAGGTGATTCGTGTAATTTTTTTGTAGCAAGTCAAATGGGTTTTTTAAAATTTATAAGAACTATGATTGATGATTTTGGAGTAATGCCGAAAAATTGTCCTACTGATAAAGTAAGTAGTTTTATTCAAAAAATGTATGTACTTATTTTGATTGATTTTTTTCTCTTTTTTAGAACTTTCGATATTTATTTAAAGATATTCATGTTGATGCTAATAAACTTCCATCATTTCTATTTGAATGTAATTTTCATATATCAACGAAGAATACGGAAGGAAAAAACTTTGTTTTTTTAATGGAAGGCAGAGGGAAAGTACGACGATATTATGAATAAAAATATTTTTAACAATAATAGCTTTTTGTTTATCTTAAAAGTTTCTTTTGTTTTAAGAATTATAACAACTTAAGGTCCATTTTCTTCACTCGGAGTTGAACATAACTTGAGAATTTTTAATATAAAAATTCTCAAGTTTTGTTCAACTCCGAGTGAAGAAAATGGACCTAAACAGTCTAAAAAATTATCTTGAGTGAAAGGTTGTTTTTTTTTTCTAGAAAACTTAAAATTCAAAATCAAGCATACAACTATGACAAAAATTACATTCCAGTAAAAATTGATAAAAATGTTCAATTACCACTAGCACATAGAATCTAAGCAGATGTGAAATGGTGTTTACTTTTCCAACACAGAATATCCGCTATAAGTTCCAAAAAGTAAATGGTACCTACATACATAAATTGTACCCCCATGAAATGTATGAAAAATATTGTCCTTTTTCATGAAATTTGGGATTATTGGAAAAAATAAGAATAATAAATGGAACCCCATATATATTGCTTTTGAGATTGGAAGCAAGAATTTAAATTGTCTTTAAGAACATAATGGTTAAAAGGGTTTATTTTTTTGTTCTTGTTGAAATTAAAAAATTGATGAGCAATTTTAATGAAATTTATTAATAACGGTATCTAAATTTGTAAAAGAAATCAATAACAAAGAGAATTCATAAAATAATTTTGTTTGTGTTTTTATTGTAGGAGGAAATAAGTTCTGTAATTAGTCCCAAAAATCCAATTATTCGTTGAAAATATTATTGTTAAATATAATTTATTAAAAAAAATTGGTGGAATCCATGTATTTTTTGGCAGCAATGTGAAAAACTTAAGGTAATTCAATTAAATTAATTTATTAAATTAATACACTTTCTTTGCATATATCATAAAAGCTATTTTCATTCTGAAATCCCCTTTTGACGCGCATATTTTTAAAAAAGTTAGCTACCTACGTTATTATGAATTTTTGTATACCACAGGTGTTAAAAAATTTTCATAAAATATTTTTTTTTTTTTTTAATTTTGCATTGAAAAACAAATTTCAAATTTTTTTTAAAGAAAAGATTCGACAATTATGAGAACTTTTAACTTCGTATGTTGTGAGCTGTAATTAGTGTAGAAAATTATAAAAATAAGAAATTTATAAAATTCATTAATTCGTGGTTGTGGTTAAAGAAAACATAAGATGACGAAATTTTAAGTACACTGAACCTGAACGAAAAAAAGCTAATATTTTCTAAACTGGTTGCTATGGACATTTTTTTTATTGGTTTAAGAACAGTCATTATTGAGTCGAAAAGTATAATAATTCCTATGTAATTTGCCTTCAAAAAGTGTAACAAATTCAAATTTCTGCGTGTCTGAAACAATTTGGTTAACACAAGATTTGAAGATATTTTGAATTATCATAATGAATAATAATTATAAATAATCACTAAATTTTTACAGAAAAAATAATAATTTGAATTTTGAGTAGTTCTCGTTTCAAATATTTCACATTATGTGTTTTGTAAATGCGGTTATAAATGATACATTTAATGGAGTCGCCAAAATTATTTTTTTTACTTTTAATATTATTTTCTATTACAATACAAATTAATGGAAAGGTGAGTTTTATTGTTATACAAAAATGTTTCTTCGACGCAAAGTAAAATTTCTCTTATTTTCTACAATTTAATAAATTCAGCCAAATTATATCATAACGTTCGATAGTTTAAACTGCAGTGTTAATCCAGACTATGCCGACCCACCAAATTGCTATATTAATAAAACTGCTAATCCTCGTAGAGGTTATATCGACATTCAAATGCATCGATCAGTTATTGCACAAAAATTTGAATTTCAAATTGATGTTATAAATAAGAAAAAGAATAGAACTGTGTTACATGTGAAAGGTGATTCGTGTAATTTTTTCGTAGCAAGTCAAAAGGGTTTTTTAAAATTTATGAGAACTATGATTGATGATTTTGGAGTACTGCCTAAAAATTGTCCTACTGAAAAAGTAAGTCATTGTCCAAAAAAAAAAAAAAATGTGTGTACCTACTAATTTTGATTGATTTTTTTAAATTCTTTTTTTTTTTCAGAACTTTCGATATTTATACAAAGATATTCATGTTGATCCTAATAAACTTCCATCATTTCTATTGGCATGTAATTTTCATATATTTGTAAAGATAATAGAAGGAAAAAACTTTATTTTTTTATTGGAAGGCATAGGAAAAGTACAACGATATATAGAATAAATAAATTTAATAATAAAATGATTTGAAATTAATGAAATTACAATAAATAATTATATTACCAAGAAATAATTTATCGATAAGAAAAAAAATCAACCAAAATTAACATAATGATTTTTCAGGATTTTAAGTTATTTTTGATACCTATAATTTTAGAAAATAGCTGGCATAAGTTTGGTTATTTTTTTAACTTGGCGAAAAAATTTCTTTTATTATAAGAACAATTATGTTAAACAGTCTACAAAATTATTTTGATTTTTAAGAAAACTTAAAAGAAAACATACAATTTAGAACATAAAAACTATGACAAAATTGGTACCTATGTTTAAATTGGTAAAAGGATATCATTTATCACAGCCACCAAGAGTCTAGACATAGTTCATTTATTAATACTATAGGTAAATGTGTGTTTTTTTTAGAAATCAGGAAAATAAATTCACAATACCTAAAATCCAATACAAATTTCACCTTTAAGAACTTTATGAAAAATGTTGTTTTTGGAATGGAAATTTATAAATATGTTTTCATTCGAAAGGATTTTTTTTTGAGGTGAAAACAAAATGTGGAATTATTGAAATCCAGCAATTAATGTAATAATTAAGAGCGTGTTTATTTGGATTGAAATAAATGAATTTGCAAATAAAATTACATTTTTTGGAATAGATAGCAAGAATATAAAAACTTCATTAAATAATATTTGGTGAAAGGGTATTGTTTTTTTTCGAGAAGCTCATAAGATATGTAATGTATTTTTTAAAATTTTTAATTTTTTTTTTTTTTTTTCTAAAAAGTCTTCCAATAAAAATTCAAATGTCATTATTTGTTTGGAGGCCAAAACCCTTAAAAAGATAATTTAAAATAATTCGCAGTCATTAAATTAGATTTAATTAAATATTATTTTCTGAGTTAAGAAAAAAAAATTAATTTCGTTCAGAATTTCGAACTTTTGTATGGAAAATCTCGTTTCGCTTCAGCTGTTTACTTGGCTTAAAAAAAGAATATCAAGTTTAATACGTCTAAATAATTTTTAATATTTTTATAAAGGAAATTGATTTCCTTACTTACTGTTACTGCCCTGCATCAAACAGTCTTGATAGATTTATTATGTGCAAAACTTCTCAGCGAGCAAACTTCAGAAAAAAAATTAATTGAGAAAGCAGAATTTTGATCACGGTATCATCTTGATCAAAACACTAAATTAAGTATATGACCGGAAAATTTTTACCAGAAACCAACTTCTTTTCTTAATTTTATTTGCAGTAGTAAAAAAACAAATTACAAAAAAAATTAAAAAAAATATATTAAGCATACGCCACAGTGACCGTGCTAGTTTATTCTTTCAAAATTGAAAACTTGAAAAAATAACTTTTTTTTCGTGATATATATTTTTAACTTTATGCTCTTAAAAAACATACCAAAAAGTTTTTATTTGGAATACAAATCGTCGTTTGGATGCGCTATCTTGCTCAATGTCCATCAACGAAGAATACGGAAGGAAAAAACTTTGTTTTTTTAATGGAAGGCAGAGGGAAAGTACGACGATATTATGAATAAATAAAATTTATAAAGCAAATTTACTTCTTAAAATTAATTATAGTAATTTAATTGATGACGTCTGAAATAATTATTATTATTATTTGTTGTAAAAGCAGCTTTGAAAAAAGTAAATGTAGAGTCCTATCAAACAGAATGTTCCACAACAGTTTTTAGTAAATGTGAAAAACACGATGCACTGATGAAATTGGAAAAAAATAGATACTTAATGCAAACATTTTGCATTTTTTTTTTTTTTTTTTTCAATGAAGAAAATTTTTTTTATGCAAAATATTTTTAGTTGCAACAAATATTTTATGTTAATGCAAATTAATATTTTTCAATTGCCAGTATTTTTTTAAATATTTAATGGAATGCAAATGCATTAAAAAAATGATTTTTTGATTGCATGGTTTACACATTTCAAAGATATCAATTCAGCAAAAAATCATTATTTTCCAACAATGAACTGTAAAAACATATTATTTCGATGACACAGAAAAAAATCTCCTTTCAAATAACATTTTGTAGGTACAAAATACCTTAATGTATGCAATAGGTGGAAAACTGAAAAACCCTCCTCAACCGAAATCCACATGATAAAAAATTTTTGCCAAAGAGGATTTTTTTGTCATAAAATCTAAATTGTATCCCCAAACTCAACGCACACAAAATACAGCCACACACAAACAATCAAACAAACAAACAAAGAAAAAAGCCTTCTGATGCTCTACAAAATATATAAAAACGTGCCTTGACTTCAAAATTCAATCAAGATATATTCCAACTAAACGAAACCAAAACCAAAAGAACCAAAAATGCTTGCCTCCTGTCAAAATGCTGACTCTTTCTATTCTCCAGCGCAAAGTGACACTTAAGTGTCGAAACGTTTTTATGATTAAACTAAATTAATGTTCTGATTTGTCTCCGATTGTTTCGTAATAAATCGCATTCCATCGATAAAATTGGATGCGGGTTTCCCATTGAATAAAACAAAAAAAAAATCAAAACAATATACCCTCACAACCTTCCCCCTATTGAATCTGAGCTTTCATTTTTGTCTGACAAAAAAAAATACTCGCGGCTTTCGATACCCATAAATAACAACTTGGTGGTATATTTCCAAAGTGCTAAAGATAGATTAAGAAACACAAACAAGAGACATGTTCTGATAATATGATGACACGGTTTCTTTGTGGTTTTGGTTCAGTTTGGTTTGGTGCTTCTCTGTCATTCAATTATGGTATTTGACATTTTGGAGATTTTTAATTTTTTTTACGACTTTTCGATTTTGCCGCTACCGCTGCTTCTGTTCCCTAAACACACACATCTCATCATATTCGATTGAAAGATTGTTGAATGATGGGCTCAAAATTTAATGACAGATTTTTGAATAAATCATTTTTTTCGTTTTGGATTTCGGAAGCTTTCGTGTTTCGGTTGTAATATTTCGATATTGATGGTAAATTTTTATGACACAAATTTTATATGCATGACAACAGGACGACGGGTAACAAAAACAACACCGAAAGCATACCTATACAGATGTTTATTTTTCATGCATTTTAATTATAACTCATAAATTTGTCGTAAAACTTTGAAATGGAAAATAATTTTGTATCTTCGAAATAATTTTATGTTAAATTAGTGTAAAATGTTGTGTTTTAGAGGCTTATAAAAAAAAAGTTACAATGTATTCGAGAGACTTGCGATGGAATGACACAAAATGGGGTTTATACGGATTTAAGTGGTTTTTAATAGTCGGTGTGTAAAAAAGATACTTGACAAACTATTAGGAGGATTTTATTATTTTTTGAACAAAATTGAGTTTAGAAATATTTTATTGAAATTTTATTATTATTGATCGAAATGACAATATTTAATTATTACTTCAGAAGTAATAACACGGTTGCATTTCTCCAACGATGAGTTAATTCGTATAAGTAACCCCGAAGCTATACTGGATCAGTGAAGGGTTTAAAGAGCAATAAATACTTAACTTAAACTAACTAATCTCGTTTTTGTTGCAATCGTAAAAAAAAAATTGTATGCATTTATCAAATTAAAAAAAAATACTCTCACGCGGCCACTGTGGCGTATGTGTGATATTTTTTATTTTAATTAAAATTTGTTCTTTTTACTGGAACTAAAATAATATTTAATGCACGCATTTTGCATTCAATTTTTTTCAATAATTAAATTTTTTTATTTGCCATAACATTTTATTTTAATGCAAAGTATTTTTATTTGCATACAAAATTTTATTTTCATCCAAATATTTTTGAGTTGCATAAAATTTTTTGTATGCAAAATATTTTAAGTTGCAAATATTTTTTTTTATGCAAATTTTTTTCAGTTGCCAAATTATTGATATTTTTGATATTTTTATAACCCTAAAACCAAGTAGGTATCGCAAAAAAATAATTAAATCTGCTTACAGCTTCGCATTTTCTAGTTTGAAAATTTAACTTTCCGCTTTAACTTATCACTAACGTGTTCATTTCAAACAATGCATTGAATCTTTTTCGAAAAAAATATCTTCAAAGTGTTATTTTGCTTGGTTTCCAAAAGTCCATTATACCTCTGAAGAGCAAAACAAATTTCAATAAAAATCCATTAATGGGTACCTACCTAATATTGGAATTGTTATAAAATTTGCATTGTTTTCAATGAAATTCAAAATAACTTCATACCACACCAATATCTCTCTTCTTCTTGTTTTGTTGCAATATTCATACAAAATACAAGGATTATTGCCAAATATTCCAAAATATCTAATCGATATTAACTTCTCTAATACCCTAATAGTGCCCCTGTTAGCTCGGAATGCCGCATTGTAAATTTGTGTGTGAATTCAATATATCTACACCTTGAACCATACATATACCTAACTAAAAACCTTGACGTCACTCAGAGTTACCATAAACTGCATCCATATATCGTGTATTTTGGCTATAAATCCCTCTAAAACATTTGACCTTCCCCAACTTTCTGGCATATTTCCACTCCACCATCATTTCCAGCAAAGGTCGTGTGTATAAAATGCCCACCCGCAACGAAACACTATATTCTGTTGTGTATTGTGTGTATATTCTACCTTATTCTCTCCCTCACTCTCAACTTGGCACTGCACTTGAAATGTGTTTGTTTTTTCATCCAAAATAGGTACATAATATGCATCTGTCTGTATAAAAACCCCGGAATATTTTGGGAACCCTGAAATGACGCCCACCACAACCATATGCACCATTATCGGTATTATCTAACTAACAAAACATCATCAGTGCAACCAACAACAACAACCAACTGTTGTTTGCCATCATCATGCCTCAAGAGGAAACTATTATATAGGTACGCAAAAGTTTTCCTGGCCCCCAAAAATTTACCTCAGGTTTTACAGATGAATGAGGATAAAAATATGGTTCTCTTCCTCGTGTGTTTGTTGTTTTTGATTTTTTTTTTTTTTTTTTTGAAAAAAATCTGTAAACAGCAGATAGAAGATACTATTTTAAGTGAAGATAGATAAATTGAAAACACGAGGAAGTTTTATTACACACTACAACATCATCATCATTGGCGGCGGACGTGCATTTTTCACTTCGATTTATTTTAAATATTTTTTTTTATTATTATTTTGAAGCAATTGATGCAATTATGGTTGCCACTTTAGGAAAATACAACAATTTTTTGGTGGAATATCCCTTACTTTATTAATTTTACAGATAATATGCCAAAACTATCAAAGAAAATCAATAATAATTTGTGAATTAATTTTGGTCACTCGATTTCATGAGAATCACAAAGAACGAACTATTGATTTTCTTGTTAAATTGAATGACGAAAGAAACAGATAGTAAAACCGAGTTATTATGTCAATAAAAGTACCTCGGAGAGTGAAAATTATAAGAAATGAGTGAGTATAGTAAACGCATCTAGATTTTTGAAAGTTTCACAGATAAAAAGTTAGAAATTGAGGGAAAAACTAGTTTAAAAAGGAAAAATTTCATGCAATGAAAAATAAAGATTGCAAAAATGTGGTAACCATTCATCGTAAGCATCTAGTATCTATATTTTTTCAGCAATAAATTGCTTTTGCATTGGCATTGAGCTAAGCTGGTGCAGCAGCCGCACCAGCAGAAGCTTCATTGAGAAAATTTATTGCTGACATAAAGCAGTTTACTGTGATGCAAATGCAATTAAGGAACTTTTACGAGTAGCATCCAACAGAGGTCGTAATAACAATAATAATAAAGCAATTGTAATGAACTGAACATATCATCATAATGAGCGGACTTTTTCATTAATATATTTCTTACATCGAGAAACATCTGGAGAGATGTAGAATTTATCGTTCGGAACATGAAGTCTTGCTCAAAAGATAAAAAAACGTGTGGTTTTCTTTGATATATGTAATTAAGGTTATTGCCATTGATGTAAATCTGAACTTTAATTTATCATTTTTGACAGAATATCAAATTAAATTCCAATTAATTGACCTACATTTTACCTATATGTATAAAGTCCCTCAATAATAATATTGAAACATTACAAAAGTCTATAATTTTGTCCAGACAAATATAAATATAATTGGGCAAAATTATACCTTCATTAATTTGATAGGTTATTTATGTGTGTTCAATCGTGCACACACACATATGCGTTCTATCACAAAATTTCACTTACTTTATTGTATAGAAATATAATAGAATATTGCTTTATACACTTGACATAATAAATACCCAATTGATTCTAATCGATATTAAATTAGATGTTTGAACAATAATATAACTAAAGTATTTGTATGAATCGAATCTCTTCACAGTCAAGTCAAGGTTCCCAATTTTGTTCAATAATTTTGCTATTATTTCTCATTAAAAATTAATCAAAGTTTTTTTTTTATTTAGTGCGTGATTGTGATTTTTCTTTTTCTTCTTAAAATATTTTGGATAGAGTATGGATGTTTTTATGATTATTTTTTTTTTTTAAGGGAGGTTATATGGCTTCATTTTGGTTAATTGGATTTTTTTTTTGGCGGTTAAGGTTTTTTTTTTTAAGTTATGAAACAAGAATTAAACAGAAGTTACTGGTTTCTTTCGATAAGATTGAAAATGGAAGTTAATAAACTTTGTAAAATTGTATATTTTTAGGAGCGAGAACACCTTATCTTATTTTTACTCAACGTAAATTCTGTATAGGTATGTGATTTATAAATACGGCCAAATATGTAGGCACTAATTTGCAAAACATAAAAAATGTATTTATTGACTTTTAATCAATTGTTACAACTAATTTTAAAGCAAACGCAAGAATTATACAAAAAAATTATATTTCATAGTTGTTTTTTTTTTTTGCAAAAATAGCATTATTTTGTTTGATTGCAAATTTTAGTTTGATATTTATTACAACTTAGAAAGGAAATTTATTGCATTGAAGTACCAATATTTTGAGCCACTTCTATTACCTTGCATGCCAAATTATAAAAATAAATTTTTTTAAATTACTTAATACGAATTCTTAAATTTTCATGCAACTGTAAACCTTGCTCAAATTATTAGCTTCAAAGGCACCTTTTATTCTTCACTCGCAGTCCAGCATTTTATTCAACTTTTTACTCCAGTCCAATAAATCTTGTGGTTTCTCCACAATAAAAAAAAAAATCATTTCAAACTACACTAAAAATGTAATGCATCAAAACATTACAAAACACAAATCATCATTGAAATTCATTAAAATTCCAACCGCAACCAAAGCTTTATTTTTATGATTTATCTTTGAAACAATTTAGAGCTATCTCCTCATAATCTTATTCTATGTTTTTTTCTCTAAATCATATGAATTCCTCTCCTATCGCACCCGAAATGCTTCATCTTTAACATTAAAAAACATCTATCAATCTTTTCTTATATAGAAATATAGAAATTTTTCTAAATGCGATGAGCATTTACGATATAAAAAAAAAAAACTCACCATAAACAATGAATCAAACACACACAAACACCCACCACATTGAATTAATGACGTGACAAAATGAATGAACTCAAATAATAATACAAAAAAATGATGATCTATACGATAATGTCCAAGTTTAAGTGAATTATCTTCGTCAAAATTGATAAAGACAAAATGATTTTTTGAAAGAAGAGATTCAAAACATTAACCTTGAAATACCAGATAGAATACTAATCAGTGCAAATATTTGCATGAAACAAAAAAATATACAAGTCTCAAAAAGTCTCGTGGGAAATTCCCTTTCTAAACAGCTACCGGCACCGCTACAGTGGCAAAACATACAATTAAAGTCATTATATTTATTTAAATTACGAATTCAAAAATATACATAATACAGCTGAAGTTTTTTTTTTTTTCTAAACGTATTTTCCACCATCTGTTTGGCGGCAAATTCTTTAATCTCTCAATATTGTGTGAGAAAAACAAACATTTTTCTGCGACTGTATAAATCCCACTTAAAAAAAAAATACCATTGCAGAACAAAATATTCAAAAATGTAGCAAAAAGAGTATTGAGGAAGAAATACCTACTCACTCTAAGTATTGATTTGGGAAATTCGTTTGAATGCAAACATTGTCGCCCATGCTAAATGTTAAGGAGCCACTGAGTTACGCACCCCAACGCCCACACACCCCTTTTAATAGAGATTGAAAAATAAAACACTCCGAGTCACTTAATTGTGCTCAAGCTAATGAAATGGTATTTTAAAGTACTTTTTCTTAATTGAACGACGAATTGCATATGAACTTTTCTTTTTTTTTTAGCCAAATATTGTAGAACAAAAACTGTACCAAATTTAACTCTTATTTACTAGCAACACATAAAGACCAAAAACTTTAAAACATTTGCAGTATTTCATAACAAATGGAGTCCACATTTAGATTTTTTTTTAATAAATTAGAAAGTGGATTAAATTAAATGACGTTTAGTGTAAAATTCTATTCTAAAACAACCGACAACAAAAAGATATATTTTCAATAGAAGAAGAAGCTCGCGCGCGTTCAACTACACTCTTATCTCTATGAGAGTACATTAGGCATTAATTTTTCTTAATTGAACGAGGAATTGCATATGAGTTTTTCTCCCTAATTAACCTAACAGTTTTTAACAAAAACTATAACAAATTAAACTCTTATTCAATGGCAACTCATAAAGACCAAAAACTTCATAACTTTTGCAGTATTTCATAATGAATGGAGTCCAAACTGAACTGACTCTCAAATTTTGTTTGATTAACTTCCTTCGAAATATACCCGTTTTACAATTTTAACAAAACAAATTAAATAGTGACTTAAATTAAATGACGTTTAGTGTAAAATTCTATTCTAAAACAACCGACACCGCAAAAAAAGATACATTTTCAATATAGAAGAAGCTCGCGCGCCGCGTTCAAGTACTCTCGTATCTCCATGAGAGTACATTAGGCGTAATTGTATTGCTTATGCGATTAACACGCCGTTAATTTGTTGTTCATGGGATGTGCACTATACGCCGTTAGAATATTTAATTAGCTATCTGCTACATGTGAACGAACAAGAGACTACAACCGACGACGACGAGGGACGGTGTCGGCCGGTTTTTTGACGAGCTAGTAAGCTTCTCGTCGATATATAAATATCGTTATAGATCTGCTTTTGCGGCGCTTTGATTTATCGATCTTTGAGATAAAGTATAGAGCATTTTTGATGCAATTTAGATGTCCGTCTGTCCGTCACGTAGTCAGTCAGTCGGTCGTCCTAAAAAGGGTCACCTTTGATGTATTTCCAATGTTCATTGTAAATGATGACGCTAGTGTCAAGTCTGAAGCTAACTTCAAAAGCATTTTTCATTTCTCAAAAAAAAAAAAAAAAAATACACCCCCTCTGGCAAATCTCCCTCTCTCTCTATCTATCTCTCTCTGAGAATCTAATTTTCCCTCGCTAGTGGCTGTTTATTTATCATCTATTCCAGGGGTGTTTAGCTTTAAATAAATATTTAAACATTTTTGTAGCAGCTTGTTTGTAACATAGAAGCAGCAGCTATCTCCGACGGATTGGTCTTGTCCATCAAAAGGGGATGCTGGCTGCTGCAAAGTCCATGCCTTTTGTCCGGGGGATTGTTGTACACTTCAAGACTTGTTCTATTTAGTTGGTTGTTGGGATGGTCTTTTCCCCTAAGGGGGGACAAATGGTGGATCTAATCTTGTAGTGTGCTATTGTAACAAAGCAAAACGGATGTTGTTTTTCTATATAAAAGATATTGTATCCCTCTCTGTGAAACTGTTAGTGTGCAAATTTTTTGACTTTGAAATTGTTTTTTTTTTTTTACAAATTGATGTTTGTCTAATTGAGCGATTAGGAAGATATAAATTCTTTGTAGAAAGAATTTTGTATAACCTTCGAGGGTGCTTTCGGTTTAGTGCATGATGACAAGAAAGAAGCAAAGAAGAGACGTATGTTGATTTTGAGGGTTGGCAAAATGAGAGAAGTTTGTTTGATTTCATTGAAATTCAAGTTAAATATAAGAAAATGATATATACACTTTTCTTGAAATGAGTAGAGTATAGAATGATGCGGGAAAAAGTGGGGGGTATATTCTTTTATATTTTGAGTGTTTTTTGTGTGTTTGTTTTAAATTTTCATGTCTTTCTGTTTGACTTTTGTGAGTCAAAGAGTGTATATTTTTATTTGTAAAAGATTGATTATTCAAAAAGCGAATTGTATAACTGCGGGTGACATATGTGTCATGTGTTTGAATGATTTGTTTATCTTTTGAGGCGGATTTTGGGTGAATGTGATACATGATGCCTATTGCCGACTTGTTAAAGGATTGGTTTTAAATTTGGTGTTTTAGTTAAAAAAATTGACTTCAAATTTGATATTTAAGTGGTTGAATGCTGATGAAAGCAATTTGATTTTAATTCTAGAAGAAGGACCATCACTTTAAACCAATTAACATTAATAGGGCAATTTTAACTTGTTTTAATTTAAAAACTTCTAGAAACTGTTTTACTACTTTTACAGCGTAGCCAAATTTCTATGAGTTTTGATTGATTATGGTCGAACATCTTTAAAACATCCGTTTTAAGTTATACAATTTGCAAGCTCAGGTAATAAAAAAAAATTAACAACTTAATTAGTTCCCACGGTTGACAATAAATTTCTCAGTTTTATTGATTTTAGGACAAATTTTGACTTGCCAAGGCTGTTTCACATTTTTAAATTAATTTTTTACGAGTTTTTGAAAATGTAATTTTTGTTATAGATATTAAAAGACAACCGATTTTTTCGTTTAAAGTTTGAAATCTGTGAAGTCATTATCAATTTGGATGAGATTCGAAGAATTTGGGTCAAACGTCATTAAGTTTAAAGTAAAATATGTTTTTCCAAGACCCATGCGGAAATTTTTTGAAGCTTAAAATAACACTAAATTAAGATAACACATTTACAGATATAATTTTGGTCATAAAAAAAATTTTAATTGGAATATTTGGAAAAAGTAACACACAAAAAATGGCTCCCACAAAAATGAGGTCAACGTACTGTTTAGATTTTTATTTTGAAATGTTTATGTTTGTTTTAAATACGAAAACCATAGATAAATGTCATGAATCAAGATGAATTTTTTCTTTTGGTTGTTTTTTTGTTTTTTTTTTTTTATAATCAAACTTGAAACAACTGTAGCTAAATAAATTGTACAGCGTAATAGTGGTTGATAGGGGTTTAAAGAACTCGAGTTGTATGATTTATCTGGTGGATTTATGTACTTACGTAGAATTTTATGTAAACATGATGATTTTCATCAAACAACAAAATACCACATTGACTGGTAACATTTTTGATAGTTTGTTTACATTTGAATAGAATTTCTATTGAAAATATTTTTTTGGGAATCAAAACGCTTTAAAAATAATGGAATATTTCATGTTTTAGCAAAATAAATGATTTCAAACAATTTTTTTTTAATACTTTTTACAAGACTTAATTAAATCATTTTTTTTAGGAAAACTAACTATCTAATAAACTATCTAGAACGAATAGAAAAAAAATGTTTAATAAATGCTAAAATTACTGTTTTTGTTGCAAAAAAAAGATTTCATATAAAACCGATAAAAAAACAATCAAGTGAACAAATTTGCGTTGATTCAATTAGAAGCTTTAATAGTACTGCGAAACTCTTCATAATGATTCCGTTTTGTTAATTAGCAGCATTAAAAGTAAAAAGTATTTTTTTTTTTCTTCATTATTTTTCCATCGATAGAAATTTTTGTATCAATTTTGAAAAAAAAAATCCGGTCACTAGGGCGTATGTGGAACATTTTGTACTTGATATGATTTAAATCTGATTCAATTCTTTCCCTCATTAAATTATAAAATCTATGCAATATCAGTTAGTTTAAAAAATAAATACAATTAATTCCAGCTGTTATGATACTCTTTAGTAGATTTAAAAAAAAATTGGCCTCAAGTTCAAATTTTGCTAAAATTTTACGGAACAAAAGTTTAAAATTAATTTTTTTGCTTAATTTTTCCACAACTTAAATAAATTCCATAAAGTTATCCCAAAGTTTGAAATATTTTTTTTTTAATTTATTTTTGTATTCATTATTTTTAAGTTCTATTTTTTTTTTCTCATAGAGATTTAAATCATTTCCTTTTATTTCTTTCAGGTAAAATTTTACTTCATACATAAATTGCGTTATTTGTAAGTATAATTTAAAAGCAAAAAATTTTACCTTAATACACACCTAAATTGCCGCTTGCAATTTTTCTTTATTCCAAAAGCCAACAACAAATTTTAAAAGCTCAATTCAGTTGATATTCAAAATATTGATTAAAATATTTAGATTTTTCAGTAAACATGGCATTTTGAAAGAATTAAGTTTTCTAAATTCAAATTTATTCATTATATTAAAATTCCCCATTTTAAGTCAGAATTTTGTTAAATCGCACACAAACTTCAAAATTTTCTCTTTAAAATGGTGTTTTAAAATTTAATGCAGTGTGAATAAATTGGGACTTATAGAGGTATAAAATGTATACATTTTACTTTTTGTATTTATGTATTTTCAAAATTTAAATCAAAACTTACATATTTTTTTAAATCATATTAAATGAAACTGCATTATGACTCGTACTCAACCAATTCAACATGATAACAATATTACCAACAAAATAAATTACCCACAAAATGAATATCTACTCTCCAAAAAAAGCAAAAAATTTTTCCACCTAAAATATACAAATTTCATTAAAAATTCTCTAGACTTTCCAGAAATCCTCTACTGAATTGCAAAACTAGAAAATATACCATGTCAATCTCTTTCAGTCAAAAAAAAAAAAAAAAATAATACTCAAAATTTATGAAATCTTATAACTAGATGCTGTGCTGCCATCAGACCGTATTTTGTTGCTCAACTATTATATTGTTCAACAACACTTTTGTTTGAATTTCCTCAGAAATTCCAGAAATTTCCATCTACTCATATCATTCAACCATCAGCAGTATGAGCAGTATAGTTTGATAAGGTGGTTAGTTATCTACCTTCTACTTTTGCTATACAACCAAAACCAAACATCCAATCTGTCAAGAGAGAGAGATTCGCAATAATAATATACATAGTTTTGGAACATTTTCATATTTATCATGAAATTCAAATCCCACTCAATTCAGTTGAAACTTTTTTATGCCAAATTGGCAAATTAATTTCTCCTCATACAAACGTTCATGCTATAATGTCGGTCCTTCCATATCCATTCGTCATCGAGTACAACTCCTCGTTCATTATAATCATGGTCAAGTGTATAGTATCAATGACAGCTCACAGCATCCAGAGAAGGCCCCCAGATGGTCATTTATATGGAGGAAACTTATATTCGATGTGGGTTTATCCAAGTGGATATAAATGTTCATAGTTCGATGGATTGCATTCGAAGGTTTATTTTGATTTGGATCAAATTTCAGAAAATATTTATTGGACATTCATGATAATACTCTTCGGTCTTCGCCTACGTATGAGTTGAGAGTATCTTAAATTCTTCTGTTGATTGCTTAAATTGTGTGAGTCCCAAGAAGAGAAAATGTTTACATTCAGATCCGGATTACAATTCGTGCCAAATCAGCGACCATTATCAGCCAAACTAATGGGTTCAATGATCCTCTGGTTCCTCTCTTTGATGATTTTATTATTTAAATTTGTTTGTTTTAAGCTTCTTGTTATAGTGGTTTGATTAAAATATTTTAACACTTCTTTTTTTGATGCTTAATCGAATTATTGTGCATCAAAAAGTTGTCGATATTGATTTTTGACACACATCAGGAAGCTGTGAAAATAATAAACTCTTCGATTTATTAGTAATTTTGAACTTTTTGCTGAAAATTTTAATCGGACAGTGCAAAGAGCAAGTAATAATGATTTTTATTTGGGTTGGTGAATCAGATTGTTTAACAACTTCGTGTGAAATCCATTACAACTGATTAAAAAAAATCTTATTGACACGAAAGTAAAACAATTTGTTTGCTTTTGAGTAAATTCAGTGTTTACAATTTGAAGAAAATTTCATTGAATTTACATGAGTAAAGTTAATACTCAAAAATAATGTCAACACAGTGACGATGTTAAATGTTTCTAAAAACCCAGTAAAGTCATCAAAATGTGAGTTCGTTGCTCATTTATTGCAAAAATAGAAAGATTAAAAAAGAAGAATTCTTAATATTAAGCAATTTTAGAGGCAATTTTTAGGCATTTTTGATATATTTCAGCTGCATAAGCAATTTTTGCCGAAATTTCGCTTGATAATATAATAAGAAGACTTTAAATTCGATTATTTAATAGTGTTTTGAATCCTTTGTCATTTCGAAAAAGCAAAAGTGACACTTCTTCGGTTTTTTTTAATTTTTCGGCAATTTACACGCAATTTTGGCTTTATTTCAACTTCATTAGCAATTTTTGCAACTTTTTTTGTTGGAAATATAATAAGAAACCATATAATTTGATTATTTAATAGTATTTTTAATCTTTAGTCGTCTCAAAAAAGCAAAAATTACACTTCTTCGAGTTATTTTTTTATTTTACGCAATTTGCAAGCAATTCTGCTTTATTTCAACTACATAAGCAATTTTTGCCGCACTTTTTACTGGAAATATAATAAAAAAAACATTTTATTGATTATTTAATAGTACTTTAAATCCTTAGTCGTCTCAAAAAGTCAAATATGACACTTATTCGAGTTTTTTTTTCAATTTTTTGGCAATTTGCAAGCAATTTTGTTTTATTTTAGCTACATGAGCAATTTTTGCTGCATTTTTTTTTTTTCGAAATATAATAAGTGACCATTAAATCTTAAGATTTAATAGTATTTTAAATCCTTAGTTGTCTTGAAAAAGCAAAAATGACACTTCTTCGAGTTGTTGGCAATTTTTGAGCAATTTAATTACCGCAGCTAAATCGTCTGGTTATAGTGGAAGTCTTCCTTTGTTTTAGAAAAACTAACGCAACCATTTCAAAAAAGATTTTTAACTAATTGTTCTTCGTTTTGTCATTATAAAATTAAGAAAAAGAAATGGAAGAAAACGTGGATTGAAAACCTGGCACCATTTGGTTGAAAATCACAGGAGATAATTTTCTCTTCTTTCAATATTAATTTTTCTTTATTTTTAAACTTTTTTATTTTATTTTTTTTTTCTTGTGATACTTTTCCTCTAATTTCCTTCCTTAACGACTTTCTTTTTGGATTGGAAATTAATTGGTGACACAGGAATAGTATAGATATACCACACACCAGCAGCGATATCAGGAGCAGAACAGAGTAGCTATGCTTCCAGACGGCACATTGTATATCTCTACTCGTGTAGAAAATAAATTACGTCTTCTCAAAATAACCATCTCATCCACCACCCCAACTTAAAGGTAAGAAGTAAAAAAAGAATCTGTTAATGATGATATAAATTGTCTAAGCTATTAAAAGCAAATTGGTTAGATGAAGCAAAAGCAACGAGAATGAATCCCATGGATATTAATTTTATTTTTTTTTTAATCATAATAATCTCTCTTATAATGTTTCAATTTCCCTCTTGAGATGTAAAAGCGATACAGTTTGTCTTGTCTTGTTTCTTTTTTTCAAAATTGGTTTTAATTTATTTAAGAACTTCCAGTTTTTAAAGGGAATAAGCTGTTAATAAACCTTTTATAAGTAAATTAGTTCAAATAAAATCAATGAACTTGTTTTCAGAGATATTAACAATAATTGTTATGCTAAATAGTTTTATTTTTGTAATCACTTAACACAAAGTTGAACTCAAATATTTTTTGATAAAAAAAAATCAAGTGCTTTCTATGCAACCAATACAAAAAAAGAAAAAATTTACATTTTTGAAATTGAGAGGCTATAGTTTCCATCAAAACTAAATACACTCAATTATATCTTCATTATTTGACAGAAATTGTTTCTTTTATATAAAATAATTTTCACTCAATTTTTTAACTCAATTTTAGGTCTTATTACTCAAATTGTATTTTTTCTTATAGAGTTAATGGCCATACTACGCTTCGAATTCCAAGTAAAACTGTGTGAAGCTATTAACAAATACTAGAGTGCCATTTCTAAAGTTTGAGCAAGTCTCCAGTCAGAAGCCCTTTTTAAGCCCTAATGTCGTTTTCGATTAGAATCACTCAAAGATTCACTCATTCTGAAATCCAATAAAACACTTTGAATCGCTTCCACTCAATTCTAAAATGTTATAACTGCATTTGTGCGAGTAATCAAAAAATATTTTATTGTTTTTTCGCTAGGAAAATTTGTTTGACGTTTAATTATGTGAATATTAGTGATTTTGAGTGAATTCTGTTTTGAAATCAAGAAGAGAATTTCTCTTCTAAGAAGATTTCTATCTGTCATTTTCAGGTGAATAAAACACTTTTCGAAGCCTTCTGAATGTTTCCGGATGATTCCGGATGGCCAATCGAAAACAACATAAAAATCACAAAAATACTCATTTTCAACTCAAAACACATTACAATGTTATAATTCCTCTTAAATCTAAAATACAGACATTTTTTTTTTCTGAAATGTTCACTCAATTTCGTTTTATATAGAATGTATCATCAGATTGAATTTTGTTTTTTGTTCCATCCTTCCTTAAAGTTAATCGCACTCAAAAAATCACTCAAAAATAAACTTCTCTTCTGCATCTCAATTTTCATTTTTAACTCATAATTTTTCACTCCAAATATTTCACCCTGTTCATGATTGAGTGAACATGAATTTCAGTATTATTTTCTAGTACTTGATATTTTTATCTTTGGATACAGAAGAGAAGTTTATTTTTGAGTCAAACATTTTTTAAAGCTTGCTAATTGAGTATTTTAACCAATCCATTGCGTTATTGAATTTTTTTCTCTCAATTTTTTTTTTTTTTAATTTCTGCATATATTTAATTTGACGCTTTTCACTCAAAAAATATCTCAATTTTATATAATTTTTTTTATGTTCACTTTCAGTCCACTCAACAAAAAAAAAAAACTCAATTTTGTATCTCAAATTTCGAGAGAAAACCATTTACCTTGCAAATCTAGATTAAAATATTAAAAAATCCGCATTCGAAAACACAGACATTTGACATACATTTTCACCTGCAACTTGAAACCACAATACTCCTTTGGTCATCCGACATGTTTCCTTTTTTTTTTTGTTGAATATTTTATCATGTCAGCTGCTACAACAACTGCTTCCAACATACTCGTACAACACTCTCAGTACTCCTTCGGTAGTGAATCTAAGCCTTTCGTAGACAAGACAAAAAAAGCGTAAAAAACAGGTAACATTTCCAACTTCTTGTGAATATTTTTTCAAGGCGTTGGCGGTTGACACCGAATAGATTTATATTTTAATTGCCAACCTGATCTATGTCCAGACTCAAGACTCTCTCTCTATATAAACTTGGTTGCGCAACTTTATAAACACCTTCTTTTTTTTCTACAAAATTTGTTGCATGTGTCTAGCTGAAAAAAATGACGGGTGGCTGGCGGCAGCCGGCAGGTATTTATCACTTTAGGAAATCTTGTTCTATTCACACTCTTATACCAAAATGGCTAAAAACTTGTAGGACGTATGGGGTGGTCTTCAGACTTGAATTTTTTTTTTTCCTATTTTGGATTTTGATTTATTGACATACAAAAATGTCCAAGATAACTGTGTGCAGTCACATTTTGGTGCCATTTTTGATCCAAGTGTACCACAAGCTAGAAAAAACGGAAATCATAACTTTTTTTATCCACTCAAGTCGAAGTTGTATACAAAATGCAACCTACAACTTGCTAATATTTATCTCTTGGTCTGGGTACTCGATATTTTCTCCTAATCTGTATTTGCAAGATTGACATTTAATTAGGCGTTTTGCATGACATTTCTAACGGGCTTATGAGTGTTACTGATACCGGATAATAGATCTTCGATCTTTAGGCTATAAAAACAGGTCTTGAGGTAGGCAAAAAAAAAAACTCAACTGTCAACATTGAATTCATTAGAATGTGTAGGCTGTCATTTGATCGTGCGTTGCCGTCCGTCGCCAGTTGTTGGGGTGGAAATGAATTTTAAAAGTTATAAGTTTTAAATTTGAAAAGGCGGCATGTTAACAAGCTTCAATTTTCCGGTGCAATTAGGACACTCTAATTGGAATAACGTAGGCAGTTAAGTTTGACAGAAAATGTAAAAAAAAAACTTGTTCAAATAAAACGCAATCTGATTGCCTACGCGCTTTATGTGAGATTTGGTTACGAATTTTCAGGTCAATTCGATTAGATTAATGACAGTTTGAGAGTTGAATAAGAATCTGGCTTAAATTGAGGGAAACTGAATAATTTTCAATCTTAAAAGTCAGTTATAATTAAGTTAACTTTCACTTATATACGATCTTGCAAATAAACAAACAGTTTTTGTCAAATAAGCAAACGTCATTTAACTGCCATTTAACTGTAAAAAATGTTTAACTGTCAAATGCTATTCTTCATTTGCATATACATTTGGATTATTTGTATCCTTTCAAAGTCGGATCATTGACATTTAAGAAATCGTTGTGAAACGACTTTAACCCCGAGGCTTTGATTTCTTAATTTTTGAGTTATTTAAAATGGTCACATTTGTTTCGGTACACATGAAATTGGGTTGAATGTCACTTCGCTTGTTAACAAAAAAAAAAAAAAACACACAAAAATAAAAACCCATTAAGAGATTTGATCTGCAAAAAGGTTCAAACAAAACTCTTTTTTTTTTCAAGACCGTTAAATTAGCAAACATAAATCACTCAAGATCTAGGTTAGTGACTTTTTGTCCACATACAAATTTCTTCGTTAATGTTAGGTAGCTTAGCTCAGGTTAACCACAATCTTTTTTTACCGAAAAGCTTTTATTTTTCGCAACAAACAAAAAGTCGTCTGTCAATGTTTTTTTGTTGTTGTGTGTTAAAACCGACCCAGTTGTCAAATTTGTTAACTAACTATGACTTTTTGGAACAATGACCAGCCGAAACTGTATAAACTGTGTCGTCCATTGTCTAACTTTTTTTTTGTGTAAGACCTTTATTGACATAAGAATAAACCACCTACTGTTTGTACTGTTTCACTTTAAAGGAACCACATCAAGATCTACACAAAAAAATAATGTTTTCCAGTCTAATTCGCATGACTGCTGCGCCACCTTCGAGCTAAAGTGGCAACTTGAATTCCACATGTTCACTTTACAAGTCACAGAATTCGCGAATAGAAAGAAGGTGTATGACATTCTAACAAATAGTGAGGCTTTTCTTGCCGCATTGGAGGACAATGTGTCACCCCAACACCCTCAATCACACCCCTGGAAATGAAAAACCAACTCAAATGGGCACCCACATAGAAAGCCTTTAAACAGTATTCGCTCATTGAAAGGAAAAGCATTTACCCCCCTCAAAATCCACAAAATAAACAAAAACAACACACAAAATTGCGGCATCAAGATGTCAGATAATTCTTTGTTTTTTTCTTTTTTATGTCGCCCACTGACACACGGCTAAGCTAAACGTCATCGTACCAAATGGAGATAGCGATGCCGTAACGTAGCGTATAGAGGTATAGCTTCTGTTTAATTTTTATTTCGAAATTCTGTAGTCCCTCTTCGAAACATGAAACTCATTCATGACAGAAGCAAATAATTTGTTTCCCACTTAATTCTGTTGATGACTTTATTTCGTGTCTTCCTTTTTTGTCACGCTGTTCGTGTGTTTCTTTTTTTTTTCAAAATAAAAATAAAAAAAAAACATATTTCTTCGCCAAAATATCATTAACGAAAGAACAATTATTCAATTTCGCCAAACAAATGACACTTTTCGAAGAAATTCGATGATATTTCGAAGAAAGAAATTAAAAGAGCTGCATGAGCCATATATGACAGATGACACCTCTCGTGCAGATGACAGATGTCAGCATGAAGTAGAAAAATTATATGACATAGCCTTGTTTATATTTTTATTTTTGTATTTTTTTCAAACTTTTGTCATTTTTGTATAGAAGTGTCAGTTGATTGACAGGTTGGTAAGAAAATTTCAAGGTCAGTTTGTTTTGTTTTTGTTTTGAAAGAAAAAAAAATGCGGAATATGATAGAAATTGGACGATTGTAATTAGTTCAGACACGAAAGGATAGAATTTTATTATTTTTTTTCCCCGTGTGCATGTTTGGGTGATACTAATGACAGTTGGACTTTGTTCAATAAAATTTTTTTATTGGAATGTTGTCTCCCCTTACCACACGGAAAGATATGTATAAAGAGATAAATTTTGTCATTTGTTATTTTTTTTTTTCGGTGTCATTTTATTAACCCTGACCCATAATCAGGCAGAAAGAAAAAAAAAAAAACAAAATAAGGAGAAGTGAGACTTTTTGGGTGGTGATGGTGCAATTAATTATAGTCAAAGGTGAATCGTGTTTACACAGAAATTCACCACCGCGCCGCGGCACTCTGAAGCCAAGAGAAGAAATCGACACATCACACAACAGAGGGAATAGGTTATTGATGATGGTGTGGAAGTGGATGAGAATGTTTTTTTTTTTTTTGCAAACGAGTTTCACTTTTTGAGTTCGTTGGGGTTTTAGTATGATATCGCATGGCAATGGGTCACTTCAACAACAGCGAACATGATTGATGAACACACCCATTGTTGACATTGTCATATATTTGGAGAGTGTGGTTCCTTGTACACAATGGTTTCAAGTGTTTTTTTTTTTGTCTCTACTTGGAGTGGAGCATAAATTCCTACCTGGAAAATGAACTGAATTGAATATATGCGAAAGAGATGAATGAAAAAAAAAGAAGAATGGGTCATTTGATTTTAACAAAAGATTTCTCCTTCAGGGATGATTCGGAGAATTATTGATGATGATGGTTTAAAGTCGACCAGTCAATACATGAACAGAAGGAGAGAAACTACTATAGATTTGACTTTCAAAATTTTGAATGATTAATCGAGGGTTTTTTGTGTTTTTATTAAAGTAAGGTTGACCTATTTTTTTTACGGTTAATGACAATGAGGAATTCTTGTTACTTGTTATCTGCCCTTGGGTGGTTGCAATCGATTAACCTTCTCTTTTAACATTTGATTTCATTAAAAGTATGATTTTTTTTAAATATAATATTTAAATGAGATCAGTTGCATGACTTGAGGTAAATATTGACTTGACTAAGCTATCTCTCAATCCTTGAAAACGGTTCTAATGATTCTAATGGACTTTTAGGGTGGACTCGAATAAGTGGTTACAAAATTTTTCTAGAAGTCAAACTCGAAATAAAGAACTTTCAAGTTAGCGATACAAATCTAACGAAAAAAAAAAAAAACAGTTACACAAATTGCAAAAATGATTTTTGAGGTATCTGATTTTTTAATTCAGCTTATAACTTCGTTAAGAAAATCATCCGACAGAAAAAAATTACAGTAAATTTTAGTGCAAGATTTAGAAAATTCTTCATTGAATTCTTTTAAATATCTTGAAAATTCAAAATTTTGATAAATATTTCAGCAGTTAAAGCAATTTTTTTTTTTTTTTTTTGACTACAAGTCTCGAAATCTTTTTTAAAGGGTCAGAAAGGCTTCTGAAGTTTGTTTGTTTGTTACATAATTGTAGGCTTAAAGAAATGTACATATCTCAAGGGTAACTAGGATATCAACTTTAAAAAACGGCGGAAGTTTGGTTGGTATTAAAAAAATGTTACACATACGCCATAGTGACCCATAAATTAATATTTTTTTTAAATTTATTTTTAATTTATAAAATAACTTGAAAACCCAAATCTGTGTAAATTTTTGTCGCGGAATTTTATGGAAAAAGTCTTTATTGAGTTGAATGTGCACCTAACCAGATATAGATAAATCCACGTAACACAGACAGCATTTTCAACAACGTCGCTATGAGATTCGAGTGGTTCTTCTAATTCTGTTTGTCTCTATCAAAGTTGTTTTTCTCAAAAACGGCTCTAAATACGACCTGCAAATTAACCGTTTTCTTTATTTCTGACTTTTTCGTAAAAGATTTAATTGATTTAAAAAAAATGAAATAGCATACATTATTTGTAGATTTAAATTACTTAAAAAGGTGTTTTCATAATTTTAAAAACAATTTTTAATACTTTCTTTTGTTTTTTTTTATAAAACTAATAGCAAAATTAAATTTTATTTAATTAAGGCCCAATTTATTGACTCTCCATTAAACTTAAATCGCCTTTAAAAAAGGGAATTTTAAAATTAAAAACCAATTTCGTTTAATTCAGTCTCTTTTAAGGATTTTTTTGAAGTTTGGCATCATTAACTAATTGAGCATTAAATTTAAAAGTAGTTTTAGAACACCAAATTCGACCTTTTAAGATGGATTTTTAGAGCTAATGGAGGTTTTAAACAGAATTTCTATTTATTCACTCTCCATTAGTGTCAAATGTCATTTCATTTATTTTTTTTATTTGAATTATTATTTTATTTGAAAAATGTCAAATGAGCTAAAAAATTATTAAAAAAACATCACAATTATGAAAAAAGTCCAGACTAGAATTTTTTGTAGGTATACACACATGCATTTGTACCATAAAAAAGAACAAAATTCAAAGAAATTAATGCATTTCTTGTCTACTTCGCACAGGTAATACTAGATCTACTAGATTATATTCTCCACTTCAAAACTAATCATTTTTGAGATGCTGCATAATACATACATAACATTCATAACATTGCAATTGAAGCCATGAGAAGAAGAGATATAAAGCTTACTTCTAAACCAATGACACGAGATGAATGCCGATAACACTTAAATTTAAGTTGTTATTTGACACCGATGGAAAAAATTAAAAATTTGACTTAACTCCTACTTCTTCTCATGGTTTCAATTGTAGGTTGTAGCATTCTTTGGTTACCACTGGTATATCGTAAATCTCTTGCATTTTCTGGCGTTTTCAGCTGCAAAATACTTACGGGTCATAGTTTTTTGGTTTTTCTTCCAATTCAAATTTATTTGATTTGACAAAATTGTAGCTTTTGACAGATTATTTTTCAAACAAAATAAAAAATCCCTAGGATATTTTTAACAGAGTTTTAAATTTAAAGTTTCCATTAAAAGTAAGGACTTTAACTAAAGAAGAGTGAATTAAATGAATTTTTAATGATGTATACTTAAAGGCGACAATAGTTTAACGAGGCCGTTAACTAAAGCCATAAATTTCAAAATTTAATGGAGGCTCAATAAATTGGCCCTAAATGGGAAATTTTTAAAAATATTTACTCAATATTATTTAATTAATATTTCTAATAATAATTGTATTCTTATTTGGTTTTGATAAATGTATGAAATATTTTTTTTTATAAAATATTAATAAGAAAAGATGTTTTTGAAATATAAATTTAATTTTTTTACATAAAGAAAAAAAACTTCAATCTAAAAGCGAGTAAGTGCGGCTGAGATTTAAGATTCTTAAAATTGCTGGAATAAAATTAATTAGCTGATTGAAGACCCTATAAATATGTATAAACAAAACGAATGATGCGTTTTTGTTATAAATTTTTGTTTAGGTAAATATTTAAGTAAGGTTTCTGAGACTTGAGTTTCTGAGATGGAGCCTAAAAATTTAAATTGATGAATTTTAAGTCATATCTTTAAAAATGCCATAGCTATAATTTGTTAGCTTATTTTGGTAAGTTAAAAAATCTGTTAACATAGGTCACTGTTATGGTAACTCAACATAACCTTAGTTCAGTTTTGAAGTTATTTCAGCTAAAGTGCCTCTGTGAAAAAAGTTTGAGCGGCTTGAAACATTCTTACAAAATTTCTCTATATGAAAAAATTGGTACTCACATAGGCACGGGGAAATCGTTACAAGTAATTTTGAAACCTGAACTAAAATAAAAAAAAGTTTGCAAAGCATATTCATGTAAATTGTAGCCTTAGGATATTTAAACTTCTTTAACATGAAATTCTATCCCGAAATCGATTTATCATAAATTAGCCTATAATTTAGCCATAATTTCCATTAATTCACGCACACACACATTTCCAATTAAAAGGATTCTCATGTCCCAATGATTGAGGCCAATTTATTGCAAAACCACAGTCATCTACTTCTATACATATGCCATCGGTCTCATTCAATCGTTCAGTTCAGTTGGTTATAGTTGTTCGCCCATAATACTTATCTGAGCTGTGCAACATCATTCTAAAATTTATGTAAACATCACCACCATCATTACTGCATCATCAATGCAGCAGAACATAATTAGCCAAATGCAATAACAACAGAGCCAACAGAGAACCTTAGTCAAAGAGATACTAATTCATGCTCACGGGTATTTAAAGTCCTCTTTCTCCCCAAACTGTCTGAAGGGCAAACCTAAAAGTCTTCTAGGAGCAGCCATCACACACATATTAACTCTCTTGAGATCTTAAGTGAAATTAATTGTTAGTGATTTTCCGCACCCGATCAATTACCTTAAACCAGAATTTGTATCTCATTCTCCTCAACTTGCATTAAGATAACAACAAGAAGTTTTACCTTCCTTCAATCTATTTGTGCAGCTGATGTGGAGCTATAGAGCAACAAATTCACTTTTTTACCCTCTCGTTGGTAAGTTTGTTGCAAATACCGTAACCGTTTGTATACCCTCAAGGCGTCCGCGTTAATCGCACTGGATAATTTAATCAGCCACACAAATCGGTCCAAAACTCAAGCTCACCCAGACCCAGTCGTCCGTCGCCATCCGAAGAAAACTTCATCCTATAGCTGTTATATAGAGCTTATATAGAGCAGAATATGGATGAATGAAAGACAAACAAGAACGAAGGAGACTATGGTGCCCATGGGCATCAAATTTATGGCTGCAATTAGACTGTGCAATCTTTGATTGCTTCCCATATCACCGACAACGCTGACTATGACTATATACAGACGTCCACACCAGCAGATCCACAAAACATAGCCAGAAGCTATCTTATTCCTTGCAGCTTGCACACACATAATATTTGCATGTTTCAGAGAACTGAGAGAAGTTGTCTCAAAGGAAACTTAATGACGGACAAGGTTTCACTTTGAACCACCAGAAGACCGCTCACTCAAACCTACTATAGATCTCAACCTTATCCCGCCTTCTGTTTATCTAGTTTTGCAAGACTGTAAATAAAGTTTTAGAAGCTTAAGTTTGGTCTGATGACAACAAGTCTTCCAAATGTTATCGCATGCAAATGAAAACGGATGCAATAAAAAATGGCTGAACATCTTCTTAAGATCCGTTTTAAGTGGCAAGTGGCTATACAATGTGTCAACGACAGGTAATAGAAATAGAATTAACAACTTAATTACCTTTTGTGGTTGGCAATAAATTTCTCATTTTTATTGATTTTAGGACAAATTGTTGACTTGTCAGGGATGTTACAAATTTTTTTATTAATTTTTTTTACGAGTTTTTTTTTTAGTAATAATTTGTTTTTACGAGAAATTAATGGATAGCAGATTTTTTTTGTTTGAAGTTTTCACATTTTGTGTGGTTATATCTCTTTTGACAGAAATCTATTCGAACTAAGAATTTAGGTCAAACGTCATTTAGTTTGACGTAAAAAATGTTTGAAAAAATTCTTAGAAACTTAAAACAACACTAAATTAAAATAACACATTTACAAATATAATTTGGTCATTAAAACAAATTTTATTACGATTTTTGGAAAAAGTAACACACAAAAAATGGAGCCCCACAAAATTGAGGTCAATGTACTGTTTAGCTTTGTGTATTGAAATGTTTATGTTTGTTTAAATACGAAAAACATAAGATAAATGTCATGAATCAAGATGAATTTTTTCAGCTTTTTTTTTTGGTTTTCATGTGTAAGCAAACTTGAAACAACTGTAGCTAAATAAATTTTACAGCATAATAGTGGTTGATGGGAATTCAAAGAACTGGAATTGTATGATTTATTTGGTGGATTTTATGTACTTGTGTAGAATTTGATGTAAACATGATGGTTTTCATTAAACCAAAAATACTACATTGACTGGTAATATTTTCAATATTTTGTTTTTCTATTTAAATGGAATTTCGCGGGAAAATATTTTTTTTTCTTTCGGAATCAAAGCATTTTGAAAAGAATGGAATGTTTTTATGTTGAATCAAAATTAAAGATTTCAAAAGAATTTATGTTTTTAATACTTTTTCCAACACTTAATAAAAACATTTCCTTAACAATGTAACCAATGTTTATATTTTTGGGATGGATTTCCATTAAAATTAACTTTGTATTTTTTTTATTTGTATTTGTGAAAAGATTCATAGAATTAATGATTGAGTAAATTTATAGGTTCTCCGATAGCATTAGTTTACAAAATAATAAATTTTTTTTTTACGACAAGTTATACTTTTCGTATAGATTTGAGCCCAGAAAACTCGAAAATCAAATCCAAACAAATTTTTATGGATAAATTTTCGAGATATGATTCTTCAAAATTTTGTGTCGTTGTTTTTCCCAGCATACTTAGTATTCGGGCTTTACCTATCGTGATTAATAAACTATTAATCTGAACAGAAGAACCGCCACCTGAAAGATATATAAATAAGCAAGAAACGCTAGAATAATGTTTCTGGTTAACTCCAAGATGTTTAAGTGCAATGCGTCAAAACATTTTTTTAAAAAATCGATTTTTTAAGGGAAATTTTTGCTAAAAAATCCTAACTGAATGAAAAAAAAAACAAAATTTTTCGAATCCTCATACCTAAATAGTTTTAAATTTTTCTTAAAAAAAAAGTTACAAAGAATAAGACTATTTTTGGGACGATCAAAATTTTCGATTCTTTTTGTTACTTTTTGAGTTTTTGTCTATAACTTGAAAAGCAAGGCGAATTTTAACATTTTTATGAAGCAATATTTTGTAGATAATTTTATATCGATATAGAATTGTAAAAAAACTTAAGAAAAACTATTAGAAAAAGAGAAAAAACTACATTTTTGAAGTTTATACTAAATATCTAGTCTATTTTAATCCTTTGAGCATTTATAGATTTATTGAACATGTAAAGGAGAAAAGAAGATACTTTATCTTTCGACATAATGATCTCAAAAATTAAATACGGCTAAAATTCGAAAAAAATATGGACTTCAAAATCTACTGTTTTTGGTCTTTTTGAACCAATTTTCTTTAACACATTTTACGAGTGGTACAAGTCCATCCTCATGAAATTTTGGTATTTGAAATAAAATGCACTACTAGGGCTTACATTCTTGCTCTTGTGTTAAAAGGACCTCTAATTTTAAAGATTTGTGTGCTAAAAATTAGTTAAAATTATTATAGTCTGAATTTCTTAAAGAACTTAAACTGTTATTTTAAATAGTTCATAATTTTGACCACAAAACGAAGTATTCCAATTGATTTATTGTAAAAAAAGGTTTAAAGAGATTATAAAAATGAATTTTCAAGTATAAAAATTTTCTAACATTTAAAAAAAGTAATTTATCCTATTTTCGTGACTTTTTTTCAATCAAAATTATGATTCTAGGATCATAATTTTGATTTAAAAAAAAGTGTCATTTTTAAGAAAATATTAATCAACTTAAAAGCGAGATTTGGAAAAAACTCACTAACCCATTTTCAAAAAATTGAAAATTTTGTAAAATTTGAATACAACGGTTGCTTAATCAAATTTTTGTTGAAATCGGCTTCAGAAAACAAAAAGAGGTTCTATGACAGGTTAATAATGGTAGGTATTTATAATTTTTTTTAGTGTCAAAAATTGGGTCGTTGCAATCAAAATCGTTAGAACCGATTTTGAAAAAAAAAATCGCTCTTTTGGTTTCAGGTATACGAAGTTTTGTCCCTAAAAAATGTGGGTCTCTGACTGGCGACTAAACTTATATTATGAGGAACAATAAAAAGGGCCTGACCCAAAACAGGAGATAAAATAAACTGATTATTAACAATTACTTCCTCTCAAGATATTAAGTACCCAAACGAATAAAATTTAAAATTCAACTACTCCCTGGGACCCATAAAACAAATTGGTACACAATTTTACCTCATATTTCTATCTCAATGCACTGCAAGACGACAAATATGTTATTTGAAATTCATGTCAAAATTCTTCGTCATCATTATCATCATCACCCAACATCAACCAACCAACATCATCACATCAACAGAGTCAAAAGTCATTCAATTCCCATGTTGCTGACAAATTTGATGAAGCATACGTAATTGACGTTAAACAAATAGAGGAGGTCCTTTGGAATGAAACATAGCCAAGTTATAGAGAACAAGAAGAACGAACACCTTTGCCAAATAACAGTACAAATTGCATCACAAGAAATACCTCAAAATTCTAATTAAATTCCTGATTGGCAAAGACGTTTTCATGCTATTTGCTTTCCATCCTTTTTCCATACCACTGCATCATTTCATCACTATGAAGAAGGATTCGGCTGGAGTGTAAGGATTCCTTCGTTCCACTACAACACACCTTTTTTCGGAAAATTGCTGCCCTAAATGTCCCAACTCAACCATATTGCTTTGTATTGTCCTGAATGGTGATATATGTACCAACTACGAATGTATATTTGTTAAACTCTGCTTGACTAAGGCTACACAAAATACAGGGTAGGTTACGTAATGACGGCCAGGTTACAAATTATTGTTCTATGAAGGAGCAACAACACAACAACACATTTCAGCAAAATTCTAATTACGAATTTCTGACGTTTTGCACAAAATTGATAGTTAAAGGGTGAAGCTATGTTGAGGGGAGACAAGGGGGTGAAGAATTTAGCACAATGTGCATGATATTATCATCAGTTTTACATCACAGAACAATACCCAAGAATTTGCGTGCGCCTTCATTGGTAGAAAAGGAACAATGTCTCCGAGGAGGAAAAAAAAGGGTTGAATGGGCTTTCTATTAGATGGCTGGCACACAGTTAGGCGGAATGTCAATTAACGTTAAATTATGGTCGCTAGCAACACGAAAGGAGAAAGCTCAGGCATTAAGTTCTAGAGGCTTGCCAAAAAAAAGATTAATTGCCTTAAATGCAAAAAGGATGATGAGGACGACGACAATGAGGAGGCCAAAAGAATGGAAAGGAATTCTTTTTTTTTGTCATTTTTGTGCGAAGGCAGATGCGAAGGAAATTTGTGTTTTTTGAAGAAAATTGAAAAATTGATTTTTTCTTCAGAATAAAAAAAAAAAAAACAAGATTGAATTGTTATTAATCGAACAGGCTGGGGTGTTGGGATGTCAAAATTGTCATCGTCTTCACACTCGATATGGATATAAAAGAAACAAGGTCTTTCTTTTTTTTTTGATGATTGATGGTAAATTTTTTTTGAGCGATGACAAATATTTTTATATTTTGATTTTTTCATTAATTCAAATTTTGGAAACCATCTGGTTTCAATTTTGTTGTAAGTCAATCTTTTTTTGGCGGAATATTAAAAAGGTTGTATTGTTGTTATACCTTTTTTGATAGGTTGATAAGGTTTGAGCTTATGTCTTCAAATGAAATGAAGTTATCAATGAAAATATTTAGGTCAGAGGCTCAAAGAAAAATTATGTTTAACTTTTTAGAACGAATTGCAAATACTTCCAAAAAAAAAATATACAACTTCAATCAACTGAAGTTCAAACAACACACACTAACCGGTTAATCTCTGAGTCATTTCACATCGGTACATAGTAACATTGAACGTAGGAAATCAGAAAAAAACAAAAAAACAATTATAAAAAATTGACATAACTTTAAAAATATCATTGGACAGAAAATAAAATGTACGGCTGGGTCGCACGTAGAGAAGCTCTAATGTTAAAGCTTTTTATGAAAAAAATTAGGGAAAAACTATATATGTATTTGACTCTTAACAAATTTCGTAAGTAATGTAAAAAAAATATTAAGTTTGTTTTTATAAAATTACTTAAGCACCGTTTTTAAGCATATTGACCCCAAAAAATACGCCATTTCCTAGAAAAAAATCGTTAAAAAAAAAATAATTTTTTAATATCAAAATTTTCTAATATATTTCCCAAAAATAGTTGATATTCAATTTTTAAGAAAATATTAATAAACACTTAAAAAAAAAATTCAAAAAAACTGATCAACACGTTTTCAGAAAATTGATTTGAAAAAGAAAAATTAAATATATTTTTAAATATCAAAAACTGTATTTTTTTAAATACAATTTTTATAATTTTTATAAATTTTTTTTTTCTTACAAAAATATAGTTTATTAAATTATTTTTTTTTTTATATAAAGGTAGACAGCGAAAGCACACAACATATTTTTATGACAACATTATGTACAATTATATCGTTCGTAAACCAATTTTATACAGTAACTAGGTATAAATGATCTGCTTCGAGTACATTGTTATCAAAAGTTGCACTTCAAAATCTACTTAAACTGATAAAATAAGATACTAAAAAATTAAATCCGTTTATTATAAATTTCTTATCTATAAGTGTGACTTCATACAAAAATTATTACAAAAGTTTCCTTAGGCACTACTTTTTTTTGATAACATTAATGACCTCTTTCTACTTTAAACAAATAATATTTCCGTATCAGTTTTAAACCAAGAATTAATATTAATTAATTTTAATTACTATGTAATAAACAATAATAACTATCTCCCTCAAATGTAAACAATATTCGCAATACATTCAACTTTCAAAAAAAAAAAAAAAAAAATAACCTTTACTATGAACAACAATATAATAATCTAAAATCTGATCATAATTTAATTTTAATTGATAAACTGTATTTGCCTTTAAGCTAACAAGTCTCAAAGTCTCATATTAATAAGATTATTTGTGATTCATCTCAAATTTTTATTGTTTGTTTGTTTGTTTTTGTTACCTATATTTTTTTTTTTGCTAAAAAAAAAACTATAATACCATAATTAATGTTCCTCTGTTGTTTTCACTATAAAAAACTATAAATTAAACAAAAGTTCCCACAAACTTAAATTAAATTGATAACATAAACAAAACATAATAAAAAAAAAAGAAGTCACACAACCGTAGCGGAACTTGCAAATACAAAAAAAAAAAACACAAAAAAAAAATAATAAAAACTATTCCAAGAGAGCTAAATCCAATTATAGTTATTTTTCGTTGACTCAAGTGGATTTTTAACCAGGGGCGTAGTTAACTGAGGAGGTGTAGAAAATCAAAAAAAGTTTTAGACCCTTGTACAAAATGCAGTTTTCAGTTGTAAAAGATCTGAAGAAAAGTTTTTTGGAATCTTAAAAGCTGAAAATAAAAAAAAAAGCAAAGGTTTTTTAGGTAATAGTTAAACAAATTAAGATTTTGGATTTTTTTTTAACTTTATTTTCTTTTTGTGTCGGCCCTAAAACTGATTTGTCAAAAATCTACTCCTAAAAATGTCTGGCGATATTCTTCCCTAAAAACGCACAGTTTTGGAAAACATTCTAGGAATAGTCAAAATTATGAAAAAGCCCCCCCCCTTCTTTCTTCACCTCTACGTCCCTGTCCATCTATTAAATCAAAAGCGATGAGACATCAAAAATAACGACACACACTATTTAAACTTGACCTTTCAGTGGACAGGTGAGCCGAATTATAGTCCAAAAAATCTGAAAACATTGGTTTCCTCTTTTTCTGGTGATTCTGCAAGTTTGTTTTTTGCTACCGACACGTTTTTCGTCGTTTCAGACAAAAAAATATAAAAAAAAACTTTAACAAACAGCCCGCAGTCCATTGACCTTATTTCTCATTTTCACACAATAAAAACGAACTCAAGTGAAAGAGATAAAACACGAATCCTTAATTGGGACAAAAAATAAACAAAGGACGAACAAAAAAAAAAAAAAACAACAAATTCACCAAAAAATACGATGGTATTGTTGTTTTTACTTTTTTTTTTTTTACTGTAACCACCATTGTGCGTTTCGTTAAATTTGCCGTAAATTTCATTAGGGATCTGGGAGCTTGTTGGATCTAGAGAAAAAAGGTTGCTATAAAGAGGCTAAAGGCGCCTCATACCCACCTCTCTAAAATAGCACCATCTGTATAAGCTTGCTGGTGTGCTGTAAGGCGTAATATACGTTGGTTGGTTGTGTTGACACAAAGGGATACTTTTTTTTTATACAGCATGATTCACTATATATCACCATATCGCTACCACCTACACCACTACCACCACAGCGAACCCACTGCTACCAACAACATCCAGCGGTTGAGTAAACATAATTCAAAAGCAAATACCAAAACCAACTCTTGCCATAGCTCTTCTCGAATATTTAAACAATCATACAGAATCCCCAACTCCTCCTGAGCATATTCGGAACTCTGGGTGGTAACAGAAAATAATCCCTTCGCCAGCCGCGTTTCCTTTTTCGGGAGTAAAATTTCATCAAAGTTGTCCCTGCGGAAGAGATTGTACGATGAAAATATCTGTGCGGCAAATCGTGATGATGACGCGCTTGGCTATGATGATGGAGAGAGCACGTGGGTGAAGGTAGGGGAGTTGATTTTACTGCCGGTATCCTTTTGATGTTTGGCATGTAATTCTATTTGCGTTTTTGGTGTTGACACAGGTGAAGGACTCCAGCTAAAGAGGTATTTTGCGTGACGAGTTGATTATACGATAGTCGTAAACTTTATATAAAATGAATAGGACTTTTGTAAAGGACCCATCGCAGGTTTTCCGGGCATTCATATACAATAGGATGAACGGAGTTTTTTTTTTTTTTTTTTTTCTTATTTTTATTTTGATTTTATTGAAAACGAGAATTGAATTGAATTGAATGTGAATGTGAGGAGAGAAAATTAAATACTTGAGAGGTTTGGAGAAAATGAATTGGGGAGACTCATTGGATATAGAGCGAGATAAAATCTAAATGAAATTGTTGAAGGCTTGAATTTGTTAATCCATTGAGTCCATAGGTAAGGGCTTTCAATCTTTTGTGTAAAGTTGATATTGTTTTTGGTTCAATAAAATAGTTCAAAGGCATTTGGAGGTTTTGAATTAATTGGGCTTACTCTTAAAGAATTCAGGTTGCTTCATTAAGCCCTGATTTTTCAATCTTCAGTTAGACTATCAGAACAATTGAATCATTTATTTGCAAAACATGATAAGTCCATGATTTTAAATTTTTCAGGAGAAGAAAAAAACGTTCTATTTTCTTTTGATATGCGTAGAGAACTTTTTAAAAAATATATTCTGTAGAACTCTTGCCTAGCTACAAAATACCGTTTCGTTTTTAGTTTTTGGAGGCATAGCTCAAACGATAAAAAATAAAAACGCTTTTGGACTTATCATATTTTGAAAATAAACGGATGTGAAATTAGTTTTTAAATGGATATGCAATTTTGCTTTTAGCCCCAGTCTATCAAACAATTGTATTTGAGAATAAAATACAATGTCCGGACTAATTATTTAACTTTAAAGTAGCTTTAAACATTAGATTTTCAGCCATTAATCTAATATACCATTTACACAAAAAGAAGCTGTTGTTTATTTTCAAAAGACGATAAGTCCGGGACTTATTCTATTTTTGATACTAAAAAAATATTTAGCGTAGCTGTAAAATCGGATATAGATGGAGTAGATACTTCATATTTTAAAGACAGACGTGGTTATCCCTGGAGTACAAATTTTGTCAAAAAAAACGAATTTTGAAAAAAGTGGACTTATCATGTTTTGCAAATAAATGGTTCAATTAATGTCAATATAAAAAAATATTTATTCATAGGAATAAGCCTTAACTGGGGTTTATCTGGCTATTGAAAAATTGGCGCTAAAAAAAACTTTGTAATTTCCAATTTGGGTTTTGAATGAATTTGGAGCACCCAAAAATATTTTCAATTTGATTTATTTTATTTTTAAATGAGAAAAATTAAAACGTTAGAATCGTTTTTTTTTAACTAATTTCATATATGTACATAAATATTTTTTTTTTTTTTTTTTAACAAAATTAGAATAAATTTGGTATGATTTTTTTTTATCAAAATCAACATTTTGATTTTTTTTAATAAATATTGAAAAAAAAAACTTGAACCATAGAAAATTAAGAATTTGCTTCTATTTTTGAGCTTTTTTTAGATTTATTTTTTAATTTAGTTTGATTTCAATTTTTGCTGAATGAATGAACTTATTATATAAAAAAAAAATAGATTGGGTGATGCCCTAGAGCAGGCTTGTCAAACTCAATGGCATTCACGGGCCAAAATACCAGGATCTAAATTTCTATGGGCCGCAAAAAAAAAGATATTAGAATTTTTATGAAACAGATTTATTTTTATAAAAGAACAAGAACAATATGTAGTAATATTAATGTTTTCTGCCTGACACTGGGCATCTCTTTTCTGTACCATCTTCTCTACTTGTGATGAAAATTTTTTAGAAGTTATTACTTTTAAAACAGACCCAAGGCGTAGATCTGTTATTCTGGATTTAACAGGTGACTCATTTCGATTCATAAGTGAAAACTGCTGCTCGCATCGATGAAGTGCTTCCAAACATACAAATGATTTCATATGCCAATTTTCGAGTGTTCTCAAATCTGCTTGTTAGATACTTGTAAAATTCAGGTATCCCAGCTTCATCGAATTTATATCTTTAAACGGAGCCACACTGGATTTCGATTAGCTCCATTTGCAAATGATTACGTACTGATTCTATATTTATAAACCCGTCTCAAAAAGAGATTAAAAAAGAATGGATTTTTCGGGACAAAGTAGCGAAAATAAAAAAAGCTTGTTTTCAATACAAAAAATGTTTGTTTACCTTTTCACCCATCAAGAACTCATATAAGCTGGAAATTCTCCATTGCGACATAAATAGCAAAAAGTTAAAATCTCTGCAGTGAACATCGTGTTGAAATGGAGAAATTCAAAACAATTTTTTTGGATTCCCCGGTTTGTTCGTGTTCATTAGAGACATTTAAATTTTATTTTATAACTAAAATTAAATGTAAAAATTGAAAATGCAAGTTGTACCTAAATTAAGCTTGGGCCGCACAAATATACGATGTGGGCCGCATGCGGCCCGCGGGCCGCAAGTTTGACATGCCTGCCCTAGAGGGAAAATAGAATTTTGTAAGCACCAACGGTTTTTAACATAGGTACTACCATCATGGAAAAGGTTGTTTTACTAAAAAACCCCTCTAAATATGTGCTGTGCTGTGAATATAAAAAATATTTGTTTGAATTGTGAAAAATGGTGCCTGCCATAAAACCGTTTTCTTGATTTCTGACTTTCTCGTAACCGATTTTTATACAAAAACGTATTCTTATATTTGAAAATTTAAACAAATTTGAAAAAAAAACAACTATTTTTGAATTAAAAAGAAAAAATTGAAAAATTATTTGTTGGAAAATAAATATTTTCAAAAGGTGTCCATGAATTTTTTTTTTTAATTTTTAAGGATTGATACTTTCTTAAGAAATGCATAAACATTTCTGTTTGAAAAATGTTTAAAAATCTGTACACTCAAAAAAATAACAAAATATTTTACAAAAAATCCAAAAATTTAAAATTCGAAAATTATTTGCTTAAAAAAAATTAAATGACGTTCTTGTTTTGGAAATTCAAACAATTAAAAGATGTGGTTTCTTTACTTTAAAAAATCTTTTTGATATTTTTTTTTTACTTTCTTGTATAAAATAATTAATTAAGTTTTAAACTGAAATTACATAGAAAGCAACTTTTAGCACAAGAGCAAGTTGTGCCTCCACGTCCGTCGGTCGTACATTTACTCTTTATTTAGGAATCGCTTCGAAAAAAATTCAATCCATCAATAAAAAAAGTGTATTTATTCAAATAATAACAAAATGCTTAGGAGAAGCATTGAGAAGCGAGTTAAAACGATATAAGAAATTTCAAAATCTAGTACCAATATATTTTTTTGAATAACAAAAAAAAAACATTTATTCAAAGAAAATCAATTTAAAAACTTCTCTTTTTCTAAATGCCAGCATATTTCACATAAAAATATTCCAATTTATTTTCTAAGTACGTATCCTTCTATTAAGAATAACATTAAATATTATATCATTATAATGTGTATCGACAAAAATTTAGTCCTGTTGAAATATCATATCGAATACCCTTTCCTCCCAAAAAAAATTCAACATCCCAAGCCACCTGTGCCACATAAGTACCTTACTCTTGTACCATCACTCACTTATTTACCCTTTCACAAAAAAAAAAAAAAAATAAAAATGGTTTATATAAATCCTCTTTCTCCAAGCAAATCCAACATTATATAGAAGAGAAAGAGAGAGCCTTTTTTAACAAAAATAAGAAGAAAAAAAATCAGAATTGAATTTCAAATTTATATCAATTGAATTTATGCCAAATTAATCTTATCGAATCTCAGTTTAAATTGAATTTCAATCTTTCGACCTTATATTTTGAGATATTTCTTTTGCCATAACAGATGTTATACTGCAGCTGTTGGAAATGCTGATGGTGGTAGTAGAGGTAGAAGGTGCTTCTCCTCCTCCAGTTAAAAGTCCTTTCAACCGAAGAACGGTTAATTTATTTTTTTTTCTTCTTTATTTTATTCTGTTTGTATAAAAATATCGATTTAAATCGAAAGTTAACCACACATATGCCATATGCGATGCTCTCGCTCAACTCAAAGAAGTAGCCTTATGTTTGGCCCAAAGGACCATTTTTTTTTTTTCTATATTCTACAATTTTTGGTTGGTCATGGTAGATTGCTCTTTTTCTCTCTGTGTGGAAAAAAGGTCCTTTTTAAAAGAAGGAAATATTTTTTTTTTTTAACTGTGTTCAATTCCTATGTTGTGGGAAATAATCGTTTTATTATTGGTTTTGGTTTTTCCATGTTTTTTTTTATTTATTTTTTTTTTTTTTGTGTTCGTACATCGCAGGGATGTGCTTACATATTTTTTGTGTGTCAGACAGGTTTAAATTCCGGGAACTCTTTTTTTTTTTTTGTTATATATTTTCTCTGTTGCTTCCTTCTTCATCCTGTGTGAAAGTGGTATAGGATAAAGGGTTTTTTGTTCGAATTTTCTCTTGCGGTAAATTTTACTATCGATTTCGGGCTTTTAAATAGCGTTTAATGGGCTTGTGGTGAGATTTATTTTCTTTCCATTTTCTGCCTAAGGATTTATTATAAACGGATGGAGATATTTTTTATTTTTTTTAGGTATATTCAATTAAATTGAAAATAAAAAACTACTTAAGGACACATCCAAAACGTTTAGAAAAACATCAGAAACATACATCATTCTGGGTTTTATAATCAATTTAATAAAAAGGATAAGGATAAGGATAAAGCTTATACATAGAAATAACATCCCTGGACGATTATGACTAATTAAAATACAAGGACTGTGTTTTGTGTGACAGGATGTACAAACGATGAGCTCCCTCTAAATGTACATCATCTTTTTGGTTGAATTTTGTCTTTGTGTTGTGTCATGTTCGTCTTTTTGTGAGGTTTCTCTCTATTCAATTTTTGAAGGATGCAAGAAAATATCATCTCGTTCTTCTTCTTAAGACAGAAGACATAGAGAGTGTGTATTATCCTTTGTACGAATGTTGTTTACCCATAATATTATGCAAATGATGGAATAATAATGCTAATTTCTTCGTCATTTTGTGTGTTATTTCTGAAGAGATAGATAAAGTGAGGTAAAGGGAAAGAAGACAGAGAAATATAGTCGTAGAAAAGGAGACATAACTTTCAAATTTGGATTTTAGCATTTAGCTGTTATACTATAGTTATATAGAAAATTTGCTTCACTTTTCTCAAGGCTTAAGGATATAAGATAAAAGGGAAGAAGATATTATTATAATTGTGTTCATTATAGTAAAAGTCTTTTTCTATGGAATTCATTATTTTTAGTCCTTTAATAGTATAGAAAATGTTATTAAAATATTTTTTGGTTGCAAAAATATCAAGTCGGATATGGTCCAAAAGCTGAAGCTGGGTTATAGAGAGAGGGAGGATTTAGTCTATTAAATAATTGTCTTTCTGTAGAAAGCTTAGATAATGTTTAGATAATGTAAGCAGATGTTTTGGATGAAATTAATTAAGATGCAGAAATTTATTTACAGAAGAGAAAGCAAAGCTTTGTAAATGGCATTTTAGAAGTTGATGAAATAGGGATTTAAAAAGCTTAATCTTGAGATATAAATATTTTACCAAGAAGATATAATTTCAAAAGGTTTTAATTATGAGGTACTTTTCGAGATTTGGAGTCTAATTATGGTCAAGTTAGTAGCCAAAGGGTTGGGGTCGAAATTCTGTATGTTGCAAAATTCTGTATTCAAAATACTGTATGCCAAAATACTGTATGTCAAAATTCTGTATGTGCAAAATGCTGTAGGAACAAAATTCTGAAAGTCAAAATTCTGTATAGCAAAATTCTGGTTGGTTAAAATACTGTATTTCAAAATTCTGTACATCAAAATTCTGTAAATCAAAATTCTGTAAAAATGCTGTAAAAAAATATCGTTTTGATAATGTAAAAAAGTGCCCGCGCACTTTTTTACATTATCAAACCGATATTTTTTTACAGCATTTTTACAGAATTTTGATATAGTATTTTGATATAGTATTTTGCCGTACAGAATTTTACAAAACAGAATTTTGCATGTCAGTATTTTGTTGATACAGTATTTTGACGTACAGAATTTTGTATTTACAGTATAATGACGTACAGAATTATGGTATTACAGTATTTTGACCCCACAGAATTTTGTCGTACAGAATTTTGACAAGCAGAATTATGACCCGCTCCCGTAGCCAAATTCTATTTATAGTATGATGCTAATTTATATCAATTATAATGATGTAAGTAGATTGTGAGTTAAAAAAATATTAAATTTCCTAAATTGTGTAACATCAACGTCATAAAAGTTACAACAAAAGAAGTTATAGTTTTTTCGCAGAAAGTATCATTTAATTGAATCAAGGTTAAAAAAAAACATCATTTAAAATTTAAAAAAATGTTTAAAAATGTTTATTGCAAAAAAAAACAAAAATAAAATGCACGAACATTTGGGTCACACGAACTTACTCTTAGGGTTCAAGGACTTTTTAAATAGAAATTTAGTAAAAGTAATTATTTTAGGTATATAAAAAATAAAATTAAAAAAAAAATAAAAATCGTTTCAAGTATGCAATTTCATTTGTTTTATTAAGATGTATTTTTAGAAAAAAAAATTCAAGATCGTTAAAATCGTATTTTTTTAAACTAATTTTTTATAGATTATTTTTTGGAAAAAAAGTTTTAAAATAAAATTGGTATGCCATTTTGTAGAAATCATTTATCGACATCTAAAACAAAAATTTCAAATATATTTAATGTCCCGTTTTCGAAAATTTGATTTTTCAAAAAAAAAAAAAATAAATTTCAAAATTTTTTTAAAATTCCAAAAATTAATTTTTTCAAAATTTTATTTTTAGCTTATATGTATATTTTTTTTCAATGGAGAAATTTTTTTATTTAAAATAATTTTTTTAATGCAAAATTTTTTAAGTTGCAATCAATATTTTTGTAATGCACATATTTTTTCAGTTGCAATACAAATTGATTTTTAATGTTAATTATTTTTTGCAATAAATAGTTTTTAATGCATACAAAAATTATGAATTAAATTCTGTTACGAAGTAGCTGAAAAAAGGCTGATGTAAAATAAAAGGATAGCAAATTACCAACAATGTATGTCTCACCAATTTATTATTATGCAGTCTTGGAGCCAAAAATCGCCAATTTCAAAAATTGTTCTTAAAAACTCATAGTATGTATTTTGTATCATTTTTTAAATTTTGTTTTCAATTTTTTTTTTTTTTTTTTCAAACTTTAAATTAAATTAGATTTATTATAATATAAACAAAAACTATAAGGTTTAATGGAATAAACGCATTTGTCTCATCATGATCAATAATATCTAGAATACTAGCTGTGTTTAATTTTCCTCGTGATCCAGAACAGAAACATAATTATGAATAATATGGAAGTAGGTAAATTCATAATTGCGCTATTCAGCAAGATGTCAGATTCTACTTCGAAGAAGTTTAGTTAAACTTCGAAGACTTTTAAGGTGCCATCATAATAAAATATAAATAAATCAAGTTCTTTTATTATAAAAGTTTTAAATTTTGAAAGAGCCAAAAATCGCCAAAATGAAAACTTAAGGAGCCAAATTTTGATAAATCGGAAATCAGAATTTGAAGTAGCCGGAGAAAACTTGAAGGAGCCGGTTTGGCTCTAAATAGCCGGTCCTGGCAACACTGATTATGCACGACTTATAGCTTTTTCTTAAAAAAATACATTGTACCAATTTTAGTACCTAACTTGAATTTGTACCAAACAACATCACTCTCGGTATTACGTTTAAAAGACTTTTTTAATTCATTAACTCCTTCTTAGTACCTCGTTTTGTTATTCCTAACACTGTAGGCTATTCGACATGTCATCGTAAAAAAAAATCTGGGATGAAAAAATGACATCTGTCAAAAAGCTGAAAAAGTGCCTTGTAATGAGAGGCCTATCTCATATCTCATTATTGACAAATTTTACATTTTTATAGAACTTCCATCATTTTTGACAGCTTACTGTTGTCCATCCAATCTCTTTCGTCACTAAGCCTCAGGATAAATTTCATTTAAAACCAAAAATTTTATCTCAATCTTGTTTTCATTTAGCGTTGGCGAAAATTTGATGTCATTAAACTAAAAACAAAAATAACTAAAATATTTAAAAAGGTGTATCTCATCAGTGTCAACATTTTTGTCATTTTGTCAGATTGATGAAGAGCCCATAAAAATAATATAATAATTCGTCAAAGGTGTTAATTGAGCTAAAAAAAATCTTATCTAAAAAAACACAACATCAAAAAAACTAACTGACAGATGAGGACAGAAAGACAGACAACCGGCGACTTTTAACCTAGTTATCGAATTGATAAGTGTTTCGGTGTGAGATATAAACATTTTTATTTGTCAAAATGTTTAAAAGAGACAAGACACACAATTAAAGACTGTGACGTTGCTTTTTGGTATGGCATCAACCGAAAATTTATCATAAATTAATTCGTCTTAATATTATTTAGATTTTCTTTATTTGTTTTTATTTTTAAATATTAAAAAAAAAAAAAAAAATAATAATACAAAAGGTAGACATTTATTATGCTTTTAAAGAAATTTAAGCCGAAATAATGGATTTTGAATTTTTTATTATATTTTTTTTTTTTTTGTATTCAAGTGGGCGATAAGCGGTATGTTAAATTAAAAAAAAAAAATTGAAACTCGAGAAAGAAAAATTATATTTTAATGACGCCAAAAATAATATTATTACCTCTCTTTTGCTCGTATTGTATTCAAAAAGATTAACACCTGCGCGTGAATAATATGCGATGATGGTACTTATTTCTTGGAAATTCTTCACACTCGAAAATTTTGTAAGAGATAATTTATTATTCACCATGTTAATCAGAAGACCAATTTTAAAGAGAAGAAGTAGGTTTGAATTGTATCTATGGTTGTCGATGTAATAAGAAATTTGAGATCCAAATAAGGAGCTTTGCTGCGAATTTTATTTAAGGTTTCTAATATTTGATAAATGATGCGTGTCGAAATTGTTCTTTTCTTTTGAATTTGAATCTTTTTTGAAATAAGATATTATTCGAGGGCTTTTTAATGGATCTCAATTTGTCTATTGAGAGAGGTGATAAATCACTTCAAATTTGAAGAATAGAATTATTGCTAATTTTTTTTTTTTTTTTTTTGTTTGAAAGTGATTTTCCATTCAACATTTTAATTGAACTTTTGAGTGAATCAACAAGATTTGCAGACAAATAATATCTTCGTGGGTATCTACCAGAAGAGTTTGCTCCAAAACCTTTTATGTTTTCAAAAAAAAAAAGAGCGGTGGGGTACATTTGACCTCGTCACGCTTATTTTGTTATATATTCATATTTGCATATCTGCCTCCGAATTTAGAAAAACGCATATTTGGATGCAAATAACTCAGCAACCAGACCGCGAAAAAACTTATGGTTTTCAGTTATGAATAGAGTCTTAAGATATCTTTCATTTGAAACTGCATTTTTTTTAGTAAGGGGTAACCCTTGGATTTTTTTTTGAAAGTCAAAAAAAAAAAAAACTTGCAATTTTTAACTCTTAACTCACATCTTTAATTCAAAACCTGTTTCAAGACTTTGGTAAAAAATATAGGCTTCAGAATGTAAGAAAAAGGAAAAAAAGTTCCGTTGAAATTATCTCAGGAACCATCAGACCTCCAAGAAATGTTTGGTTTTCAGTTATGAATAGTTTTTAAAGAGACCTTTATTTTGATATCTCACTCGATGAAATCTGACAAAATTTTTGAAAATGCATTTTTTTGGCAAGGGGTTAACCTTGATATTTTCTTGAAAATAAAAAAAAAAATGTTAAATTTGTTTTACCTAAATGCATGGGCTTGTTCAATCTGAACTCATATCTGAAAACCAAAACTTTTTTTTACACTTTGGTCAAAAGATATCTGTCTCCGAATGTAGGAAAACAAATGCTTGTATGCTTACCTATAACTCAGCAACCATATTTCAAAAAAAAAAAAAAAAAAAAAAAATGCTTTTCAGTTAGGTATGAATAGAGTTTAAAGAGATCGTTCTTTTGTCTCAGTCGATGAATTTGGTGAACATTTTTGAAAATCCATTTTTTTTTTATTGATTTTTTCTCGAAAATCCAAAAAAAAAAAATTGCAATTTTTAACCTGAATTCATAAGTATATTCATTTTGAACTCATATCTTTAATTCAAAACCGGTTGCAAGACTTTGGTGAAAAGATATAGCTATGGTTCGGAATGTAAGAAATAGAAAGAAAAAAATATATTTGGTTGGAATTATCTCAGGAACCAGACCTCCAAAAAAAGTTTGGTTTTCAGTTATAAATAGTGTTTAAAAATACCTTTCTTCTGATATCTCACTGGAAGAATTTGGGGGATTTTTTTTTATTTTTTTTCTCGAAAATCAAAAAAAAAATAAATTTATAATTTTTTATCGTGAATTTCTAGGCCTGTTGGTTATGAACTCATATCCTTAATTCAAAACCTGTTTCTTTCTTTTTGACTTTGGTCAAAATATATAGGCTTCGAAAAAAGTAAAAAAAGGAAGAAAAAGAAAGAAAAAAAATGTTTGGTTTGAAATATCTCACGAACTAGACTTGCAAGAAACTTATAGTTGCCAGCTATGAATAGAACTTAAAAAGACCTTTCTTATGACATCTCACTTGATTAAGAGGAAACAAATTATTCTGTCCCGAGGCCCAGAGAGCTCAACGTACACCTCAAATATAGTCAGTTTGAAGGTACATTTTTTCATGTTTTTTTTTTTCAATTTTTAGATAACTTTCCAATGAAATTAATCTTCAAGACCTCAATATTTTGTAAATATTTTTCAAAAAATAATCTATTTTGTTGTAACTTTTGTGACGATTATGTAAAACAAATTAGGAAATTTAACCCTTTCGGACCCAGCGTTACTCTCATGTAACATTTTTTTAAAAATTCGTAAAAAATATTAAATTAAACAATTTTGTAGGTTTTGATGGCTTAATTGAAAGATAATAATGCCTAGTTACTGGATTATTACAAAAAGTTAGTGTAATATCATACCTTTAATTTTTTTTCTATAGAAAAAGGGACTGAAATTCACATTTTATTTTTTTTTTTGCAAAAAATTTTTTTTTTAAATATGGTCATAATTTTGAAAAAAAGATATAAAAAATGTTAATGCAGAAAGTGTTTTCTTTTTTTGCTTAGAAGAAGTAGCATACATTATAGTTTCATAAAAAGTTATTTTCTCAGTTCTCCGACTTTTTTTGGTGGTCATAGGCAGTACATGTTACTTACATTGAACATGAGAATAACACATTAGTTTTGCTATTTATTATTTTGGAAAATAACTTTTTGCTATTCATATTTCTTAGTTGTGATGTTTTTGACCCGATAATACCGAAAAAACATTTTTTAGTATCGATTTTCATAGCTTGGGTTCGAAAGGGTTAATATTTTTTGAAATCCTTTTCCTACATGTTTACCCAACTCACCTATAAACCATAATGGAAAATATCCTTGCTCATAAATGTACGCTTCTAACCTATCCATCAGCTAGGTGTGTGTTAAAAAGAAAGTCCAATCTACAAAACTACGTTATACCTAAACCAATACTCTAAGGAATTTAACCCAACCTAATCAATATATTTTCTGACCAAAAGTATTCTTCCCACATTCTTGTGGGCTTGGCAAGGAAACAAAAAAGGAATGAGACGAAATTCAATATGGTTTCTAAAGTGTTTCTACAGGCAAGTGAAATCCAGCACCTTGAGGTGTTAAGTCCACTTAATCAAAACTTCTATACATCTAGGAGTTCTCTGTGATGTGGTTATGTTTTTTTTTTTTTTGCCTATGCTCAACTTAACCTCTCAATCAATCAACATCTAACATTTTCGATGAACCTCCCTTTTTTTTCCGTCATTTTTGTCATTATCATAAGTGTTCACATACATTTTTATGCATGTCATGTGACCAAACACACGTGAGTTTATCTACCTTTCCTATTTATGAAGCCCCATCTGAAGTATTGGCCATTATTATGTGAAAGTATGATGGAGTGACGTCTTCTTACATACACAGTCACTATTGCTATAACAGCTGCGAGCGCCATCATCGTTATCATCGCAATCATTGCCATGACCATCCTATCCTCTTGTCAGCATAAATAACGCACATGACCGCACTTTGGACATTTCGACCCTTACAAATTTATCTCAAGTTCGTTTGCTGCTAGTTTGTTAGAAGAAATTATTTATTCAAAACTTTCCTCTAACAAAATCAAGAAATTGAATGAAATAGGGGAAAAGTTCGAATTTAAATAATGGAATAGATTTTTTGCAATCATAAAAATAAGTATGATAATTGGAGAAGATAGTGTAACGAGAATGGTCCTTTTTTAAACATCATCATCAAGAAGTCGATAAAGACTTCGACTCTAGTTAAGAATATCATTTTTATTACATTTTAATTTTGTGACAATAAGTTTGGTGTGATTTATCATTGAATTTTGACACTTGGAAATTTTTGCTTCAACCAACTTTCTTCATGGAATGAACGACGACTTTATTGACAAAAAAAATTTAGATACTATAGATGATGGCGCCTAAAGTGAAAAAAAAAAAACAAATAAAAATGTCACCTACTTGTGGTTTAATTTATGGGATTTCTTAATTTAAATAAATTTATTTTTGATTGCTTTAAGTGGCTCGAGGTTGAATCCTGATTTGATTGTTTTTCTTTTTTTTTTTTGAAGTGAAAACTTCTTTAGTATCGTAGTGATTTGAAACAAGATGAAACGAAAACGCGACACGACTTCAACTTGTTATAACTTTTTTGTTTTAATAGATAGATGTGTGAAATTTGTACTGTAGATAGGTAATTAAATAAATTATAATTGTACAAAATTTTAATTAATTTCATATTCAAAATTCGGAGATAACGGTAAAAAGATGTTCTTTTCCAACACACGTTATATCTTTTGATCTAGTGCACATACAAATTTGATTTAACTTTAATACGCATTCTGATAACATAACCTTTTATTTGATATATCACACATAACGTTACGTTCTCTACAAGTTACACAATCTTAAATTGAAAAAAAAAAAATTAAAAATACCTCAAAACACCTGTGGAGATCTGTTGGCGATGAACAGCTACCAGTGTAGGAAGTACCGTAATCTCAGTCTGGAAATTCGACATGGTTGACTTTAAAAAATTCTAACTTCTCTTGTAGACATCTTTGAAATAAGATTTATACATCAATTATATTATAGCATGAGAACATAAAAATAATTTTTTTTTTTGCTTTTTTTATGAAATTTCATCGAGTTTAAAAAATTCTAGCTCTTTTTGTAGATGTCTCAAAGGCCTGATCGATATATATATTTTGAGCTAAGACAAATAGACCAGTGAATGTTACAATGTTACATATCAATGTTACATAAAATCTTACGTTTTTTGAGTAATTAAAGTGTAAATTTGAATAAATAGGCCAAAATTGTAAACAATGATAAAAATTTTTTTTCGAATTCAAGCTTTTTTCATTTTTTGAATTTTACGAGAACATGTTCTATAGTATACTAATGTAAATTTTTTTTTACACCATCAGAAAACAGACATTTTAACGAAGGAAATTCCCACCGACTTTTTGAAAAAAGCTGATATTTTGACACGTGAATTTTCAATTGAAAATTAGGGTGTTTTTTTGGTATTAAGTCAAAATGAGTTAAACAAATCAATATTTTAAATCAAATAAATTACAGTGTGTTTGAGACATAATAAGGTAAGTTTTCACCAAATTTCGTAGAAAAATTTTTGTTTTTGAAAAAGATAAAAATAAAAAACCAAAAACTCGGTTTTTTGAATTTTTCACATACATTTGGAGGTTATGTGAAAAAATTGTTGATACAAAAGTTGTAGATCTTTTTATTACCTACAACTTTGCCATACAACTTTTTTCTATAGGATTTGTAGTTTTGCCGGAAATCCAAATATACCATTTTTTACCATTAAAAACTCAACCCACGGACTTCCCGAACTCGGCTCGCCCGTAATTTATTTTTCCTTTGATTTTCATCATATTCACCTCCTTTTCCAATGGGTTTCATTCTACTATGATTTTTTTTGGTTTCAAAAATTATCGACCCTGGTCTAAAAAAGCTTTCAGATGATATAAAATTTATATAGGTTGTCATATAAAAAACATGGATTTGAAGGTGATAGAATAAAAATAGGTAGATTTTTTCTATATTTTTCAAGAAAAATGATTTTTTAAGGTTTCACTTCTACCACGTGTGAATTGCACACATGATTTTTTTTTTTTTCTATGAGGCTAATTTGAACTGATTTCTACTTTTTAGTAACATATCGTACTTCTTAGGGCTTTTTATGAATATATTATTGTTCAATTTTTGGAAAATAGAACACAATAATAAAGCTAGTGAATTTTTAGTAAGAAACTGTTGATACAATAGTATCATTACAGCCTTCAAAATGTATCAGAACTTCAGGGAGTGAAAAAAGTGTCTATATCTAGTAAAAAGTCCTCATTAAAAAGTCTTCATAATGTATGAGAAATTTAGGGTCTGAAAAGTGTGTCTTCATGGAGTTAAAAGTCTTCATTAAAAAGTCTTCATAATGAATGAGATCTTTAGGGTCTGAAAAGTGTGTTTTCATAGAGTTAAAAGTCCTCATTAAAAAGTCTTCATAATGTATGAGAACTTTAGGGTCTGAAAAGTGTATCTTCATGGAGTTAAAAGTCTTCATTAAAAAGTCTTCATAATGTATGAGAACTTTAGGGTCTGAAAAGTGTGTCTTCATGGAGTTAAAAGTCTTCATTAAAAAGTCTTCATAATGTATGAGAACTTTAGGGTCTGAAAAGTGTGTCTTCATGGAGTTAAAAGTCTTCATTAAAAAGTCTTCATAATGAATGAGATCTTTAGGGTCTGAAAAGTGTGTCTTCATGGAGTTAAAAGTCTTCATTAAAAAGTCTTCATAATGTATGAGAACTTTAGGGTCTGAAAAGTGTGTCTTCATGGAGTTAAAAGTCTTCATTAAAAAGTCTTCATAATGAATGAGATCTTTAGGGTCTGAAAAGTGTGTCTTCATGGAGTTAAAAGTCCTCATTAAAAAGTCTTCATAATGTATAAGAACTTTAGCGTCTGAAATGTTTGTCTTCATGAAGTTAAAAGTCTTCATTAAAAAGTCTTCATAATGTATGAGAACTTTAGGGTCTGAAAAGTGTGTCTTCATGGAGTTAAAAGTCTTCATTAAAAAATCTCAATATTGTATGCCAACTTTAGGGTCTGAAAAGTGTGTCTTCGTAGAGTTAAAAGTTCTAATTAAAAGTCTTCATAATGTATGAGAACTTTAGGGTCTGAAAAGTGTGGCTTCATGGATCTAATGGTCCTCATTAAAAAGTCTTCATAATGTATGAGAACACAAGGGTCTGAAAAGTATGTCTTCATGGAGTTAAAAGTCCTCATTAAAAAGTCTTCATAATGTATAAGAACTTTAGCGTCTGAAATGTTTGTCTTCATGAAGTTAAAAGTCTTCATTAAAAAGTCTTCATAATGTATGAGAACTTTAGGGTCTGAAAAGTGTGTCTTCATGGAGTTAAAAGTCTTCATTAAAAAATCTCAATATTGTATGCCAACTTTAGGGTCTGAAAAGTGTGTCTTCGTAGAGTTAAAAGTTCTAATTAAAAGTCTTCATAATGTATGAGAACTTTAGGGTCTGAAAAGTGTGGCTTCATGGATCTAATGGTCCTCATTAAAAAGTCTTCATAATGTATGAGAACTTTAGGGTCTGAAAAGTGTGTCTTCATGGAGTTAAAAGTCTTCATTAAAAAGTCTTCATAATGAATGAGATCTTTAGGGTCTGAAAAGTGTGTCTTCATGGAGTTAAAAGTCCTCATTAAAAAGTCTTCATAATGTATAAGAACTTTAGCGTCTGAAATGTTTGTCTTCATGAAGTTAAAAGTCTTCATTAAAAAGTCTTCATAATGTATGAGAACTTTAGGGTCTGAAAAGTGTGTCTTCATGGAGTTAAAAGTCTTCATTAAAAAATCTCAATATTGTATGCCAACTTTAGGGTCTGAAAAGTGTGTCTTCGTAGAGTTAAAAGTTCTAATTAAAAGTCTTCATAATGTATGAGAACTTTAGGGTCTGAAAAGTGTGGCTTCATGGATCTAATGGTCCTCATTAAAAAGTCTTCATAATGTATGAGAACACAAGGGTCTGAAAAGTATGTCTTCATGGAGTTAAAAGTCCTTATAAAAAAGTCTTCATAATGTATGAGAACTTTAGGGTCTGAAAAGTGTGACTTCATGGAGTAAAAAGTCCTCATTATAAGTCTTTGTATTTAAAAAAAATTCCATGGAGTGAAAAGTGTGACTTTTATCAATTTAAAAGCAAGAACAGTAAACCCATTCGCATCCCTTAAAGTTGTTGGTTGATTTCATTTATGCACATTCATTTTGTTTTCCCTCCTCAATAATTTAATTTTTTTTTTTTTGCTGTCCAAATTTGATTGACAATTCGTATGACCTACTGATGAAGAATCAATAATTGAACAGCTTTCCGAATGCATTGAAATTAAATTTAGATTGGAAATTTTCTAAAAATACCGATGATGTATAGGATTTATATATATACTCTCTGGTTGATGTTATAACATCACTTTGGCATACTGCAACCCTTTTGGGAGGTTACAAAAAAATAAAAGATTGAATCAATATCGATTGCAAAATCGACAGACTGCAAGGTCAATTGGGGTATTTTGTTTTGTCGTTGGCTCCATTGCAATTAAATGACAAAAATATCAGCAAGAGAGAATTCAAGGTTTGGATTTTTTTTTTTTTTTTTTTGATTTTTTTGTTCAATTTGGACGCATTTCAATTAGATATTAATTATGTTTTTTGGTATTTCTTTTTTTTAATGATGTTGTTAAAAATAGCTTTGAAGTAAATTTGGAATACGAAAAAAGGATTGATTTTAATTGATAGAAGCTGCATTTTTAATATTGTTTGGTTATTCATTTTTAAAAGTCAAAAGTTTTTCTACGGAAATTATGTTAATAAATTTAAGTACACAGGACTTTATACTTCAAAAAAGCATTTCCAAGAAAAATTGTTTATTTTTCAAACTAGGTAAAACTGCAAATGATGATCCTTTAACTACTTAGGTAAAAAATTTCTTAGAAAACATAAATTTGAGGAACAAAATTATAAATTCACAGAAATGTAAATTTTAAGTCCGTCCTCACAAAAATATTACATAAAAACTCTGCAAACACTCATAACACTCGTACAGGATGTTTTCCCACAAAGGTCAGTGAATAAATTTACATTCAAATGTTTTCTGCAGGCCAACATGACCCCAAAAAACAAAACTATATTTTAAAGGTCAACCTCAGCACTATTATATCCTTTTGCTATTCTTTAATATTCTTTCCAACAGTTTATTCCAATTCATCCTTTTTAACATACACATACCATAGCATAGCCGGACATATTTTATTTTTTTTTTTGTTTTTGTTCCTCTCCTTTCAACTCTAATAAAATTGATTTTTATTTCAACCACGTTTCTCATGGTACAAGGACACACCAAAATGAAATCGAATTGCATTGAATGCTACCAACAACAAAAAAAAAGAATAATAATAAAAATAAAATAATAATAATTGTAAGAGAAAAAAGAAAGTAAAACAAAAAATATGAGTAAAATAAAAAACTTGAATGAAAATAAAACCATTTTTCATTCCCTGCAATATCTCGAGTATTTTATGGTCAACCCGAAGGATGCGAAAAAATACTCTTTTGTATAGTATAAAAATGACTGCAGATATGAGAGTCGTTTTGTGTGGCAGTATTAACAAATGTCCTGCCTGATGTCCTGCATTCTTTCTTACTCTCTTCGGTATCCTAGTTGAGTTGAAGTAAAAAAAAAAACAGAAAAAAAACAGAAAATTTAATGTAAAAGTTGAACAGGAGAGAGTTATAACCGAATCAATTGCGAGATGACCTGGAAAATATGAAACGTGATCGAAAAGTTTTTTTTTCTACATTTTTTCTTTTATTTCTTTATTTTATTTTATTTGCCTTAAATGTCCTGTTCATGGCCCTTTATTTCTAAAGGGATTTTTCTTTATTTTTTATTTCTTTTGACTTGTTGTGATTTGGTACAAGTTTGTCGACATCTTTGTCGAGATGGAGAAAAATAGAAGAAAGAGAAAAATGAACCAGACCAATAATGTTGGCAAGAAAAAAAAAGCAAAGAATTGCAATGGAGATTGTAAAAATGGTTTTTCCATCGCAATGCTTACCAGAGTTATAGTGACTCTTATTCAATGTAATGACAAGCCAGGTAATTTTGATCTTGTAATGGTACTTTTAAAGTAGTTGTGTAGAATTACTTAACTGTACCTATTGGTATTTTTTAGTAATTGTCATTGAATCAAAAATATTGTATTGGTTTGAAATGTTAGGTTTATTTATTTTGTTCAGAATATTCTAGAATGGTCAGCAGTGAAAAATGAAAAAAAAAAAAGCTCGTTACATTTAAAGAATCAAAACTTAACGATTGATGATAATAATTAAATCAAGGTGAATTTTGTTTTTAGTCAACAAGCTTCTGCAATTTAATTTAGTGATATAAAAATTAAGGCATTTTTATAAAGTAATAGTAACTAAGATTCAAATATATGCATAAATAAAGAAAATTGAATATTAAAATAAATGAACTGAACAAGTAAGACTAACTTTTTATTTCTTTTATTTTTCAGGTAATTTCAACTTCTGCTGATATGGATTCAAATAAAAAAAACTTTTAAGTAGGTATATGTAAAGAAAGTTAATTATTTTGTATTATTTAAGATAAAATACCTTGTTAAAGATTCTGAAAGAAATAAAATAAAATACCAGAGTAAAAATGGAAGTCCCCCGGATGGTTTTTTGAGCGCCGCACCATGATCTAAAATTTTTATTCCGCTGCAAAACCACCGCACAGTGGATACCTTGTATGGGAGACCCGAAATTTGGCCACACTTATGTCCACCCATTGCCAAGCCTTCTAAAAAAAAATGACATTAAAAAAACTGAAAACTAGTTCTTGTTTAGTTGGAAATTTTACGTACATAGATCACGGAGAAACACCAAATTTTACCTAAAAATTAATGATTGCGCGTCATAAAACATTTCAATTTTATTTTTAAATGTGTACACAAAATCAATTTAAAATATTAATTCCAATTTTTGTTATACATTTTATAATAAGTGAAACCCTCTTAACCCTAAATATTAAAAATTATATTTTTTTCTCTTTTAACCTATCGGGTTTTTTTTTTTTTTTTGGATTTTAGGAAAATGTCTAAAAGCAAATATTAAATATAGCTCGTTCTTTGAAAGCAGCAACCTATTTACACTTTTAATTGTGACCTCTTAATGTGGGAATAAATGAATAAATAATGAAAATACAATTTTTTTAAGAAATACGTCATTTTTTGAGATATTAGAAGTTCAAGATTAATTTTTATCTTCATAACGTGATATTTTTTAACTCGGATTTAATTTAAAATATTAAAACCTTTAGAAATGTATATTTTTGTTATACTCAGTTTTATTGAACATTGAAATTTTTTATTTCATCATGTTTTTTAATATTTACTTTTAAACATAGTTGGCAAACTTAAACCCAAAAACATTCAATTTTTGTATGAACAATTCATAGGAGCAATGTTAAAATTTTACTTATTAAAAAAAAAATAAGAGGTCAAAAACTGTATTTTACTAATTTGACACTTTTTAGATTTTGTTTTCAAAATCCATGATCTTATTCCAAGATTTAAGACCTTTTCGATATGAATTAAAGTACATTTCTGGCTTCTATAATGCTTTGAAAAAAAAAAAATATATTTAAACGCTTTTTCTGTCCGCCATTTTCTAGCCGATACTCCGTACTAAAACCTTTCAGTGTACTGTACATGACTTTTTGTTAAGAAATAGCCATTCAAATGAATTTTGACACCAAAAAGTAGCAAAGACACCACTGTGCAAAACTTTTTTTTTAGTTTAAAAATTCAATTTCTAGTTTTACTCGGGTATTAAATAGTATAGGTCGTTTCAAATCAAAAGTCCTGACTCAGAGTTTATTTTCTCCCTTCCAATAAAATTGAGAACAAAAAAAACAAAAAACTCAATTTTATTGGCTCATTGCGACAAATCAACTCAAAAATAACAACAAATCATGCTTGTTTGAATGAAAGAAATGCTAGAGAAAAAAATAAGCAAATGAAAAATCTGAATTTGTTTATTTATGATTTCTATGGTGACGACTCCAAAATAATTGAAAAATAAAAATAAGATATTTACTGCGCGATTATACAAATGAAAAGATGTGAATAGAATTTTAAGTTATGAATTGCTATCATTTAAACTGGACATTTCTGGTCCATATTCACCTAGTCCTATAATAATATCTTCGGCAAAGTTATCCCAACTGCCTTCAAATGATAAATAATTAAATAATTGTATGTTTTTATGTATTGCCCGCAGATATGGAGTGATGCATGCCCGGGAGACTTGCCTCTGCTTTCTGAGGCTAACCCAGTGAACCTCACAGACGGATAAATCAATTAAAATAGGGATATCAAGAACTGTTCTTCATTATTTTATCGTAATTTTAGAAAAAGTTCAGCTGCCTCATAAATGTTCCTTCCAGTAAGCGAATGAGTTTTTTTTATTTTTGCTCAATTTTCCATGGGACTTTTGATTTGAAACGACCTATATTAAATTAATATATTTGTCTAAATTTTGTTAAATTTTTGGACGACGAAGAAGCTTGTTCCACAATTATCTAAACTCAGTAATAAGAATTATATTTATCGCATGCAATTTTCAGATTTTTTTTTTACATCTTTCTCTATTGAAATGTCAATAAATGGAGCTTGCCATTCAATTGATTAGCCAATTTTCCTTAGTGTCAACATTTTAATATACTTTTTCAATATTTATTGAAATTGCTTTTTCGCAAATCATTTATTAATCGCATTATATATTTCATCTTACCTTGAATTCCCTTCAATATCACAAATCTTTAAAAAAAAAGTATCTACTCATACGCCCTAGTGAACGCTCAGAAACAAAAAATCTCTCAATAATTTTACTGGATTTTCCACATGAAAACAAAAAAAAACACAAAATCCAAACATAAATTCTTTTAATACTTCAAATATTAAATTCATGACTTTCTTATATTACCTGTCACATACACCGTTTGTTTGTATCAGCAAAAGATTTAAAGGTATTTATTCACATCCCTTGCGATAGGAATTAAATATTTTGTGCTCTACTTTTACCTTAAATTATTGCGATTTTTTGTTACTTCGTCGTTCCTTTCAAAAAAAAAAAAAAAAAAAACAAATCCAGATAAAGCACGATATGTCAATTTTATCTAACTTAGCTCACTACACGACGCGTTCTTTCAAAAGCTCAAAGGATGAAATAATAAAAAAAAAAAAAAACAAAAATTACAAGTAGAAATCATTTTTTGTTTTAGATTCTGGTTACGGTAAAGAAAGGATACCAAAAATTCCATTCTAACATTTTACATTGACAAAATTCCAAAGAATAAAAATAAGAAAAAAGACAAAAACACACAAAAAAACATTGAAACAATCATTTTCACATGAAGTCCTTTGCCAAAAAATTTGGTTTTACATTTTTGTTTGAATCTCTATATTCTATTGGTAGCATAGCATTTTTACGAGGAAGAGCGGGTTGTTGGGTATTGAAATTCAATGTTGGCACAAAAATGAAAAATATCTGCACCTTTTTATTGTATATATCCTTTAGAAGAAAATAACGAAACAAAAAAGACCAAAAAAAAGAGTCCTTGGTTTATATTTCTATAGTTGGTGTTGTCTATATGTGTTTGTGTGTTCTTTTTTTTTTTTTTTGTTTATTTTTCGTTGTTTGTTGAAGTGGATCCGAGTTTTTCAGCTATTTTTCTGGTATTTTTCCTTTTTTCTACTGAAACTGACAATTTTAGGATAAACAATTTAGATCAGTGAATAGAAAGACAAACTCAACGAGGAACAACGACGATGGTAATGAATTAGACTGAAATGGCTTCTTTTTTTTTATTAAAGAGCAAATCTACTTTGGATTTAAAATTTTTCTTTTTTTATAAAATAAAAAAAAAAACAAAAATGTGGCGTACATTTTTTATCTTCTCTTAGATAAAAAAAATGATTCTAGGTTGTTTATCTTTTTGCCTGAATAAATTCTTTTATTTTTTTTGTTTTTTGCTTCTTTTAAAAATTATAGAATTTGAAAATCAATTTAAGCTGATTTGGGGATTAAGGATTTTGTTTTTTTTCTATTCAATGAACTTTATTTGAAAGTTAAATAGAAATAAACAGAAACAAAATAAGATTTTCTTTTCAAATTGAACTGACCAGACTCTTTTCAAAAACCAAATCAAGCCTTAAATTTCACAGATAAAGCTTTATTTTATAAAGCTTGTTACATGCTTTCTGTCTGATGGGGTGTTATTTTTCAACACAAAAAAATTCTAAGAACCACAAACAATGTTTTTTTTTTTGTTTTCTTTATTTAGGACAATCATTTTAAGTGTATTTTTGTTTGATAGATATGGTTGACAGTAAAAGAAAAAAAATCCTATAATTGGCTTAGAAATTCTTAACACGTTTTGGTCGTTCGTCAATTGGCATCAAAACACTTTTCTATTTTTATTGTTAAAGTTAAAGCATTAGAAATAAGTTTTTTTTATGGTATTTAAAAGCAGATTATACAGTGGTCAAAGAAAATAACATTAAAATAATTAGATTTTGAAAACACAATTTCAAATTATAAAGTAATGGCATTTTTGTCGTAAGTATTTGTCATATAAAGTCCTTACACGAGAGAAAATAGCGCAGGGATAACATTGCTTCTGATTTATTTAACTTTATTCCTGGTATATTTAACAGTTTTCTGGTAAATTTAACTATATTATGATTATATGAATATACCAGAAGTAGAGTTATCCCTGGCGCAATTTTTCTACGTATAGTAACCTTATGACAAAGATTATGTTTCATTCAGGTTTTTAGAACTTATTCAATTTAATCCCACTTTAATGAAATTTTTTTGCAATACTTGAATCATAGGACCTTATGGTTTTGGGCTATAATCATAACTGCTGAACCTATTTTATTACAATTTATCACGTTTTTACTTCGTATTTGACAAGAAATTCTTATAAGAGTTTTAAATACAAATTAAATCATTTTTATTTTAAAATTATTTTTTTTATATAATATGTATAAATATGTTTCGTTTATAATATTTATGAAAAAACAACTTCAGATATTTTAAGGACATTAAAGAAGCAAAATTTAATACAACAATAATAATAATAAATCATAAAGTTTCACTTTCAAATCAAATACTTACATTGTCAATTCAAACATATAAATTATCTAAAACTAAAATGCAAACATGTGATAAATTTAATTACACCTAAACGCAAATCACTATATTACTGACTATTTTGACAGCTCATTTGAGAGCTTATTTCGCTATCACTTTCATTTGATCTTCTTGATTATAAATTCAAATAACTAAAGCAAACTTTGGCCTACACTATAAATTAAGTCAATTTGCGATTCACATTTTCATTACCTACACCTGCCTCCTACGATACTATACGAGTATATGTTTGTGCCCTCGAAATTAAATTACACACACTGTACAAACCTACTCTAAAAATGAAGACTCTTTCTCTCTATTAGTTCACTCTAGGGCGCTCTCGGAATATCGATTACCTTATGCTAATTTTTGTAGTAATCCAGTTCGACCGAACGTTGATGATCCCAAAGAGATTTCCGAATTTAATGAGTTTTCCAACACAGTCACCAATACACTCCCATAAAACATCATTCATACGTATATATGCATAGATAAAGCGAGTTTACATATATCACATCACATTCACACAACCAAACTTCGACAAACAACTAAACTGAAAGGATTGCTTGCAATGAAATATGCACCGATATATGAACTATGTGTGTGTTTGTGTGTGTTGGACATTTTCGAAAATAACCTCTCACAAGGATAGGATTTTTTTTTTTAATTTCTTTTTTTTGGTAGTAGCGTGTAGCCTTAATGGCTGTCCATAACTGACCAAACACATGCGGTGCACGTTTAAATGGAAGTGCGTTTGGCACACGCTTGAAAGCCTTCACTCACAATATCAGGCTATATACCACCATCAGCCATGGTGTGTATATATCGTGCATCGTCGTCAATTTAAATGCGTTCCTAGTTCTAGTTTGCTGTGTCTGCCACACCGTCACCGCTGTGCGCTACCAATTCCAGCCGCTAGGACGAATAATGGCAACATTTTTGGCAACGATTGTGTGGCTCTTTTTACATCTGACTGACTACCATTTAGGGTTTGTAATGTTTTTGGCCTATGTGTTTGTGTTGTGTATAGAGAGAGTTCTACTATAACCAAATGGCATTTGGTAATAAATATAATTGTACCAAGTCCCGCGTTCGACTATTTGGTTTATTCATTTGAAATTCAGTGCAAATAATATTTTTGATGATACGATTTGATATTCTGATAAAGAGATCTACAAACTAAACTCTGTGTGAACTCGTGTGTATATAGAAGGATAAAAGGATTTTTTTTATTTTTTATAAATTTCTAACAAATCGATATATTTTCTAAGTGAGTGAATTGTGTTCGAACGCCCTCTATGCTTAGGCAACAAAATTTAAATATAAATGGAATTTTCATACACATACATTCATATACCTACTCATATCTAAAGCTGTTTTGAATATTATTTGTGGAATGAATTGAATAATTTATATAATACTTCAAATTGAATTCATAATTCGATTAATATTAATGCAAAAAAATTATTATTTTTATTTGATCAATAAATCATTTCAATAGATTGTATTTAATTGCAGAACTAAAATAAATAGGAGCAGAGAGGAAGGAATAAATATTTTAAATTTACTTAAAAAATAATTATTTTTGTAATTTTATTTCTTAAATAAATAAAATATTTTGTTGAATAATATAAAATTTAAATTAAACAAACAATTTGAGTTATAAGCACGACTCTTTTATTTGAATAAATTGTATTCTTTTGTTAGGAAAAAAATAGTGTTCCCACCCTCATTGATTCAAACTGAATAAAAAACAAATTAATCCAATATTAACTGAATCAAAAAATTTGGATTTCGCATTCGGAGAAATATTTTTTTGGCCCCATACACAATTTTAGTTACTATTTATTGGACTTTTAGATTTTTTCAGTTTGTGATACAAATGTTTTATGAGCGATAGCTGAAAGATTTTGTGAGTACACCGAGATAAACTGTCTACCTATCTTAAGGTGATCATTGTTCCAAATCCATTTTTTCATTTTCAGAAAATAGTCCACTTCCTTCGCGTAAAATCATGACCTTTGTTTTTGCAGTATTCAGTTTGTAGATGCTAAATGTACTTATATTTCTGGAGCATGAAAACGTCATTTAAATAGAAGATTTATTAAAACTCCTTCCAGAACTATAGTATTTCTACATTGAAATTCGGAAAAAAGCACTGTACTTAGAAGGCACCATTGTGTTACTTCTGTTTTCGTTTGAATCCAATGCACAGTGGGTCCCGCCATAGGTCAAAAATAAAAAAAGTAAATGTCAATTTTTTAAAATCCAATGATTAAACAACGTTCTACAATATCCCATCGAACCAAAACCAAAAAAAAATTAACGGTTACCCTTTTTTTCATTTCTTAATAGCCATTCAAAGTCGGTATATAAAAAAAGGTACAGTTTTTTTATCGCTGCAGTTATAAGGTGTGAACTTGCGATAGTGATAGCGGGTGTTAAAAATTGTGAACAGTATTAAATTGTTATGGATATTTAACGAGAAGGTTAATACTTTCTAAAAACATAAATTATATTGTTAAATAACATTAAGGCTAATTGTAATGGGGCTCGTTAACGAAGCAATTTTAACCATTTTTATTTAGCTCAATTTTCATTAAATTAGAGATTTAGTTGGTTTGCCTTCGAGTGCCCTCTACAATTAAGGTTCTCAAATGAAGAATACCGTTCTACCTTTCGAAATAATAGCACCGTTTTTCCCCTTTTTTCCCCTTTTCGAGTAATACGAGTTTAAATGACGATACACGGAGAAAAAAAAATTACAACGTAAAACTAAAAAAATTCCTTTTTGGCACTATTATTTTTATAAAAGACTGAACTAGAGGGTAAGGGTAAAGTGCTCGACTGACAGGCAGTTCCATTTCCGGCATTAACCATTTTTTTTTTATATTTAAAAAAAAAAAAATTTTTTACCTATTTTTATTTTTCTTGAAAATAACCAAAATTTTAAAAAACTGACTTGATGCATTTTTTTGCAATAATAAATCATATAAAATGATAATACAGGTGTTTCATAAAAAAAAAAATGGTCATTATATTTTTGACCGCACTTTGTATGGGAGGTGACCCACTGTGCAATGAGACAAATTTTTTCCATCATATATTGCCGTGAGAATGGGTTCGGCTCACATATCGTGTGGTTAATAGTTGATAAAGTACTTTTTCGATTAATGGACTCAAAGTGTAACATACCTATTTTTGTTGAGGGTGTTATAAAGAAGAATTTCGAAGTGAGTTTCTAAGACAGAAGCACCTGCTTTTATATTCTGTGATGCCATTTAAAACAAGCCTTTTTTGTCTTTCGAAATTCTGTTTAACCAAATTCTGTATTTACATCACAAATTCTATTTGAACATAATTCTGAATTGCTTTTCTATTACTCTGTATTTCAAAATTCTATAAATTCAGAATTCTGCATTTAAAATTTCAATAAATCTTAAAATATGGAGTTCAAAATTCTGTAAAAACATAATTCTGGTCTTGAAAACTCAGGTTTTCAAAATTCTGTATATTAAACTTATGTAAATGTCCAAAAGAAAAATTTTAGTAAACAATAATTGGGATGTCCAGATTTTAAAAATACAGAAATTCGGATTTACATAATTTCAGTTTTAAAGAACTATGGTTCACCAAATTTTGGAAGCCGAATTTTGGCAATATTTCCTTCGTGATCTTAAAAAACGATCTTCTCATTTTTGATTTAAGATAGAATGCTCATAGAAAATTTTTTATTTTTCATTTGCTTCTTCGTGAATTTTTTTGGTACATATACATTCATTTTTCATTTTTCATTTTTTCGTAAAAACCTGAAGAATGCAAAAAAATTTTTCTTCTGACTTCCTCGAATGCTTAGAATTAATAAGATGGTTTTACCATTCTTCGTTCTGATCACTGAAACGCTCTTGCAGCTTTTAATAACACAGATTGTTAGCTCATATGTTCCATTGATAGTTTCAAATAAAGTCTAATTTGCCAAAATTAGTTCCTGATTTAGGTCCTTCCACTGAAATTTTGACAACAAAATACTACTTTAAAAAAGCGCCATCTACATTGAAATTGAGTTTAATTACATATTTCTATTTTGGAGCTTCAATCTATTGAAAAATAATAATTATGTTTAACAAGATGTAAAATTAAAATATAAAATACTAAAATGCGGTTTACATGGTGTATACGTAATTTTTTTTAAGTTTTTAATTCCTTTATTACCATCATTTGTTACCATAACCTTAGTTTTCTTTTATAACCCATTTGAAGTAAAATATAATTTTATTCCCTACCCCACCTTAAAGCAGCCACTATATTATCAAAAAAGCAAATAATAAAATGGACTTTGCACAGCCCCGATCGTGTTAAACGTGATATCTTTTTATTGCACCCTTTCTATTCTTCAACATCACACAATTATGGTGCACACGCAATGACAATTTGACGTCAAGCTAAATAAAAAATCATGTTGAATCGTTTAAATTTGACAGACAAACACAAATACACACACACATACAAAGTTCATATTGAATGTGCAACAGCAAGCGCGTCAACAAAACGACAATGATGACGATGACGACTACTATACGACGGCAATCAAGATCAAAGTGACACATGTCAAAATGACAATTGCCCCTGCAGCCAGCTCAGAGCTCTCCAGTTGTTTGGTTGGTCTCTCGTCAATTGCGTCCGTCTTGTCATCGGTAGTCAGTCAGAAGTGTTTTAATTCTCCAACTACATTCAATTTTATTTCGATTTCAATTCCATGAGTGCTCATATAATATACTATATTATTCCCTCTCTCACTCTTTTCTTCACATCAAGTCATCATGCAGCATGTCGCACTTTATGCACAGTATAAAAGCCAAGCCCCGCATATTGTCAATGACTGTCAGTTTTTTTTTTTTATTGGAATTGCAATTGCATGCGAATGTCATGTGGTTATGTGCCAGGCTGCCTGCCTTTGCTGTTCTCTCTCTCTTGATGATAAGTCGAAGGAGTGGAAGAACATTTTTATTTTTATTTTTCTTATTATGAGGACGACGACAATATAAGAAAAAGAATGAAAAAAAAAAAATATTTTGCACGAGTTTCTTGCAACAAAACTCGGTCGGGGAGTCAACTGAATCAGAGCAATGAAATTGAAAGTGTTGTTTGCTTGCAGGCAGCAGTAGCATTTCGGGGTAAATATAGGATAATTGGGGTATAATACAATTGGTAAATGCACACTCAAGTAATTTCGATATCAATCGCGTACAACTTGTTAATTGGGTAAATTCAGTTAAGGTTTTTTTGTTTTGTTTCATTTTTTCATTGAATGTTGTTGCAGAGCGAATTATTATTAAATGATTGCAAAATTTGATTGTAAAATCACTTAGAGCGGCAGTCTTTTGATATAAAATTTCATAAAAATTAAAGAAGATGATGATTGGTCCTTGTTAATATTTTGAAAGCGGAATATCAAAGGGCGGTATATTGCAAAGAATTCAGTTTATCTGGTCTGAAAGTTGATTCAATTAAAATTTCATTAATCTTAACAAATTTAAGAAGGTTGTGATTTTGAACAAAGAAATTCTTTCATAAAGAAGTTGGTCAAGGAAAATTTCCTGAAATTTTTTAATTTTTGAAAATATGTTAAAGCTAATATGTTGCCAATATATATTACTTTTACTGGGAAATAGAAAAATTAGGGTCATTGACACAATTTATAATAGGTAATATTTGAAGGAAAACAAAGTTATAAAAAAATAGTACGTATACACCTCGTATACCCTATTTAATTCTCTTTCTAAATGATATTTTTTCATACTTTTGTTTATGGAATGAAAGAATTCAGTATCTCATCTGAAAAATGATTCAATCAAAATTTCATTAATCTGAAAAAATTAAAGAAAGTTGTGATTTTGAACAAAGAAATTCTTTCTCAATGAAGTTGGTTCAAAAAAAAATTCCTGAAATTTTGTAATTTTTAAAAATATGTTTAAGCAAAAATATGATGCCATTATAATATAATCAATTATATTACTTTTACTGGGAAATAAAAGAATTAGGGTCTTTGAACCAATTTATAATAATTTTTAAGGAAAAACAAAATTAAAAAAAAAGTACGTATACACCCCATATACCCTAATCAATTCTCTTTCTAAATGATTTTTTAAACTACTTTGAATCAGGTTTGTAAAAAATCATTTTCTTTTAATGGATTTGTTTTCCATAACAAATTAAAAATAAATATTTATTGCAAATAAAAAAATTACATTAAAAAAAAAATATTTTTGTAAAATTGCATAAAAAAATTTTATGTAATTTAAAAATATTTGCATTAAAAAAAAAAAAATATTGCAAATAAGTAAAAATTTGCGTTGAAAAAAAAGTATTTTTATTTTCAATAGGTAAAAATTTTATTTTCAATGCAAATATTTTTCAATTGCAATATCATTTTTTTTAATGCAAAATATTTTTAGTTGCTATAATTTTTTTTTATTGTAGCTATTTGAGCATACTATGGTCAAATGGTCAAAATTGTGAAATTCGATAAATATTTAAAAAAAAAATGTTAATGCACACATTTTGCATTGAATTTTTTTTAATGCAAACATTTTTTTATTTGCAATAAAATTTTTTTTAATGCAAAATATTTTTATTTGAAATAATTTTTTTTTTCAATGCAAATATTTTTTAATTGCAATTTCTATCATTTTTTTGAATGCAAAATATTTTTAGTAGCAATACAATTTTGTTTTACTGCAAATTTTTTGCAGTACAAATTTTTTTTTAATGCAATTTTTTTCAGTTGCAATAAATAAGTTTTTTAAACCAATTTTTTTTTAATTGCAATAAATATTTTTTTTAAATTTCAAATGGATTTTATTGAAGTAAAAATTAATTTTCACAATTATTTGATGCCAAAACCAATTTTTTCATGATTTCAACTCTGCTTATTTGGCCAGTTAAATAAAATGGATGACTGAGTCGCATTATGTTTTTATTTATTAATCAAATATTGAATCAACTAAAATTCTGCAAATCATCGCTCTTTTCACACTCCTGTTTTTGGAATGTTTCATGCCAGAGATTTTTCAACTGACAAGCCAGCGACTGAAACATCCAAATTACGGTTTGACATGGTGTTTGGGGGCAAATTCGCGTGAAACTGTAAAAACTCATAAATTTTTAAAAATTCAATTTTTGTTTTTGTTTGATAAAATTCTTTAAACTTGCAGACAATTCAATGAATTTCATTGAATATAAAAGTTACTTTCACTCCCAAGTGAGTGTCATAAATTTATAGTAGTTGTTGTTGTTGTTATTTTCATCGTGTCCTGAATCTTATGTTGTTTTTCTTTTTTTTTTTTCCTGATTTACTTCTCAAACTGAGTGTACATAGCACTCGTCTGGAAAACCCTTGGTGTAGTCAAGCAAGATGGCAACTAAAGTTGATGCTTTATTTACAAGGATACAAGAGTATTTAAGCAGAGTCCTCTTGTTCTGTTTTTGAGTTTGTATTTTTTTTTTTTTTTTTGTATTTTATTCATCATCATCCAACAAGTTGACTATTTACCATGCACCAGTTGCCAGTTTATTCTTTCATCCTGTGCACAAAGTAGTCCATTCACCTCAGGGGGCTTCAATGTTTTCTTTTTATATATATTTTTTTTTTCACTTCTTCGCAGAATCTTGAAGGTAGTAGGTAGAGAGATGGGTTACGCAGAAAAAAAAGTATAAAAATGAGGGCATCCTCATTTTCACTTTTTTGTTTTCTTTTTTTTTTCATAAAATTCTCAACAAAAAAATACGAAACAAAACACCAAATGCGCAGTATGCCAAATCAACAATATAAATACAAAAAACAACACGTTTTTTGCCCAACTTTTTGCTTTGAATTTCACTGATTAACATTTTTTTTTTCTTCATCTGTGTTAGCTGGCTCCTTCAAGAGAATTTCACTTTATGAATAATAAAATTGAAAAAGCAAAAAAAAAAACTGGCAACAGATTTTTGATTTGTCTTCTTTCAACTCCTGCAGACAGGATACAAATTTTAAGGCACAAAAAAAAATATTATACTTCTGCCTATCACACAAAAAAAAAACCTACCTAACCTACCCAAACAGAAAAACAAGAAAAAGAAAATTGAGTGCCTTTTCCTGAGAAGCAAAGAAAAGCAAAAAATAAATAATAACAAGGACGAAATAAACCACTGTGCTACAAGTTCAGTGAAAAAGAATTTCTCGTTCTCTTCTCAAAAAGGAAGTAGATTTTTTCGTGTTGTTGATGTTGTTATTGTTGTTGTTAGAATTCTACAAAATTAAATTCTTTTCCTTTGTCATGTGAACGCGCATAAAAATGTCCTTTTTCGAATATAAGGAAGTAAAATGTACAACTGTGCTGTATGTTTCTGCTGAAGGTGTTTTAGCCTAAAACCAAAAAAAAAAAAAATGATTTGTCGAATTATGTTGTCAATATAGTACTAAGCTATTTTTTTATTTAAAAGTATTTATAAGACAGCTTTTATTCCCCGTTTTGTTGAGCTATTCAGTCTATGGTTGCCTAGACTAGCACATTCAACATTAAGTAGTTACAGAACATTTTTGTATTTCTTCTCATGACAAAGCTGAGAATATCTCTCTATAAAAGTTATTTGAAAAAGAAAAGCATACCGTTTCTTATAGAAACACAAAGAAGATTTGAGCTCTTAGAGGATTTTCTACATCAATTTTTAGCTCTATGTTATTTTTGTGTATTTTAACTGGGTTACAAGCTTTTTGAAGAGAATGTATATCTGGAGAAAAAAACACGAAAACTTTCGTATCAAACACAAGTATTCAAAAATGTTTAAAGTTACAATTTTGACCTTTGAAAACTCTCTATTTTTGATGACTCGATACTGTGCGAAATTGTACCCAAAAGTCTGTGAACGGAAAATTTGTACCTTGAAAATTATAAACAACGAAAAATTTAATTCTGAAAATCTATTCAAATAATTGCAGTTTAAATAAGTTTCTCTAAAAAATGTTATTTAAAATGTAAAGTTGAAAATTTTGTTAGTTTATTTTACAAAAAAATTTTTTATGATTTTTTTCCAAATTCTTGAAAATTCTGTAAATCTGTAAATTTTTTATACACAAAATGGTGAAAAATTTCTAAGTTGAAGTTTTTTTTAAGTCAAAATTTTTGCTGCATTTAGAATTTCAATCTACAATATTAGTCCTTTTCTAAGTTCCTGGTTTTATTAAAATGTTTATACTAAGATTAGTATATACAAAATAATGGGGTAATTGTCGAAAGTTTTTTGTGCAAAAATTGTTTTCAATTCGCCAGGAACACATTACATCACTTCTTTATACTCGTGATCCGAAAAGATTTTCTTTAAATTTTTCTGGTAAGATCAAAATTTAACCATTTTCATATTTCAAAATTGTTTAAAATTACTACTCTTGATATCAAAATTTCTAAATTTTTTGTTTTCAAATTATATAAACATAGATTATTTAAGTCGGTTTCAGAAATTTGTATAAAATTTAATTGCGAACATAAATTTAATCCCACTAACAAAAATTGTAAAGTTTAAGATGTCTATTCTAAACATTTTGTAAGGTTAAAATTTCGATCTGAAAACTAAATTTTTTTTTTAATAATAAAAACTATCAGTCTGAAAATTTTGAATAAAATTGGTTCAGCCTTTGTAAATAAAGAGAGAAAAAATATATTTTCTGAATTTCTTTTTTTTTTTTTTGTAAGCATGTAGGTACATTATTTTCAAGAAAACCAAACCTTCAAAATAAACTTGTACTTCCATTTTTATGAAGTATTTTGAACTATTTCGATAAAATAGTATTTAAAAATTAGATTATCAAAGACAAAAGAAATTTACAAGCTTCGTACGTTTTTTTGTGGTGCATTTTTGTTTGTTACAGAAATGTCAAATGATAAAATAAAGGGTTTACAAAATATATATATATACAGGGTGTCCCAAAAGTAATGGATCAAACGAAATATGCTGATAGGCCAACTTTAGGGCTCTCAGAATTTGGTAACTTGTTCATCCCGAATCCTTACGGTTTTCGCTCATAATTGATTTTTGTTTTTTACAATTCTTTCACTTAAACATTGCCTAATAATAAGAAATAATTAATTAATCAAAATATTTTTCATTTCATACACCATTTTGCTGCAAATTAATTAACAGTTCCATGTTTTATAAAAACTCAATTTCTTTCTTTTATTTCAGAGCACACCCTTTAAAAAATTTGTTTGGTGTGGCACTGGTTTATTATTTTGAAAACTTGCCATGTTATTGCAGTTTTCAAAAATGTATAAAAGTTTCCAAAGTTGAAGTTAGAACTGAAGATATTACAATTTAAAAGCAACAAAACAGGGCTTTTGAGAGAAAAATAACAAAGAAAAATAAACACATCGTCGGTATGCTGCCAAAACGCACTAAGTCATATTTTAAGGATTTTTAGATTTAAATGCAAAACGGTTCAGAATGATGATATCGATCTACTGAAATACGCACTTAGAAATATTTGACGTACTTTATGAATTATTTGAGGTATCTTTTTGCACGAAGTCAGAAAAAACAAGTTTAATACTGGCACAACACACTAAGTTGACTTTGACGTTTTTAAGAGCTTTCGAAGATGAAGAAACCCTGCTCCTAATTATCTGCCAGTAAAAAATTACCAAGACTGTACAGGGTACACCCAACCTCTTAAATAAGCACAACTATGAAGAAAAAACTGCTTGATATATGAGGCTTTCAGAATAATAACACCGGCACACAAAAAAAAAAGTGTCATGAACCAGAAACCAGACCTATCTTTCTATATGTTTTTGGGCACGCTGAATCCGAATTTGAAGTCCGTTTGGCCCCATCACCCTCCAGTTTTGAGCTGTGAGTGTATTTTGGTTGAATTTTTATGACTTTTTTTGGAGTTTTTTGCATTTTTCTCAAAACTGAAGGGTGACCGGGAAAAACGGACTTGAAAATCGGATTCAGCGGTCCCAAAAACATATAGAAAGATAGGTCTGGTTTCTGGTTCATACAACTTTTTTTTTTGTGTGCTAGCACTGTCGCGACATGTCGCTGTCATACCCGGCACACAAAAAAAAAAGTTTCATGTACCAGGAAGCAGACCTATCTTTCTATATGTTTTTGGGACCGCTGAATCCGATTTTCAAGTCCGTTTTTCCCGGTCACCCTTCAGTTTTGAGAAAAATGCAAAAAACTCCAAAAAAAGTCATAAAAATTCAAACAAAATACACTCACAGCTCAAAACTGGAGGGTGATGGAGGGTGATGGGGCCGGGTATGACAGCGACATGTCGCGGCAGTGCTAGCACACAAAAAAAAAAGTTGTATGAACCAGAAACCAGACCTATCTTTCTATATGTTTTTGGGACCGCTGAATCCGAATTTCAAGTCCGTTTTGCCCGGTCACCCTCCAGTTTTGAGAAAAGTGTAAAAAAGACCCCAAAAACTACCTTTTTTTTGAGTTTTTTGCATATTACTCAAAACTGGAGGGTGACAGGGCCAAACGGACTTGAAATTCGGATTCAGCGGTCCCAAAAACATATTGAAAGATAGGTCTGGTTTCTGGTTCATGACACTTTTTTTTTTTGTGTGCCGGTGTAATGGGTTAAGTCCATTTGAAATTTGTGCATTATTTTGAACTTTGAAAACCTTTTCTCAAGAACTAAAGGAACTTTTGAAATAAAGGTTACACAGATAAGGAGCTGTTAATATCCAGAATTTCTTTCTTGTATACAATACTATTTTATATAGAACAAAACCCTTACTTTTAAAGACCTTTAAAAATCCGAGTTATGTATAGAGAAGTGGACTTCACCCATTATTATTCTGAACGCCTAATTTGTAAGAAAGGTATTATTCATTCTTGGTTTTCATCATTACCATCACAATGTTAGACAAAAGATTTCCTTGCAGAACCAGATGTATTAGATGAAAGAGGTATTGAATAATTTATTATTCATTATTGTAGAATTTATTATTTTAAATTGCTTCCATTTTTAAAGCCTTATTTTATTAGTTACTTGTTTTTATTGTTCTGCGTTGTAAAATTTCTGATTTAACTATGTGCTATAATGTTGTTTCCTTTAACTTCATTATGTCAGAAAAGTATTGATTACGAACAAATAATTGTAAATCATTACAGATAAGAGGCACGAAGTCATGGCTTTTTCTACTTTTGTTCACATAATTATCATTTTGGTTTTTTAAAAACAAAGAAAGTTTTTGGAAACTAATGTCAAAATGTTGAGTTTGTGTTTAAAGTGATTATCTGACAAATAACAGTTAACATTGAATTTTCACAAGAGAAATAATCTTAAAAATCGATTTACTCAAAACTATGTTTTTTGACTTAGTGCATTTTGGCTGCAAAGCAACGACATTTTCTCGACTGTTGTTTGTTTATTTCTTTTTGAACAAAAGCCTCGAATTTTGTTTGTTATTTTGCTCTGAAAACGTCTGTTTTTTTGCATTCAAATTGTAATATCTTTCGTTATAATTTCAACTTTGGAAATTTTTATTCATTTTTGAAAACTGCAATAACACGGCAAGTTTTCAAAATAATAAACCAGTGTTACACCATACAAATTTTTTTCAGGGTGTTGCTCTGAAATAAAAGAAAGAAATTGAGTTTTTATAAAACATGGAACTGTTAATTAATTTGCAGCAAAATGGCGTATGAAATGAAAAATATTTTGATTAATTAATTATTTCTTATTATTAGGCAATGTTTAAGTGAAAGAATTGTAAAAAACAAAAATCAATTATGAGCGGAGGAAGCAAAATACTGTTTCAAAGTCGGGATTTTTCGAAATTTCACAAAAACTGCATTAAATCGAAAACCGTAAGGATTTGGGATGAACAAGTTACCAAATTCTGAGAGCCCTAAAGTTGGTCTATCAGCATATTTCGTTTGATCCATTACTTTTGGGACACCCTGTATACTGCCATTAATTGCCGAAAAAATATAAAATTTGGTACATTTCAACATTTTGTTGAAAATTGTCGTCTCTTATCATTTCATAATTTTTAATCTTTGCGTTAAAATATAGTTGCAACAATACAACACACAAACCGTTGATTTTATTTTTTGAAAATTGAAACGAATAATTTTTATTTATTTTTTTTGTATAATTTTTTGCTATAAAGTCCAGTAAATATAGTATAATAATAGTTCTTAAAGGTTTTTTTTTTATTTTTAAATTGTTTGAATTTAATGTCAAGAATATTGCGGATGTCAACTAATATTTATCAGTGTACCAAATTTCATCTTTTTATGTCAAAAAATGGTCGTGCAAATGATTTTTTTTTTTTTCCAAAAATATGACAGGTACCACTGTGCTATATAAAAATAAACCACTCTTCTGAATTCTTCCCTCGTCGAAATGTTTGTTTTAACAAAAAAAAAACAATAATTTCTATACTTAGCTTAATCTTAATGTATTTTACACTTAAAATGTTTTGAATTAAAAAAAAGTCCAATTAAACACAACGTGCTTAAAATTTGTGTGAACTATAAACTATTTCTTAGATAAATATTTTAATACAGGTTCAAAAAATATGTACAAATATAATAAATTAAACTATATGCTAAGTGTTCCAGGTATACATTTTTAATTTTTTTTTGCAAAAACCAATACATTCCCTTCTAGTGAAATATGACGAAAAAATCCTCGCTCAAGTTTACTTTATTAATTTTTTTTTTTTTGTTTTGAGTTAGAGTAACTTTCTTTACTATACCCTACACCCACTCAATTTCACTCGCATTGCCTTGCCAGGCAATGTTGGCTCCAAAAAGGGTTGCGGTGGCTTTATTTTTTCAATTTAAGTAAAGGACCTGCCGCCGCCGACGACGTTATGAGCTTGCATTCTAATGGTCTACATTTTTTTTCATTTTTTTTTGTTTAACTCAATTTTTTTCATTCAGATGGCAAAAGAGTGGTAGTATGAGATATGAGAGTGGAATGCATTTTAGTTAGCAAACAAAGAAGGAAATTAGAAAAGTACCCACAGTTGGTCCATATATTTTTTAAAGTGTCTTTTTTAATCTTTAGTTTTTTTTTTGTTTCTACTTTGCTTTGGTTTTTGGTTTGGCTAGAAGGCATTGGTTAAAAGACAAATTTCTATTCTATTTTTTTTTTTGTTCTAAAAAAAGGAAATAGTTTTCTACTTAAAACACACAAAGTGGAACTGGGTTTTTGAGATTGTTCTATTTCCTTCTCTCAAATAAACAGTCATTATCACAATTTGGTCACACAATTCTAAACAAAAGCACCCTTTAGGTCAATTAACTGACTAGTTTTGAAAAAGGAGACTAATTTGTTGAAACCAAAATCACCATACAATAAAACTTCACTGTCCCGATAACCACAAAAAAGTAGATTTAAAAAAAAACTTGTAACCAAAACCCAACATCAACACCAACATTGAATCAAATTACTGCTGCAAGCTTAAACATTTGATTAACTCTTACCGATCATTGCAAGTGATTTGTTTTTTTACACTTTTACACGCTAAATTAAGGGTACATTATGCCCCCTTGTTAGATGGTATAAATGTAGGTAAATTGCGCACATGCCAACATCAATTTTAATTTATCGCTTGGCCGGAATCTAATTCAAACTTAATTTTCCGCTCAAAAATCTATCGATCAACGAGCAGAACGACAACACTTCGGTGCGGTATCTACATCTACATTCCAAATAACGTTATTTGACCTCACTCTCTATTAGACCAACCACCTGGAGGGTTTTTCGTTTCGTCCATCAGCAACAGAAAACAGCAGCTCTACAAGCAACATCAGCCGCAAGCTACCCCACTTTTTAAAATCCAACCTCTGAAACAGACTGCTTTGGGGCTATTAAATAAATTAACTTTTCGGGTAAAAGTGTATTCATTCTCATGAATATAGCACGTTTAACATTTTACCTCTCTCCTTTTTTCCGGCCCAAATAATTCATTATAAACTTGAAACCGAGAATTGATTTGGGTTGGCAATGATACACTTTCGATGGAGAGATATTAATTCAAATTCATGCTGCAATGTGTGTGTGTAAGAGTAAAAGCAGGTGATGGTTAATCGAATGTCAAAATCGAACCAAAAGGATATTGATAGTTTTTGAACGATTAAAAGGGGACTGATGTTACCTTTACCTAATATTAATAGTTTTTTTAATGGTATTCTATATACAAATGGGTTTAAATTGGTTATTCACATTTTTGACCGAAAGTGATTGTGATAGTTAAGTTTTTTTTATTCTTAATTTTACTCTTGACTTTTGTTTAGGATATAATGACACGCATTTTATTTGAATGACACGTTTGGGTCCTACCCAAGTTAAATAGACCCTAAAAGGGTAATAAAAAAAGGTTTTTTCTTTCTTCCTTCGACTCATACGTGTGAAGAATAACAACTGATTTGTGTCCATATTAACTGAAGCATATACAAGTCTTGTATTATTGGTTTGGGTTGAAGAGGAATTTTTGAATTGAAAAGAAAGTTTTTTTTATTTTATCTCAAGTTTTTAACTTTGCAGACTTGAACGCAATATATTTCTCATGGATTTATAAGATTAGTGGATTTTCGAAAAGAACTTTCAATGAAAAAGGGTTATCAATTCGATTCAACGATAAAGTGTTATGTTATCAATTAGTTTCAATTTCAAAGTTAAATACTTATTCAAGTGAGTTGAAAATAAAAAATGTGTACCAAGAAAGTTTTGGTTATCCTTAAAATAATTTGATGGAAACTTTAAACTTTCAAGTTTATTATTGAATAGCTGTCGACTGGGTTAACATAATAAACTTTATTTCATCCATCGTTTAAATTATCAATATAAAAGTCAGGCCTGATAAAATTTGTATGATCTTAAGCTGAAAATTCGTTTTCTTAAAAAGAATAAAAACGGGTAAAATAGACAATGTGGATGGCCTTTAAATTATTGACTTTTTTTCTTCTTTAGGTACAACTTTGCATTTACAGTTTATTGCTTTGATTACATCTTTAATGATAAAATAAAAAAAAACAAAACGAATTTTGGGAATTTTGCAGCCCTCTATCTCTTAAGCAGTATCAACAAAGCGTCAAACTTTGATCCAAAATGTTTAATGTTTTCAGGAGTAGCTGAATAATTTGCAATAGAATTTTTTTTCATTCGGAAGCAGATATTTTCGGAGCAAAGTCCCGAAACAAGTTTTGGTTTACAAATATGATATCACAGTGAATAGGCCTATGCATTCAGCTAAAAAAATTGCAAATTTATTTTTTTAAGATTTTCGAAAACTATCCAAGGGGTACCCCTTGTCTGAAAATTCTGAATTTTCAAAATTTTTCTCCAATTCCATCTAATGAGACATCAAAAGAAAGGACTTTTTAGACTCTATTCATGGCTGAAAACCAAAAGTTTGTAGGGTTCCCTAAAACAGGAAATGTGAATATGAATATAGGAAAGTATTTTTTTTTTTTTTTCAAATAAATTGTGTTTTTCCAAATCCTAAATTTAAATTTGAGTTCAAAAACAAGTACAGTAGACGTTAAGTATAACGTATGATTAAATGTGCGAGGTCATTCAGTATATCGAGAACGTTCGCTTTTTTGTTTCACTTGTTTAACATCCGAACGACAATTTTTCGTCCATGCAACGCGACTATGGAATAATCGTCCACGTAGATTAAGGACTATAAGAACTTTAAAGTCTTTCAAAAACGAATTGCATATACACCTTTTCTTGCAGTAAAATCAGCAGAATATAATTTTTTTTTCTTGTAATTTTTTTCTTATAATTAAAGAATAAATGAATAATAATTAATCATTATGAACTATATTAATTTCTGATTAATGAAAAAAAAAAAAAATAATTTTGTATGTATCTTAAAAATTTGAATTTCAAACAAATTAACTTTGAAGCTTTTTCACCTTATTATATTTCCAATTGTATATTTACTATGAATAAATTAACAAATAAATGCTTGTATTAGCTTATAAGATATTGTATCATGCATGCATAACAAATAAATGAATAAATAAAATAAAATAAAATAAAATAAAATAAAATAAAATAAAATAAAATAAAATAAAATAAAATAAAATAAAATAAAATAAAATAAAATAAAATAAAATAAAATAAAATAAATATTTCGATCAACTTTTCGTTTATAAAATCCTATAATTGGTTGATAAATTTATTTATAAGTTGAATGGTTCTGCTTCTTTTTTAGGTACTAATATTTAAAAACTTAACAAAAAAAAAATCAATTTACGGTGCTATCTCACTAATCTAAAGTACTTACATACTATGTACCTTTTAAATCCTTCCCTCTTTCCCTAAAGCTCGTACTATGTTTATTAAGGGTACCCAAAACCCCTTTAGTGCTCGCAGATTATAAAAAAAATAAAAATAATATGTACCCATCGACCATTTTTCATCATTTCATTTTTATTATACTCCCCTCCCTTTCTAATGGGTTTCATCCTACTGGCTACTGTTATTTTTTTTTTTTTTTTTGGTTTCAAAAATGATCGACCCATACACCAGGGTCGATATGGCTTCAGAAAAAATCGTTTCTGAAACTGAAAAAATAAAAAGTGAAAACAAAGGCATATTTAATGCAAATTAACATGTGCATTCGTTATATCGGATAGTTAATTATGATCATCATTCGATTTTTTAGAGATATTAATGTAGTTCATTTTAAGCGTTAATTTTTCGAATATTCACATATCGGATATTCGTTAATCTGGACATCCACTGTATAAAATTTGATTTTTTTTTTATTAGAATCAGAAAAAAAAATTTATAAAGTTGACATGATTTTAAACCATTACACGGTGTAACACTCAAAATATACGCGGGCGGAGACCTATCAGGTTTTGTAGAGCTACTCGCACTGAATACGAAACGGTATTTGAAAATCCCCTAACACCCCCAAAATCTGGAGTTACGGGCAAAAAACGGTTTTTCGGACCTTCACCCATTGAAAAAATTCTAGCTTCCACAATTTTTTATCCATTTCCGATTTTTTTACAGTTTCTGATAGAAGATAAATATACCTTTTTAACAATGTATAAAACATGTAACTCGGTTAAACCACTTAGAATTAAGAAGATGTCAAAGTTCAAAAATTCAATTTTTTTTGTCATTTGCCCAACTTCGTCATCAATTTAAAGTATATGTTTTCAAAACAACATGCTATTTAAAAAATATATTCTAAAACTATATCTATTTCCCAATTGATCGAGGTATTTTTTATGAAAATCACTTCAAAATTGGCTTAGAAAAAAAAATTTTTCGATTTCAACCCAGATACAGAAATTCCAACTTTTAGGTATAGAACAAAAATGTTGTTTCGGCACGTAGTAGGATAAGTTGGGCGCCAGGATTTGATGAAGGGTTTTTGTAGAGGAGCTCAATACAAACATTTTTTTTTTTGGGAGGGGGTCTATCTCCCCCCGTTTAGGTGGGAGGGGCATTTTTCTATAAAAAAATTATCAAAATAAAAAAAAATTATTAAAAAACAACGGCAACACTTACAGTAATAAATGATACCATTTCCAAAAGGCAAAATTGTGCATTTGATTCTAATTTTTAAATCAATATAATATTATCAATAGTTTTTGAAATAATAGATTTCAAAATTAAAAATAGGGGAAAAAAAATTTTTAAAACTCATTTTATACTATTTTTGTTCAGAATGTGAATTTTAGTAAAAAAAAATTACTCACACAGGAAACTGCCTCAATTGATTCCTTATCGAACCGTGAAAACTATATGTTTCTATGTCTTCTAGTTTTTGGGAAAATTGAAAAATGATTTTATCAGATTTTTCTTTTTTCAAAATATTTTTTGTTTTTATTTGTTTTTATTTTTCAATTTTCTCAAAAACTAGAAGACATAGAAACATATAGTTTTCACTGTTCGATAAGGAATCAATTGAGGCAGTATTCTGTGTGATTAATTTTTTTACTAAAATTCACAGTCTGGACAAAAATAGTATAAAATGAGTTTTAAAAAATTTTTTTTTCCCCTATTTTTAACTTTGAAATCGATTATTTCAAAAACTATTGGTAATATTATATTGATTTAAAAATTAGAATCAAATGCATAATTTTGCCTTTTGGAAATGGTATCATTTATTACTATAAGTGTTGCCGTTGTTTTTTAATAATTTTTTTTTATTTTGATAATTTTTTTTTAGAAAAATGCCCCTCCCACCTAAACGGGGGGAGATAGACCCCCCTTCCAAAGAAAAAAAATGTTTGTATTGAGCTCCTCTACAAAAACCCGTTATCAAATCCTGGCGCCCAACTTATCCTACTACGTGCCGAAACAACATTTTTGTTCTATACCTAAAAGTTCCAATTTCTGTATCTGGGTTGAAATCGAAAATTATTTTTTTCTAAGCCAATTTTGAAGTGATTTTCATAAAAAATACCTCGATCAATTGGGAAATAGATATTGTTTTAGAATATATTTTTTAAATAGCATGTTGTTTTGAAAACATATACTTTAAATTGATGCCGAAGTTGGGCAAATGACAAAAAAAATTGAATTTTTGAACTTTGACATCTTATAAATTCTAAGTGGTTTAATCGAGTTACATGTTTTATACATTGTTAAAAAGGTATATTTATTTTCTATCAGAAACTGTAAAAAAATCGGTAATGGGTAAAAAATTGTCGAAGCTAGAATTTTTTCAATGGGTGAAGGTCCAAAAAACCGTTTTTTGCCCGTAACTCCAGATTTTGGGGGTGTTAGGGGATTTTCAAATACCGTTTCGTATTCAGTGCGACTAGCTCTACAAAACCTGATAGGTCTCCGCCCGCGTATATTTTAAAACCTCATTTTTGTAACACCGTGTTATTAACCAAGAACTTAAACAAAAATTTCAACAAAAAAATATTCATCGCATTTTCGAAAATTCTATATTTCATAAAAAATACATTTTAAATTTTTCAAAATATTTTTTTTTTTTTTTCAATTTTACTACATAAACAGTTTTGTATACAAAATTTTGTTAAAATTTAATTAGTCGTTTGTTCTATGGCGTTAATAATGATTTTCGAAAACAAAATCTTTTTATCAAAAGCAAGACATTGCTTAAAAATTAATATTAAAAACAAAAGCTTTTCTAAAATTGTAATTTGACAGGTGCCCTTATTTTCGATCCTAGGAAAATGATTCCAAAAATTCCTCTGAAAAAAAACGTTTTTATGGAATTAATATAGATTTTTTAAAAACCAAAATTTTTCAACTTGTTTTTTTTTTTTCAAATCGGTTTATCACAGGTACCTTTATTTTTGTTCCAAAGGCAGATAAATTCTCGAGAGCCTTTTTTTTTTAAAGAAATACATGAAATCCATGGCCAAAATGTAAATCATTTTTTTTTTTTTTTTGAATTTTTAACTTGATAGGTAGGTATAAAGAGCAAACCCGAAAAAAAAATAATAAAAAACTTTGGTGTAACCTATACCCCAAAGTGTATTTTGAGAAAAGAGTCTGAATATTGAAACTCTTTTACAATTCAATGAATTTATTAAAATCTTTGAGATTTTAACTTAGAAACCTTATCACAACGGACCAATAAGTGGTCTAAGTGTGTCAGTCGTTTTCTTGACAGCCATTTCTACCTAACTTAGAAACCTAATAAAAAAAAACATTTTTACAATTAAATTTGAAGATAAAGGATTTTTTTGTTAATAATAATACGACGCATAATTTAGAACAACAAAATTCTACGTACAATTTATATCCTTGTTAGCTTAATTGTTCAATATTGAAGAATTAAGTCGCCCAATATCTCAAAGTTTCCTTCAAAATGAGATAAAAATCATTTTTCATGTTCATGTTCAGGCGGCTTGAGCATTCAGACAGGAACTCGATTTTGAGAACTCAAATGGACAAATCCAAAACGGACAATGGCAAAAAATCTCGATTTGAGTACATCCTAATGTTTTTTTTAAGTTTATAATCGAAAAAATGGGAATTTCATCCGGAAAACCTATGCAATAAAAAAATATTAAGTCATCATAATAGCTTTTACAAAAAAAAAATATCCTGGAAATATAGTAACGGTATCAATCAAATCCAAATTTTTGCAAAGCCGAATGTCTATTTCTTTCCGATTACTATAAACGCTTTGTCAAATCATGCATTTTAACAGCTGTCAATCCTGTAGTATTTCCTACTCTTTAATATTTTCAATGGACAACTTAAATCCAAGTCATTCTTTGACAAAATAGAAGAAAAAAAAAACTATACCTTTCTCATTTAAAGCTATTATAGCGGCGATTGAGAGATTGACCTCTCTATGTTGTGACTTTGATTTGACTTGTAAGTGTTTTTCTTCGCAAAATCAAAGTCTCACTCTTTACCATGTATCACTACTATCAAACCAGAAAAACAATTTCACCCCTCAATTACTGTATCTAGACATTTTGACACTTAAACCACAACCAAGAAGCAATCAATCAACATCATATACTGACTGCGTTTGTTTTGGTTTTATTTTGCTTTGCTTTTTTACTGTCTATGTGTATACTTCACCTCTATTATGTTTAGAAAAAGGAGCCTTTTTACTGTGGACTATGGCAGGACAGAGCTAAATCTAATGCCTCTCTAAACCAAAACAAAAAAGTGGGTGTTGATTGTTGTTGTTGGTTTTTTTTTTTTCTTCTAACTCTCATTCCAAAAAAGTAATTGAGAGCTAAGTGGATTTAGTTTTTTTCTCCTTGCTTCATTGATTCCAATTTAATCCTCCCTTGATGTTTTTAGTACGAAGAATAGTAAAAAAAAATATAAACGAAAGAAACTCAACGGTCATGATTGAGGATAAACGAGAGAGAAAGGATCAAAAAATTTGTGTTCATTGCATTTTTCAATTTCTACTTTTTTTCTATTTTTTTTTTGAAGTTATACTTCTTATGGGAGGGTGGGTATGAAAATTTACTTTTTGACAAGAATGTCAAAGGGATTATGACGCGATCACCCTGGGTAGCAGGGCTGTCGTTTCACCTTTAGAGTACGCAGTACTTTAGTATTTAAAAATGCAGTACGCCACAGTACGGCAAACATAAAACACACAACACGTAGCAAGTTACATGTTTCATGTGGCAAGTTGCATGTGGCAAGTTGTATGTGGCAAGTTGCGTGTGGCAAGTTGTATGTGGCAAGTTGCGTGTGGCAAGTTGCATGTGGCAAATTGCGTGTGGCAAGTTGCATGTGGCAAGTTACATGTGGCAAGTTGCCAGGGTTGCAAAAAGCTAACATTTCAGCTCAGCTCACAGCTCAGCTCAAATTTGAGCTAGGTACCATAGCTTAGCTCATTTGAGCTGAGCTGAAAGTGAGCTGAGCTGAAAGTGAGCGCCCCCACTTCCAACGCCTATATCTCGGAATTTTGAAAAAAATTAAAAAAATTTTTTTGATGCCAAAAGGTAGCGTCGACTCTAACCTACATTTGGGTACAACTTCCATCCCTGTAGGTACACGCGTTCTCAAACCAGGAGAACTTAAAGGTAAAAAAAAGTTAAGCCCGATTCTGAAAAAAAAGGCATGATGTGGCGGTTTAACATGGAAGGCGATTTTTTAAAAATCTGACAATGTGCAAAGCGTAGGCCCATGACACAAGCTATCATTTGGCATCACTCCCAAAAATTGCTCTCAAGCGGCTAAGCTTCCAGGAGCGTTCAAAGATTCGGGGATTTTTCGAAAAAAAAATTTACCCCAACTTTCAAACACGATTTTCTCGGAATTTTGAAAAAAATCAAAAAGCCGGATTATACCACTTTCGGGTAGCTGAGAATATAAGCTTTCATATGGCACCACTCCCCTGTCTCTAGATCAAAGCCTTGCAACGCCTATATCTCGGAATTTTGAAAAAAATGAAAATGAAAAATTTTTTTGATGCCAATAGGTAGCGGGGACTCTAACCTACATTTGGGTACAACTTCCATCCCTGTAGGTACACGCGTTCTCAAACCAGGAGAACTTAAAGGTAAAAAAAAGTTAAGCCCGATTCTGAAAAAAAAGGCATGATGTGGCGGTTTAACATGGAAGGCGATTTTTTAAAAATCTGATAATGTGCAGAGCGTAGGCCCATGACACAAGCTATCATTTGGCACCACTCCCAAAAATTGCTCTCAAGCGGTTTAGCTTCCAGAAGCGTTCAAAGATTCGGGGATTTTTCGAAAAAAAAATTTACCCCAACTCTCAAACGCGATTTTCTCGGAATTTTGAAAAAAGTCGTAAAACCGGATTGTACCTGATTTTTTTTATGATTAAAAAAGAAATATTTTACTAAAAAAATAGAAATATATTTACTATTAACCCTAGAAAGATAATCTACGTCTGTAAGACGTATGGCGTGTAGAGAACTGTTTTATCTAATTCAATTCAAATTTCTGGGTTTTTGTTAAATTGATTTGATTTATTATATCACTTCTTTAAAATAATCTAAGTAATGAGTTAAATAAATATGACAAAAAGTGTTAACATAAGACCAAAAATCTTTTTTAGAATCATACGTCTCTGAGACGTATATTATGATTATCTTTCTAGGGTTAAAAAAACCAAGAGAAAGATCACGAAAAATTATCTGTTTTATTTATAAAAATATCCATGTGTTAAAATAATTCCATTAATAACTAGAACCAAACATCTTGAGCTATGGTGTTTTATAAAAGTTTAAAATATCTTCATATTTCATTATACTTTCCAAATAAAAATCAATGTATCCTCTCACCCATCACAGCTCAGCTCAGCTCACTTTACTTTAGCTCACCCAACAGCTCAGCTCAACCATCAGCTCAGCTGACTTTCAGCTCATCTCAAATGAGCTGAGCTATGGTACATAGCTCAAAAGTCAGCTAGCTCAAAATTTGAGCTGAGCTGTGAGCTGAGCTCAGCTCACTTTTGAGCTTTGTAGCAACTCTGCAAGTTCCATATTGCTACTACTAGTGCTGAAGCACACACAATTTTCATAAAATAACCATATCGCACATTTTATGCTCAATTCATTTAGTTTCGTTAAGCATTTACCGTACGTTCTGAATGGCACAACATGAGTAAATTTCACAGATTAAATTGAAAACTACATGGAAGCAAGGAGGATGAAAGAATTAATTTATTGTTCACTTGATAAAAATGTAAAAAAACGATGTGTGGATTAATTAATTTAATAATAGAAATTAAAAATATCAAATGAAATTCATTTACATATACTGAATGAGAAGTATAACTTCAGTCGCGTGTACATGTGTACACACACTCTTTTTTTTTTTTTTTTGCACAATGAACATACAAATTGGCTAATGTGTGTGGTGTGGGTGGGTTAGAAGAAAATTTTTATTTTCCCTTGCTAGTACTTCTATTTGGGATATTCTTTTCCACTTTTTTCTTTTTTTTTTTTTGTTAATTTTTGTTCGTTGCTAAAATTTTTAGATTGATCAATCCCCTTGCGATTAAAATATGCACTTAGTTGCAATTTTTTTTTTTTTTATATAAAAAAAATCACCATCCCTGTATTCGTGGTAGATATTATTTTAAAGCAGACGCACAGTGGGAGAGAATAGTAACAGATGGGACAAAAATAAATACTTTTTAGCTGATTGATACATACATTATATATTTTTTTTTATACAACCGTTCATTTCAATTGTTACGGGTGTGACACTTTTGCACATAATGCTATGAATTATTCAGCAACTAACCTATATCAATAGAAATAAACTTGAGTAATGACTAAAACATTCTTAAGAACACAGGTTGCTCCGGTAAATATTACGAGTTGCCTCGGAAAGTATCACGAGTTGCCTCGATACGTATCACAGGTTTCCTTGTAAGGTTTAAGGGTTTTACCTTTTATAAATATAAGGTTGCCATGCTAAATATCACGGATCACCTCGATAAGTATCACGGGTTGGCCAGATAATTTTCAAGAATTATCTCAGAAGGTATCACAAGATTTTTCGATGAAATGAATATTCCAAGTGTGATGGTTTGCCTATGTGAGTATCACAGGTTTATTTACTTAATACTTACAAGCTGTTTTGAAAAGTATTAGAAAGTAGATTGCAGAGGTAGTTTTCATAAGTATCACTGGTAGCATCTGTAAACGTGATAGGGCCCAGTATTATATCACACGTTATCTCGGTTTGTATCAGGGGTTGCTCCCTTTAGCGTTACGGATTTTCGCAGTATATATAACAGGTTTCTTAAGGGGGGAAATCCCTCCGGAATTTTTTATTTTTGCATTATTTTTTTTTTTGCGTAATAAATTTATTTATCAACCGAAGAAACTATATTCAGTGGTCTTAGCCTTAAATGAAGTCTCAAAAGTGCCTAGATAATCCCAAAACCAATGCGCTCCGAACCTACAATAGTACGAAAACGAAAACTTTAAACGCATTTTTTTTCGAAACTAGTTTTTTTCCGCGCCCTGCAATGTAACTCAAAAACTAATGAAGCTATCGACTTGAAATTTGAAGCAAATTACTCCTAAATCATTGGCCACAACATGAAAAGTTGAATAAAATTTGTACAGTAAATATTTTTTTTAACTACTTCTTTGTAAAAAAAAACATGTTTTTTTTTTCGTTTTTTCGTTTTTTTTGATTTTTAATTTTTATTTTTCATTAAAAAAAATTTAAGATGATTTCCTGGACCAGTAAATTGCACGGCGCAAACTAGAGGCGTCAACTTTGAAAGGCTCCAGAGCCGCCATTTTGTTATTTTTCATTTCAAAAATTTTTTTTTCAATTCTTGATAATGTCAGTAATATCTTGTCTTTTTCTATATTTCAATAAGTGCTTTCAGTTTTTCATAAAAAAATAGTGAAATGTGTGTCGTCTGGAGGGATTTCCCCCCTTGAGCGTATCACGGGTCGGCAAGATAAATATCGTTAATTGGTCAGATAAGTATCACGGGTTGGTATCTCAAATTCCCCTGAGCTAGTATCACAGCAATATGCCTCGAAAAATATCACGAGTTACCCCGGAAAGTATCACAGGTGCACTGAAAAGTATTACGGGTTTTCCGGGGAAGTATATCTGGTTACCAAAGTTAGTATCAAGGACTTCCTAAGTATGTATCACGGACGTATCACATGTTACCCAAAAATAATATCACGGGTTCGCCTGGTTGTTATGAGAGGTTAAGTATCATGAGTTGTTTTATTAGGTATCACAGGTTGTCCTGACAAGTATCACGATTTGCAAAATTTTTCAATAAGTTCCACCAGTTTGTTCCACTGTAGAATGACGCAAAAATAAATATCGTTGCATGAGCAACAAAAAAAAAGGATTTTTTTGGCAATTTTAAGTGAATCAGAGTATGCTCCCGTTGGGATTGCAAATCGATTGGAATTTATATACATAAAAAATGTTTTGTTTTCTTATTTATATATATATTTTATATATGGAATATATTTGGCTGAATGAATTTATTTAATTTTTTTACTTTTTTTTTTTTTTTTGGTTATCAATTTAACGTTTTGATGCCTAAAACATGACAACAAGAGATGAATATTTTGTTATGGTTTTTTTTTTGTGTTTTTTATTTTTTATTTTAAATTTAATTATTCATGCATTCTGGGGAGAATTAATATTCATCAGTTAAAAAAAAAAGGATACAAAAATTTTGAAGAGATGATTGAGTTTGAATATTTATTTTGTATTTTTAATTTTTGTCGCATCAATAAAAAAAAATTGCTTGATCAACCTTTTTTTCTGTGTTTTGTTTTTTAATAAAATTTTGTGCTGAACACAGGTTTGTTTGTTTAAGGAAATGAACCCAATTTACTTACCCAAAAATTCGATGTTGTTGATATTTTGGGAGATTTTTTTCTTAAAATGTAAGAAAAGAAAAAAAAAACAAACACTTTGAAATCGAACCCAAAAATAACACCCGAATTTATAAAATATCGATGAAAGAAAAAAATTTACAATAATTATAATATTTCCTTACCTCAAATAAAACCTCAACTTTTTTACTGAATCCTTTAATTTGTTGTTGTTGTTTCTTTTTCAAAAATAAAGTTTCCCCAAAGTAATTAAAATTCGAACCCCTTACCAAAAAAATAAAAAAAATAAAATGAATATATTCGATTTCAGAAAATCAGAAGCATCTGAAATAATTTCCGTTAGCCATCATTCGGAATCCCTTCTTGGTAAGAATTTACACATGGTTAAAACCCCCTTGGTTACCGCATTTACCTTTTACATTTATTGCCCATTGGATATTTTTCATTGATGCGTTGTTTTCATATCAATTATGAGCAATAAATGGCCAATATGGCCACAATGCAGATTAAATAGCGACAAACGACAGAAAAGCTGAAGGAAGATTTTCATTTTATGAGTGTGTTAATATTTTTATGTTTTCTTTTTTTTTTTTTTGTCATATTGTAAAAATACACTGAATGAGTACCAACATCACGAGTGAAAAGTGGAAAAATCCAATTTGCATTTTTGTTGTTACATATAAATTTTTATTTTATTTTTTAAGGAAAAATCATTTCCGACCACCATCATGCCAACGGAAGGATTCTTTTGTATACAAAAAATATGTAATAAAAGAAAAATACATGCATAGTCAGATATGTTTTTTAATTTGAATTTACATAGTGCATCAAGAAATGCAGACATGAAAGTATTTAACAAGTAAGCAATTTTGGAATATAAGTTGTTCATTTTTATTTCTTTTAATATTTCGGTTTGCATTGAATGCGAAATGCTCCATTAATCTGTAGGGGATTTAATATGTTCAGGATTTAAATTGAATTGAAATTCCATATTTAAAAAAATGAATAAATCAATTTTCGAACTTAATTTGTTTTGTTAGTTAAGCTATGAAAATATATCTTACCAAGAAATTTATCCAAAATCTATTGATCATTAAGAGTCTTACATCAATAAGAAGAATAATAAAATTTGTTTCGAGTTAATCGGTTGATGACTTTCTGAGATCATGGTGTGAAAAACAAACATGATCATTTCATAAATTAAAAAAAAAATCGACATCAAAGAAAGTTTTGGTTTTCATTAGAAAATTAGCCTCAAAGAGACCTTTATTTTGATATCTCACTCAATACATTTGGAATAAATCTCGAAAAATTCATTTTTTTCGGAAATCGATAATTTTTTCGAAAATCGAAAAAATACAAAATTGTTATTTGTGTGTCTTAATAGAAGGGCCTGTTCAATAGCAACTTATATTTTTAAACTAAAACTTGTTTCGAGGCTTTTGGTTCCGAAGATATTTCTGCTTCCGAAAATAAGAAATAAAATATTTTGATTGCCAATAACGTAGCAACCAGACCTAATAGGAACTTTTGAATTTCATTGGTAAGTTGGTCTCAAAGAGACCTTTCTTTTGATATATCATTCGGTGGATTTGGGGAAATTTAAAAAAAAAAATATTTTTTTCAGCAAGGGGTAACCCTTGTATTTTTTTGAAATTTTTCGAAAATCAAAAAAATATAGATTTTGCAAAGTGACCTTTCTTTTGATATGTCACTCGGTGAATTTGGAGGAATATTTGAAAAACGTATTATTTTTCAGCAAGGGGTAACCCTTGTATTTTTTTTCGAAAATCGATAAATTTTTCGAAAATCAAAAAAAATATAGATTTTTCATTTTTGCACCTTAATGCAGGGACCTTTTCTACATGCACTCATATTTTTAAACTAAAACTAGTTTCGAAGCTTGAGTTCGAAAATATCTGCTTCTGAAAATTAGAAAAAAATATATTTCGATTGCAATAACTCAGAAACCAGAGCTCAAGGGAACTTTTGGTTTTCATTTGTAAATTGGACTCAAAGAGACCTTTCTTTTCATGTCTCACTCGTTTGATTTGGAGGAAAATTTTCAAAATGCAATTTTTTTCGACAAGGGGTTAACCTAGGATTTTTTTCGAAATGCGAAAAAAAAAATTGGTTTAAAATTTTTGCACCTTAATAATTTTTTCTTTATGTAAATTTGTAAACCAAAGCTTGTTTCGAAATTTAATTTCGAAAATAACAAAAAAATTATTTCGATTGCAAATTCATAACTAAGAAATTAGATCTCAAATGGCTTTTGTCTGTTATTCTCTAATTGAGCTTAGATATACCTTATTTTTGATATCTCACTCGATGGATTCTAGAGATTTTTTTTTAAATTGCATTTTTTCGTCAATTGTTTTGAGTAAAAAGCATCATAGAAATTCCATCAAGGAAATTTAAAAAAAAAAAAAACTCAAATTAAAAATATATATCCCAGGTAAGCCTCAATTTTTGCATTTAATGACTTAAATAATTGTTTTTAAACTTTAATTATTAAAATTGAAAAACACTTCAATATATCGACCAATAACAACAGCAACACAAAACCTTTCATATAATATCATATTATATTTTGTAATTAATGTAAATGTATACACGTAATAATTCCTTTAAAATCCTTTACAATCTCTGATGGATTTTCACAATGATGAAACTTTTCATTTTAGTATGTGTGTGTGTGTGTGTATTATGTGTGTTTGATATCAATCTGGTCGACATTCCACATCATCCGCTTTTGTTAATTTTCTGCAATTTCAACAGAAAAAAAAATAATATTGAAACAAAAAACAACAACAACAAAACCACAATAAATATGACGCACAAATTGGTAAACCATTAAAACCAATTTTATCCATTGGATTTCCATCAGCCTGCAGCCAGGTCTCTGGCATCATATTATTATAATCATTTCGTTTGAGACCTTAAACAATGTCACACACACACACACATTCATACATCCAATCATGCATACAAAAGTAGGGAAAAATTCAAGCCCTGCTATAACATCCCACAGAGAGAAGGGCATTTTGTTAAAGTAGTCCGCTGAACTTATAATAATTTCCTCAATTTAATCCTGTCTCTCTTGTGACACACAGACACACACCAGTTTTTCAATCAATGTTGTATTTATTTTATGCGTGTTTTATTGGTAACTCAGTACTTAGCTCAGTAAAATTTTACACGATAAACAACAATAAATGATTGTTAAGGATAAACAAAAGTTTTTTATTTAATGGTTTACAGAGAAATATTTTGTATATACTTATACATTTTTGACCCTTAAACAACATAGGATTATAAAGAATTAATAAAAGTAATCCGTTTTTGATGTTTCTAGCATAAAATGTTTACTCAGTAAAATACTGAGTACCAATAAAACACGGCTTTTATTGTTATCCTTCGAGTGTGTGTGGGTGTATTTCGTATTCGTTTAAGGAAATGTCGCCATTTTTTTTCTTTTTAATGACATCAATAACAATTGAATTCATTAAGCTATCAACCGTAAAGAGGACAAATGGGGTCGATCTCACAATAGCACCTCCGATTCTCTGAGAGAAAAGAAGGATATAATTTAAAGGCTCGAAAAAGCGAATCATCAATAATCTTTTTATTTGAATATCCTTTCTGTGTGTGTGTGTATGTGAATCTGGGTATTTTAATATAATTGTTTATACTTGAGAGCTTAAATTTATACTCGATCAGGGGAAAAGGAAGAGGAGGGGGGAGTGGAAACCCCATTTTAATGATAATACGAATCAGCAATAAACATTTCTCGACGCCTCTGATGAGGATTTGTTTAAAACAAATAAATAATCGAAAACTCGTCCCACTTCAACCAAAAACAGTTCTCTGAACTCTTATAATTTCAACTTTTTGTGATAAAATATATATTTTGTATTGCGAATGGATGGAAATGGAAACGTGCTATTGTTCGTTTATTCATTGTATATAAAATTGAAAAGGATTTACATAGCTGATTGAGAATTAATGTGGGTCAAGAGGATTTTAATTTAAGCCATTTTGTTTGGTTACTGATATAAATATCCCCAAAAATTAAACTAATTAATATAATAAAATTTTTAAGTTATTTTATTTTGGTATGAAACACATTTGAAAGGATGCTTTTCCTTTTTAGTTGAAAATTAAGTTCATCCAATAAACTTAAAGAGAGTTAGCGTCCAACCAACTAATACATACTACTATAGCTTTCACATGTAATCACTTTTTGTCAAAAAAAAAAAAAAAGTGGGTCTCGCAAGTTCGTCTGTCTGTCTGTATAAGGAACTAAAGTTGAAAAAAATTATGTGAAAATGGTATATGAAAAGGAAAAAATAAATTGCCCACAAACAAATTGGGTAGGTGGGGAAACAATTGGGGTGGGTGTCAAAAATCGTGTTTTATTTTTACAATTTCTGTCAAAAGTAGACCACCTATCGAAAAAAGTTAAAAACAAAATTATAGATAGTAAAACATCTACAACTTTTACCATTTTTTATAAATAACCTCAGAATTATTGAGAAAAATGAAAAAATAGGATTTATTGGTTTTTATTTTTATTTTTTTACAAAAATGGTTTCATTTTAACAAAATGTGGTTAAAAATTACTTATGTTTTTAACCTATTTTAAATGTTATTATATTATTTTTCAATCAAAAAAAAATACCGAAAAAATTATGGATTTTTGAAATATTTGGAATTCCGTTATTTAGATTAAAACATTTTTTTAGGCTATGTAGAAAAATAACACTTTTATTTCAGAAAATATTGAGAAAAATTGAAAAAAAAATATGATTTTTAAAATCGATTTTTCAGTAAATGACAGCTCAAGTAGCACACTGGTGTATAAATTGGTGTAAATTCATTAATTTTGGTGTAAAATTGAGAAATTTGAATAAAATGGTGTATTTATCAAAAAAGATCATCATCTTTTCAGTACAAAATTTCAACATTTCTTTTAAGATTTCGTACAAAAAATACGCCGATATTTAATTGTTCTTATAATACACCATTAATGGTGCATAAGATTATTCGATTCTCAAATCAAGCGAAACGGTTTATTTTGTACACTCTCTTTGGTGTAAGAACTACACCCTGTGGGCATAAAATTCACCAGACTGCATAAGTGGGAGACGTCATATTTTTAAATGGCCGCCATTTAAATAATGAAGACAGCGATTAATTATTTTACTTTAATAGTACTATATCGACCTAATTATCCCGCATTCTTAGTTTTTTCGATTCTTTTATTTTATAATAAGAGAAAGCTTCTAAAAAAATGTAAAAACAACAAAAAAAATTATTATTTTTGAAAAACTGATTTTTAAAATAAAAAAAAAAAAATCATTAATTCATTGAAATTTTTGGGGCGCTCGATTTTTAGGCGAGGTAGTATCTAAAATCATTAACAGAATGTGTTTCGTTCTCAAATTAGGCACTCAAATTCATATTTAATCATTAGTTTCTCATGGCAATATTGTGATAGAGAATAATTCATTTTCATTTATTTCATAAGAAATAGTGTTAATTTTAAATCATCAAACTATTTAAGGTAAAAAAATAAACTTTGGTTCAAATTATAAATCAGAATAATTTAAATGGTGTATTTCATCCATAGATTTATTGTGTATTTTTCAATTTCAAAGGAATAATTTTTCACCAAAAACCAGTTCATTTTTTATACCACTAGCTCTATTTATATACCGAAAATCGGTTTAATTTTCTAACCAGCGGAGTTTATTATATACGAGAAAATGGTATATTTTTTATATACAAAATGTATATCACAAAAGTGAAAAAAATACTCCAAATATTTTGGTGTATTTTAGACTTTTGTGCTACTTGAGAGTAGGTAACATTGGCGAGAAAATTTTTTTCCACATAAACCAAATTATACTTTTCTAATGGCCTTTGACATTCTGAATTTGAATCTAGCACTAGAATGGCTCTAACATGTCAAGTTTTTGAGATATCGAATTTTCCAACCACCCATATGCTGGTAATTATTTTTTATTTTTTTTTTTTTTCAAAATTATTGGAACTGATCTACAAAACACTAATTCAATTTCATTGAAGTTTTTATTACAAAAGCATTTATTATATAGTTTAAATATAAAATAAAATTCTGAAAAAAGAATATTTTGGATTAAAAAAAAAATGTTTGAACTATAAAATTTTGAAAATGGGACATTTATTTTTTTTTATATTGATCAGCATTTGCTAAAAAATTCCAACTTTCAACTTTTAACTTTTATTCCAAAAAATTATCAGAGGGGCTTCTTACATCTCAGAAAACTATCTTTACTGGTTATAAACCCAGAAAATTCTATAAACTTGTGCTCAGTCTCTATACGAGGGTTTATATAGTTTATGTTAGCAGAACTTCTTCAGTTCTGAAGAATACTGACCTAAGTTACCTATCTTAGAAACCATGAAATTTAAGTATTCTTGTATTTCTTTGTTTAACATTCTTTATCATTATTTCCACAAGTTAGGTTGCAAGTGACCAATCACCATCACTTAATATCACCGGACTGATACCAGCTGTAAGTGTCTTCCCGAATTAAATAAATAATGGAAAAACAAGTTTTGGTAACAATCCATAGCTAAGAATAATGCATTGAACTATTTTATCACTTAATTGCAACATCATTTCTATACATTTCCTCAATACAAAAGTAGGTATCTTTTTCAGGACTTTCCGAATATTTGAACAAACAAAAACAAGTAAACAATAACTAGTCTCCACTTGTGTGTTTTAACAGCAAAATTATTTTAAACAAAAAGCTTATTCATCACTTTGTAAAACCGTATATTGTCCTATAGATTTCCAAATTTCAGATCGAAAATGTCCAAATAAATGGGTCAACTTCTTTGCAGATTTCATTTACATGCAATCTATCAACAAGAGTTGAACAATTTCACCCAAAAAATACAAGAACTGAATGAAAATCCCAAAATTCACAGCCTTGTCATTGCTATATGGCTGGCTGATAGTGTATAAACCCAAAGACATATGATATAGCAAATTCTACCATACATATGCACAATCCTATCATCCAATTTGGCACAACAAATTGCGTATCAATTAATTATTCTCGACAACTGGAGAGATTGTAGGAATCGTCTGCTTCGATTTCGGACTCTGACCTAGTCTTCGTTTACTTGTTTTTTTGTTTTTATTTTTTATTTTTTTGTATTGTTGCTATTTTAGTGAAAACAAACATTTATACCTACTCTATAAAAGATTTATTATCAACTTTCTGTTATATTGAAATTGACCCATAGTAGTCGATATGATTCATATGTCATCCAGCTCTCTCCTCCTTTGTCCACTCTCGAGGGAAGCAAATTATTTATTATTTTGTAGGTCAGTTTCATGTACGTGTAAAAGATAGGAAACAACAAATTATTGTGTCATTCGATGGGGTTATATAACTGTATTTATATTGAATTTATGACCAATGAAACTGTAAATACTCTCTGTCATGACATACCTATGTCATGTAATGCAGTATATTTTGACAACAACAAACAACACCACACACGTTTTATGATATCTTTCATTTTTTTTTATTGCACAAAATATAAAGGATGTCATTTTGCAACAAATATAAACTCTTACACTTCCTTTTCCAGCTGTACTCGTACTCGTATTTGTACACAGATATTTTATAAGGAAACAAAAATCCTTGTTATATATACGATTTAGGATATGTATAGATGTCTTTGACATTTTAGTATGTCGGTTGTCATGTTTTTCTTTTGAATTTGAAGATCCTTTGGGTGGTAAAAGGATGCTTTTTCTCATACAAACATTTTCCTACTTTTTTTTATGGTGACTTTAAATTGTTCATGATGTGGACACATCCTAGAAGAGTATATGGATGTTTTGTAGGACTTACTTTTTTTTATTTAAACGACAGCTGTGAATGTGAGTTTTTTTTCAAATGTTTGCTAAATTGCGTGCTAGGATGACGTTTTATAGCAAGTTTTTATTTTTATTTTTTATCTGGTAGACATTTAGAGAAAAACTGTTTTGGTAGATGAAGCTCTTCTTATCTTTATCCGCTCAAACGATAAATACTTAACGATGAAGAATAATTATTGACAACAAATGTCATTACAAAAATTCAAAGTTTAACATTGAATAGGTATGGAATTTTCAAAGCCTTGAATTTTTCTTATGAAATAAGCTTAAAGGTATTAAAGCCGTATACAATCAAAATGACCTTACACACAAAAATAAGATTCATTGCAAAAGGTTTTTATTCTTCTCAAATTGGTATTCTGAAAGTTTCCAGATGTTACTCCAATTGTCACTAGACAATAACTTACAAAAAAAATTTAGGATTTTCTTCTTATTTTTGTCTGGGATTCAAGGACATTGATTTTTTTTTCAACCTTGAATAAAGATTTGGTAACAAATGAAAGTGGTTTAATAAATTTTTATTTGTGACATTGAACTTGGATAGAATGGTTTTGAATAGAAAATAGGTAGAAGATTTGTATGCTTAGTGAAGGAATAAATAAATTTGTCATATTATTTAGGTAAAATGAGAGTTTTCCAGACATATAAGTCTGGAAAACTTTTAAGGACCCTAATGCAAATTGGATACAATTACATACAAAATAGAAATAAAATAATAAAAACTAAAATGCACGTTCGTGCTTTTATGGTAAGAGTTACTCTAATAATAAAGCTTTTTAGGAAAAATGTGTAGTTTTATATTTTTAAGGAATTTCATAACCAATTTAAAAAACACTCAAAATCAAGTATATGTCATTTTAATAATTCTATACAGATGAATTTTTTTGAGTCACATTTAAAAAAAAAATTATTTTTATATATAAAAATGTTCTTAAATATTTCAAAGAAAAAGTTTATATGCCAATTTTAAGAAAATATTATTTAACACATAAAAACTAAATTTCAAAAAAAACCATCAACCCGTTTTCAAAAAATTGATTTAAAAAAAAAAAAATTTTGAAATATTTTTTTTTTTTAATTCCAAAAATGTTTTTTTTTATTTTCAAAATTTTGTAAAATTTTATGTAACTATATTATTTTAACGTTTCTGTATAAAAATTTTGGTCGAAATCGGTTATGTCATTTACACAGAGAAAAATATGACCCGCTAAAAACTAACAGATTACCATATTGTTTTACCGTCCATACATTTCATAAGGAAATCTTATTAAAACCAACGATTAATAAGGTTTTTTTAAGGAGATTTCTTATTATTTTTATAGAGAAAATCTTATTAAAATTTGACTGAAAAGTTGATTTTTTATGCAACTTAGCACTAGAACAAAAATAGCAATCATTATTTTCATGGCAGGTTGGTTCAGGTGGTAAGGTGGGCGACTAATGATTTGAATTCCCCAGTTCGATTCCTGGCCTGGTCGTCTTTTTTTTTTTTTTTTCAAAACCCTACAAGTGCAGATTTTAAAACAATAAGGAAACCCCGATTGTTTTAATAAGGTTTCCTTCTTGGATGAAAACCATAGAGAAATATTATTGTTTTTGTTCTATTTTATGTGGTCTATTTTTCTCTGTGTAGGTACGAGAAATTAATAAATAAAAAAAGCCGTTCTATGGCCGGTAGCCTTAATAACTACTGTACAAAAAATTTAATTTTTTTTATGTAAAAAGTTAGCTCTTAAGTAGCGTGTAGTTCAAAAAAATATAATTTTATGAAAAGAGCATTTTCAGTGAGGGTAGAACGTATAAAAAAACAAAATACAAAATCAATAGTGTTGTCAAGTTTATTCTATTTGTCGAAATTTCCTGTTTGCCCACTTAAACTTCTTTAAACTTTGATAAAGATACGGTCAAGTTTCTTAGCATTTGAAAAAAAAAAAATGTTTTGCTAGTTAGAAGCCTCATAGAAATGTTATTATAAGGTCTTATAGAAGCTTAAAACAATCAAAAATTTATAATAGCAAAAACTTGTTACACTTAAAAAACCTGCGATTAATTTAAAATATTGAAATGCAGCTAAGAAGCTCCTTAGGAAATCTTACCGAAGCCAATACTTCTTATGAAAGCTTTATAAAAACCTTATGAAAGTTATAACCTATGAGATCTTAGGTTTTTTCTATTATGAGTGAAATGTTTGTATTAATTCGGTGGGCTGTCATTGGAAATTCTTGTGGTACAAAATTATGAATAGGCTTAAAATTTAGTATTCGGGTAAAGTAGTCTTATTGTTTCTGATCTGATTTTTGACAGATTTATTTAATTTCATTAAAAACTAAAGTTTTATGCATTTATTGAAATTAAGTCAATGCATTTTCTTATACAAATAATGACTATGACTACATTGTTTTTTACTTTAATGTCAATTAATTATTATCTTCATCTGTTGTTAATGTCATACTACTGAAATGTTACACCTTTTAGGGCGCCATTTATAAAAGTTCTTTCACTGAACTGCCTTCTTTAAATCAATCAAACAAATGGATAGTGGTAGAGCAAGACCATTTTATGTTATACTTTCACCAGCCCACCTTAACTTCTGTCACAAACAAACAATGACACTAAAGAATTAAAAAAAAAGCTCAACCACCCCTATTTCTGTTGAGTTTCAATATATTCTGTAGCCCTTTTTTGCCCATTTCCTATAAATTATATCATAATTTTTCCTCGCAAATGTACTTTGGACAATATATAATTCTAATAATTCATGTAGGTGACACTGTCAGTTCGTCACTCATATCCATCAAAATGACAGAAAAACAATTTCTAATGGTTACAACACCCACTCTCACAGCTATCATATTTTAACCACAAAAAATAAAGACTTGACTTCGAGTCGAGCGAGAGTAGAGAGTTTTTTTGGAATTGTGACAGCATAATGCTGATGCAGTCTTTCATTCCAAAAAAGTTGGCAGGCAGTTATCCTTCATCATCATCGCAATTTTTCCTTTAATTTGCTTCGCCATTTTTTTCCTCTCTACCCACATTTTTTTTTATTTTTTTGCCTATAGCAATACTTCTTTACTGACTTTTTGGAGGAGCAATGACACTGACATGGAATATATTTTACTGATTTCTTTTTTTTTTTAAGAGGAAATCAGGAGTTCCATTTTTCCCATCACCACACGAAATTCTCATTCAATCTTACACGCACGGAAGCTGCAGAGAAAAAGAGTAAACATCAAACAACGAAAAAAAAATACAAAAAAAAAAAACAAATAAACGAAGATAAATAAAATAAAATAGCCGAGGATGATATGTCGTCGTTGTCACAGAAATGTCATCTGCATCATGGTTTTTTTTTCTCCAGCACATAACTTCTGAAAAAAAAAAGAAAAAAATTTCAACCATCACCGGCAAAAAGGAGGACATTTTTCCGGTGTTCTATGTGCATTTCTGGTGTTTGAGTTTGAGCTGGCGTGCGTGACGTATTTGGCCATGCGACGAAGGATACGACAAAATTTATGTTCGTTCGTCCTGTGACAAATTTTGTATTTGTATTAACGTTTTTTTTTTTTCATTTTTTGGTTTGTTTGGTATTTTGTTTTCGTTCCCGTGGACATGTTGAGAATATTCATATTTTTATCCTTTAAAAACTTTTTCACACGTATTTTTTAACTTTTTTTTTCTTCCTTGTTTTTGTTAATACCAATGTCGTCGAGAACGATGACGACACAGAGGTCTGCCTGAGTGCGGAACTGGATGCTGCAGTCAAATGTCATTCAAAATAAGTGTCATTTCAAATTTTTGTTTCGAATTGTGAAAGATTGCCTGCAGTCGGTGGTAATGGCTTTTCCGGCTCAGAAGGACCAAAATAACAAAAACAAAAAAATGCAAATTGGGGGTAAAATTTTTTAAAGAATCATTTCAGACACTCGTGTAAGGGGTTCATTTTTGTCCCTACATGTTTCAAGGAATTTTAATTCAGATTGAGAGTGAGTGAGTTTTTATTAAATTTGACAGATTTCATTTTTCTTGTAGAAAAATACATCCTTGCTTAATGGCATTGGTCTGTTTCAACACAAAAAAAAAAGTAAATCAAAAAGACTTTCTCTTTCTTTGCAAAAAATTCTTTTTCTTCAAACAAAGAGAGTCTTTTTGAATATTTTATAACACTAGCTGTGTTAGAAATGGCACATAAAACAAAAAAGAAATTAAATAAATATTTTTCCAATTAACGAAGGACCAAAACAGAAAGCAACAAAAGAAAAATGAAGAAAAAAGTAAATAAAAAATGTAGCCATAGTCCTGTTTCATCCACATCATTCATTTTTTTTTTCTGTGTGAATGCGAATTTTTTTTTCTTGTTTTGTTTACATAAACGCAGACTTTAAAAGGATCAAGTTGATTTTTTTTTCATTTCTTTCGTGAAATTAAAAAAAAAATATATACAAAAAAATTAAAGAACAACATTCTTGTGTTTTGAAAATTAAAATGAGGATGCTCTCTGCAAGTTCTAAAACACAGTCTGCTTTTACTTGAATAACCAACACTCTTTTGCTTTTTTTTTATACATTTTTTGTTCATTTTTTTTGCTCTTTTCTTAGGTTACAGCACACAAATTTAGTTCTTTCTGGGTTTAAATATCAGGAATTTTCATTGAGTTTACTCTACTTGAGGCAGAAAAAAAAAATATGTAGAAAAAAAAGTGACGTAAAAAATTTGAGGCATAATTCCAGAAACTTTTAATAATGAAATAGAATAGAAATAAGTGATGCCACTTTGTTGTAATAATTCACAAATATTCTTAAAAGTTTAAAGATTTGAGTGGATTTAGCATATATTTTTTCTGTGGAATACGATTCACACTCACTCTGGTTAAACAACAAAACGATAACTCGAAGTAAACAATAATTTTATACTTTCGGACATCAGTAACAGGTTACAGAAAATATTTATGAGGTCTCTGGTGGCAACTCAAATCGACAAATACTATTGAGTCACTTGGTGATACTTCTGTCGGAAAATATTATTGAGTTCTCTGTTGCTACTTCTAATCGGAAAATATTTATGAGGTCCCTGGTGGCAATTCAGATCGACATTTATTAATGAGGTCTCTGGTGCTACTTCTAATCAGAAAATATTTATGAGGTCCCTGGTGGCAATTCAGATCGGCATTTATTAATGAGGTCTCTGGTGCTACTTCTAATCAGAAAATATTTATGAGGTCCCTGGTGGCAATTTAAATCGACATTTATTAATGAGGTCTCTCTCTCTGATTAATCAGAAAATATTTATAAGGTCCCTGGTGGCAAATCAAATCGACATTTATTAATGAGGTCTCTGGTGCTACTTCTAATCAGAAAATATTTATGAAGTCCCTGGTGACACATATTAATGAGGTCTTTGGTCATACTCCTAATCAGAAAATATTTATGAGGTCCCTGGTGGCAATTCAGATCGACATTTATTAATGAGGTCTCTCGTGCTACTTCTAATCAGAAAATATTTATGAGGTCCCTGGTGGCAATTCAGATCGGCATGTATTAATGAGGTCTCTGTTGCTACTTCTAATCAGAAAATATTTATAAGGTCCCTGGTGGCAAATCAAATCGACATTTATTAATGAGGTCTCTGGTGCTACTTCTAATCAGAAAATATTTATGAGGTCCCTGGTGGCAATTCAGATCGGCATGTATTAATGAGGTCTCTGTTGCTACTTCTAATCAGAAAATATTTATAAGGTCCCTGGTGGCAAATCAAATCGACATTTATTAATGAGGTCTCTGGTGCTACTTCTAATCAGAAAATATTTATGAGGTCCCTGGTGGCAATTCAGATCGGCATGTATTAATGAGGTCTCTGTTGCTACTTCTAATCAGAAAATATTTATAAGGTCCCTGGTGGCAAATCAAATCGACATTTATTAATGAGGTCTCTGGTGCTACTTCTAATCAGAAAATATTTATGAGGTTCCTGGTGGCAATTCAGATCGACATTTATTAATGAGGTCTCTGGTGCTACTTCTAATTAGAAAATATTTATGAGGTCCCTGGTGGCAATTCAGATCGACATTTATGAATGAGGTCTCTGGTGCTACTTCTAATCAGAAAATATTTATAAGGTCCCTGGTGGCAAATCAAATCGACATTTATTAATGAGGTCTCTGGTGCTACTTCTAATCAGAAAATATTTATGAAGTCCCTGGTGACACATATTAATGAGGTCTTTGGTCATACTCCTAATCAGAAAATATTTATGAGGTCCCTGGTGGCAATTCAGATCGACATTTATTAATGAGGTCTCTCGTGCTACTTCTAATCAGAAAATATTTATGAGGTCCCTGGTGGCAATTCAGATCGGCATGTATTAATGAGGTCTCTGTTTCTACTTCTAATCAGAAAATATTTATAAGGTCCCTGGTGGCAAATCAAATCGACATTTATTAATGAGGTCTCTGGTGCTACTTCTAATCAGAAAATATTTATGAGGTCCCTGGTGTCAATTCAGATCGGCATGTATTAATGAGGTCTCTGTTGCTACTTCTAATCAGAAAATATTTATAAGGTCCCTGGTGGCAAATCAAATCGACATTTATTAATGAGGTCTCTGGTGCTACTTCTAATCAGAAAATATTTATGAGGTCCCTGGTGGCAATTCAGATCGGCATGTATTAATGAGGTCTCTGTTGCTACTTCTAATCAGAAAATATTTATAAGGTCCCTGGTGGCAAATCAAATCGACATTTATTAATGAGGTCTCTGGTGCTACTTCTAATCAGAAAATATTTATGAGGTTCCTGGTGGCAATTCAGATCGACATTTATTAATGAGGTCTCTGGTGCTACTTCTAATTAGAAAATATTTATGAGGTCCCTGGTGGCAATTCAGATCGACATTTATGAATGAGGTCTCTGGTGCTACTTCTAATCAGAAAATATTTATGAGGTCCCTAGTGGCAATTCAGATCGACATTTATTAATGAGGTCTCTGGTGCTACTTCTAATCAGAAAATATTTATGAGGTCCCTGGTGGCAATTCAGATCGGCATTTATTAATGAGGTCTCTGGTGCTACTTCTAATCAGAAAATATTTATGAGGTCCCTGGTGGCAATTCAGATCGGCATTTATTAATGAGGTCTCTGGTGCTACTTCTAATCAGAAAATATTTATGAGGTCCCTGGTGGCAATTCAGATCGACATTTATTAATGAGGTCTCTCGTGCTACTTCTAATCAGAAAATATTTATGAGGTCCCTGGTGGCAATTCAGATCGGCATGTATTAATGAGGTCTCTGTTGCTACTTCTAATCAGAAAATATTTATAAGGTCCCTGGTGACACTTCTGATCAAAACGTCCCAGTGAGTACACGGATTGCACTTCTGATCGGAAAATAATTAAGGGGGTCTTTAGTCATAATCCTAATCAGAAAATATTTATGAGGTCTCTGTTGGCACTTTTGATCAAGTCACCAGAGAGTCACTCCTGAGGCACTTCTGATCTCTGGTACTTTTATCAAAATATGAATATTGGAATAAGACTATAATTCGGGCATGATTGAGCCACCCAAACCAAAGAATTTGTCTCTTCAATACTTTTAACCAAAGAATAAAAATGAATTTTTGAAATTGTATCAAAGTGTCAACACTGAAAAGTCTTTATCAGACAACATCGTCGCTTTCATCGTCATATCCTCGTTGTCGTTGTCGTGGGCATTAAATATGAACTCTATACACATCGTTTTTCTCCCCCGCATTTGCTTATACACACTTCCCCTCACTCTAACATACTTGCTCCGTACAATCGAGAGAAATTCCTAAAGGACACACAAGGAATGCTCTTTTAACTAACTCTCTAAACTCCTCTATGCCCGCTTACACTTTAACGACCCATTATTTCTGAGCTGTCATTGTTCTTGTTGGTATGTATATGTGTTATCCTTATGGTACTCAAGCACATATTCCTTTTGCCCTTTTATGTATTTTTTTTTTTTTTTTTGTTTACTTTCTTTTTCCTAATTTAGGTACCCGATTAAAAATTCAGCAACAACGCGGATGATAAAACTTACGAAATGCAAGCGCCAAACGAGGAACCTCCATACTCATTGCTTCCTGCCGTTTGGAAATTTTCGGTTCATACACATATTTTTTTCGTCACTCCCTCCTCCCAAGTTTTTCCATGCCCTCAGTATGTCTAAGGATAATGGAAGGTTTTTCGTATATTCGCCACCACAATGACACATGCACAAATGAGGACTTAAAATTTTATATTCACTCGAGTATAGGGTTATTGTTGCTGGGCTGGCTGCAGCCATACAACCGGATATGGATGTGTGTATATGGAATGGATCCTGAGTGTTTGTTTGGCATATTATTTTTAACGTTGAAACTATTATTGTATGAACTTTTGGCTTATCATGAGTAACAAAACACCCTGATACAAAGTATGAAAAAAAAATTATTATATTTTCCTTAGTAAAAGGATCCGCTGTGTGTTCTTTCAGTGGAAGAAGAGAGCAAAAAAAAAAAAAAAAAAACTTTAACATTTATTAATTTTAATCCATCCTGTTTATCTTCAACTTTTTTAATTTTTATAATATTTTGTTTCATGTATGTAGGTGGATATTATGTGTATGTTTGTATATGTATTTTTTGACTTTGTATGTTTAAAAGTTTTTTTATGTTGTTAAAAAAAAATATCATATTATATACCTACGTTGAAGCTTATACAAAGTTTTATTATGCTTTGTGTTGTTAGCGATGTTATCTTGTTTGTTGTTCGTTTTCTCTGATTCAAGGATTAGCATGCACCTTTTGTGGTGTTGATGTTGAAGTAGACTTTAGGGTGTAGTACCTACGTGGTGCGCTTTTTTTTAGAGATTTATTCTTGTGATCCTTTGCATTGAAAGTTAATTGTGTTTATTTTTTTTTTTTTTTTTTTTTTTTTTATTTTGTTATAAAGTAAAAAGTTGGTATATTCAATTTCAATGGATGAACAAAAAAATGTTTAAGAAATAAGAGTGTTTTAAAGGAACATCTGTTTTTTGTTCCTTAGTTAGCAAAACTAAGTTTATGAGAAATATGAAATCACAGAACTTGAACAAATTGTACTTTTTAAGTATTTTTAAGTTTAATCTTCCTTACCCAATATCTGTCTACCTGTCTCTTTCTCAAGTTTCAGTCCAAGAAAGTGAAGATTTTTTGTGATTCAAATTAGGTACCTGTGGTTATAAAAAAAAAATATTCCAAAAATTTGTATACCTATAATTTTATTCTCGATGTATGTGAATGAACTTCCTTCTAAAGTGTTATCTTCTGTCCACATGTATGCTGACGATGTCCAACTTTATAAAAGTTGTCCTTTAGGTATGATTGAAGATGGTGCGCATGCAATAAATAACGATTTGGATAGTATTTCGACCTGGTCTGAAGAAAATGGATTGTTTTTGAACCCTTTAAAAACAAAATGCTTGGTTATTAGCAAAAAGGTGTTGGATCTTTCCTACTTTCCTGACATTAATCTTAAAGGTTCAAAAATAAACTATGTTGAAAAAGCAAAAAATTTAGGAATAGTGTTTAATAGAACCCTTACATGGAATGACCACATTAATTCTACAATTGGCAAAGTTTATGGTGTTTTAAGGAAACTTTGGATGTCTCATAATTACACTCCACAAAAAATACGTATGTTGCTGGCAAAAACGCTCATACTTCCCATTCTTTCTTACGGTTGTGAAGTTTTTAGAAATTGCGATGCATCTAGCAAGAGAAAACTTAATGTTGCGTTCAATAATACCGTGCGTTATGTGTTTAATCTGAGACGATTTGATCGTGTTTCAAACTATTCGAAGTTATTTTTAAATATGCCATTTGATCACCTCCTTGCCTATAGGGCATTGGTTTTACTTTCGAATGTGATTGAAACTCGTCAACCTAGTTATTTGTTTGATAAGCTACGCTTTGGATCCTCTAGCAGATCTCATCAACTCATTTATCCACGATTTACATGCTTAACATCTGAGCGACAATTCCTAGTTAGCTCTATTCGCCTATGGAATTCTCTACCAGGGCAAATACGGAGGTGCGGCGGGACTGAGAGATTCAGGATCGAACTTAAGGCTCACTACTCTAATTAATATATTTTTTTTTTCTTCTTCTTTCTTATATTAAAAAAACATAAATGGAGATGTATGTTAAAAAACTTAAAAACTTATACATTTTTGAAAATTATTATTATTATTGTTATAAATTATAATTGTTTAATATTTTTTCAATTTTGCTTTTATTTTTTGTAATTCTTAATTTATTATATTTGTATACTGTTATATTGTCATAAACGTATATTATGTTCTGTAGCTCAACTCAACTCAATCAAATTTTTAAGCTTCACTTGCTATAAGATAATTTAAGTCTTAATGTGTAAGCATTTAATCGAAATAAAACTAAAACTAAACCTACTTTTTATTTAACCGTCATTAATGATAATGAAACTAATTGAACCAAAATAAAGGAACTGCAAATTGTTGGAAATATGTATACAGTTTTGTTTCTAATAACCAAACCGTGGGTAAATTACATACCTCCATTTTTCTTAATTTCAAAGGTACCCATAAGTCGCACAAAAAAATGAGTAAGGCATAAATTGTGGCTAATTTTTATTCTGTATAATAAATTTGAATTCACGGTTTCTATACAAAAAATGTTCCACATACGCCTCAGTGACCCTCAAAGTTAAATCGCCAAATAAAAAGTAAAAAGATGAAATAAAATAATGCACGAATAGGTAAAATGGTAAAATTAGCTCTGATGTAAGATTTTTATAAAAAAAATTTAGGACAAATGTATTTGATAATTTTTAAAGAATTAAATTTAAAAAATGAAAAAAAAAAAATGATTTTATAATTACTTAATTTATAATTACTTAAAATATAATAATTGTTTTTCCTTAAACACAAATTTTTTCTAACATTTAAAAAAAAATGTGTATATGCCATTTGTAAGAAAATATTATTCAACACATAAAAATTAAATTTCGATAAAATTCATCAACCCGTTTTCAAATAATTGATTTTTCAAAAAAAAATTTAAATATTTAAAAAAAATGCAAAAATGTGTTTTTTGAAAATTTTCAAAATTATAATTATAGTTTTTTAAACGCCTTTGTATAAAAATTTTCGTTAAAATCGGTTAAGTCGTGTACGAGATATTCAGAAACCAAAAAAAATATAATCATTTTAAAGAATTTCGGTGGGGCTCATCAACAGCTCTAAAATCATGTTTTTTTCAGTTCTGTATTCTTTTAATTTAAAAAAAATCAATGAACCCATTTATATGTACCGATTATAGCAACACTATAGAGATAACTTAAATGCCAAAATATAAACACCAAGATAAAATTGTTTTTAGATAAACTTTAGAACAGTAGTAAAAAACGGAAAAAAACTGAAAATTTTCTTGAAATTGCTATCACTCACAAAAGTTCCATTCTTAATTTTAAACAAGGTTTCTTAAGATTGAACGCAAGTTAAAACTATTACAACGCTAGTTTTTCAATAAAATTAGTTTTAAATTTTTTCAAAAATAATTTTGTGATATAGGTATAGGAAATAACAACTTTCACACTTGACTGTTTCCCTTGACTGGTCTTTTCCATATCCATTATTTCCATATATATTTACTTATAAGAAATTTAAAAAAATGATCAACAATGGTCATGATCAACTTAACGAATTAATTACTCACGAATAGAACAACTTCTATTTTTTAATAAAAAAATGTTACACATACACCACAGTGACCCTTTATGATGTAAAGTCAACAATATAGTTAAAAAAAAAACTGACAGACTGTCAAAAATAATGATCAATCCAATCCTGAATTAGAATAAAAACAAAACTAAAAAAAAAATTAAATTAGCGTTATTAAAAGACTAAGAAAAAAATACCAAGAAAAGTCTGGATGCGTCACAAACTACTTAATTCTTCAACGCGACAAGATACTCCTAGATTCAGTTTCAAAGCTTTAAAAATGAAGTTTGACCTCAGGATAGGAAAAAGTATTGTCCCAAGACATGTCGCATATAAAATTGATAACACTAAAAACCAAAGTCGTAAATAATATAATGTTTCCTTATAACATGTTCTAAATCCATTTGCCAACACACACTTCTCTCCAACACCTAATATACACCACATATCATCACATCACATAGATAAATACTCAATTGAACCGTTAAAACGATGTTAAATGGTTTGTATCAAAGAATATATGTATATAAAACGACAAATACAAAATTCAATGCTATAACTATCAACACCATAAACACTCGCTATATAACAATTCAAACACCATTTTTACTGTCTGATGGTTACTATCCTTCTTGGTAATAAACTGTGTTTTTTTCTGTATAAGAGTATAGTATAATCCCACCCTCGCATATACATTTTATAGCCTTCGATTCTAATCTACTCCCAAAGAGAAAAAGACTTCAACAAGAAGACTCTGTGTTGTCTATATCTCCTAAATCCAGTTGTCAGTGTTTTTGTCTCCAAACAATAATAACAACTATTATTATCGTTGATATGATTGTTATTGCATTCAACTGTTTTATGGTTGGTATAAGAATGCGCATAAAAGCTAGCTACTGGAATATGTACGAAATTGTATTTGCAAAAGCCTTATGACAAAATGCTCATAAGGCTAATAAATGCTTCACGACTTTATAAACTTTAAGACCTCTGTCATATACAAAAAAGGGAGGAAGAAAACACCCAACTGAAAGGCATATAGTTTTAACGTTTAAACGTATTAGACCGGAAGCGCCAGAATATGCACCATCAAAATGACGATTTTATTATGTTGCTTCTATAATCTATAGCTCCTGCTGGTTTATAGCCAGCAACAAAACGTAAAGTCCAATGTCAAGTGGGTTAATATTCCAAGAATCTACCAGAGACTTTAAGTCTTTGGAAACCATTGGTTAGTCATCGTTGGTGATGCGTACACAACGGCTATTAATTATATGCGAGAGTTGATGAAGTTGCCCTTTAGGTATTTATGTATACAAACTGACGCTTAAAGTAAAGCAGAGGCGTACATTGAGCTGTCGGGGCCTCGGGACAAGATACAAATTGGGGGCCCCTTATATTCTCTATTTTTCCTATATAAGAAAATGTATGGAGATTTTGGGAGACGTACAGTATCCCCAAAATCCAAAATCCAGAAAGTCCAGAATCCCGAAAACCCAAAATTCCGAAAACCCAGAATCCTGAAACTCCAGAATCCCAAAAAGCCCAAATCCAGAAAGCCCGAAATCTCGTAATTAAAATTTAAAAAATTTGACAAAATATGTCAATGATCTAATTTTGAAACTTTTATGAAAAATGATTTAACAAAATAAATTAACAAAAGATTTAACAAAAAAATCATCATATGCCTACATCATAATACACACCAATATGAGGGCGAAAGCCCAAAATCCCAAAAAAAAAATCCGGAAATTGGAATCCCGAAAAATTCTATAAAATGAAAAGTTTGCGCTAATTTTTCATTTTATAGAATTTTTCGGGATTCCGATTTCGGGATTTTGGGTTTTCAGGATTTTGGGTGTTCGGGACTTCGGTTTTCGGGATTTTGACCTCAATTCGGAGATTTTTTTCAATTATTTAATGGTTTCAATTTACCGAACTAACAATTTTGCTTTCAAGTTTTGAAGGCAAAGTGCTATTGCAATTGCATTAGTTTTACTTCTGAAATTTTTGGAAAACTTACATGTAAAATAGGCATTAAAAAAATTGTGACACTCATGATACTTGGCAATAAGTTTCAAAAAAGTCTATAAGAAAAATTTAGTTGAAAGGGTGTTTTTTTTTCGAAGACACCGTAAAATCTGTAATTGGTCCCAAAATGCCAATAATTCATTTTATTTTAAGTTTCGATTGTAAATTGAAGGTTTATACTTAAGTTCTTAGACGTTTTACACGAATCATTGGCTTTTTGGGATCAATTACAGATTTTACTGTATGTATCTTCGAAAAAAAACACCCTTTCACTAAATTTTTTTTTATAAAAACTCTTTATTCTTGTTTTTTATTCCAAATGCAACATTCTTACCAAATTTCATTAGGATGACCCATAAATTTTATTTTCACTTAAAAAAAAAAACACCCTTTTAACAATGATATTCTTATAGACACTTTTGATTCTTGTTTCTTATCTCAAAAGTAACATAATTACTGATTATTTTAACTTATTTCTTGCAATATATACCCACTTTTTCTCTACACCAAAAAAAAACACCCTTTTACATCAAACAAAATGTATAGACATATTATTTTATTCGTAACTCACATAGGAAAGACAACATTTTTAAAAAAATTCGTAAGAGTAACTTTTATACCATTGATGTTAAAGGACATATCGCGGATTTTCCTTATTTCCCAAAAAAAAAAAACACATTTTTGACTGAATATTTTTATAGACTGCTTAGATTCTTGGTTTCTGTTATAAATTTTTGTCCCAGTTTTTGTGGTACTAATTCCGAGTTTCATCATTTCCTAAAAAAGCAACAACAAATAAAACTTTTTCACCAAGTTTAAAAATAATAAAATTTATATCAGCTGTTATGATACCTTTCTTACACATAACTCAACCCATCAAAAAAACACCCTTTAATCAAATATATTTTTAAGAACTTTATGAATCCTTTGTCGCTACTGTATTTAGGCCCCGGGGCACAACCCTGTCTGCCCCAATGGTATAAACGCCCCTGGCTTAAAGGCTTTTTGACTAAAGTCATAAAAATTCTGTGACATAATCATTAGTTTATAGGACAGAGCCAGTGAAATATACATAAACTGACTGCGTTGTAGTAATTTGGTTGGCTTGAAAGAAAGATTCACTGAAAGATGGTTAAATGGAAATATAATTTTTTTGTCCATGAAAGAAGAGTGTCTTGAGATAAAAAGAAGTGAATTTTTATGAACTTGCTTGCTATTTTATTAGAAAAAAAGGTTATAAACCCCAAAGCCCTTTTATGAGCCCTTAAATTTCCACTTACGTCAAATAAACTCTCAAAAAACACCTTTTAAGAGTCTTTTTTAAAACATAAAAGACAACAAAAAATCACTTTAACGATGTTTTGATATAATCTAATTTTGATTTTATAGTTTCTAAGTGCTTTTATTTTTTAAAGCCTTCTTTCTTATATTGTTCTTTATTTTTTTTTTTATTTTTACAGATCACATTGAAGTTGATTGCATAGAAGTTCAATGTCCTCTACCGGAACTTGAATGTCCACCAGACAGCGAATTAAAATCATCATCTTCGAATAATTTCGAAAATAATGCCGAAGAAGATGGTGATTCGAATTTATTTGATCAACTTGAAGCTGATGGAATGATTGAAGAGTTATTTTCAAGCTCAATGTTGCCAACTACAACTCAGTTGCCACATATTCTACAAAAACGTAGTCTTCAACATCGACGTCGTGAAGCGATTAAAATTGTTCCAGGAGATTATCGAAGTTTTGAACCGGAATTTTTCAAATATCACAACCATCATCAACCTCATAGAAAATGGAAGAGGGATCTAATCATGGGAGCACAACCTCATTCTGAAGCTGAAATTAAAAAATGTTGCCCAGAATTTCAGTGTGTCTGTCAGACATGTCCAAATGCACCGAAATGTGAAAAGGAACATGTTGCAATTATCGTTGAAGAAGGTCATAGGTTGCCAGGAAGTTGTTGCCCAAAATATGAATGCGTTCCTGAAATGGAGTGCAGTGCTGTAAGTCAACCGAAAACCTCCTACTGGAGAAATGAATGCCTCAAGTGTGATTGTTATGGTGGACATGAATTGTGTCAGCAACTTTGTGAAGTCGATGAAGATCAAAGTGCAATGAATTGCTTTTCGGGGTATTTGAATAGACCCAAGATGAATGGAGACATTTGGTTGGAAGATGATGATTGCAAGGAATGCAAGTGTGTGAATGGCGATAATAAGTGTCAAATGAGTGTTTGCAAGGCTGCAGATTGTGAGAATCCTGTCAAGGTTGAAGGAAAATGTTGCAAGGTTTGCCCTGAGATTAGTACAACTTTGGCACCATCTTTATCAACATCGACAACTTCAACACAATCACCAGTAACAACTTCAACATTGTCCCCCGAAGATGAAGACACAACTCAAGAAGTTCCATTAACAACTTCGACAACACAATCTTCAGTTGAGACCTCTACTCCTTCAACAACAACATCAATCCCAGTTACAGAAGTTATTCCGACAACATTAGAAATTGATAATTCTTCCATAACAAATACTGAAGTTAAAACTTCACCTCAAGACATGAGTCATCTATTGGAAGAAATCGACATTATAGTTGTACTAATTTTAGCATCAGCTATTTTAGTTATCTTTACAATTGGCATGGGTTTAGTTGTATCACAAAGACAAAAGAAAAAGAAACTCATGTATTCGACAATTCCAAGCTCTGATTCTAGTCAATCGTCTAGTATTACATTGGCTTAATGTACGCTTACGCAGCGCTATTATATAAAACCTGAAAATTATTTTAAAATTTAAATTTAGTTATTTTTTTTTTTTTTTTGTTTAATTTTTTTTTTATTTTTGTTGCAAATTTTTATTGAAAATGTTGCAACATTATTGTATACTCATTTTTAATTTTTTTTATTTTTAATATTTATTTATTATATCTTTCTTTTTTCATATATTTTTAAGTGACAGCGTTTTTTTTTTTCATTTTCCCACATCTAAATGTATTACAAATGTTGCAGCAACATTTTCATAATTATGATTTTTCGACTCCTTGTTATAATCATAAAAATTGTTACTAAAATGGTTTATCTTTTAAAGAGTAATATCTATTTTGAATACATACTTACATATACAAATGTATCTCAGATGTTGCTGCAACATTTAAAAAAAAATTTTTATTTTCTTGAATTTTCATCATTTTTGAGGAAATCCTTTTAAAATCCATCTGTACTAAATCATAAATATACCTTTAATATTTCTGCAACATTTGAACCCTTAAAAATGTTAGCTCAATTTTAAACTCTTGATTATTTTATTACTACAAGCACATTTAAAAAAAAATAATGTTTACTTAGCAACATTTTTTTTTTTGTATATTCCCAGTGTTGCACAGCAACAGGAGGATTCAAATTCAAATCGAATCTAATTTTAATTTTGTCATTTAAGGTTTTAAACAAAAATATTAATGACTAAATTAAGGAGGTCTCAAACAGAAAACTTGAAAATTTTCAATCAACAAAATTCAAATTAAATTAATAGATTTGAAAGAGCCTTTTATTGTTTAACTTCTAGAAGTCTCAAGTCAAATTAAATTCAAATGTAATGCTTTATTTCTTTGAAACTTTCTAGAAATAACTTAAATATCATAATTTATCACTAATATCAAGAGGTCTCAAATCAAAACTAGTTTTTAATACTGTCTTTTATTAGAAACTCTGTAGAAATCATTTACAACTTATTATTTACTTTAAGCTTTGGAGGAATGAGATGTATTGTTTTAAGATTCACTGTAATAATTCATGATTTTGGCTATAAAATTTTGAGGAGGTCTCAAATCGAAAGCTGTTAAAATTCTAAGAACCTAAACATCTTTTCGATTAAGAATCTATTAAAATCAATCAAATTGATGTTATATTTAGCTTAAAGTTATATGCTTTCGGTTATAAGTTCGAAATTATTGACAGCGCCAGGAGGTCTTAATTTTAAATATATCCCAATTTCTTATAAGATATTTTTTTTTAAACAGCTGTTAGAATTAGATTAAATTAAGACAAACTTAACCAGAACTGACATTGGTACATTTTAAACTGTGGAACTGACAAATTGCAAGAGATCCTAAGGTATCAAAACTTATTTGGATTCTTTTGAAGACCTTTTCTTGAGAGATAACTTAACTACGAATAGTCGTAATCTAATTTTTTAGAACGAATGGCAGGTTTTCTTCCTAGTAACTACGTCATTCTTCTGTGACAAAATTAAAGTAATTTGTCCTCGTTAGAGGTTTAATGTTATCTTAGCTAGTGACTCTTAAAATGTCAATGCTCCCTTGCCAATTATTTTGCTTGACCATCAAAAATACACTGACATTCATATTAGTTTGAAGTCATTTATTGACCGATTAGAAAATATAATTTTTTATAACTATCTTATCAAAAATTGTTGAAACTAAGCAAAACTTATTATGTTAAGATAAGAGTTATGATTAAATCAGATTTCTAGTGAAACTAGGTCAGTTACTTATTTCGTTATAAATTTAAAAAAAAAAATTATTCCAAATGATAACAGAAAATATTTTCTTACCAGTTTCTAACTCTTAAAATAATTTTAACCTAAAATTCATTTCAACCTTAAATTAAAATAGTTCGTAAATTTAATATTATTTCCTTATATACTTGATAAGTATATTTTCGAGCCAAGCAACAGAAAATAAGAGCTATTAATTATAGATAGACAGATGGTAAAACCGTCATAAAAGTGATTTGTCACCCATAAACCTATCGATAAGATTGTTTATCTTTTTGCATTTTTAAACAATTTATAAATAAAATAACACAAGAAACTTATAGATACTTTTTTAGAATTTGCCGTTTGATTGCCGATGTTATATTTTTTTTATTTAATATTTTTATTTAAGAAAAACGCTGTCACTTATTAAAACTTAAACATATTCTTATATTATTTATCGTCTCAATTCTATTATTATTTTTTCTTTTCTCATAATTTATTGGATATTTACTAAAAAAAAAAAACGAACACTCTTCCTAAAGAAACAAACTATATTTCACAACTATATTGTATAATGTACAAAGTGAAATAAATATAATTAAAAAAAAATTGTGATGTGATAAAATATAAAAAAACAATTAAAAAACAAAATATAATAAATTATACAATATAAAAAAAATTATAAATAATTATGTAAAATAATATTAAAACAAAAAAAAAATCAAAATTAAATATATAAAAAAAAAAACAATAAATAAATTGTATTAATCCAATGAAGTATTCAAGTATAGGTGATAAAATTTTATTTATAATTTTAATTTTAATTATTATTTTTATTTTTTGTAATAAGAAAACAAAATTATTATCAATGACATAAAAAAAACTAGACGAATGACGAAGAAAAAACAATTAAATTAGACAAAATTAGAGCTTTCTCCACAAAATGCACTAAAACGATCTTAAAAATAATAAAAAAAAAAAAACGATCAAAAAAATATTTATCGATATATTACTACCTTTCTTTTAATACCTTATCAGATAAAAAATTATTATTTAACGAAAAAATAAACAAAATTAATTAAATCTTAAAATTTTTATTATTTTCTAAAATTCAATTTTTAGTTTATGTTTAGGAATTTTTTTGATTTTTTATTTTCTTAATTTTGGATGACATTTTGAATAAAATATTTAAATTTAAGAATTTATATACATAATTATACATAAAATATGTTATTGTGTTTAATTAAAGTGATATGATATAAGTGCAAGTATAAATAAAAAATATATAAAAAAAACGTCGACTGATTGGAAAAAATGAAACATTATTTACAAAAAAAAATTATTAAAAAAAAAAACACATTGTAAAATAAAAATACAAATTTATGTGTTATATTATTTTTTGTTTTATTATAATTGTTATTATTTTTTTCTGTATATAAACTATAATTTTGGTATTTTTGTGTGTATTATTATTTTATTTTTTATTTAAATAAAAATTATTATAGTGATTCATTTAAAAAAAAATATAAATTACATTATATATTAATAAACTCATAAGATATATTATTAAGTATACAAGCAATATACATAATTATATAATAAATAAAGTGTGGCTTTTGTAGTCACTTTAAAAAATTTAAAATAATAACTTGTTGAAGTTTTTGTTTTTTGAAGATTTTAAGGGACTACGTTTTTCAAACTTACATAAAATTTGGTTATTCTTATTGTACCCCGTTAAATAACTAAAGTTATTTATTATTATTAGTACATCGTGATGAAGTAATTACTGCGATGGACCATCACACCAGAGGTCTAGATTTCAAATCCAGCCTTCACCATCTTGAGAGAGGAATTGACAAAGACTTCAAGAATATCATAGTCATGAAAACTGAATTTTTAAATATCCCTTCTGACTCGACTCCTTTATGATCTGTGAATTAATTTTTCGCACGCAATTCAATTTTGTTTAATTCCTTATGTAAAAAAAAAAATCTTATAATTTTTGTCAGGCTTCAGCTTAAGATTTTTAACACTAATTTTCAACAGTCAGATAGGCTGATGGCAGCACTCTGCTTATGAGACCCAAGAATTGTAGGATCGATTCCCAGTAGCTGCCAATTTTTTTCTTTTTTATAATATTTATAATTGGTGCTTCTTTTCAAAGTTAAAACAACTTTTATGATTGCAACCTACTTTACACTAACGTCGTTCTACGTTATTTTAAAATTATCGTCTTCAACGCAAAATCAATCCGAAAAATAGTTAAATCAAAGTGGTTTCCGTTGATTTAAGGTTATTTTATCTCTCAAATAAGAATATGAGTTAAAACAGAGATTTTGTTATAATTGTTAAAATATAAATTTAAATCATACACGGTCACTGTGGTGTATGTGTAACATTTTTGTTTCTTCTATTTTTAAGGATTTTAAAAAAACGTCTTCTGTTGAACAAAAAATAATTGATTATTTCCACTTTTATTGAAAAAAAGTCCTGAATTACATCTGGCATGTTGTTAGGATAGAAACCCGTGGTATTAAACCAAATTTACAGCCTGTTCTAACTGGGTGGTGCGTGAAAAAAACTGAAAAATAATCGGACTTTCTTTTCAGTTTTTAGCTTATACATATTTTCCAAAAAAGTGCAAAGACAATATTTGCTATAGCTTCATCGCAACCGCAGTTATGTGGGTCCAAACATTCTTCAAATAAAAAGTTGTAAATACATTTTAACCTTAAACAGACACTGTGGCGTATGAGTATTTTTTATTTCTATGCAGATAAAAAAATTCTTTTATTCTTGCAATTTTTGTACCGCGATTTAACTCCCGCAATTGAACTTACTAATTTGATTGGCCTACAGAAGATATCTTCAGACCAAAGTCATAGTTAATTTCGTCACAAACGAAAAAAAAGGGATCGGGTCAAAATTCTGGCTTCAAAATTCTGCTTTTCAAAATTCTGCTTTTTCAGCGAAAATTCTGTTTTTCAAAATTCTGCTTTTTTTCTATTCTGTTTTTCAAAATTCTGCTTTTTAAAATTCTGCTTTTCAAAATTCTGCCAGCATTATATTTGAACAAAAAAAATTCTGCTAATTCTGTTTTTTTTTTTATTGAATATGCGCTGGCTAAAGAAAAATACACCTCATCAATGTAATTCAACATTGGTACTTTCCTAAATTTTTTTATTTAAGTTTCGCAAATATTTTTTGAAATGCATATACTGACTTTCTTTCAAATAAAATATGTATACTAATTGGAACCGATGTTGTATATTCCTTTTCTTATTCAAATTTTTGAATATTCATCTTTATTTGATAAATTAATAAATTTTTAGTTATTTTTGGAAATGTTTAATATTAAAAACCTTTTCTTAATATTTTCAAATTTATTCATTTATAAAACAAAAATTAATTCGCATTTAAAAAATGTGTGTAAGTAATCAAATAAGCAGATAATTTTTCAAAAAGATGATTTTACAGAATTCTACAAAAAATTAAAAAAGGGTTTGGAAAATGTTTAAAAGCGCGCGCTTTTTAACATTTTCCAAACCCTTTTTTAATTTTTTGCAGAATTTTGAAAAGCAGAATTATGAAAAGCAGAATTTTGAAAAACAGAATTTTGAAAAACAGAATTTTGAAAAGCAGAATTTTGAAAGCAGAATTTTGTTAAGCAGAATTTTGAAAGCAGAATTTTGACAAAAGAATTTTGACCCCAGCAGAATTTTGACCCCAACCCGAAAAAAAATCCATTTTAAAAAATTTCCTCCGAATCCATCGAGTTAGACATCAAAATAAAGGTCTCTTCAAGCTCTATTTATGAACAGAGCTCAAAAGTTTCTTTGAGGTCTGGTTGCTGAGTTATTTGGATTGCCTCAATATCACATACATATACGATGAACTTTTTGAAATATTACCGTTAGTAATATAAATAAGGTTCGAAGTACTGAAAAAAAAAACTTTTTTGTTGCATTTTCTAACGGTAAAATTAATTATTACGGGAGCTGATTAATTTTTTCTGACTTCAGATTCGAGTTCAGGACACCGAAAACCTTCTGAAAAGTATATTTTTGTTTCGGCAAAAAAAAACCTTGTAAACCAGTGTTATTCTTAACGCAATTTTTTTAATTCACCAGAACTTATAATAATTCTATTTCTTCATTTCTCCGCCAAAAATATGTATCTTTTTCGTTAAAATCCCAGATTAATTTCCAAAGAAAGAAAAAAAAAATCCCAATCAATTTATCAAGATCAGTGCCAAAGTGATTCGACCTAAAAATACCTAATTACAGTCAACAACATCAAAAGAATTAATCAATCTCCAGCCTAGATCTTTTTTTCTTTCCAAAACAAAAAAAAAAAAAAAACTAAAGAGAAGTCAAAAAAGCCACATCCATTAAATTTACATCATTATCAACACCGTCATTCAACTCTGACTGACGATCCAATATGAATACAAAAATATTAAAAAAGACTCTATAGCGGCAAAAGCCTAAAGGGCTAAAAACAATATATTAAAAAGGCGGTAAGAAACAAACAACTAAACAACCAGACACGCAACACGCTTCGTTGATTAAGACCTTTTTAATTCAAGCCCCTCCGGTAGGCAGATTGTACAGAGTCGAGAGAGTATAGTGTATTCCGTTTTTTGAGAAACAATAGATGATGAAGAAGACACACAACACGCACTTAAATAAAAAGAGATACAATCGACTTTTTTGTACTTATTCAAAGTCGGCCCTTTACGAGAGAGCACAACTAACTACTATACCTCTACTTGACGTTCTGACACTGCTGGCTTGGTTGGTGGTGGTGTATGTAATTCCAACACTCTTAACACTCCAAACCGGAGATAAAGTTGTAAGCGGGTTTTTGTCTTATTCACGGAAGTGCTTACCAAGATGTAAACACCAGATAACCACGGATAGAGTTTTATATACATATATATAAAAAAGTCATTAAGCTATGCTTGAGGCGTGCGTGATGAGGTTTTTAAAAAAAGTTAAAAAAAAAAAAATAATGGCTATAGATGATGATAACCGTTTAATGTGCCTCCTGTGAGGATTGAACTCACGACCCCTGGTTTACAAGACCAGTGCTCTGCCACTGAGCTAAAGAGGCGTATACGCAATATTTGTGACGTACAAAATACAGGTTATCTATGTTAGAAAAGAAAGACTGTAAAGGCTATAAAGAATTTATTTAAAAGCGGAAGCTGGCTGTATCTGTTTTTTTGTTTTGTGTTTACATTCAGACAGACAGCTAACACAAATTCTAAAGGTATTTATAAGCATTATTTCTGAGGCTTTTTGATTGACGTTGAATGATTGATAAAGTGTTGAGAGAAATATTTTTGTTCTGAATCATTCTACGTTTGAACAACTTAATATGCGAAAAAGTCTATTAAAAGAGGTTTATGGGGGCTTGTTTTATGTATTTCCTGATACCTACTTTCGTTTACAAAGTCTATCTTGGATTTTAGTTTTTATTAAATATCTTGACTTTTGTTCATCCTAGGTAAAAGTTTGTTACATAAGAAACGTAGACAATTAAATTTTACATCTTTTATGTTACGAAAATTTTTTCGATATTCTGAATATTAAAAAAGGTACAAGCCAAAAAAAAGGAAAAAAAAAACGAGAACAATGAAAAGCAAAAGCAAGTTTTGAGCAAAATTCTCAACAACACTACTATACAACTTTTTTTTGTATCGCTATAAATACAAAAGTTATTAAAACTTTTTTGTTGAAAATGTACTTTTTACTTGCGATATAGGTACTATATATCAAGTTATGTATTCGTACAAAAAAAAAAAGTTGAGATAACATTTTTCCATAACATTACGATGGTAGAGAATGCCAAAAAAGTGGGTCCCGGAAGTCCGTCTGTCTGTCTGTCTGTCTGTCTGTCTGTATAAGGAGCTACAGCCTAAACGGATGGACCGATTAATGTCAAACTTGGTGTGTAGCGTTATTTGGCGACTCTCCAGATTGGTTTTTGGAATTAATTTTTTTGGACCAAAAATAACGGTACTTGTCATATACCGATTTTGTTTAAAAAATTCAAATGTAAGTTTTAAGACAAGGTCTATCTTCTAATGAAAATTTTTTTTTTTGAAAATCATTATTAACGGTACCTGCCATAGAACCGTTTTTTTTTAAATCCGATTATCTCCGAAAGTGCTTATTCTATTTCAACGAAACTTTTTGTGATAAAGAATTTATATAATTTAAATATAAGCCAAAAGCAAAATTTTGAAAAAAATACTTTTTGGATTTTTAAAAAAATTTTGAAAATTTTTTTTTGAAAAATCCAATTTTCGAAAACGGGACATTAAATTTTTTTGAAATTTTGTGTTTAGATGTTGATCAGTGATTTCTAAAAAATGGCATACCAATTTTATTTTAAAACTTTTTTTCCAAGAAATTATTTATAAAAAATTAGTTTTTTAAAAAACGGCTCTAACGATTTTGAAATTTTTTTTTCTAACAATGCATGTTAGTATATCAGTCAAAACTGCATACTTGTTTTGGGGGGCAATTTGATTTCAGATTTTATATTATTTTTTTTAAAAACGAATTTCCTTTTTTTTTCCCATATATTTAGATTTTCCAAATTTCTATATAAAAAGTCTTTAAAATTTAAGCAACTTGAACTCTAAGAGCAAGTACGTGCGACCCCAGTCGTGCAATTTATTTTCTGTGTTTTGCATCTTTACTTTTTTCTTACATTTTTTTTTCAACCAAATCTTGAATTTTAAATGATAAGTGAGTACTTTGTTACAAGAGTAAGACATGCAATTTTTTTATTTTTAAGCATCTTCATTTGTTAAAAAAGTAGTAATTTTTAACAAACTTTTGAATTTATAGGTGAATATAGGTGAAAAATATTTTCTCGAAAGGTTTTTTCATAATTTTGATAAAAAGTGCTCAAAACTTAAACATTTTCGTTTTTTTGAAGTGAGAACTTCTTTATCGTAGTGATTTGAAACAAGATAAAATGAAAACGCGACACGAAAATTCAACTTATTATAACTTTTTTGTTTTAATAGATAGATGAATGAAATTTGTACTGTAGATAGGTAATGACATAGACTACTAAATCTACAAAATTTCAATTAATTTCATATTCAAAATTCTGAGATAACGGTGAAGAGATGTTCTTTTTCTAGACACGTTATATCTTTTGATCCAGAGCACATACAAATTTAATTTAACTTTAATACGCATGCCGATAATATAACCTTTTATTTGATATATTACATTTACATTACGCATTTTAAAAATTTAGGCATGGCTTTATTTTTTAAGAAAATTTGTAAGGTTTTTAATGGTGTAAATTTTTTTTCAAGAAAAATGAATTTTTAAGGTTTCACTTCTACCACGTGTGAATTGCACACAAGATTTTTTTTTTTCGTTTTTTTTTACTTTTTTGGCTTGTAACTTTATTAATATTCAGAATATCGAAAAAATGTTCGTAACATAAAAGACGCGAAATTTCATCGTACACGTATTTTGTGTAACCAACTTTTACCTAGGATGAACAGTAGTCGCGATATTTAATAAAAACTAAAATCCAAGATGGCGGCCATAACGAAGGAACTTATGCTTATGATATTCACCCAATTCTCTATCGAATGAGCAAAAAAAAATTTGGTTGTGATACAAACTGCTGGGTCGCCTTTATATGAACATGATAAATGCACTGTACTATTTAAAACAATTGAACCAAGGACATCTCATCCTTTTTTTTTCTCTCAATCAAATTATTGTCAGGTACGTTCCCGAAAAGTTAATTTTCGTAACCGATGTTATCTGAAAAAAAAAGCGATTGTCATCGTTTGCTACTTCGCCTGTGGATGGAACAAATCAACCCTCAAGTCGAAAATTTTTCTTTTCCAATTTGTTATCCTGTTCCTGACCTGGTTTGATTGTATTTCTTTCTTTCTTTTTTTTTGTCTATCCTCCTTCAAAATGATATCCTCTTCCGCAATGATTCGATTGCTCTTTTGTCGACATTTTCGAATGATGCACTGTGCACAGTGCATTTCGTTGTTTGAAAAGGAAAAAGGATAAAGGAAAGGATATTTTTTCGGTTTCGTTCAAGTGTATATAACATTGGCGTTTTTGTTGTATTTTTGTATACTTCGTTGATTTGTGGTTACGATATTGTTGTTGACCTGGGACCTCTCTTCTTTTCAAATGAATGAAGGACATATACACAGAGGAAGCAGTTCAGCATCGCAGCTATTAGGAAATCACTGTATATTGCCGTTGGTCGTCGCCGGCAGTGGCTGGGTGCAGTTACCGTAGAATTTTTCTATTCTTTCGGCTCCTTGAGTTCTGATGGCTGTCTCTCTTGGCAAGTTTTTTTTTTTTTGTTTTCTTTGGTTACAACACAAATGGATTTGAAAATTTCAGTTCGGCATTTCCTTTTTTAACATTTTTTTTAATTTTTTTTTGATGTGAAATCATGACATGAAATCGCTTGAAATGAATAAGCTGAAAATGGCTTTCATTTCGTTCGCTCTTGACCTACGAGTATACTCTGCTATTGCTACAAAAGACTACAATGTACCGATTGTTGTATTTTTTAACCTTACAGAGTTTGACAGTTTGAGAGGTTCTGAATGTTCTTCCTTGCCGGAAGAGTTTTTTTTTTTGTGTTTAAAATATATTTTATTTCATGAAGGTTGGAGAGTTTTTCGAATCAAGATGAAATCAGGTGGAAAATGAAATTTCAAACTAAATCAATGGTCTGAGAGACTTTATGATTTTGAGTTTTTTTTTTTAATTAAAAAACTTCGCATAGCAGTCATATTTTGATGTTTTTCAAAACCTTCAGGAAATATCTACTTCTGAGTTCTGAGTCATGTTTTACCTAATTTATATAAATACATAGCATATTTTTTGTTGTTGTTCAATGTAAGGCAAAAAAGTAAGAAAATTTAATAATTCCAATAGTCAGTCAAGTTTGCATTTAAAAAGCTCCTATATTTGATCAACGTGGAATTTTGTTTAATATTTTTTTCATTTTGAATAAAATCCTAAATGGTCACTCTGGCGTATGTGGAACATATTCCTATGAAAAGAGCATGAGAAGACCTTTTTCTCGATGTGTTACTCGATGGATTTGGAGTAAATTTTTAAAATGCTTTTTTGGCAAGGGGTAGTACCTCTTGAATTTTGTTTCGAAAATCTGAAAGAAAAAATTTACAATTTGTTTAACCTTATTAATAGGCATTTTCACTGCGAACTAATGTCCTGTAAATCAAAACTGTTTTCGAGACTTTGGTTCGCAGATATCTTTTACCTGCCTCCTAAAGCAATAAAAAATTGTTTCGATGCAAATACCTCACCAACCAGACCTCAAAGGAACTTTTGGATTTAAATCATCAATAGAGCTTAAAGAGACCTTTCTTTTAATGTCTCACTCATTGGATTTGGAGAATTTTTTTCAAAATTAATTTTTTTCTGACAAGGGGTTAACCTTGGATTTTTTTCAAAAACTACAAAAAATTGATTTCCATTTTTTTTAAACAAATGCTTAAGCCTGCTCACTAAGAACTCACATCTTTGAACCAAAACTTGTTTCGAGAATTTAATGCCTAGAGAAAATGAAATATTCGAGGAACAAAATTTAAATTAAAGACCAGAAAATGTCAAAACTGTCTTTTGATTTTAATCAGCAATTTTCAAAGTATTAATTCTCTATAAAAATATGTTGCGCATACACCACGGTGACTGTACACAATTCGTTCATTTGACTTTCATAAAGAAAAGTTCAGAGAAATTATTGAATATCTTATTGGAGTTTCTTTTAATTCTGCAAACCAATCTAAAAATGCCATTTAAATCCAGAAATAGCCATTTATAATGCTATTTCTCTTTATGTCTCAATTTATCACACTGTAAATTGTCATCTACGTCTCCTCCTTGATATATTCTAAGTGGAGGTTAGATTTCCTAAGAATTAAATTGTGTGAAACTTTTCTTCGTTCTCAAATTACTACGGATTATTCTTATTATCTCGGAATATATGTATGTAAATATCATGACTTTACTGAACGTAACAATTCCCTTTACGTGCGGTATCAAGTTAGATCTCAACGATCCTAAGAAATTTTATCGTCAACTACTAGAAAAAGTCTGATGGATATTCAACATCTCTTTTCCTAACCAACGAAACTTCAGCAATATTCTCAACATAATAATTTGTTTCACTCATTTTTCAAAAATATTTTCACAGTTTTTCTTTTATTCCACAGATGAAGCATATTTTTAAGTTACTTACCGATTATTTGACACAAATTTCAATTTGAGTTGAATTGGTGAAGAATACTCACCTGCCCTGTCATTCTTCTTAAAGAATGATCTCAAACGCTCTCTTTCCCAATTTCCCAAATATTTAATTTATCTTTACCTACTACATATCTCAATAACTCCAATTGACAAAAAAAAAAAGTAGGATAAGAACTACCGCTTCCCCCCATTGCCAAACTTTCATATGTTACCTATCTTTTTGTTCGTTACTTCTTCAAGGAAATCATTAAGGTCCGCTTCTCTTCATCCTTGCCATTAACTGCATCGAAATGGTCATAACTCATAAAGAATTCATTAAACCTTATGTGACTCGCTCCCTCTAAATAACATTCTTAAGACGTAAGACCTTTCTTTGAATACACCTCTCAAGTCTTGTATTCATATCGCCATCTCCATATACCCAAAATCGAAAACATTCAACGTCGGTTTCATACATATATTCGCTCTTCATGATCTAGCGTAGTAGGATCCTTTAATCCTTTCTTTCTATCAAGATTTTCTAAGATTTATCAATCGGAAAACTTAAAAAAGACGAAGAGCCAAACACGATATTATATTTATTCACTCGCTTCTCACCGACTCAGTCTACTTAAAAAAAAAGTATTTAAATACTAACCGTTCAAAAACATCGTTTATATCTTGTGACATATTTTTTTATATTTTTCAAAAACATGAAATCATCTTCCTCATCCGTTGACATAGATGAATATCTTGTCCAAGAAGAAGACGATTTTATCAAAGAACCCGAATATGCTGGCATAACAGCATCTTGGTTAAGAAAAGCCATTACAATTCTCTCTCAGTATGATCCTTTGGGAAAACTTTATAAACAACAAACACTATTTCTAATTGCCTATTTCAGAGTAGCCGAATTGAATTCTCACAAAAAATACAAATCTGCTGTTAAAATTCAATCCATCTACCGTGGATGGATAACAAGGAAAAAAATTTCCTCTTTAAATCAATCAGCTATTAAAATTCAAAAAACATATCGTGGATATTTAGGTCGCCACAAGTATTTCCAAATTCTTGAATCAACAATTCAAAAAAAAATCTTTGAACATCTTAACAAATCAGCAACAATCATTCAATGTACATTTCGTGGTTACTATTCTCGGATATATTCTCATGATCATTTGAAATTGAAGAAACTTCAACTCAAAGTAACTAGTGAATTACTACAATGTGTAGCTTTACAAGCAAGAAAACTTTATAAAAATCAACTCGTTCCTGGGTTGTTTCCATTGAGAAACTCAAAGTACATAAAAAATGACGATTTTTGAAAAAGTTTCTGATTTAAATTCTTCTCATTTAGATGTCAAACTAAAGTTGAAATACTCTTGGCAGTGCTTAAATTGAAGACTTACAACGAAAAAGTTCGAAAAGCTCGAACTGCAGAAGTCATGAAACTTAACAAGGCTTTTGAGCAATCAGTTCTTGTTAAAGATCAAATCCCGATTCCTTTTGGAAAGTGCGAGACAGTCAAGGCGATGAAGTAACCTTTTTTCAAATTAAAAGACTCCTTATTTTTTCAAAACGACTTTATTTACAACAAAAACAAGAAAAAGAAGAAAAAAATAAGATAAAAATTCCATTATAGCGATAGAAAAGAGAAAATCAAATCTATTTGTGCGTTTTACTTCCTTAAATATTCCACCAAAAAGGCTTTTTTAAATCCCTAAACCAGTCGTCCTTCTAACCCTTGAATGTATCCTTCTCCTTCCGCAAGCTCCTCATTGTAGGAATCGGCTCTTTTTCACCAGCATGCTTCTGAACAGTCTCCTTATGAACTCTCATAAATGGATTCCACAACTTCTCCTCCCCAATTGTTGATGGAACAGTTGGACTCGATTCTGCCCTTCTCAACTTGCACCATTCAATCCTTTTAAGGACATCTTCATTCTGTGGCTCAACATGTCGCGCATAAGATAGATTCTGCAAAGAGTACTCATGTCCACAAAAGACTTTCGTCTCATCAGACAAAGCCGATAGTTTCTCAATCAATGCCGAGTACATTTCTTCAGCTGTTCCTTCAAAGAACCGCCCACAACCTCCTTGGAATAGAGTGTCTCCAGTAAAGACGGCTTTTTCACCACCAGGTGATTCAACATAATAGCAAATATGCCCAATAGTATGACAAGGAGTGAATAAACAACGAACATTTAGTTTTCCAATTTGAAAAGTATCATCCTGACGGACACTATCAGTCAAAGCACCGATACGTGAGTCACCCCCATAGACAACCAATGGAGTTGGAAAAGCTTTGACTAGTTTTTCATTGCCACCAGCATGATCCCAATGATGATGGGTAGTCAAGACTTTAGTCAATTTGACTGCCTCATCTTCAACTGCTTTGATGACACAGTCTGGATCGACTGGGTCAACAATTGCTGCTTCCCTGGTTTCTGTATCGATAATCTAGAATTCAGATTCATTAAAAGTGGGTGAACATAAAAATAGCTTTGAAACAGGGTTGTAAAAAAAAATGCAATCTTTTGTGAATGCAGTCTTTGAAATTCAGTTACACTTACATATACTTGAGACTTAGACTTTTTTCGTGAAATGATTGCAATCTTTTTTTTTACCAATCAATTGACTGCATTCAAATGATTGCAGTCTTTTGAGAATTCATACATTCTTTGCATTTTTTTTGCAAACTTTCCATTCCTTGGCAGTCTTTGCATTCTTTTGCATTAATTTTGCATTCTTTTGCAGTCTTTGGCATTCTTTTTGCATTCTTTTTCAATACAAAAGAATGCAAAAAGAATGCAAAAGAATTCAACAGAATTCAAAAGAATGCAAAAGACTGCAAAAGACTGCCAAAAAAATGAAAAGATTGCAAAAAGAATGCAAAGATTGCATGCATACCGAAAAGACTGCAGTCAATTGATTGCAATCATTTTACGAAATTTTTTGTAAAATTTGAAATCTAAGTCACAAATGTAAGTCAATGAAAGCAATCTTTTGAATGAAGTCATTAAAAATTCCATTCAAAAAAGATTGCAATCTTTTACAACTCTGCTTTGAAAAAAACCTTTACCAAATACATAAAATTATCCTGCAAAGCTGGAAGGATTTTCACATGCATATCGCACATTTTAACATCTTCAATTGAGCTATGCATTCCTCTGATTCCAACTCTTCTTAGTTTGTTAGCTGAAAATTGATAAAAAGATACATTTTAAATTTAAATTCAAATTTAACCGCCATCACAATAAAATGCGTTCCACAAGAACACAGTGACATCTAGATGTCACATTTGGAACTAAAATAATTGACACCCTAGACAAAAACCATCATCTGTCAAAATTAACAGCTGGTTGTCAGTCTTGTTATCGCCTGATAACGATTTTCCCCACAAAAAAAGAAATAAAACGGAAAAATTTGATGAAAAAACAAGAAAACTACGTAATTTTTGAAACATGCAATAAATTTAAAACAAGCTTAAAAGGATGATGATTCTACTTTTTTCTTGTTTTTGCCAAACAAACCTCTAAAATATGCAGCTGTTAAGTTTTGTTCTACACACAGCGTTAGACGCCGCCACAAATTCGATATCATTGAATTATTCCGACAAAAAATAAATCAATTTTGTATTTTTTTTTGTGCTGATGATGTTCCAATTATTTGTTTTAATGTCTTAAAAATATTAAATGAAATCAAAGAATAAAAGTTAAAAAAAAAAACTTTTGTGGGAGATGGCGGCTGCTGTTGCTGACTACTTTTACTTGTTTTGTGGTTGGTTAATGTTTTGATTTTTTTTTTTTTCTTTTTTAATTTTTTATATATTTTTTCGATAACTAAAAGCGAATGAAATTATATAGACACAAAGCCAATAATAACTGAGAAATTAAAACAAAAGTATAATAAAAGAAAATTATTTTAACTAATTTGTTTGGTAAAATTAATTATTTTTTCTTCGTACACGAAAATTGTTGAGTAGTTTGCACAAAATTTTATCTTGTTTTTTTTTTTTTTTTCTTGTGAAATGTCAAATTGACACTTGGCATCACGGCACCTAGTGGATAGCGACGGAACCCCGAAAGTTATATAGATTATTTTCGGATTTGCCGCTCAATGTAATTTCCATAAGAAAAAAATAAAAAAGACCTCGAAAAACATTTATTTTACGAATTAATTTTATATGTACGAGTATCAATTTTATGATTGCAAAATGATAATAATATGTGTTTATATCTAAATCAGGTTTAAAATATATCAAAAAGTATAATAATACCTGTGTAATTTGTATTTAAAAAGTGCAAGCGAATCGCCTGAAAACAACAAAAAATACTATAAAAAATATAAAAATTATTAAATTATTCTTTTATTTGTTTCACTTTTTCACAAATAATAGTAGGTAAGCATTTTTTTTTATTTTCAACAATCTTGAAAGAAAATTAAACCAAAATAGTTTCTATATTTTTTGTAGTATTTGTTGTTGTTTTCCTGCGATTTGCTTCTCTTTTTGGAGACAAATTAAATAGGAATTATTATTCTTTTTGATATATTTTAAACCTGATTTAGATATAAACACATATTATTATCATTTTACAATCATAAAATTGATACTCGTTCATATAAAATTAATTCGTAAAATAAATGTCTTTCGAGGTCTTTTTTGTTTTTTTCTTATGGAAACTACATTGAACTGCAAATCGAAAAAAAAATCTATATCATTTTCGGGTTGTCGCTACAAGTGGTAGATGGCGTGGAAAGCTATTTCCCAAGTCACAATGGAATGACGGATGTTACTTTTTTGGATCGTAAGTTGAAGTGTGGATTGTAAAGAAATTTACATTTGAGGGTATTTTCTGAAGGTAAGATGACACTGATTGAATTAATTTTTTTTTAGAGAATAGGTGTGTTTTTTATTACAACCGGTCTTAACTGGACAAAAAAAACGCAGTCTGGGCTAAGCATTTTACATGTTAAATACAACAACACCTTAGCCCCTTGGGCTTAGTTGTTTAGCCCGGAGATTTCTTTGGGCTTAACTTTTTGAAGAGTTTTAAATCTGTGCTACCAAACTAATTTTTTCATAAATTGTTTATAATTTGTTTAAAAACGATAAAACTCAAGTTTGGAAGGACAAAATGTATTAAAATAGTTTTGCTAGCATACATTTTTGTATATCTTTGTAAAACATACATGAAAAATACAAGAAAATGACGAAAGCGAAAAATATGAGAACTCTAAATTTTTGTTGTGTCTGCTGTTTTCGGAACATTCAATATACAGTGCTGCCAAGATTTCAGGTTAAGCCCCGAGGCTTTTTTTTGTCCAGTTAAGACCGGTGGTAATAAAAAACACACCTAATATAAGCAGTGGAATAGAGGTATAAGATTAGGTGTGTTTTTTATTACCACCGGTCTTAACTGGACAAAAAAAAACGCAGTCGGGGCTAAGGAATTTACATGTTAAATGCAACAACACTTTAGCCCCTTGGGCTTAGCTGTTAAGCCCGGAGAATTCTCTGGGCTTAACTTTTTCAACAGATTTAAATCTGTGCTACCAAATTAACTTGTTAGTAAATTGTTTAGAATTTGTTTAAACACATAAAAACTGATGTTTGGAATGACAATTATTATTTTAAATATTTATTTAATAGTTCGTTAAACTTTTTTTTTTCAGAAACACACACAAGAAAATCCAAAAGCGAAAAATATGACAACTTTATATTTTTTTGTGTCAGCTGATTTCGGAACATTTAGTATGCAGTGCTGCCAATTTTTCTCGCTAAGCCGAGGCGTTTTTTTTTAACCAGTTAAGCCCGGTGGTAATAAAAAACACACCTATTATTCACTTTCCGTTACATTAAGAGAAACCATTACAAATGTAAAATCTGTCAAATCCCATACAAATTTTAATATTTTCTGATTTAAATGGTAACATATTAGCGCAAATTTTTAAACAGTTAAACCGTATTTTAATATACGTACCTACTTTAAGGAGGGAAATCCCTCTAGACAACAGCTTTTTCAATAATTTTTTTTTGGAAAACTGAAAGCATTTTATTGAAATTTGGAAAAGTATGTGATATTATTGACATTATGATGTTTTGATAACATTTTTTCAAAGTACAAAAAAAAACAAAATGGCGGCTCTACAGCTCTTTAAAGTTGACGCCTCGAGTTTGCACCGTGCAATGCCCAGATCCAGAAAATTATTTATAATCAAAAAAGAAATTTTTTTCCAATAAAATATATTTATACGCATTGCATGAACCTAAATTTAGTAAAAAAAAAGTGTAAAATAAAAATTAGGTACCAAAAAAACACAATGGGCCTTACTAATAATCAAATTTAAAGCTCGCTTTAATTTTTACCTTAATTCCACATATTTCACAATACCAAAAACCAATTTAATAGTCATGCTAAAGGCTAACTCTAGGTTAAATTTTATATTTGAGTTTCCCAACTATAAATTTAAATCGAGCATTAGCCTTTAACTTGACTCTTGACTATTAAATTGGTTTTTGGTATTGTGAAATATGTAGAATTAAGGTAAAAATTAAAGTCAATATGATTAGGGTCACCCTACTAACAATTTTGCTTCTATAATGCTTTACAGAAGCAACAATTGCATCTGTAAAGCTTTATAGAACCAAAATTGTTTGTCGGGCAATGTGGGTAAATGTAAACAATTTCATGTCTTTTTTTTCTTTTGACTTTAGATTTTAATATGTTTTCACGGAACAACTTCACAGGTATCTTCAAATGCAAATATGAAATGATGGCAATTCTTCTTTATAAATATAAACAAATATTTCCCAAATTGTTGAAATTACTGTCAAATATGGCATGTTTACAAATAACCCACCATGTTTGTGTTTTTTTTACAAATTCGGGGTAAATGTGAACACTGATTTAAAATTTAGAATTTCCTCTTTATCATATGGATAACGACTTGAAAAACGTTCATGAATTTATTTGACAAAAACTTTTTCAAATTCCAATAAAAGTTTTTGTATTCTTCCTTTGATTCTTTATATAGACACCCAATATGCATCCTGAGCAGCTCTGAACGTCATATTTTTTTTTTTGTTTTTACGTCAAAGACCGATCTTGCATCATCATCCACTGAAGATGATGGATTTGGCTACTTTAAAATGTTTTTACTTTATTTTTATTAAAACAAATAATTTCAGCAAAAATATATGTTTATAGTTACCCCCAGAATACGTTGTTTACATTTTCCCATTATGAAAAATATTCTGGGGTAAATTTAAACGCATGCAAATCGACATAAATGTCCTGTATTTTAAAATTTGTTTGTTTCACATAGAATCTACATCAAAATTCAAAACTAAAAAGTATTTGCAAATTATACTGACTTAATTGAAGGCTTGGCCACACCGGAGGGTACGCGGTAGAGGTACGGGTAGCGGTAACGATATTTGTATGAAATAAATTCCCCATCTGAACGTTTATATGTCAGTTTGGAATTTTTTTCATACAAGTACCGTTACCTCTACCCGTACCGCTACCGCATACCCTCCGGTGTGGCCAAGCCTTGAATCTGCAAGAATATTTAATATTTCTGAAAGACTAACGACTTGTTTGGCACTTTAAAAAATTATCTTTCACGGAAAATAACCTCGTCGAATGAATTCTCCTTTGACAGCATTGAGTTTGACGTATAAGTTAAAAGATACATGCGTCCGCTATTTGTACTTATGTATGCGTCAAAGAGACTTAACTGAAGCTTGTTATCGGCCATGTCCTCATTTACCCCTGTTTACATTTACCCACATTGACCCTATGTACAGTGGTGCCAAATGTTTGCATGGATTTCAAAAATCTCGATGTGGTTTTTTTGCACCAAATCTATATAGGTAGATAAACAAAAAAACGCACCTACTATTGAGGTTAAAAAAAAAAATTTCAGCTGTTAAAAATTTATTGGGCTCTGGGACCTGGTTAAATTTGAGTTAAATTTTTTTTGCAGATGGTTTTGTTTTGTTTTTGTTTTTTTTTTTTTTTTATTAAAAAGGAGTTTCATGGCAGAAAATAGGCAGAGAAAAATATTAAACAATAAGCCATACAGCTGAAATTTTTTTGTTCACCTCCAATAGTGTCAAAAATTTTCCAAGGTGTTAACTATTTCACGCAATTCACACACGGCCTTAGAGTAACCATTAAAAATGTGAAATCTGTCAAATCCCATACAAATTTTAATATTTTCTGATTTAAATAGTAACATATTAGCGCAAATTTTCAAACAGTTAAACCATATTCTAAGTATACGTACTTTAAGGTGTAGACTACGCCGACTACGCCCCCAGTAAAAATTTTGGCTTGCATAAGGTCCAATTTTTTTGATTCGACAAGCTGTAGTTTGTATAGGTTTAGTTTAAGGCTTGATTATGATTACGCAAGTCAACTATTTTGTAAAGAAAGGATGTCTCCTTAAAACTTCCTAGAAGTGTTAATAACCCTGTTCCTTTGGGAGGTAGCAAAGTACTACTAGTAGTTTACTAAGGATTTTCAATGGAACGCACTTTCAACGAATTCAATACAAATCGTATCTACTCGGGAAGAAGAGCATGATTAGATGATAGTACTAGATTAACCAAAACATCTACTACAGTATTTATCACTTATAAGAAACACGCTTATAAGAAAACCTCGCTTAAAAGAAACTCGAACAAAAGCACCGTGTACTTTCAAATATATTTTAATGTTGAATTATGTGTTTATAAGAAAAACACTGATAAAAGAAACATTTTTCAAAGCACGAACTTTCTTGTTCACACGTAAAGTTGGTTGGAATTAAGAAACTTTCAAAATAATCAAGAAACTTAACAAACATGAACCCTTAAGAAAAATTCAAAGCAACCTGTGCAAATGTCATTTGAGTTTGACATTATTTGAAGAGAATTTTAGTTCAGTGTTCAATTTGTTATTTGTTAGATTTGTGTTCTTTTTGTCTCTGCTGTGTTTACCTTTGCTAAAAATGTTGCGAAATAATATTTCCTTTAAAACTAAATTGATAATGCTTCGGGAAAAAATAGAAAAGATTACTGTATACCTGATGACCTTTAAGCCAGAACCATAATTGGCGGATGGAGTCGGAAGCTACTGTCAATTGTTGTTGTTTTCTTTGTATTTTCGACAAGTTTTCATCCGTCGAGTGCGGTTGCGAGCGCTGTTTCCCTCCGTTTTCATCCGACGATCCGACAATTATATGTTACTTTTTGGTACTACTGGGTAGGTATATTTGTATAAGAAACTGGTTTCTCATATTCGTTCTAAGAATATAAGAAACACTCGGTTATAAGAAACAAATATTGTGCAATTTTTGAGTTTCTTATAAGCGTTATGCACTGTAGTAGTAAACTACCACCTCCAATGGAACAGGGCTAATAAAAGACCTTTTTGAACCGTTCTAAGGAAGATTCATATTTTTAAGTGACAGAAGGCCTCTATAAGCCTTGTTCCAAGAGGTTCTTTTAAGTATCCAATGTTCTTATTTTTAAGTATACAATATTTTCGTCTTGTAAGTTTGCAATGTTTTTTTCATAAAAGTATGCAATTTTTCTAGTGTATTCGAAAAAAAAATTGCATTTCAATGTGAGGTATCAAGTAGCTCCGTATTTTTCACTCATCTTTAATGTTCGAGCTGGTCTACTAGTAGTGTGCTGCGCTTGTTTGTGAAATTAAAAAAATGTGTTCTTTATCAATTAAAATAAACATTTCAGAACAACCGAAAAAGCATTGCAATGGGCAAAAAAGAAGAAAAAACAAAATAGAAAAAAATTAAATTAAAAAAGAAATAAAATTCAATAAAATCTTTTTTTTTATAAATAAATTTAACATCTTATAACAAAACCTCTATAATGCCCACTTCTCACGAGTCGATTTTAGCCGCACGATATATCGGTCGTTTAGGATTTTTTTATGGGGATGTCACTTTAGTCGCCTGCGACTTACGTTCACACGAGTCGAAAAGCTTCGCCACATGGCAAAAATCGACTCGTGAAAAGTCCCCATAAGGCCTTATAATAACATCCAATGCAAATGATAGTTTCCTTAGCGAAGCTATAGCCTCCCTAAAATGTTTCGTTGTTTTGTAAAAAGGCATGCATAAGGTCGTTTTACGCTGTTCGTCACAAGCTATTAGCTTAGTGGATTGCCTGTGGAGGAAGATCTTGAGAAAATTCGGTAATGTGCGAAAAAATTATTTGCATAAGCTCTATCCTTCTTATACAAGCCAAAAAATAGTTTGCCTTGAACCTTATACAAGTTAAATTGTTACTTGGGCTATTCGTTTTTTTTTTTTTATTTTTCTGCCACCTCGTATTTCGTCTTGTAAGCCACTATAAGTATTCTGGTGGTACTTTTATAGAAACTAATACCAATTTTAGTTCTTGAGGAGGTTATTTACCGGACTCCTCCTTTTTGCGGTTTTGAAAAAGTGAAACAATTCTCCTTTTTTGATTCTTACAAGTGTTATAAAGAGTTCTTCAAGCATGAAATTAATCATGACTAGAATTTCAGCGAAATTGTAACTTGGGATTGACCATATTACATTTACGACGGTGCATTTTTTACCTCAGTGTACGCAGCCCGACTAACAAATTTACTTCTGTAAAGCTTTATATGTGGTAATGTAACTCCTTTAAAGCTTAATCGAAGGGATATTGTTTGTTGGGAGCTTTATGAGAGAAATTAACATTTCGATTAAATTTACTGTCCCGGACATTTTCTTACAACTTAATTACTCAAAATCTTAATATAACAAATACTGTCTTTAAAATGATTTTTATAGATTACATCCCAATACTTTAAAAATGTATGTATAGATACGCTTAAATATTAGCTCTTGATTAAATAAATAAATAAATAATATTGTGATGATGGGTTTTTCAATTGTTTTAATAACCCAACCAACAATAATTGTACTTCTTAAGAAAATCTTCTTATTCCCTTATTCGGCATAATGCAATGGCTAGAGAGCAGATAAAACGTTTCTTGCACCATAGCCATCAAAGCTTGACTTACCCTCTAAAATCAACGCTTGCTTTGCATAATTCTTGAAAAAATTACAAGAACTTAAAAATAGTCAAATTTTTTTTTTGTTAACATTTTCTAAGAACGAAAATAAGCAGTCAATGGTTTTAGAAAATTAAGGTAAATCTTATGACAATCGATTAGAAGTAAAATATTATGTTTTCTTGTAAAATGGGCATAAGTATACCTACTCTAAGAAAATTTAAACAAAAAAAGGAACTCCATAATCTATACCTTCCCACCCCAGAGTACCTATGTTTAAGTTGTTCATTTAAACAATCCTGTGTTTTGTTCATAGGACCATATTTCTTACGCTACCCACCGTTACCATATTCCATCAACATCAAATAAGATGTTTCGTATGAACGCATTTATGAAATTATAGTGAAGAAAAATAATTACATTGCTGTTCCTTCATTATCACATCACCATCATCCAGCCAACGAGATGAACGACATCCTTCGTTGCCGTGTCAATCGACATCTTGTTTGCGATTCAATTGTTATGTGATTGTCAAAGGACTAATTCCAGATCTTCTTTAATTGAAATACGACACTCATTTCCTCGACATTAACAATTTACCTATACTTTGAAAGGAGAAGGGAACAAATAGAAGATAAAAAAAAGAGAATAATTCCTCCATCAACATTTCATAAGGAATGCAACAATGAACGCAACGCGTTTGAAATTTCTGCTACGTTTTGCTAATTAGAAAGTGTGAAAGAAATTTTCTGACGAGCCAACAGCCAAAAAAAAAATGCCATGAGCAAAGCAATGTGTTTCATTTCAATTCGTTCCTGTTTCGTTTTCTATGGTTTCTGTATAAATAAATGTATAAAATAAGGAGGAGTCTCTATACGTTATGGCCATTTCCCTGAAAATCATCCCTTATTTCGATTGATAAAAGTAGAAAAAAAAAACCTGTTTGCTATAACAACCCCTTACTATCAAAAACACCCAACAACCACACTGTCATGGCTACGTTAAAATAGAATGACAAAGGTTTCAAGTTACACCAGAATATTCACCCTGAAGAACAAAAAATCAAATCTGGAGATAGTTTATATTAAACGTGCAAAATGCTATCAGGAATGAGGACTGATGAAGGACGAGTGTGGTAGCCCTTCGCAATCATAGACTTGGAATAGTAGTGTATTTATTGAACTACCCTTCAGTAAATCACTTTTCTATGAAAAAAAGGTTCGCCTTGAATACCGGTCCTCGGAGGTTAGATGTACAGATTTTCTTAAATGAATTGTTTGAAATAATAATTGCATCCCCGGGGAGCAAAAACAAAAAGCAGTTAGGTATGAAACGTCATAAGTTGCAAGTTCGTTGCTCATTTGTTTTTTTTTTTAACTGCGAGGGGTTGATTTAATGATTTAAAGAGACACAGCGTAACTAATATTGTTTATTTATGGGTGGTTATGAAACATTGTAATTCAATTTTATGGGTTATTATTGAATTCAGTGAAAGATAATTTCATGATTTGAATATTAAATTAAGCCGGTATTTTTTTAAAGTGGGAACTCTTGCGCTATAGTGATACAAGTAAGCGACTTTACCTTTTTAGATACCCATTTCTTATCTTAAACTTCAGAAAACTGACAAGGTCTTAATTAATTCATTAACGTTATTTCTTTTAAACATAAACCACGTGTATGTATGTACCTTTTGATGCCCCGAATGTCAAAATCAACACCATATAGGTACCTTCTATGCGACTTCTATGGTAGATATAATAATAAAGTTAAGCAACTCTTAACAACTTACATAACAATTGAATTCAATAACATCTCAAATCGCTCGGAGTTGGATGACAGATTTTGTGGAATCTCTTTAAGAAGTTCACCTTCATATTGGCTACTTTTCCAGAGAGCCCGACTAACAATTTGACTTCTATAAAGTTTTACAGAGTGCATTTGCTTCTATAAAGCTTAAAAAAAAGCAAAATTGTTTGTAAGGAGGCCAGTTTATACCTACTTGTTAATTCTCAAGAGGTTTAAGTATTTAGGCCGTTTGTGAATTGCGTTAAATAGTTAACCCTGTGTAAAATTTTTGACACTATTGAGGTGAATAAAAAGTGTTCAGCTGTTAAAAAATTAATGGGCTCTAGGACATGGTTAAATTTAGGTTAATTTTTTTTTTGCAGATGGTTTTTTTTTTGTATCATGAAAAAAAAATATTAAACAAAAAGCCATACAGCTGAAATTTTTTTATTCACCTCAATAGCGTCAAAAATTTTACACGGGGTTAACTATTTAACGCAATTCACACACGGCCTTACTACTTTTTAGGCATATCAATTAACGTGTTCTTACACGTCTAAAGGAATGAGGCTATTAATCTTACTCATGAGCCTAGAGTAGTCTGCCACCCCCAAAAATCGGGGCTATAGATAAAGTCAAAGAGGGTCCCTCGAAAAATTCTGAGCCCAAGAATTTATTTGCAAATGAAGTCGTATAACTTTGTAAATAACATTTTTCCGTTCTTATAAAGGGTATGAACTTTTCACTACAAAAACGTTCTAGTTAGTCAACAGGCCCGATAAATATACTCGTGAATGTTTATAAGATTTTTATTGTGATCACTCGAGTACGTACTCGTATACTTAAAAAAAAAAACCGCAATTCTATTTTCATTCAAATCCTTCTGGAACATGCATAATTTTTATATCGATTTTGTAAAATGTAAAATAACAGGGTGCTTTGGTATTAACTCTACGTTTTCCTATCCGTCTCAAAAAATACCTTCTTGTGCCTTAACTTTTCTCAAGTTGTCCGTTCTGTTCGAGTTATCTTTAACCTTAATCTAAACTATCACCTCACAACCTATTCCCAAACGGTTTTTGAAAACAGGGCAATAGAGTAATTTTAAAAAGCCTTAGACCTGCTATTAAGTGTGAAATTCAGCTTCGATACCAATGATTTAAAAACAAAAGTTGCATACATTTTTCTGAATCTTTACCAAATCTTTCTCAGACTACAGTATGAGTATTTGAGGTTTTTTGTAATTGTGTTGGTGCGTTCCCGAATTACTTTTTATTTGCCAATCTGTTTATAGCTTCTTTTCGATTTAAGCGAAGTGTTCTCATCTCACGAAATGAAAAATGATTGCATTCCACAATGTTAAAAAAAATGTAAAGTCGGGTCCATATTAAGTTGATCAACACGAACACGTTCAACATACGTTCCATAGTTAAAATTTTCTTAAATGTGCCCATAATTATGAAAGTGGAATAAGTCACTTTTTGTATATGGTTTCAAGAAAAAATAATTTAGTAATTTTATTTAAGCCCGTTCAAATGAAGTCTACCACATAAATTATAATTATTTGAATGCTTAAACTTAAAATAAAATAATGAGTTGAGGATTGTATCCATAATGTTGGTAATATCCACTCAATGCTTTAGATTATTTAAAAAAGATTTCGTTTGATTCAAAAATGTATTTCCTACAATCATACGGGAAGCATTTTTATTTATGACAATGAAAGAACTATAAATCACACAATATACAGGAACTATAGATAAATCTGAAAAAAAAGACCTGATTGGAAATCCGCGATAAGATGTCCTTGCATTTGGCACATTTTATTCCAATGAATTGCACTTAACACTATACAAAATTGTCAATTGCAAACAAATGACCATTATCCTTGACAAAATGATTTTATCACCATCCAGAGGATTTTCACAATTTTATTTGGAAATCTTCACTCGATCTATATACAGGAACAACTAAATCGGTAGCAGAAAATGCTCTACTTTTCCACTTTCATTATCCTTTAGCCAGACAGACAGACAGGATAGGACTTAAAAATGACTGTCCACCAAGGATTTTGAATATTTGCTCTAAATACTCAGGATAATCCCTTTGGAATCCTTAAAATTTCTTATCACAAAATCTTAAAGACCATCCAGTGTCGTCGTACTATCGAGTTATTGATGGACTTAGGGAAGGTATGCGTTCATCTTCAGGTAGAGAATGTTGGTACTTTTAACTCTGGAAATATTTTTATAAAATTTTTACCTCTCGAGGAAAGAGGTTAATTAGCTTAGAAACGTAATTGAATACTAACAGTGTTTGTGGTATGTGTTCGGAACTGTATGTGGACATATGTCAAATGTTTTATCTAATTGGATGAAATCAAAGAGAAAACATATGGGAGGAATGGGTATGAAGGACCTATATGCGATGGTGTATGATGATGATGATAGGATGAGTGTCAAAAAAGGGGTGGAAAAAATCAAACCTCCCTTGATACAAAAATCACTCTTCATGCAGCTTCAGCATCATCATCATCATAATAATCAACGGGGAACGCACTCTGATGTAAAATGACCCGCAAACACACTGATTTATTAGTCAGGGATTTGATGGGTGTCCTTTTACATGTTTCGTGTTGTTGTTAGTTGTTAGGATACTCGAATCTCGAATCTTGTGTACGATGCTGTTAAAGGGACTGGCTGTAGTTATACCGAAAATATAGTTGATGTCGGGAAAGACTACTTTCACTTTTGTTCTTGTGTTCCAACTTCCAAGAGTATAATAATAATTATAATTAGTTTGTGGCTTGTTTTTTACTGCGAGACCACTAATTTAGATTTATTAAGATTAATTGAGGCGATTGTGTGTACTCGCAGCGTACAAAATATACCTCTCTTATGAAAGAAAGAAAGGGGTGGTAGCACTTACGCGTGTACCCAATTGTGGAAAGTGGTGTCGATGAAAAATTGTGTATTTTTTTTTTTGGTTCCAGAGAAAATTTATGGTTTTATGTTCATAAATATTTTTTATGATTTTTTAAGGATTTTTTTTTTAGAAATAACGGAATGATGCCTGTTTTTTAACATAAAACGAATAGGCATCTAATTGTTCACATAATAATGGCTTAGGTGTGTCCTTTATTTTAATTTTAAAGTCACATTCCGTGAAAATAAATGAAAATGCGTGTCGCAATTATTCAAATTATTTTTTTCAATGTATACCTTGAACTACGAACCTATCCGAACCCATGACTGAAACCCTATTAGGTAGAAATTCAGTTTGGATTTGAATGAAATACTTTTTAATAAACAAATTTTTGCGTCAATTGTTCATTTTTTTAAATTCATAAATTCTTAGTTTTCTGGGATTGGTCCCTTTGTGACAGAAATTTTGTGGAACACGTTAATTTTTCATATTACAAACGACAAATAGGTATTATGTATTATCAAATCCAGCGGCCTCAAAAAAAAAGTTAGTAAAAACACGATTTTGATCCTTTGATACTTAGTTAAAAGAACTGTACGCTCAGAATTGATTTTTAATAAATCAAGGAAATGGAGGAATAATATGAAAGTTCGAATGCGTTCCACTTTTGTCTAACCCTCATTAAAAAAAAAAAAAAGAGTGTGTGTACACATGTACACGCGACTGAAGTTATACTTCTCATTCAGTTTTATGTAAATGAATTTCATTTGATATTTTTAATTTCTATTATTAAGTAATTAATCCCCACTTATTTTTTTTACATTTTTATCAAGTGAACAATAAATTAATTCTTTCATCCTCCTTGCGTCCATGTAGTTTTCAATTTATTCTGTGAAATTTACACATGTTTTGCGGTTCAGAACGTACGGTATACGCTTAACGACTTTTTTCAAAATTCCGAGAAAATCGGTTTTGAAAGTTGGGGTACATTTTTTTTTCGAAAAATCGCCGAATCTTTAAACGCTCCTGGAAGCTAAACCGCTTTAGAGCAATTTTTGGGAGTGATGCCAAATGATAGCTTGTGTCATGGGCCTACGCTTTGCACATTATCAGATTTTTAAAAAATCGCCTTCCATGTTAAACCACCACATCATGCCTTTTTTTTCAGAATCGCGCCTATTTTTTTTACTTTTAAGTTCTCCCGGTTTGAAAACGCGTGGACCTACAGGAATGGGAGTTGTACCCAAATGTAGGTTAGAGTCCCCGCTACCTTTTGGCATCAAAAATTTTTTTTTCATTTTTTTCAAAATTCCGAGATATAGGCGTTGGAAGTTGGGGCGCTCACTTTTGGCATCAAAAATTTTATTCATTTTCTTCAAAATTCCACGGTATAGGCGTTGGAAGTTGGGGGCGCGAAAAAACTTCTGGGAGCTGAACGCTTTGATCTAGAGACAGTGGAGTGGTGCCATATGAAAGCTTATATTCTCAGCTACCCGATTGTGGTATAATCCGGTTTTTCGATTTTTTTCAAAATTCCGAGAAAATCGCGTTTGAAAGTTGGGGTAAAATCTTTTTTCGAAAAATCCCCGAATCTTTGAACGCTCCTGGAAGCTAAACCGCTTGAGAGCAATTTTTGGGAGTGATGCCAAATGATAGCTTGTGTCATGGGCCTACGCTTTGCACATTGTCAGATTTTTAAAAAATCGCCTTCCATGTTAAACCGCCACATCATTCCTATTTTTTCAGAATCGTGCCTATTTTTTTTTTACTTTTAAGTTCTCCCGGTTTGAGAACGCCTGGACCTACAGGGATGGGAATTGTACCCAAATGTAGGTTAAAGTCCCCGCTACCTTTTGGCATCAAAAAATTTTATTTTCATTTTCTTCAAAATTCCGCGATATAGTCGTTGGAACGCTTTGATCTAGAGACAGGGGAGTGGTGCCATATGAAAGCTTATATTCTCAGCTAGCCGATAGTGGTATAATCCGGTTTTTCGATTTTTTTTAAAATTCCGAGAAAATCGCGTTTGAAAGTTGGGGTAAATTTTTTTTTTCGAAAAATCCCCGAATCTTTGAAAGCTCCTGGAAAAAAAACCGCTTGAGATCAATTTTTGGGAGTGATGCCAAATGATAGCTTGTGTCATGGGCCTACGCTTTGCACATTATCAGATTTTTAAAAAATCGCCTTCCATGTTAAACCGCCACATCATGCCTATTTTTTCAGAATCGTGCCTATTTTTTTTTTTACTTTTAAGTTCTCTCGGTTTGAGAACGCGTAGACCTACAGGAATGAGAGTTGTACCCAAATGTAGGTTAGAGCCCCCGCTACCTTTTGGCATCAAAAATTTTTTTTTCATTTTTTTCAAAATTCCGAGATATAGGCGTTGGAAGTTGGGGCGCTCACTTTCAGCTCAGCTCACTTTCAGCTCAGCTCAAATGAGCTAAGCTATGGTACCTAGCTCAAATTTGAGCTGAGCTGTGAGCTGAGCTGAAATGTGAGCTTTTTGCAACCCTGGCAACTTGCCACATGGAAATTACCACATGCAACTTGCCACATGCAACTTGCCACATGTAACTTGCCACACGCAACTTGCCACACGCAACTTGCCACATGCAACTTGCTACACGCAACTTGCCACATACAACTTGCCACATACGACTTGCCACATGCAACTTGCCACATGAAACATGTAACTTGCAACGTGTTGTGTGTTTTATGTTTGCCGTACTGCGGCGTACTACATTTTTAAATACTAAAGTACTGCCTACTCTAAAGGTGAAACGACAGCCCTGCTACCCAGGGTGATCGCGTCATTATCCCTTTGACATTCTTGTCAAAAAGTAAATTTTCATACCCACCCTCCCATAAGAAGTATAACTTCAAAAACAAACGCTCAGAAAATCATTAATGTGGAATATTAAAATTCCACTAATCATATTTCAGTTAAGGAAATAAATGGGTTCCACAATATTTGATGAGTGTTACAAAAGTATCAATCTTTTTTATAGTTAAATACTTATGTGATCAGAAGGGAAATAGAACTTGGTTGCATTGTAAATGCTTAAATTTGTCAAACGAACAACCTTTACTGAGAATAGAAGCTGTGGAATTTGGAGGTACAATTTTCACACATTCGATTGTATGAACAAGACTACCATTTTCATTGCAAAAACATATGTTCCACAATAAGCATAGGTACCAACTGTAGTTTCATCTTGAAGATACCTTAAAGAGGGTTAGGGCATAGTTACATTTGCTCATTTAGTGCAAAAGTACAAATGTGAAAATTTTCATTTAGTGAAAAAGTATACAAATGTGAAAATTTTCAAACTTTTTCACAATTTTTCTAAATGGAAAACTTAAAATATTGATGCAGAAAGCTTATTATTTTTTTTTTTAAACAATAATATATTGCTTTCATATGCCGTGATTTTGTCGCTTCTAAGAAAAACTGGACTTTATCTTACAATTCAAACCAACCTATTTATCAATTTTCTATAGAAAGGAGCTGATTCATAAATGTGTATAAGCTTTGACTCCAGTCTAAGTTTAAAAATGGCCCAATTTGATCCCCTTTTCACAGTAAGAAAAAAATGTTTTTACTGTTATATTTCTGCAAAAAGTGGTGAATGTAGTTTTATGTATTTACAAGGGTGAAATATGTAGTCCGAAAAATTAAACTTAATTTTGAAAATTAAAAAAATATAACCACCACGGCTACCATGAACGGAGCATTCATTCCTCGCGTACAGTCAAATCTGAATTATTACTTTTAGTAATTGTAAACTGTCTTTTTTAAAGTTATTCCCATTGATAATATTGATCGAAAATTCCATGTTTGTTACCATTTGTTTTGGTTATTCCGTGTCTTACGCTTTGCTAGCTTTTTTGTACACTGAAAACTTTAGATGATTTTGCAGATACTCGGCCTTAAATCACTGTTTTTTAAGACTGATTTCTTTTATATATTTTTTTTTTTAAATTTCCATGAAATCGAATTTATTTTTCATGAAAAAAATAAGTAGTTAGGGAATTTATATTGAATAAAGTTTTTTTTCTCAGAAACCTATATACATAACATCTACGACCGACCCTGACCGAGAAATCAAAAAACTCATTATCAACAATATTTTGGCTTTTTAAAATATATAAATTCACATAAAAAATCAAAACAAGAAATAAAACATCAACATAAACAATACAACTACCTTTAATTTAACAATTTTGCATAGGTTGCAATATCAACAATAAATAAGTCGTACCGCATGCTCTTGAAAAGTGATTTCAACTTCTTACCCCTCACAAAAAATATGATTGTCTTCCATATTATGTTTAATTAATTTTTTATAGCATACAAAACTCTTCCAAGTTTAAAATTTTGCAAAAAAAACTACTACAAAAAAATCATAAGAATGCATTATAGAGCTTTCATGAAAAACGTTCCCACAGTTTGAAAATCTGATGACATATCAAACGGTGTCCGGTTCATAATAAAACCCACACAAATTTATCTACACAGCAAAAAATTATTGTAACTGTAAAATGTATCTATGGAGGCATGAATGCATTTAGCTATCCCATAAGATGCACCACATAATAGTGCAGTCTTAAAAAACTAAAAAAAAAATTTAACAATAGAAACTGCAAAGGAATGCTCCAAGTAGTCTGATGTTGCTGCTGGTTCTATACTAGGTGCATCTATCGGATTTCATGTTGCATCATTTGTCGTTGAATTCGGATCGGGTAGGTACTTTAGATACTCATCAATGGATAATGTTTTTAAATGTAGATACAATTTTCTAAGCAATATGAGTTGTTTGAATTGAAAAGTGGATGGGTTTTACAACCTTGCAAAAATGTTTTAGATAAGAAATACATCTAATAAAATATAAGAGTAAGATGAGGAACAAAACTAGAAGTTACGCTTTTCAACAAGGAAATTGAATTTCGTTTCATTCTTGGAAAATTAAAAAAAAATGTTTAAGCTAATTTAGAAACCTTTTAACTTAAGCTTTTTAAATATGATTAACCTTAATACCTCCTTCAACATTGAATACTATATTCTCACTTTAAGGGTGAGTGTACCACGACAAAAAAGGTTCAACGTTTACAAATAGGTGGATTACTTTCACATTTTTAAAGATAATTTAATTAAATACATTTTTGTTTGCATTTCTAAATTTCAACAATTGTAATTTAGAGAGTAGGTACATACACGATTATTTTGGTCGCTGTTTTAGTATGACCATTTTGTTTTGTATTTGTTTATTAGACAGAGTAATTAAATTAAATTGTATGTTTTTAATTCTATGCCAATTTGTTGGAGTTATCATGGTTATTTAATAAAAAGGACATTTTTTACACTGAAAAAAAAACTAATTTAGATTTTTAAGAGGTTGGTAATTTGAAAAATTTTTTTTTGTCATAATTTTTGATGTAAGGGTTGACTAACGAAAAAAGGTGATGCAATTTGTTAGAATTACCAAGGTTAGTTGAGAAAAGTCTAAAAAGTAACATCGTGTACTGAAAAAGAAGTCACCTCACCACACCATTTTATATTTGTTGTTACTTTTGCTAAATGTTTGGATAGATTTTAATAAGCATGTAGGTGATTATAAATAACAAACCAAAAAATCAATGATGTTTGAAAAAATATTTATATTTTGTGGTTTTTAAGGTGAAATGAAACAAATCAACTTAAGTTTCTTAACAGGAATGTTATATGGACTACATTCAATCAAGTAAGAATTCTAAGTCAAATAAATAACAGTTAAGTCCCACACCAAGTGGATTAACTTTTTTCTGAATTATAAATTAAAAAGGTCACTGTGGTGTATGCGTACTATTTTTTATTTTTTTTTAGGTGAATGAAAAATAATGCTTCTATAATTATTAAACTAAGCGTATGATAGCGAAAATAAAAGTTGGGCTAGCCTATGCTAACGTTGGGCAAACAAACCACAGTGCAAAACCATTAATTTCTATACTGAATAAAAAAATTTGTTTTGTGATTTTTGAGGTGAAAAAAAAAATTAATTCCGCTATCAATTTAAAACAAAAAAAAAATCTCGTTCTATCCTGGGCTAACTTTGGGCAATCGAACCAGGCAGGTTAAAAAAAATTAGCATTTGGGGATGCCAACTTCACATAGCCGCGAAAAGTCATCGCATCGGCAGCAGGGCTACCTTCCCAAATTTTAAGAAAGAGGCCAAAAAATAGGAGTTGAAGAAAAAAGCAGGGCTTAGTCAAAAAGGGTTCAAAATAATATAAAATAAAATAGGTACATGACACAGTTGCACGAAATTGCTGATATACTTTTAGTCGCTAAAAATTCTAAAAATGTTTAAATAGGTACAAATAACATTCAATTCCAGATATCTGCATTGGACGAGTTGGTGAGTTAACGCTCTCGCAAATTATCAACGACAGCGTTTTTTTTTTCCGTTGGGGATAGCTTTAAATAAAAAGTGACTTTCAATAATGGATAAAAACAATTTTTGTAATTTCTCAGAAAATCAAAAAAAAAATTCAAATTTGAGTTTTCACCTGTTTTTCGTGCCAGGTTTAAAAGGTAAATTCTTTGTTCACTCTAACTGGTTAAATTGATTATTGGAATTTGGAAAACAGAACTCCTCAAATTTATTGACCGCAAAAAAACTAAACGTAGTAGACCAGATATTTCTAAAAAGAAGGAAAAAGAGGCACCAAAATATCAAAATGAGGAGTTTTTGGACAATTTTTAAAAATTGGAGGTAAAGTGAATTTAGTGAAAAAAAGAGCGAAGGTGATTTTTTTGATTAAAATTATGTATCAATAAGCTTCATAGTTAAAGGTTAAACTAATGATTACAAAACATCTCTCAAAGCTTTACCTTGGTTACCTGTGAGCAAACACACTTCATGCAGTTAATCTTTTTTTCACGCCTCTCATTCATGCTTATTCAACCAAGTTAATTTAATAAACAAATGACAGATTATCAAGAGAGGGTTGTTCTGTTTTAAAATAACCCACCCGAACTGTCATTGCTTCTAATCTCTGACACGCACTTTCTAATTAGACACAACTAGACCAAATCAACTTGTTTATGAGTCGTCGAAACATTCTGAAATGGGGTGTTACTATGCTAACCAAATAATAACCCTTTAGGATTGCACTTGTTCTATTAATGTTTTTTTTTTGGTCCTGCGCTAACTACTAATAGATACTCAAGTGACAAAAAAAACAATTATGACCTACAATATTGGATTCCATCTTTAAACATCAAGAAGTTGGTGGTAGTAATTGAATTCGAGGTCCTTAATGTTATAATACTTGTTCGTTTACCTATATTTATTTTCCCAAGGGTTGTTTTATCATCCATGAAAATCAGTTCAATTGAGGTTTATTTTTCTTCTTGTTCATTTTATCAAGTTTTGATGAAAATATACCTATTCTTCAATTCAATTTTATCTGCCACTTTATTCACCCCTCAATATTTGACAATACTGAAACTGATGGTGACAGTATAACGTTGACAATTTACACATTTATTTGCCCGTTTACACATTTCCGTTTGTTAAACAAAACTCGTATCTTTCGTACTTTTAGAATTGAAATCCTGCGTGATAAATCTAAAAATAGTTTTTCATCACTTTTGTCTTTTTTTTTTTTGTGTAATTTGATTCCAGGTGGAAAAAAAAGGGAGGTGGAAAAAAAGGACTTGTCGTTTTTTATAACGTTAGAGTAGATTTGAAAAGAGGATTATTGGATAAGTTGTTTTTTGTTTTTCTGCTATAAGTTTTTCTGTTTCCACTTTAAAGAAAAAGAACTTTCAGTCTTATTTATTTTTTATATCTAAACAAACTTTTTAAGTTAAGTCAAGATAAGTTTTTGTTTTTTTTATTCCAAAACCCACCTAGAAATTTGTAGTCCTAAATTGCAATTAAATATCACCGATACCAATGAAAACACAACAGTAACCCATTACATTGATATTTTCATTCTCATCATTTTCTAATTGTCCATCAAAAAATTTTGACGAAAAACACATTTTCATAGCTCATCACAAACAATAGACAAAAACCAACATTTCAACAAACAAACTCAGCATCTTTCTTTTCTTCCAAATCTTAACCTCAATTTGTTCCGCAGTGAAACAATAATGTTCAACTCTAAATTCTGTCATATTTTTCCATACTTTTCACGCCAAAAAAAAGAGAATGTGAAAAAGGGAAAGTACACAACACATTTATTCCATTGTTCTGTCATTGTGACATATCCTTTTGCGATGTAACACTCCTCATCAAAAATCATTGCTCATACAAAGACAACAAACTATGTATGTGACGAGGTGTGATCACAAAAAATAAAGGTGCATCAACGTGTCCTTTTTGACTCATTGTATAACCCTCAAAAGAGGGTAAACAGGGTTTACACACAATTACACAATGTTTCATTTGTCTATTTTTGTATAATATACCCTCTCTTCGTCGTATATAATAATCCCCTGATAAAGTGAGAGGGATCATCAGCTTAGCTTGAAGGATTTAAACAAATTTTCGTCTATATTATGAAATCGCATAATGAAGTGGCAAATCTTTTATATTTATTTGTCGATATGAATGTTATTTTCAATCGAAGGATAAACTTTTTGTATATTTTGTGACATAATCGCTACTGAACTGCTCTTTTGTGTATTGTTTTTTTGTTTTTTTTTGTACCATTTTACTTCATATTTTTTGTTGTTTATGTTATTCATTGATGAATTTTTACTATCAATATGTGTTCTTAAAAAAAAATCTATTTTTTTCGTTCTTATGCATACCTTACCTACCTACCTAGTATAACTTTTGAACCGATGGAACACCGAAGACAAAAAACTACTTTTTTTTATTTCTCTATCATCGTAAACCAATATTTCATTAAATTTGAATTTTTTTCTTTTTACCAAATAACGGTAGGTAGGTACATACCTGTCATAAGACCAATATGAAAAAAGTCATTTTTCTCAAAAACGGCTCTTATAATAAAAAAAAATCATGTGTGCAATTCACACGTGGTTAAAGTGAAACCTAAGAAATCATTTTTCTTGCAAACAAAAAAAAAAATCGAAAAAATTTTACTTTTTTTTATTCCATCACTTTTTTTATATGACAATACAATAAATTTTATACCATTTGAAAGCTTATTGTTTCAGCTCAATATTTAAATCCACCATGTCTATACAACATCTACAAAAAGAGCGTTTTAACCCAATTAGTTTTCATAAAAAAAGCAATTCAATCAATCTCTTTTCTCTTCTAACGCCATTAATTCCATTTTTTAAATGACAATCTATTATAAATTTTATATCATTATTATTTCACCTTTTGTATGACGCTTCAATCATATTTCTACCATGCCTACAAAAAAGTTAGAATTTTTTAAAGCCAACCATGTCGAAATTTCAAACTGAGATTACAGTACTTCCTCTACTGCTGGCTGGTCATCGGCAACAGATCTTCACAGGTTTTTTGTGGTATTTTTCAAGTTTTTCAATTAAAGATTATATATCTTGTAGGGCACGTAACCGGTTTTTTTATTTCTAAGTTTCTCGTAGGCAACTTAATTGATTGTAACTAAATTTGTGTAAAAAAAAGCATCTATTAGTCGGCCATTCCAAAGTAACAGAGAAAACATATAGACCTTGTTTCCAGTTTATCTCAATAAAGAAGCAATCTTAATTTCTTTTCTTCACGAAAAACTAATTAAACGTAGCCAAATTATTCACAGATAAAGCGGTAACGCAGAACACGCGTCTTCTCCGTTACCGTGCTTGTCTGTTAATATTCTATTTTGTCTATTTTGAATTAGTTTTTCTTGAAACTTCTAGAACTTCAACTTTATCATGAGCCCTTAAGACCCACTAAGTTTCAAAAAAAAATATTGCTGCCTTAACGAAATAAACTGGATAATAAGCGTGAAAATGTCCCAAAAAATGAATAGGGAATTGCCGTAGTATTAAATTTAATGAAGATTTAAAAAAATAAATATTTTTTTATTTACATTTTTTTTTTTTGAAAATTCGTTTTTATTTTTATTGGCCACGAATTTTTACTTGCGATATAGGTACTATAGGGCAAGTTTAGGATTCGTAAAAAAAAATCGAACTCGAGATAACAATTTTACATGACATTACGATGATGGAGAATGCCAAAAAAGTGGGTCCGGCAATTCTGTCTGTCTGTCTGTCTGTAAGAACCTTGAGCTACAGCCTAAACTACTGAAGCGATTTTGTTCAAACTTGGTAGTTAGCAGTTTTTGGTGATTCCCTAGAGGGGAAATTGAAATTTTTTTTTATGACCAAAACTAACGGTACCTGCCATATAACGGAAATAGAAAAGTTAATTTTTTTCAAAAACGGCTCTAACGATTTTGATTAAAAATTTTATGTGTGGTATTACACATAAGAGCCAACTTTTGAAATAAAAAAAATATTTTTTGTACAGTTATTAACGGTACCTGTCACCTGTCATAGAACGGTTTTTTTGGTTTCTGAATATCTCGTACAAAATTAACCCGATTTCAACGAAAATTTTTATGCAAAAGCAATTAAATAATAACAATATTAAAATTTTACAAAATTTTCAAAAAGTGCATTTTTGGATTTTTAAAAAATATTTCAAAATTTTTTTTTGAAAAATCAATTTTTTGAAAACGGGTTGGTGAAAAATTTTGAAACTTCGTTTTTATGTGTAAATTAATTATTTCTTTAAAATGGCATACCAACTTTTTTTTTGAAAAATGTTAGAAATTTTTTATATATAAAAAATTATTTTTTTAAAAAACGGCTCTAACGATTTTGGAAATTTTTTTTCTAAAAATACCTTTTTATGCAAGTAATAAAATGGCATACTTGGTTTTTTGTAAAACATAATTTAAAACGGTGTTTTTTGAATAAAAAGCTTTAACATTAGAGTTACTTTTAGCATAAGAGCAAGTACGTGCGACCCCAGTATTGCATTTTATTTTTTTTGTTTTTGAAATGTTTTGTTTTTTTTTTTCAACTTCTGGTGTTGTAACTTCATCAAAAGCTTCAAACAGAGAATGCATTCATTGATAATTCTACACAGAGAAAAATAGACCACATAAAATAGAACAAAAACAATAAGATTTCTCTATGGTTTTCATCCAAGAAGGAAACCTTATTAAAACAATCGGGTTTTCCTTATTGTTTTAAAATCTGCAAAAAAATAAAAAAAACGATGACCAGTCTGGGAATCGAACTGGAGACTTCAAATCATTAGTCGCCCACCTTACCACCTGAACCAACCTGCCATGAAAATATTGATCGCGATTTTTGTTCTAGTGCTAAGTTGCAAAAAAAATCAACTTTTCAGTCAAATTTTAATAAGATTTTCTCTATAAAAATAATAAGAAATCTCCTTAAAAAAACCTTATTAATCGTTGTTTTTAATAAGATTTCCTTATGAAATGTATGGACGGTAAAACAATATGGCAATCTTTTAGTTTTTAGCGGGTCATATTTTTCTCTGTGTAGAAACACGCTTGGTTAGGTCTATCTTAAAAAAACAAGTGATCTCAATGAAACATTTCTTCGAAAATGTTCTTTATCTCCTGGAACTCTACACAGAGAAAATTAATTCACTTAGGCACTTTAATTTTAATAATAATATTCTACAAAAATTAAAGTCTATGTGCTAAGAATGAAGTAAGTTCTCATTAAATTTTTCTGCACTCTTATTAAAATTTAAAAATTAAACCGAAGTAGAAAAATAAATGGATTTTGCCTTTAATGTAAAAAGATTTTTTTTTCTTTGGGCATAAACTTTGCAAAGTGATATAATTATAAATGTAATACAGATTCCAATAGTTTTTAGAGTGTCTTTTTTCTCCGTGTGCTTTATATCTTGAAAGGCCCTACATATTGGGGCCCATATATAATGAGGGCTCTGCATCATTTGCTGTGTCTTTTTGGCATTGATATCCATATCCGCAGTTGGCGTTTACATGCATTACAAAAACAACATGCAGCTGCCGATGGTAATATACCTAAGCTAAACTAAGCTGCGGATAGAATTTTTGTCCAGTGTTGATATTTGGGAAATCCTACTGCGGATAGCTTTGCCAATAAACACGCATATTGTCGCTAGTCGTATAACAGCTTCAACATTTTGTGTCATTTCATAAGCGAACGCAGATATGAGTATAGGACCACATTTATAGACTGGTGATTTTGAGAGAAAGATTTTGGTTCGTTTCCATTATAAGTATAAGTATTTTTATCAACACCGTAAAACAGGAAATAAGAACAACTTTATTTTAAAAAAATCGAATAAAATGATTATATACATATTACATACATACTTTACTTATATGAATACGTTCCACATAACTTATTTATTGAAATCGCAGTCAGATCATCAAATCTCTAAAATTTCCGTTTTAAATTTTATTTATTTTTTTCTGACGGATTTGTTAAATTGATTTCTTTACTTATCAGTACCATTTACTGCTTAATATTTATTGATCTAATTTAAAAATTCACTTTTAAAAATGCAACAAGAACACTTTAAACTGTCTAAAACAAAACTGAAAAGGATTTCTTTGGGTCAAGGTGACAAATTTAACACCTTTTTCTCTAAAACCTACTTGAATATTTTTTTTCTTATAAAATTTTTTTCTAAAAAAAACAATAAAAAAAATTTTTTAATAAAACCAAAAAAAAAAAAAATGGCGCCCAAATTTCTACACATGGAACCGCCTTTTTTCATTCACCCCTAATTCGAATTGAATATTTCTCACCCCTAAGAATTCAACATTCATGCGCAATACTTGTTTATACAGAAAAACATTTTCGTTCCAATTCAATATGTTCCTAGGAAAATATGCACTGCTCAACATAAAATACACCTACACAAGTTAATTCTACTGTCGCAGAGCCACAGAAAAGACCGCCACCAGCAAGCAATATCATCCCTTTTATCGTTGTTAGCCTCGTATTGAAAATTGTTTCTTTGGCCTCGATATGAAATGTACTTTTTCAAACTTATTAGTTCAATAAGAATATTCGTCGCGATCGGTTGGACTTATCCGTATACTTTTTGAATGCAAAACAAAAATACCAAAAAAACAAAACCAATTGAAATTTAATCAGTGCTAATTTAAGGAATATCTTAAATTTCAAAATAATGTTAATAAATTGGAGGAGTGGATATCAAATAATATTATTTCTGTGAATAGAATGATTTTTGTGTATATTTGTGTAAAAGAATAACTGTGTGTTAAATATTTTGAAAAAATGTTCGATAAGAACATGGATGCGGCTTTATCGTCGCCATTAAATGGCGACTTGGATTCAACCAGTTCCGGTGGTACAGCATCCGATTCGACAATCAATCAGGATTTAATGTCTCCTTCGTCATATGGATCGATTTTTCTCCCAAATTCAGGTAGGTGCTTTTTTGGGGGGTGTGCAGGTGTTTTTGGGGGGAAAATGAAAAAGGAGTGGATTATCGGATACCTATCTATATTTTTGGAATAATATTTATATGTGGATTCAGGGAAGAGAGCGATTTTAAAAAAATTATATTTTGGCACTTAAAATTTTGTGGAACGTAGTAATTTTTGATCTTATATATTTGGAACTTGTATTCTTTTTTTTATGAAATGAATACCTTCCACATATTTTTCACACCACAATTTCAGGAAAAAAGACTGTGGATCCTAAGTTTGTATTCATGCGACAAATAAGAAATAACAAATTTTGAAAATAAAAAATATTCGATAAGCATTTTTTGAAAATCGAAAAAGTTAATAGGTAGATTGTTCCGTCGGGATATGAGAAAATGAAGAAGAAGGTACTAAAAACGTTCAGTCGTTTTGAGAATTTTTGAAAATCTTGATTGAACAAAGTCCCGCCGACAGATTTGGTGGGTTTATTGGAAGTGGGGATGAGTTCGAAAGGGGAAATAGTTCGCAGGGTCGAAATATGAAATTTTTCAGGTTGTTCAGGATTGTGCACTTCAAGATATTGGCCTCGTATTAAGCTATTTAATATTACGTCTTTATAATGGCCTTGAAATCCATGAAAAGGTGATTTGATGTTCCTGGTTTTTTTTTCCATGATCTGCCGTAATGACATTATTTGGTCGGTGGTGTACTTTTCTTGTCTTATGCCACACTGATAAGGATAAGGACCTGCCAGATTGTTGACAAAGTGCGTTAGACTTTACATAAAATGGCAGAGAGGGTCTAAAGGAGACAGATGAGTTGGTCCAAACCAGGTCATCAACTACTGCTTCAAAAGGTTCCACAGGAAGGCCGTCAGTTCCAGCTGCTGTATTGGACTTTGTGTTAGATATGATTTCATACGTGAGGAAGGAGATTTTGGCCTTCATCGTCGAAATTGAATGGTGCAATGTGCCCTTGGGTGGAATTATTTATGTCAGCGCCATTGTAGAGAGTAGAGATTGCAGAAATGCTTTTCAACGTTTATAAGTTTTGTAGGATATATAAGTACCTACGTACCTTCGGAATAGTTATAAAAATCTTCCTTTTCAATTTGGAATTGAAATCTTCCAAAGTATTCTTAACGCTGTTCTTTTTTCACATCGCGAAAAACTAAATCTTCCCCAAGTTAGCCTTTCTATAATAAATGTTCTAATCCTTAACCTTTCCTTCATTTGAGATATAAAAAATTTGTATCGCGAAATTAGGTATTTACATTTTTTTTTTTTTTTCATTTTTTAAAATTTTAAATATTTACATCTTTCTTTCAAACTTCTTCTTTGGATTCTTTTCGAACTGATGTTATTTAATTGATACATGTTTTCTTTCTTCCTCTTGGATGTTTCTTAGAAACTTATTTTATAATATATTTGTACGCATTGTGGACTTGTTATAAACAGATTTAGTTAACAGAATAAATATAAATTTTTGCTTTGTGATATGCTTAAATAATATATTCCACAACATAAAACAAACATAAATATTTCAATTTCTGAATTCCTGAAAAGAAAGGGAGTCTGAAATAGAGCTGCAAATTGGACACTTATAACGACATTCAATGAATTATTCATTTTGCATCGAGCCAATTTATGCTTAGAAGTTGCAGTGATAATTTGTGGGTCGTATTCATTTTTCACGCCCTGAAAATTGAGAGAACTGGAATTTACTAGACTATCATGAACAGCTAGAGCTACCTTCTTAAGCTGGGTCCACATTATTTTGAGCAATGCGTTCCAAATCGACACAAAAAAAGTTCAAGATTTCCAAATTTTATTCTAACTGATGAATATTCTACAACTTTGAGGCTACACATCAATTGACCAAGTTTGGAAAGGTTAAACTGTACATTATGTCGATTTGGAACGCATATGTTGAACGTGATGATCAACCTAGTGTGGACCCAGCTTTATAGCTAAGAAAATTGTAAAGTTTTTGGATACCACATTAACCTTATTCCCGCCTTTAAACCTTTTTTAAAAACTTGTTACATGTTGTGGAAAGTATTCATATTTTTCTTTTAACGAGTTTTCACGAAATTCTCTGAGGTGCAGGCTAGGCAGCAGCATTATGGATATGGAGTTGGAAGACTGTTTACCTATACTTTTTGAAAGTCCAAAAAATAAATCAATTTACGAAAATGTCTGCAAAACTTCTAAACCTTTTAACAAACACAAAAGTTTGATAGTTGCCTCAAAATGGTATTAAATTTTTCAAAGTGGTTCCCAGGTTCCAAAAACTTTTGACCTCCCAGCTGGACTGAATGTGAATAATAACGAACAACAAAAAAATTGTTTATTAAAGTTTTATTGCCAAATAATCACAAAAATTCAAGCGCCAAAGAAAAAAAAAAATAAAACAAACAAAAAAACATTCTACTGTCTCGTGGTATCATATTCCTTTTGCCTCATGAATAGTTGAATTCTAGACATATCTTCGATTACATTGCTTGTATATGGGTGTTTATGGTGAGACTTTAAGCACCTATGTCATTGACAAAGTTTTCATTAATTTCTATATAAAATCAACTTAAAGTCTTTTTACCTGGTGAAATAAGAACTTTATGCCCTCGAAAGCATTATTATATCGGACTCCAAATACATAGAAATGAACGTGACAATGTATTTCGACGTTAGTCACACCAAAAAATTCTTCGAAAACTTTTTTTTTTCATTCTATACCCCACACAAATTTTTATATTTCAACCTGCAATAATTCTATGAATCATTTTTTGTTATAATTTAGGCTACCGGGGCAATATTTCCTGTAAAACTGTCCTCCACTTGGAAAAATTCTCACCCTACTCAACGGACAAAGAAATCGAACGAAGGTTTCATGATATTACAAATGATTTTGACAAATCACCTCCGGGTTCTTATCCCAATTTGAATGCAATTTTCGAAGCAACTGGAGATTTAAATGGAAATACAACTTCATCGTTGGTAAAAAATTCAATTTCGGGTGGAGAATTACACCAAAATGGTAGGACAAATGGACAATTTATTGGTGGACTTGGGAATGGAGCAACGAACTTTGATGTTGGAAGAAAATGCCTGCCTTTTAGTTCGGATCAGGTAGGTTTTGACAATTGAACTTATTTTTAGGTATTTCTTCAAAAAATGCTTTTGTTTAGATCCAATGTATGTGTGAAGCTTTACAACAACGAGGTGATATTGAAAAATTAGCCACATTCCTATGGAGTCTTCCGCCCAGTGAATTATTCAAAACCAATGAAAGTATACTCAGAGCCCGCGCAATAGTCTCATATCACAGAGCCCTCTATCATGAACTATACAACCTACTCGAATCACATTGTTTTTCCCCCAAATATCATCCGGAGTTACAGAATCTATGGTTCAAGGCACATTATAAGGAAGCTGAAAAGGTAAGAGGAAGACCATTGGGAGCGGTGGATAAATATAGACTTCGGAAGAAATACCCGCTGCCAAAGACAATTTGGGATGGTGAGGAAACGGTTTATTGTTTTAAAGAAAAAAGTCGAAATGCATTGAAAGATTGCTATTTGACAAATCGTTATCCCACACCTGATGAGAAAAAGACTTTGGCCAAAAAGACTGGATTGACATTGACACAAGTGTCAAATTGGTTTAAGAATCGAAGGCAGAGGGATCGGACGCCGCAACAGAGAACGTAAGTTGAATTTTGTGTTTTTTTTTTTTTAATTTTAAGAGGTATCTAAAAATTATTCTCTTTCAAATATGAAAAGGGTTATTATAGGTCTATAAAACTTTTAAAACAAGGAATACCAAATTTATCTCGTGTTACATTTTTTTAAAAGTTGGATTCATAGAAATATGTACCTATGTAAAGAAATAGTCAAAAATATATTTATTAAAAAATGTACTAGAAGACTTAGGCTCTGAGTTTATTCTTAATGGAAAACAAAATTAGGATAAAGATTAAATTCCATTGCCTAGATTTCGAAATTACATTGTTTAATTGAAAAGTTTACGTTTTCCTTCTCATTTAAACCGTAACCGATTCGGGTTGGATTATCAGAAAACGTAAGTCATAACAATTGTGGAACGTTTTAAGTTTTCATTGCAGAAAAGACAGAATTAAAGTGAAAAATATAAATACATCTTTTATATAAAAATAAATATCTTCCACAAGTTTAAATTTTCTAAGGTTTTTCTAATTAGCTTTTTTCAGTTTTACGTTCCACACCGTCTATTTTTCTGGTAAAATTTTTTTGATAGGCAAATAATGAGTTTTCTCATATTCAATGCTGTGGAACGTATTCATTTTTTATCTCACGGGATGTGGACACAAGCTTAACTTATAGCCTGTTTTCACTACAACCGAAATGACATAATTTCCCAAATTATCTCATTTCAAATATCAAATTGTATAGTTAGTTAGTTAAATTTGAAATTGTATAAAACTGGACATTATTCAATTAAAGAGCATTTTATTTGAGAAACAATAACAAAACAAAATCCTGCTTTTGTTGTAAAGCTAATAAAAACAATGATCTGATCCGGATCACGAGGAAAATAAAACACAGCTATTATTACACTACAATTTTATTCTCTGTAAAATTAGTTTAAATTTCAAGATTTAATACTTTCATGCCCCTTTTTCCCTTGTTACTAAAATTGATTACTTATGGATCGTCACACTTTATATTTTGGAATGCATTCATTTTTTTCATTCCGAGAAAAGTCTATGTACTAGGCTTATGGTCCAATTTTGTCTCAAGTATGCTAAGACAAAGTGCTTGTTTTAATATATCTGACTAAGTTTAGAGTTAGCTTCTTTGAACTTTGCTTGTTAAGTTTCTTGAAAGTTTTTTTTTTTAAAGACAGTTAAACTTGGCACCTTTTTAAGATCCTTGTTAATTGGTCAACTGAAAACATAATAAAATATCTTGACTTCAAAGAAAATTTAAAAAATTGTCGGAAGTTCATTGTTTCATAGTTACTCTTTTGCGTTTGGAGGTGAAAAAATCTTCAATAGCTGCGTTCCTTGGGAGGTGGTAGACTAAACATGAGTAGAAATCTATTACTGCAAACTAAACTATCTAATCTAATCATCTATTAACGAGTAGTTCACCAACTTCTAAAGAAAGCGGCTAGTGGAAAAATGGAATCCATAATCTAGTACAATAAGTATAAATTAGCTCTATTCATTTGGGAGTTGGCAAAGTACTTTCTAGTAGTTTCTAATGTGCGTACATTTAACGAAATCAAGCAATTGCCATCATCTATCACTCCAAATGAGGTTTTAAACTACTCATGAGTAGGTGCTCTAATACACTTACTACTAGATCTACTCATGCTCTAATCCCCGAGTAGATGATTTTGATTGAAGTGCTTTCCATTGAAAATTGCTAGTACAATACAAGTAGTATTTTGCCACCTCAAAAGAATAAGGCTAGTGTACTAGAAGTACTAGATTATGGCTTTCATCTTTTCATTGATTCCCTTGGAGGTGGTACACAACTCCTGAGTAGAAATCTAGTACAAAACAACTACACATTCCTATCTACTCGAGTAGAAGACCATGTGTTGATATCACGAGTAGTCTACTAACTCCAAAGGAACGCCTCTTTTATTCATTAACTAAGTAGAAACCTTCAAAGGAACTAGTATGATATTATAACTTCTGTTCTAATAGATGAGGACTCTATAAATGTGCTTCTTTAGTTTTGAGGGAGATGGGAAGGCAAAGGATCTCACTTTGATAAAACTGACATTCGTTTAAGACTTTCTAACTTTTAAACCAACTTAACATTGGTGATAGAGGAATGCATTTTTTTTCGTCGGTCTTCAAAAAGACATTTTTGACATTTGTTTCGCTTCAACCCACTTTTCATTTATAATTAACTTGGCTCATATTCAGGAACTTGATGGATGCAAATTGAAGTAACTTGTACTGAAGGCCAGACATTCAGTTTTGGACAGCTGAAAGCTCGAATTATCAGTGATTTGTACCAGAGCATACTGCAACTCATGCTTTATATTAGTGTGGTCCACGTTATAAGGCAAACAAAAAAAACATATAAATCTTAACGTCCCCACCTGTTTTATTGTTAAACACATCAATACCAACTTATGCTGAGAGTTTTAGCCCTCTTAAGATATTGTAGCGCTCATTATCTGATGATATCGTAATAGAACTTGTCTTCGAATTGTAATTTGACTTAAAATTAATAAGGCTACAAGTTCCCGACAACCAAGTAAACAAATTTCATCTTTTTTCGCGTCAAATAACTAATTTTTCATTCATTCATTTTTTTTTTTTATTTTGAGCAGAAAAAAAATTACACTCGAAATTCAATAATCAAAACAAATTTGTATAATATCCACAGAACATGAAAAAGTATACTAAATCCCAACTTACGTCACCAGAAAAATTTGAAAAAAAAGTTCAAAGTAAAAACTTTGAGCTTGTTAAGCACCCAGTTCCACCTAAGCTAAAAAGCTGATATTTTACATGTTTAATACAAAATTGTAACACGTTTTAAAGTGGGGAACAACAAAAATGTGAAATATAAAAAATGGACCACCCTACTTTAGGTACATGTTGTAGTTCAAACCTCAAACTATAACAGTGGCATGCGTTTTATTATATATCTTAGCAATAAAGAAATACATATACAGGGTGTCCCAAAAGTAATGGATCAAACGAAGTATGCTGATAGGGGATCTTAAGGGCTCTCAGAATTTGGTAACTTGTTCATCCCAAATCCTTACGGTTTTCGATTTAATGCAATTCTTGTGAAATTGCGAAAAATCCCTACTTTGCAACAGTATTTTGCTTCCATTAATGATTTTTGTTTCTTATAATTCTTTTACTAAAACATTGCCAAATAATTAGGAACAATTAATTAATCAAAACATTTTTTATTTCATACGCCATTTCGCTGCAAATTAGCTAACAGTTTCAAGTTTTATAAAAAGTCAGTTTCTAACTTTTATTTGCGAGCAACACCACAAAAAAAATGTGTACGGTGTGATAATGGTTTATTATTTTAAAAAGTTGCCCTGTTATTGTAGTTTTCAAAAAAGTATTAAAGTTCCCAAAGTTGTAGTTAGATCGCAAAATATTACAATTTGAATTCAACAAAACATTGTTTTTCAGAGCAAAAATACAAACAAAAATAGAGGCTTTAGTTCAAAGAAAAATAAACAAATAACAGTTCGAGAAAATGTGTTTATTTTTGGTTGTTTTTTCCTCTGAAAAACCGTGTTTTGTTGAATTAAAAATGTAATATTTTGAGATCTAACTGCAACTTTGGGAACTTTTATACTTTTTTGAAAACTACAATAACAGGGCAACTTTTTAAAATAATAAAATATTATCACACCGTACACATTTTTTTTGTGGTGTTGCTCTCAAATAAAAGTTAGAAACTATTTTTTTTTTTTTTTTTTTTTTTTTTTGACGGGAGGAAATCTTCAAAAGACACTTGGCAGTATTCGACACCAAGTAGTGTGGGACTCTTAACCACTAAAACCACCTCTTTATCAGGACCAATCTTGAGAGATCGACATCAGATTTTTCTTTCTTAACTTTGTAAAATCACTTTGGGGGAAGTTTAAACTTTTAATACTTTCCCATGTTTTTTTAGACCATAAGCTCATGAGGCTTGGTTCTTCTTAATCTCCGAACATGGTTTCTTGTATTCAAGACGGACACCATTTCAGAATTGGTATGACATTGCAGTCTCTGATTATGGGATACAGCGTATTTTTTAACAACTTCTGTAACCGTTTCTATTTGTAAGTCACGATGTAGATCGCTATTTCTTATGTACCAGGGTGCATTAACTATTCCACGAAGGACTTTGTTTTGGAATTTTTGGATGATTTCGGTATTTGTTTTCTTTGTACAGCCCCATAATTGGATACCATAGGTCCAAACAGGCTTTAGTACTTGATTATACAGCATTATTTTGTTTTGGGTTGATAAATCAGAGTTGTTACCAAGTAACCAGTACATTTTTCTATATTTCAAGTTTAGTTCTTCTCTTTTCTTTTTGATGTGCTCTTTCCACTTTAGCTTTGCATCCAAAGTCATTCCAAGGTATTTGGCCGTATTGGCGTAAGGTACAGCTTGATTATTAATGAATATTGGAATATTGTTTATCTTTTTATTTGTAAAGTTTATATGTGAAGATTTTGTTTCATTGAGTTTGATACGCCATTTTTCGGTCCAATCTCTGACTGTGTCGACGGCATATTGCAGCCTTACTGCTCCCCTAGAGACACATTTGTCGGGTACCAAAATTGCGGTATCATCTGCAAAAGTAGCCATTATGGTGTGATTCCCAACTGGGATATCCCTTGTGTATAGTAAATACAGGGTAGGACCTAGGACACTTCCTTGTGGTACACCGGCTTCTATTTTCTTCAATTCCGAATATTCTTGATCGTACCTTACTCTAAACAATCGGTCTGAGATGTACGATTTTAATATTTCATAGTACTGTCTGGGAAGATCCCTTTGCAGTTTGTACTCAAGTCCCTCATGCCAAACCTTGTCAAAGGCTTGAGCAACATCTAAGAAAATAGCTGAACAGACTTGTTTTTCTTCTAATGCTTTTTCTATTACATCCGTTATTCTATGAACTTGGTCTATCGTGGAATGTTTATTTCTAAAGCCAAACTGATGATTTGGGATTAACCTTCTTTCTTCTATAATTTTGCTAAGTCTCTTCAGAAGCAGTTTTTCAAAAACTTTTGCCATAATTGGTATAAGCGATATTGGTCTGTAAGACGTCACTTCTGTAGGTGGCTTACCTTGCTTGGGTATGACAATAACTTCAGCAATTTTCCAATGGTGTGGGACATACCGTTGCTTAAGGCATGCATTTATTATATATTGGAGTTTTATGAAGGCTTTCAAAGGCATTTCTTTCATAACCTGAGCAGTAATAAGATCGTAACCTGGTGATTTTTTATTTGATAGTTGATGTAAACACATACTTTTTACTTCTTTTAATCTTACAATTGGTATTTCACTTTCATCTATCTTATCAACAAGCTGTAAGCTATTTTCAGCCGCGTTTGTTGGGTATGGCTTAAAAACATTCGCAAGATGCTCCGCGAAAAGGTTAGCTTTTTCTTTTGGGTTACCGATCCATTTCCCATCTTGAGATTTCAAGGGAGAGTTTAGTAACTGCGGTCTTTTCAGGCGCTTGGCTGCTTTCCATAGCGAAAAATCGGTTGAAGCATCAGTCGTTAAATTCTTTAGGAATGTACTGAGTGAATCATTTTTGAATTTATAAATTTGTTTTTTAAGATTGTTGCTTATACGGTTAAACGTTGTTTTATCATCTGGAAATCTAGTATTTTGCCATTTTCTTCGAGCTCTTCTTTTCTCTATTATCAACTCTCTTATCTCTAAAGGATATTTTATTTCATTTTGTCTTCTATTAGAAAATGTTGGAGTACTTTCTTCAGCGGCCTGTTGCACATCAGCAATAAATTGTTCCACTTCATGGTCAATTTGCTCGATTGTATCCATAGGAGATCTTAAATTTATAAAACTTAAAAGCCTTTCTCTAAAATCACTCCAGTTTGTTTTCTTATTTACAAGCTTTGGATTACTTTTTTCTATTACTTCCAATTCACTTAGTGATAGAATCACTGGAGTATGATCTGATGACAAGTCATAATTACCTTCGACACTAATGTGATTTCGTTTGATTCCTTTAGCTACGAAAAAGTCAATAAGGTCTGGTATTTTGTTAGTATCGGAAGGCCAGTAAGTAGGCGACCTGGAGGAATAGAAACTGACTTTTTATAAAACTTGAAACTGTTAGCTAATTTGCAGCGAAATGGCGTATGAAATAAAAAATGTTTTGATTAATTAATTGTTCCTAATTATTTGGCAATGTTTTAGTAAAAGAATTAAAAGAAACAAAAATCAATAATGGGTGCAGTAAAGCAAAATACTGTTGCAAAGTAGGGATTTTTCGAAATTTCACAAGAATTGCATTAAATCGAAAACCGTAAGGATTTGGGATGAACAAGTTACCAAATTCTGAGAGCTCTTAAGATCCCCTATCAGCATACTTCGTTTGATCCATTACTTTTGGGACACCCTGTATATTCCAAATATCACTTTCCATAAAAAAATTAACGTGTGTTTACAATATCTGAAGCCTTATCATAACTCTCATCATAATTATTGTACACCCATAAAATACGCCAATATAATTTTGTCATCAAAGACTATACAAACAAAAAATAAAAATAAAATTATATTCAAAACTCAAAGGCGTTACATAATGTGTTAGCTTATCATCAATTAAATACGTATCGGGCTATATCTACAGCATCCTCAAAAAAGAATCGTTAAAAAAAATCCATTAAAATACATTTCCAGAGCAAGTGCACTATAATATCTCAAATTACTAACTACTTTACTACCTAACCTACTTCAGAAACAATCTTTTGGGCTTCGGTCTTTGTTTCAAATCAATCGACGGGAGATCGGTCTCTGGTAAACATATGCGATAGTTTCCAGCACAAAAAATTTAACGACTTTTTGGTTGGCAATCTTTTGTATGTTTTTTTGCATGCGTTTTTCTTCAGCATATTGTTCTTCTTTTTTTTTTTTGTTTATATTTTTTAAATAGATTTTTTTTTGTATGATTTTCAAAGTACCTACCAGAAGTCTTTGGTAGAGCATGCGCCGCGCCACTACCGCCACGTTTCAAATAATCACTTGGAAACGTACCGAGCCGAGTCGAAGGCGAAGCGAGTAATTTCAACACGGGCAAGTCAAGTGGATTCTATAGCATTTGGGGTATAGGGATGGAGTTTTTCTTTTTCGAATATACACGTGGTATGCGTTAAGTGTAAAGGATTCCTTTTAAAATCCATAAACATTGCGTTATATAGACGCACTTGGAATTTTATTTTTTTCTAAGATGCGGTACTAATTTGCTGGAGTTGAAAGTACTGGGGGATTTTTAGAGTCTTGATGTGATATCAGTTAACAAGTGCGCGCGTGATAAGTCACAGTTTTCGTAGCAATCGTAAAGAGTTGTTATTTATTATTTGTTTGTGTTTATTAGAGCTATCCGATTTCTTGGGAGGCCAAATGGTCAAGGATAAATAAGAATGAATGATTTTTTGTTTTGCAATTTTTGAAAGTCGATTGGAGAACTTCAACAATTTCATAATTTAATAGTAATTTAAATCTTCTTGGGTGGCAATAATTTGCCCTTTTTGTTTGTTTGAGTACTTTTGCGTACATAAAAAGGGTTACCCTTTTGCAGTACCTAAAGAATCGAACTTTTGTCAAAAAGTGGAATTGAAATCTGTTCTGAGGGCTTTTTTTTAATACTTTCACATTTGAACTTTTTAACTTTTATTTACTTTTAAAATATATTTTTTTACTTACTGACTAACATTTGAAGTATTTTTAATTCTTATCTTTTCAGTGACATCATGTCAGTGCTGCCTGTTAATCAATTAGATGCATCTGGTTTTCCAAGAATGTTTAATGCTCCAAGTTATTATCCAGAATCAATATTTAATGGACAATGAATTTGTTAGAATTAAGACTTCCAAAAAAAGCCTAAAAGTCTTTTCAAAATCAAAATATTAAATATTATTAAAAAAAAAAAACTAAAACTAACTAATTTGCAATAAATCATACCAGACAAAAAAGACCCTAGATCTTAAAGAAAAAACAAAAATTCCTTTGTAATATAAATATTTGTTAGATATTTCTTTATATTATTAAAATTAATTAACAATAAGAATTGTATGTATAGTTTAATAATAATTGTTTGATAATGTTGTATATAGTAAAAATTTAAGTCCAATGTCTTCTTTAATTATAATGTGCAATTGTAAATATATAATAACAAAAAAAAAAAGAAAGTAGAAATTATTGTCAGAAAAATAAATTTTTGAAGTTAATACATGATTTTGCTTGTACACTTTTCTTCTAGCGAAATTTATATTATTTCAGGTAAGTGTAAGTTAACGATTCGTGAAAAACATCGAACTCGAGATAGCTATCATTTTTTTGACAACATTGTTTTTCAATGTTATGTTGGTAAGGTAATTTATTACATTTTTCATATTTCTAGCCTGGTATCAAAATGTTTAACTTGTATCGACTCCCACTTGTACAAAATTGGGCATCTTACCCTTTTTTATCTTTAACCGTCAGATTATTCTTAGAAATATCGAGAAATATTATTTTTGCAAAATAATTATTGAAAAAATAGTTAAAAAAGGGGTTCCAAAAGTCCTTTTAATTTATTATCTGTCTGTCTGTAAAAGGAGCTACAGTCTAAATGGATAGGTCGATTAATTTCAAATTTGATATGTGGTATTTTTTCGAAATTCAAATATTAGTTTTTAAACAATTTCTATTTTTTGATTAAAAAAAGTTGTTTTTTTTAGAAAATCATTAAGTACAAATTTTGGACAATTTGGTTTTAGGTGTTGATTAATTTTTTACAAAATGCCATACCAATTGAATTTTTACAATTTTTCTTTCGAAGAATTATGTAGCTATACAAAATTATTTTTTCTGAACAAAACATGCATCTTAATAAATTGAATGATTTGCTCGGTATTTTCGTGAGCTATATTTCCATCTAGCTTCGAAGTTCATTTAGTAAAAATTTAACACAGAGTCCAAGACGAAAAATTCTAGGGGATAACTCTAAAGTTTTTCAGTAAAAATGAGTATGGACTGATTCAAAAAGCAAATATTATAAAATTTCAAACTCAAAAACACAATCTTTCCCATGTAAATCATATGGGAAATAGAAATTTGCGAAGCGGCTGTAACTTTTATACAGCATTTTTTTTCGTCGTTTTCAACAATATTTTCGATATAACTATGAACAAAAAAATTATATGTTTTTTTGAATCAGTCTATAATAAATATACACAAAAAGAGCTTTAAAACCGAATGACCTTTGGAGCGTTTTTGTGAAAAGCTTTTGCTTTCCTTGTCATACAAACATTACAAAGAGTTGAGTAAAGCTTTTCACAAAAACCATTAAAAATCAATACCTGCTGGTTACAAAGCTTGAACAATAAAGTTCAAAAACTCATAAACTTGCAAAAATTATCTTTTGAACCGAAAATGCTCTATGAATAAATAAATATTGAGGTATTTTCCAAATTTCGTTTTGGAAAAGCATTTCAAAGGCACAGTAGCTATAAAATTCTCAGACTAGAAATTTTAACTAATCATGGTTGGAATCTTTAATAGCAAAACTTGTGTTTCTGTCAGAATTGTACAAAACAAACCAAAAGAGTAAAGCTCAAGTTTTGTTTTGTGTTGTTTGAAGAATGAATTTTGTGTTTGCTTTTGTGTTTTAAAATTTGTTTTGATATAGGGGCATGTGCGTTTTTGTACTATGTGGTATGAAAAAATATTAACTGGCTATAGAATACAATTGTGTAGCTGTGGCTGTAGCTTGTAGTATTGTCAAAATTTTACTGAGGGAAACAACAACAAAAGTTGGCGGCAGCTGAGCAAAAAGTTGAGAATTCTTCAACTTGCGCTACAAGCTACAGCCACAGCTACACCATTGTATTCAGGGGGTAAGGCAGGACTTGTATTATAAAATAAATGGCGCCTGGTATGGCCGATTATTTCCGTAGGTATGAGCAAATTTGGTTTAGACCCCGAAAAGTTATGGTAAATTTAGTGATTTTTCACCAAATCGCCATGGTTCGTGTGAAAAAAATTTGTACTTTTTTAAATGAAATAATAAAAAGTTTTAACTTTTTCTTTTGGGAGCCGATGAAAATATTGCATACGTTTGTTATTATCGAAAATAGATTCCCTACTTAAAGGAAGAAACGGTTTTATTATCGTGGGCACAACGCCAAAACCACGAATCTGCAAAATTGTAGTTTTGAGAAAAACGGCTTCAAAGTTTTGGAAATGCATGCAATCTTTTTTTTTTTATTCCCACGCCTCTTTCCCCCCAGATACCGGGAACTCGTGCTACGTAAATTGATATTTTAGGCTTTTAGGCATGGATGGATGGATGATTGGGGTCGATGCAGTGGATAGAGGGACCGATAACAAGTTAAATGACGTATTAAAGTGAAAATGTGCAAAAATGCAGATTCGCGGTTTTGGCTTGATGCCGACGTTATAGAACTTGATAGATGTTTTTTGTTAATGTTTTTTTCAAAACGTAATATTTTTTGTTCAATATTTTTTATTTTTGATTATGAGATTTCCTACAAAAAACATTAAAATTAATGAACAAACACATTATTTTATTTAAAAGATGTTTTTTATTGGTTTTTAAGACGGTTAAACACTAAAGAGTAAAGAGGCGGTCTTGTTCTCACTTCTCTTACATAAATTTAAAAATCTGTGTTTTTTAAATTAAAAAAGTAAACTATTGGAACAACTTAAACCTTAAAGGTATAACTACAAATACAAAGGCCACTTTTTGTAAAAAGTGGGAAATTTACAAAAGTAAAAAAAAAAATGTTTTCCTTTTTTTCTTAGCGTCATGTGATTTTAATAAAAAAGACTACAAACATTTTTAGAACCAAAAACTAGGCATTCTGCATCATTGTTTATCATTTCTGGGTTGGAAAACTTTCACAAAATGAATTTGAAAATGCTCCCGTTTTGACTTTTTGTTAAAATTATTTAAACGCATTTTCATATTTTTATTTATTTGTTTTTTGTCCTAAGATTTGTACATCTATTTAATCATATACAAAATTTGAACATTATTAATTTGCTGACATGTTTTTTTCATTTCTAAGTTCTGGTTTTTTACTTTTCAAAATGTAACGACAAGTTGCACAACGCCATCTACGTGTTAGAGTAACAAAACTTATACACCCATCATTTAAAATCATTTTCTGAACACTTCCTAAATGCTTTTACTTTTCATCATTCCTCTTCTCTTCCCACTGTCTTCGCATTTTTGTTTTTTATATTTTCTTCTTCCTTATGACATTCCATAAAAGATACTTTCAAAAAGGAGTCACTAATTTGTATGTTTATTTCCTCCAAAATATTTATTTAATCAATTAAAATAATCACAACAAAGTCTTCATAAATCATCACAAACAAATACTTCCATTTAAATCATGGACACAATCCCAATGGAAACACCCATCGAACAATATGAAGAAGAACCACCAGATAATAAAATATTCCCACAATCCAATGAGTCTTGTTCAGATAGTCAAGATCAAAATCCTAGCAATTTCAATCGTGAATTAGAATCAAAACAAATTGTTTTAATCACACTTGTCTCCCAAGAACCAGCAATATTCAATTCGAAACATGATGACTATCGAAATATTCCCAAAAAAGATGAACTATGGTTGGCAATGTCCAAGCAAGTTGGATGGCCAGGTAAAGAGAGATGGATTTGATGATGTGGATCTTATTTGAATGAATGTACTCTTTTCAGATATATACTGTAAGAATAAATGGAAGGCAATTAGGGACCAATATTGCAGAGAATTGAAACGAACTCGAGCCAATTCGAATGCCAAAATTAAATGGAAGTATTTTAAACACTTGGAGTTCTTGAGACCTTATGCTCTGGCTAGGAAGTAAGTATGAACTGTGAAATAGAATAAGGGTATATTAATTGCACTAAAAATACTATCCCTCTTAAAATTTCTAAACTAAGTAATTTCTGTAATGCATTGTACACTAAAGAACTGCGAACACTTAAGTATAAAAGAAATAGAGCATGGAAAACTTATTTAAAATCTCTTTCTCTTACTGATTACAACTGTTACATTTTAATTTTCGAAGATTTTAAAGTTCTTTCTAAAACTTTATATACTAATTACTAATTACGGATTTTCCTAACTTTGCCTTTTTTGCGTTATCGTAAGAAAGTATAGACTTTATTCAAACACGATTCATGTGCCCCTGATTCCAAATATATGCGTTTAATTTTTCCTTTTCTATTTATCTATTTTATCTATTTTAAGCAATTTTATTTGTTTTTATGCCTTTTTTTTTAAGTATATTGCTTTTTTAAATCGAAAATAATCTTGAATCTAAATTTCTATAAACCATAATAGCATGAATTTTGTTCATCTCTTGAGATTATTTCGCTTAAAAATATGACCGTAACATAATCTTAAGAAAACAAATTTGCTTGTACTGAACACAATTATAAAATGAAAGTAGGAAGATTGATTAGGTACATTTCTTTTCTAAATTAAATTCTAAATTAAATAAAGACACATCATTTATTTATTTTTTTTAGCAAGGCTTAAATTTGTTTTTTAAAAAAGATGTCACTAAATAGTGCTCAGTAAATACTACAAGACCTAGTCATTAGTTTATATTTGACAAAAATTGTACATGTGCCGTTTTCCCCCTGGACCCTTCAAATGAATTATTGAAAATTCACTACTGTTTTCAACTTGTGTAATTAATGGCGACATCAGCTCCAGTCTTCCCGATAACATTGAAGTTAATAAATTTGACAGTTTTAAATTGGGTTACTCCTTAGAGGATATAATATGTCTGTTCCAGACTTTTTGTGCACTAAATTAGGCAGTCTGTCAAATTAAAGAGAGTTGGGAGAGAATTCTCTCAGTAGGAAATAAAACTACGAAAGATTGCCAAAAAGTCTGGAACAAGTTGAACACCGTTATACAACACAATTTCATATTTTATGCTTAATTCGATAAACATTAACACTTTTTTTAATGCAAAAAAACACGTAAACGCGATTCAATTTAAAAATCAATTCAATTTGATTTGTTTCCTTCTTTATTTATTTGTTTGACATACGTTAACTTTTCATTTGACAGAACTCATATTTCTGCCGGAAGAAATTCTTTGGGCTAAATTTGTCAGGGTGGGGAAATTTTTTACTCTCTCGTGTGCGCTCTCTTCTACACAATTTTTGAAGTTGGGAACAGACTCTGTCCAAAAATAACCAAATATTACTAAATTCGGCAGTTGCAAACTGAGTGTGGAACGGACCTAACATATCGAGTGCTTGTGCTGTTAGTTCCGTGAAGCTTTTATAGAGGGCTCTAGTTTCTCTTAGTTTTTCGATGAGTGCATGCCTCCTTTTTATTTTCATTTGATGGCTGTCATCAACAAGCGTGTTTATTCATAGCTGCGGAACCGGACTTCTCATTGAAAAACGAAGAAAGAAAGAAAGAGATGAAAGATAATCAGCGTCGGCAGCGACCCCTATTCATGCATATGGCGTTACAATGTATTAGGTATAGGAACAAGCACTCCATATACACTGTGCTACAAAATAAAAAAAAAAAATACACCCGAGAAATAACATAGTGTAGGCTGTTCGTATGGTCGAATAATGCATAAAAATATTTTTGTTATATTTTTGGAACCCTCCATTTTTTTTTATTTACAAAAAACCATTTTTACAGACTTTACGATGTAATCTATCAATATTTCAGTCATTTTTCTAACAACTCTCAATATGTTATATGTTTTTGGAAAGAGGATTTCCAGACCTTTTGAATGATGTATAGAAGTCTATTGTTTAAACAAATTAAGTGTAGGTTTTTATCCCACAAATCTTGAAAAAGTGATTTTTTTCACAATTTTTTCAACTTTACCCAATTTTTTTTGCAAAATAAAACAAACAAAAAAATAAAGTAAGTTTATATTCTGAAAGAATATACATTTAGGCACAAATTGGCGTATTTTTTTTATTGAATTTGACCAAAACTGCGGAATCTATGCTATTTTTTCGTAAATAGAAAATGTGGTTTTTCATGATGTGAATTGCAAGGTGCACAATAGGGTATTCGTTATTTTAAAATAATAACAATTTCTATGCTCCTAGGATCTTATATGGTTGGAAATAAACTAAAAAAAATATTCCCCAAGTTTCAAGTCTCTAACTTAATTCTAACCCGTGCCGCCAAGCGGTTGAAGTTTCTTATGTAAATAACATGGGGTTTCTTGGACCTTGTTCCATCAATTTGAAATTCCAGCCAAACCATTCGTTCAAAAAATTTAAAACTTTACAGACTCAAATTTAATAAGTGTAGCTATCATGTGAAAATTTTTCAGATTTTTAATTGTTATAACTTTAGAGATTTAGCTTGGTAAAAAAAGTCATTTTTTCAGACTTTTCAAAAATCGCTTTTTACCCGTTTAATGTCAAAAAATTAAAAAAACATACATTTTTATTCACAAATAAGCGTAGTATGTATATTTAAAATTTATATTTAATTCAAAGTTATATAATTAACTAGTTTTTTATTTATTTACTACAGTACTTTTTTTAAATCGGGAACACGTTTTTTGAATATCGATGTGACTTGAAGAATGAATACACAACAAATTTTTTATATAAATATGAATTGAATTTGCATTTTAAATAAACATGCTATGCTTATTTGTGAATAAAAATGTATGTTTTTTAATTTTTTGACATTAAACGGGTAAAAAGCGATTTTTGAAAAAGTCTGAAAAAAAGAATTTTTATACCAAGCTAAATCTCTAAAATTATAACAATTAAAAATCTGAAAAATTTTCATATGATAGCTACACTTATTAAATTTGAGTCTTAAAGTTTTAAATTTTTTGAACGAATGGTTTGGCTGGAATTTAAAATTGATGGAACAAGGTCCAAGAAATCCCATGTTATTCCCATAACAAACTTCAACCGCTTGGCGGTACAGGTTAGAATTAAGTTAGAGACTTGAAACTTGGGGAATATTTTTTTAGTTTATTTTTAACCATATAAGATCGTAGGAGCTTAGAAATTCTTATTATTTTAAAATAACGAACACCCTATTGTGCACCTTGCAATTCACATCATGAAAAACCACATTTTCTATTTACGAAAAAATAGCATAGATTCCGCAGTTTTGGTCAAATTCAATAAAAAAAATACGCCAATTTGTGCCTAAATGTATATCTTTCAGAATATAACCCTACTTTATTTTTTTGTTTGTTTTATTTTGCAAAAAAAATTGGGTAAAGTTGAAAAAATTGTGAAAAAAATCACTTTTTCAAGATTTGTGGGATAAAAACCTGCACTTAATTTGTTTAAACAATAGACTTCTATACATCATTCAAAAGTTTTGGAAATCTTCTTTCCAAAAACATATAACATATTGAGAGTTGTTAGAAAAATGACTGAAATATTGATAGATTACATCGTAAGGTCTGTAAAAATGGTTTTTTGTAAATAAAAAAAAAAAAACAATGGAGGGTTCCAAAAATATAACAAAAATATTTTTATGCATTATTCGACCATACGAACAGCCTACACTATGTTATTTCTCGGGTGTATTTTCAGTGTCGCACCGTGATATTATATCCTCTAAGGTCTACTCGTTTCTGCTCAAGTAGAGAGGTCTTTCAGCTTATCAAGATATTCACAAGAGGCTGTTTCCTGAAAATTTTAAAATGCCTTTTTTGCTTTTTATTTGATTTTTATTTTCCTTATATGAATTTTATAGGTCATAAAAATTCTTTCCCTGCTATATACATCGTTTTGAAAAATTTGTTAACACGAAGAAAAACTCCAATGCCTATTCTGCAAATTTTATCCATGAAAACTTGTTGTTGCAAAAACCATCTGATATTTGCAATGCCTTTTCGCTAAAAATTTCCGCAATTCTTTTGTGGATTCACTTTTCCATGTTGATGAAGATTATTATATTATACGGAGGTCTCACAGCTGTAACGGACAAAGTAAAAAAAAAAATATTAAAAATTGAAACCTAGTATAAGAACTTGCGCAACGTTTAACTCTAAAAAATGTTCATTTGTTCAAGATAAATTTTTACCATTAGATTCAATGGTAACGTATTTACTTTAACTCGTTATATTTCCGGATTCTCTTCTTATGACTTGGTTCACTTCAGCTCTTAGCTGAAGTATGTCACAGTTTTAGATCTTCTTTCATCGATAAAAGATTACACGGTGTTACAAAAATGAGGTTTCAAAATATACGCGGGCGGAGACCTATCAGATTTTGTAGAGCTAGTCGCACTGATTACGAAACGGTATTTGAAAATCCCCTAACACCCCCAAAATCTGGAGTTACGGGCAAAAAACGGTTTTATGGACCTTCACCCATTGAAAAAATTCTAGCTTCGACAATTTTTTACCCATTTTCGATTTTTTTACAGTTTCTGATAGAAGATAAATATACCCTTTCAACAATGTATAAAACATGTAACTCGGTTAAACCACTTAGAATTTAAAAGCTGTCAAAGTTCAAAAATTCCATTTTTTTCGTCATTTGCCCAACTTCGGCATCAATTTAATGTATATGTTTTCAAAACAACATGCTATTTAAAAAATTAATTCATAAACTATATCTATTTCCCAATCAATCGAGGTATTTTTTATGAAAATCACTCCAAAATTGGCTTAGAAAAAAAAATTTTTCGATTTCAACCCAGATACAGAAATTCGAACTTTTAGGTATAGAACAAAAATGTTGTTTCGGCACGTAGTAGGATAACCTGGGCGCCAGGATTTGATAACGGGTTTTTGTAGAGGAGCTCAATACAAACATTTTTTTCTTTGGAAGGGGGGTCTATCTCCCCCCGTTTAGGTGGGAGGGGCAGTTTTCTAAAAAAAAATTATCAAAATAAAAAAAAAATATTAAAAAACAACGGCAACACTTACAGTAATAAATGATACCATTTCCGAAAGGAAAAATTGTACATTTGATTCTAATTTTTAAATCAATATAACATAACCAATAGTTTTTGAAATAATCGATTTCAAAAATAAAAATTGGCGAAAAAAAAATTTTTAAAACTCATTTTATACTATTTTTGTCCAGACTGTGAATTTAAGTAAACAAATTACTTACACAGAAAACTGCCTCAATTGATTCCTTATCGAACAGTGAAAACTTTATGTTTCTATGTCTTCTAGTTTTTGAGAAAATTGAAAAATTATTTTATCAGATTATTCTTTTTTCAAAATATTTTTTGTTTTTATTTGTTTTTATTTTTCAATTTTCTCGAAAACTAGAAGACATAGAAACATATAATTTTCACTGTTCGATAAGGAATCAATTGAGGCAGTTTTGTGTGTGAAATTTTTTTTTATTAAAATTCACAGCCTGGACAAAAATAGTATTAAATGAGTTTTTAAAAATTTTTGTTCGCCTATTTTTAACTTTGAAATCGATTATTTCAAAAACTATTGGTTATGTTATATTGATTTAAAAATTAGAATCAAATGTACAATTTTTCCTTTCGGAAATGGTATCATTTATTACTGTAAGTGTTGCCGTTGTTTTTTAATATTTTTTTTTTTATTTTGATAATTTTTTTTTAGAAAACTGCCCCTCCCACCTAAACGGGGGGAGATAGACCCCCCTTCCAAAGAAAAAAATGTTTGTATTGAGCTCCTCTACAAAAAACCGTTATCAAATCCTGGCGCCCAGGTTATCCTACTACGTGCCGAAACAACATTTTTGTTCTATACCTAAAAGTTCGAATTTCTGTATCTGGGTTGTAATCGAAAATTTTTTTTTTCTAAGCTATTTTTGTAGTGATTTTCATAAAAAATACCTCGATTGATTGGGAAATAGATATAGTTTATGAATATATTTTTTAAATAGCATGTTGTTTTGAAAACATATACTTTAAATTCATGCCGAAGTTGGCCAAATGATGAAAAAAATGGAATTTTTGAACTTTGACAGCTTATTAATTCTAAGTGGTTTAACCGAGTTACATGTTTTATACATTGTTAAAAAGGTATATTTATCTTCTATCAGAAACTGTACAAAAATCGAAAATGGGTAAAAAATTGTCGAAGCTAGAATTTTTTCAATGGGTGAAGGTCAAAAAAACCGTTTTTTGCCCGTAACTTCAGATTTTGGGGGTGTTAGGGGATTTTCAAATACCGTTTCGTATTCAGTGCGACTAGCTCTACAAAACCTGATAGGTCTCCGCCCGCGTATATTTTGAGTGTTACACCGTGTTATTATTCATCTGGTCCAGATGGTATTCCCCAATTCTTTTGAAAACATATATTCTGTACGTCAAATTAGGAAAATTTCCTTGTCTATGGAAAACTTCATTTCTTACTCTAATTTTTAACAAACTATAGACCTATTTCAAAACTATCTTGCAATCCAAAAATCTTTGAACAAGTTGTTTGTTAAAAAGTCTCTGTTTTTTGGTAAAAATATTATATGTGAGCAAAAGCACAGCATCCATGCGTTAGAATGAAATTCTTACGTATTTGCTGACGACATGAAGATTTTCAGAAGAATTAATGCTTATCTTGATCATTTCTTTTACAGAACAATATTAATATTTTTAGTGCTTGGTGTGAAAAAACGGTCTATCACTTAACCCAGTTCAATGCCAGACAATTACTTTTTTAGGAAACGAGTCCCGAGTGTTGTTGATTATTGCTTTTCACAATACAGCAGGTAGCAGTCGTTTCAGGGACTTGGGTGTTCATTTTAGCTCAAATTTAAGATTCACTGAACACATCACATGAAAAAACAAAGAGAACTCAATGCTCGGATTTATAAAACGTTAAAGGCAATTGAATTTAACGAACCCTCTGTTACACTTTCTGTATATAGTTATTGTTACGTTTGACCTCATCTTGAATACTGAATATGCGTATTGATTCAATTTTACGAAATTCATAAAAGTCGTATTGAATCAATTCAACGCCATTTTATACGTTTCGCTCTGAAGGATCTTCATTGTACTGATCTTTATAACCTGACACCATAATGAACCAATTATTTAACTTCATCAGCTCCAAACTTTATATCAAAAGCGTGTAAATAATGATCTAATAACATTATCATTATCGTTAATGATCTAATCTCGGTTTGGTCGGTTTGTTGACAAGTTTTCGGACCAGTTCGCCACTATCGTGATTGTTTTTCGATGTGTTCTATTGTAGTATTATCTTTATTTTGTACCTGTTTTTTCTAATTGTAGATCGTAGCTTGCTCTTAGCTCACTAAATCTGAAATAGGTACTTAGGTATAAAAAAAAAAATAAAATTGGTCTTTTGTCTTTAGCTATCGAACGAAAACAAATAAAAAACAAGTAAATTCTCAAAGTTCGATTGGATATCAAGAGGAATCTTCCTCAAATACTCAAGAAGAATCCTCCATAAAAACCGAACACGATATAAATTCCAGAATAAAAACAGAAGATTGGAGTCTTTGTGGAGATAATTCGGATTTCCTCAATGAAAACGGCGACATAACATCACAAATCATAATGCAATTATCCCAGCAATCCTCAGGAGAACTACAACAAGAACTACAAGATGATGACGATGATGACCCAATTCATACATTCCTTAATATCGAAAGTTATTTTGAAAAAGAACTCATAACATTGGTCTATAAGACACCTTTTTTGTATGATTTTTCACATTTTAACTACAGGAACACCAAAACAAAAGTAGCAGCTTGGGAAGAGATTGCTAGAAAACTTAAAAGAACTGGTAAGAGTCTAAGGAGTATTTCGTCAACTCTTTTATTTAAGCTCTCATTTTTTAGTGCGACAATGTCGTTTGAAATGGAAAGCCCTCCGAGATCAATTCATTCGAGAACACAAACGACTAAAAAATGTGGTTTTTTGTAAGAATCTTCCCCGTTGGAAGCACTACGATGCAATGTGCTTCCTTGAACCATTTGTCAGGGATAGGATGTAAGTATAACTTCGATCATTTTAAAATTATTTAATTCATTTCCTTTTACATCTCCAGCGAACAAAATCCCAACACTTCCTTAAGTGAGATTCCAATTCAAAGTTTTGAAGAAGAAGATATGATAAATTTCCCAAATGAAATTGAAGGAGGAACTACTAACGATATGACTCATTACAATATATTAGCTGGTGATGATGATACTTCAAGAATGTATTCAGAACGTTTATATTCTCCCAAACAGAGTACAGATTGTCAGCAGGAAAAACTTGAATGCAATCAAGGTGAAAAAACTAATCACCTTGTAATAGAACAAATCACCGAAGTTACTGAGGCACAATCTTCTTCGATTGATATGGAAATTGATGATGAAGTTGGTGCTTTTTTTAAAGCAGTAGCAATGAAAATACGCAAAGCTAATATGTCAGCTGTAGCATTTACAGATTTACAAATTGATATACTCAAAGTTATTACAAATGCATTAAAAGATTAAGTAGTTTTTAAGAATATTTGTTTTTTTTTTTTCTAACTTCCATTGTTTTATAAAAACCCAGAGTTGCTCGTTGCATTACAATTAGAAATAAGTTAAAATTTATTTTTTTAGAAATTTTATTCATGCTGGAATTTTAGATTGTTTTCTAAATGATCAGCTCATCATTCATTAAAATTATGTTTAACATCATTAGTTTTTTAATTACCCAGTATTTTCAGTTATTCATTATTCATCAATCAGTTTGATAATTTGAATGAATTTATTAGTTTTAAGAATAACGTTCTATTGTATGTTTTTTTACTAATTTTACCTTTTTAGTATTTGAGTCTCATATTAAGTTTATATTAAATATGTTTTATATTAAGTACCTATAGCGTTATTTTTTTAATAAATTTTAATAATTATACGAACAAGTTAAAAATTATGTATATTCACATATCGTTTATTTTTGGAAAATTTAATTTTTCGACAACATTTAATTTTACGTATCGTTAAAAAAAGTTTCAAAATATTGTATTGAATGGAAAAGAAAAAATCCAAAAATAAAACTATCGATTTCCATATAAACTGATGCAAAGTTGAAGTGCAATAGAGCAGCTAATAAAATTTGAAAATCAAAAATCAACCGTCTGTGGATTGCTGGAAATCCAATTATGTATCGTCCCCTTCAGAACAAAAGCATGAATGTAAAAATTAAAAGCTTGGTAAGGTCGGTTTTTATAGTTGATCGCTGCCGTAAATTATGACCAAATTTAACATTTACCGATTGGAAACATCAATATATTTATTCTGACTAAACTTTTGGCAAATTTTTAGTTATTGAACAATAGAGATTGGGAATCATTTAACAAAAAAAATTAAATATGCACATTTATGATTATGGCTTGAGTGGGACGATATAATAAATTGTGAGATATTGACTATTTTAGTTATATAAAAGATTGTCCGCAAACATCGTTAGTGTCTCGGCCCTATTCTGCTATTCGATTCACGTGAAAGTCAAGAAAAGAATAAAAATTAAATTTAGACAATTTTTTTTCTTTAGAATTTGTAAAACAAGCAGAAACAATACTTTGCTATCGAAAATTAGAAGTTTTTCAAAGCCAATTTCATGTTGTAAAGGAAGGAAATCTTTCGATTCACGTGAATCGAATAGCAGAATAGGGCCGTCTGTCAAAATGACTAGAGATAGATACCAATTAAGCACCGTGAAAGATTTTAGAGCGTTTAAAACAGTTATGTACAAATTTTCTTCCTACTTTGGAATTATGTATATTTTTAAATGAGTTTAAAACTTATATTTCTTTAACGCAATCAGCCCTATTTTCAGTTTCACGTGGAATGTTTTCCGCCCGAAAGTGTAATCGATCAGTTTAATTTATTCAACTCAGTTGCAAATTTGAATATTGATATTGGACATGCTTCCAAAACGGTAGGAACTTAAACGTTAGTCAAGTTTTGCGTTTCTGATTGCTAAGCTGTCAAAAGAATGCTTAACACAATTTTTTTCAATGCAGTTTTAATTAACTCATTAAAGTTGGTGGGTTAACTGGGGTTGACTTTATCCTCACACTTAAAATTATTTATTTTCAAATTTGGTAAGAAAAAACTAATGTTTCAATAATTTTTCGAATATAACTTTTAAAAAATGAGGTTTTCTTCTACCACCAATGTTAAAGAACTTGTTTTTGATCGATATAAGTGCTTGTTACCTTTTTATATTTAAAATTAATTAAATAAAAAAATAAAATAAAGTTTGTTTATGGTACATAAATGTTGTTGTTTCTCATGGTCTTAAATTTTTTTTAACAATTGATCACGCACACTCTCATCGCATGAACTTGAGGACACTAACCTTTTTTCAATTATTTTGTAGAGCTTATATCATAGAGGTTCACTGTGGTGTATGCGTAACTTTTTTTATTTAAAATTTCTAACTGCTCGTTAAAAATGTCCTATTCCTGATCAAATAATCATTTCTAGTTTAACTCTCTTAACCTTTTTTAACCTAGTTAAATTGGTTTTTGGAGTTTAATTACCTTGGGAAAAGAAAATGGTTTATTATGAAACCGCTTTGAAACTTCGCTATTGTTCACAGTAGTGACTTTTTTAATTTATTTTTGTCATGTCCCATATGTGGCATAAGAGGCATTTTCAACTGCCCCATACGGAAATTCCTCACGTGGGGCAATTGAAATGTGACCTGCAGTATAACATATAAAGACTGTTAACGATGGTGGGGCCCACTTATACGGATAGAGGATATTATGGCTCACCTTAAGTACAAGGAAATCCTAAGGGACACTATTCTACTGTTGACTGAGGAGGAAATGCCTTTAAAGTGGACATTTCAAAAGGATAACGATCCAAAACATAAGTCTTAGTCTGTGAAACAATGGCAATCCGCCCAAAAATCGGTGTTATGTTATTGCAAGGCCAGTCTCCAGATCTGAATCCTATTTAGAACTCGTAGAGTGAAGTGCAAAAAGCGATTAATAGATCTGATACCTCAAACTTAGACAAACTTTGGCAGGAATTTCGACGAGCTTGGTACTCAGTACCTGTTGAAGGATTTCTCGGAGTCTTGTTTCGTTTATTAACAGCCGGTTTTATGCTGTGATTAACAATAAGGGTTACCCAACCAAATACTAGTTATTTTCTTTTAATTGTGTTAAAATTGTTGTCAATTTGTTTTTGTAATTAGGAAGTATGTGCTATTTATTTTGTCCTAGAAAAACTTGAATTGTATTAATGATTTTGGTGTTATTTTTTGTTAAAGAATTCAATGTACTTAATTTCTTTTTTAATAAATCAAATATATCTATGTGTTCTTACTTCCTCATTAATAAACAGCTCTTTGAAGTTAAAAAAAGTGCGAAAAACTTTCATTTTAGAAATTTTAGGATACATGTGTTATTTATTTTGCTGTAAATGGGCTGATGGAAGGTGGAGCTACTTTCTTATTTGACTATTATAGGTCCACAACGCAGGAAAAGACACGTTATATGACAAATTTCGTCTGCTAAATGCAATTTTGACTGTGCATAGTTGCATTGGTGTTTATAATGTTAGTTCTCGCATGAAATAGCTTTTTTACAAAATAGCAAATAAGCAAAATAAATTGGTAGGTATTGGTGTCGTATTTATACCCAGTTCATCTTTATGCTAATTCTCCATATAAACCCGGCTATATTACCAAAACTTTTTGTTTTGTTTTCGCGATAGAATAAACATTTTAATCCTGTTTTAAATTACAAATTGTTCGACACTACCTCTACCAACCGCGTCACCGCGTCTTGTTTGTTTTCTCAGAAATGGAAAAATACAAAAAACCCAGAACCACAACAAAAATTGACAATCACAACATCCTAAACGGATTATTTCGAGTTCGTTACACCTGCATTGTTTAAGGGCGGTTCTTGTCCAACAAGAGAATAACGATGCAATAAAAAAAAAAAAAAACAGCAAAAAATTCAAAATTTTTTTGAATGTCCATAAAACACCAGCCCAGGATAAAACTTTGATTGCTGGTAGAATGGCCACAAAATCCAAACACAAATTGACACTTCTCTCAAACCTACAACAATACATCCCTATCTATAGACTATAGCTCATCTCTAAGTGAAACACCAGAAACAAAGAGAGGGACAGGACACCGCATCAGCCAGAACACAGTGTAAATATTTAATTAACGAACGAGAATCCAATTTCCATCTCTACTACATCAAAAATCCTGGAATTCTGTCCTGCTCCTGGCCAACGACAATGAATCGACATTGCCAATCAGAGATACAGACAGAGAATGAGACTTAAAAAAAAAAAGCAAATACGAACAATTTATTCGTCCTTGCGGTTGAGTTGAGTTTGACGACGATTTACATCTCGAAAAAAAAAAGGAGAACAAGAAGAAGAAAAAAATTAATGAAATTAATTTCACAAGGATCCCCTCTTCATTTAAGTTCAGAGATGATAACTAATGAAAAAATATTATTTTCCATGTCAAGAATTTCATCATTGGTGACATCCTTTTAAAAGTCCTGTTTGTCTATCGGTGCATTTATATGAAGATTTTCCGCCTGCTTGCCGCAACGATTGCATCCCCAACAGACCGTGTTCTATATGAAAATTCAGCGAAGAGCAAGCTAGTGGGTGGGAGTCTTGAATGTTAAAAAAAAAGAGGATCTTCCGCTCAAGGTGTACTCAAAGGTGCGCCACTTAATTGCCAAGCACACAGAAGAAACAAAAAATCGACAGAAGCTAATTTCATTACGGTTGACTTTGATGCTTTGGCATCTACATCATCGTCCCCCGCAATGAACAGACAACGACCACGATGACGATGACGATAACGACGCGACGGCATGCAAGAGAAGAAACTCTCAAGGATTCAACGAAATAAGTATTAAGACAAAGGACGAACTTAGTGTGCAGAGTGATGGAAAAATAGAAAACTGTTTGGGGGTGGATAAAAAAAAAAAATGAAAATCATCTGGTATCATAATTTCATCGTTTTTCCAGTTTTGTTCTTCTTTTAGGATTTATATCTTGGTTTTTTTTTTTTATAGCGAATCAAGTTTTTTGCTCGATATCGTTATCCTTATGCGGAAAGTATTGAGTGGGGTGAGATAAGTGTGGATAACATGAAAAAATTTGCTACCCTCTTTCGCGCGGTTGTGAATTAATTTGCATGCGTTTATAATCTTCTCGCCGTTGTTAGTCTTTTGATTTTTTTTTCTGTTCCTTATTGAGCTGATGATGGAACAAAGATGTGGAACTTTGTTGGTTAATAACATCTGGGGTAGGTAGGTATCATCGACCTTATAATAAGCTGGTTGATAAATGACTGCAAATGGTCCAGTGTGTCTTATTACACTGGTTTACAAGGGTTTTGTTGCCGAAACAAAAATATACTTTTCTAAAGGTTTTCGGTGTGCTGAACTCGAATCCGAAGTCAGAAACAACTAATCAGCTCCCGTTTTTGAAATATTACCGTTAGAAAATGCAGAAAAAAGTTTTTTTTGAGTTCTTCGGACCTTATAAGAACTGTTTTTGATCTTTCGATACCTGTTTAAATCTTTTCAATATCTTTTGTATTGCCCGAGATATCTTAAAATGAAGTAAGTGGGTTTGGCTGCATACATCATAAAGAAGATAATGACGTTATAAAATTTATAAAAATACCAAACAACTGGAGCATATCTCGGGCAGAAAAAAAGATATCGGAAAGATTTAAACAGATTTAAAAAGGTGGAAAATAGTTCTTTTAAAAACCGTTACTAAATATGCTCAAACAATTTTCCTTACATAAAAGAATAAGGTCCGAAGTACTGCATTTTCTAACGGTAATATTTTTAAAAACTAGAGCTGATTAATGTTTTTCGACTTCGGATTCGAGTTCAGCACACCAAAAACCTTCCGAAAAGTATATTTTTGTTTCGGCAAAAAAGAAAAGTTTGATTTTGTTAACCAGTTTCTTTTTATGTTTGGACTTAAAAAAACTGTTTTAGCAACTATTAATACCTACTATAGCTAGGTATTCAATCTGTAATCTCTTAAAATAATTTTGAAAATTTAGTTTTTAAAAGTTATATTTACCCAAACTGTTTCTAAATACCTATGCAAAAAACTTATAGGTAAGGTAACCATCCAGGAAAACGAATCGGAATTGGGTTAAATATTTATCCGAGGCTAATAGTGAATGGTAACACAAAAATAAAACTCACAGGACAACACTTGTTGGAAGCTTGTAAATTTTAAATATGTATTTATTATTGTTTTAAACAATATAAATTCTATTGTTTTGCAACTAGAAAAATATTTACCCACTTCAAAAATTCATCCCAATTCACACAGCTAAAGAACAGGCTAAATTTTTGATAGCTCAAAAACGATTTTTTAAAACCATTTTTTATAAACCGTTAGATTCGTCTTTCAAAAACTTTTTAAATGTTCCTTATATCTCTTTTATTGCTCGAAATATCTTAAGTTTCAGTTAATAAGCAAAGGGATCTTCCCAGACAGTACTATGAAATATTAAAATCGTACATCTCAGACCGATTGTTTAGAGTAAGGTACGATCAAGAATATTCGGAATTGAAGAAAATAGAAGCCGGTGTACCACAAGGAAGTGTCCTAGGTCCTACCCTGTATTTACTATACACAAGGGATATCCCAGTTGGGAATCACACCATAATGGCTACTTTTGCAGATGATACCGCAATTTTGGTACCCGACAAATGTGTCTCTAGGGGAGCAGTAAAGCTGCAATATGCCGTCGACACAGTCAGAGATTGGACCGAAAAATGGCGTATCAAACTCAATAAAACAAAATCTTCACATATAAACTTTACAAATAAAAAGATAAACAATATTCCAATATTCATTAATAATCAAGCTGTACCTTACGCCAATACGGCCAAATACCTTAGAATGACTTTGGATGCAAAGCTAAAGTGGAAAGAGCACATCAAAAAGAAAAGAGAAGAACTAAACTTGAAATATAGAAAAATGTACTGGTTACTTGGTAACAACTCTGATTTATCAACCCAAAACAAAATAATGCTGTATAATCAAGTACTAAAGCCTGTTTGGACCTATGGTATCCAATTATGGGGCTGTACAAAGAAAACAAATACCGAAATCATCCAAAAATTCCAAAACAAAGTCCTTCGTGGAATAGTTATTGCACCTTGGTACATAAGAAATAGCGATCTACATCGTGACCTACAAATAGAAACGGTTACAGAAGTTGTTAAAAAATACGCTGTATCGCATAATCAGAGACTGCAAAGTCATACCAATTCTGAAATGGTGTCCGTCTTGAATACAAGAAACCATGTTCGAAGATTAAGAAGAACCAAGCCTCATGAGCTTATGGTCTAAAAAGACATGGGAAAGTATTAAAAGTTTAAACTTCCCCCAAAGCGATTTTACAAAGTTAAGAAAGAAAAATCTGATGTCGATCTCTCAAGATTGGTCCTGATAAAGAGGTGGTTTTAGTGGTTAAGAGTCCCACACTACTTGGTGTCGAATACTGCCAAGTGTCTTTTGAAGATTTCCTCCCGTCAAAAAAAAAAAAAAAAAAAAAAAAAAGTTAATAAGCCAAAAAGAAAGTAAACATAATCTAAAGTTTTAGTCACTGTTCACAGAATTTTTTTTTGCGTTTTATAATGGCAATATTTCAAGAACGAAGGCCAATAGAATTTTTTTGATTGCGGATTCAAATTCAGCAAAACAAAAGCCTTATATATCTCTGGCAGTAAAAGAAATATCGGAAAGATTTGAACTGATATAAAAACATAACCTCGAAAACAGGAAAAATGATGATGTTTTGCATTTTCTAACATTAATATTTCAAAAACTAAGGTTTCTGACTTCAGATTCGAGTTAAGCACATCAAAAACCTATAGAAAAGTTATTGGCTCTTGTGGCAAAAACTTTGTTGACCAGTGTTATTGGAAATTTTACACAGTCATATGAGTCATCAAGAGCTAAAACCAACTAAAAACCTCGGGTAAAATGGAGAAATTAAAAAAAAAAAAAAACAAATATATTGAAATGTTTTTTTGGTCAGTGATTGTAGCTTTTCAAAACAAAATGTTTGGTGCAAAATCCAATTTTTTAGCTCAAAAACTTTTTAAAAATAGTCAAGGTTTTGTTTAAAAAAGTTAAGTTCAAAAGTAAACTTCCAAAATTCAAAAAATGCAAAGTTCGAAATTTTTCGTTTGGCAGAAATTTGTAGTCACCTAGAACTAAAGATGAGACGTGTAAACACCGATTATGTAGCGCGATTATAGTTTTTTGGTTAACATTCAAGATTCCGCTAAAATGAGACGAAATCCTGTACCTTAGTAACAGTAAAACATTTAATTTGTTGACATTGTAGTTTTTTAAATTACAAATATTGTTTTTTTTGAACAAACATTAATTTTGTAGCTCCCATTAATCTGTCTCTATTACACTTTTACTTCAAAATCCTAAATTTGAATTCAATTCTTAAAATCTCACCACATGTCATCGGCTAGAATTCAATCAAAGACCATATAACAAGTTACTTGTTATATGGTCTTTGATTCAATACTCTTAGAATGCTTAACATAACTTGAGATCAACATTATGTAGTGTAGTGTGTGTCTTGATTTATTCAAAAATGAAAAGACATAGAAATTCATAAAAAATTTTTTTTTGTTAAATTTTTTTTTTGTATTTTTATTTTACTTACTGAACCAAAAAAAAATTTTTCCAGCAAAACTTTAAAAACGCTTGTAATAATAAAATCTAAAAAAAATAGTATGAAATCACCCCAAAATGTGAAAAATGAAAATATCTAAAAAAAACTAGAGCTCCTAGAAAGCAACCAGTGTTGCTATTGCCCAAATGCAATGGGTTCGACAAAAAATTTTCTTGAAAACCTTAACAAACATTTAAAATAAGCATAACTTTGAAATTAGTACGAAATTACCCCCAAAATGTGGAAAACTTAAATATTTCAAAAAATAGAGCTCCTAGAAATAAATGAATGGGATTTTTAGGTTTACTGACCCTTAATACATTAGGTTTACTATAAATTTTTCTGGAAAATTCGAATAAACGCTCAAAATAACGAAAACTGAAAAATTAGTATGAATATTCCTCAAATATGAAAAATTAATACATATTCCAAAAACTAGAGCTGCTAGAAAGAAACCAATATGATTTTTCAGGTAACTGAACCCGAGTCTATAAAATTAGATACCTATAAATCTTTCTGGAAAATTTTAAAAAGTTGAAAATTGTTGGCCAGTGTTATCATTATAAGTAAAGTACCTACTGCTTATTCTTCGTCATAAATCATACATACTTGGGATAAAAGAACAAAGTAAGTTAAGAATGCGCAATCTATCAAAAGAACGAAACTTAGTTTTGGCAAGCATTTAACATCGGCCTCTTTAGCTCAGTGGCAGAGCACTGGTCTTGTAAACCAGGGGTCGTGAGTTCAATCCTCACAGGAGGCAAATTAAATTTTTTTATTATTAATTTTTTTTTTTTGAAAATCTTTCTATAACATAGCATTATCAAAAAATAGTGAATACATGATTCGAATATTTCAAAGATAAGAACAAAGCAGATGTTTATTTTTTTAGCATGTTGGGTTTTGATATACCCAACCCAGATTCTAGATACATACATATAAGTGTATTGCCTTTTGAGCGCTTAGTCAAGTAGGTAACTAGTTCTTCTAAAGGTCTATTTGAAACTGTAATGTATGTGTATTTAAGTTCAAAGCGTTGGAAATTTAATTTGAAGGTTTTCTATCGGCATGAGGTTTTGATTGTGCAATTTTTTTGATTTTTGAGTCATACAAATAAAAAATAAAATGCACGACTGGGGTCGCTGGCACTAAAATAAAACAAAATTGATATTTGGGGAAGAGCCGACATTTAGGGCAAAATTTTGTTAAATGAAAAAAAAAATTTTTTTTTATTTGACTTTTTTGAGAAAAAATAAAAATGCAGTTTTATTGCCACTGCTTTAAATATTACGTATACAAAGTTCAATCAAAATCGTTAGAGCCGTTTTCGAGAAATTCGCAATATCGTATTTTTTTGTATGGGTGGTATACGTTCTAAACGAGATATAAAAAAACAAAAAAAAAACAACTTTCAGAATTCCATAAAAATCATCTGTACACAAATTTGAAGAAAATCCGTCCACCCGTTTAGGCTGTGGAAATGTGTACAGATGGACGCACAACCGCACAGACGCACAGACGTACAGACGCACGGACGGAATTGCGAGACCCACTTTTTCGGAATTCTCCATCATCGTAATGTTGGTTTTGATTAAAACCTCAATTTTTTTTTTCGACGCGAAACCAATACTTGCCCTATAGAGGAAGGAAGTAAATAAAATGCACGACTGGGGTCGCACGTACTTGCTCTTGCAGTTTAAACACTTTTATGTTAGTTTACTTGTAGATTTTAAGAGCTGCCTCTATATAAAGTTAAAGAAATTTTGTTGATGTTGAAGAAGAGCCGACATTTAGGGAAAAATTTTGTTAAATGAAAATAAAAATGTTTTTTTATTTGACTTTTTTTGAAAAAAATAAAAATGCAGTCTTATTGCAATTGCTTTGAATATTACGTTTGCAAAGTTTAATCAAAATCGTTAGAGCCGTTTTCGAGTTATTTGGTTTGAATTGAAAAATTTGTATGGGAGGTACACTTTCTAAGCGAGATATAAAAAAACAAAAAAAACCAACTTTCAGAATTCTATAAAAATCAGCTGTACCAAATTTGAAGAAAATCCGGCCACCCGTTTAGGTTGTGGAAATGTGTACAGATGGACGCACAACCGCACAGACGCACGGACGGAATTGCGAGACCCACTTTTTTGAAATTCTCCATCATCGTAATGTTGGTTTTGATTAAAACCTCAAATTTTTTTTCGACACGAAACCAATACTTGCCCTATAGAGCAAGTAAAAATGGGTACCTATTCCAGTTTTATTGAAAATTTGCTCTATCTTAATTTTTTCCGGAACAAGTGTAAACTTTGAAGCCGTCTTAAGAATGTTTAATGTTCTAAAAAATCACAGCAATTATTTGCATTTTTGAAGCTTTTTGACTTGAAATGTTTCCATAGTCTGCAGAAAAAGATTCTTATAATATCGAATTTTGTTCCTTATGCATCAAACAAACTTTCTCCATTACCATTATTCCTGTCACATATTTTCAGTATTACTCCATTCTTATCTTGAAAGACGACATATTTTTACTTGACTTTATTATAACTCTCAATCTCAAACCAAACCACTATAACAAGGTGTGTAACATCTGTTAGTAACCACTAACTTAATCCGAAAAAGTTTTGTTTCCAAAAAAAAAAAAAACAAACCAAAAACAAAATGATGAATTCCATCATAGTCTCTCATCATCTTAAGTTGACAACGCGAAGGCAAAACTCCTTTAATAAACACCACGTATTTTTGTCATTTTCGTCATCTTATTGTGTGTCGTCAGTGGCATTCGTTAAAACAACCCTCAAATTACAAACAATATGTGTTCAGTTCTAACATCATTCAGAATTCAGAATATCAACCCCCTACCCTTGAAAAAAAAAAAAACAAAGAAAAACAACAACTTATAACCTCACTCTGCTGACATTTATGATGGTAATACATCTTTAATAACTTCGTCAAACAAAAAGTGTTATTTGACACAATAACTGACAGATTTTGCCACAGGACAATGTTGATATGCAACACCATCTAATAGAAGTCAGCAAGTTTGTCAATATAATTCGCTGAATGCCGTAACATTAAAACTTGGAGTAATATTTTGCTGTGGATGCTGTGACTCCTGTTGCTCATCATTAATTCGTCAGTGAGGTTATTGGCTAATCCTTCTTTTTTTTTGTTTTAGAGAATGTTTTACTCTCTTCAACCCTCTGAGTGAAAAACAAACTGCCCAATGTCCAGACATTTCTTTACAAAAAAAAAAGAAAAGAAAGAAAGTTCTTATCTTTGTTGTCACCCTAAAATGGATAGACTTCGAGACTCTCCACCTCTATTAATGTTTTTGTCACGATTTCTTGTGGTTCTATTTTCTATCGTTTTATATGAGACCACATATGTTACCTTTAAGTAACCCTCTTTTAGAATATTTTGGCTGGTGGGTGCGAATACTACCAGGACAAAGCTACACATATGCTTCCTAAAGTTAGGTAGATAGGTATAGTTAATCTTACGGAGATACATATGAGTGGGTTGTTTGAATTGAAGACAATTTATCGGGTGAAGGGAATAAAGAAGAAAAACCCTAAACGATTTTATTCTCCTTGACCTGGTATAACCCCTGTTGAACTCGAGATAGTTTTAATAGAAAGAACAAAAGTGATTGCTGTCAATTCTGCAACAAGTTTGAACTTTGGGATATTTAAAAAAAAAAGTATGGACATGTAGAGTTAATTTGAACAGAGGATTTTTAATAAGTTTTAAATTTTAATAGTAAAATCAACTAAATTTAGGCTTGAGCCTATAGAGTCAACTTTTAGAATTCCATAAAATCATCTAATGGCCGATTTCACGAAGGGCTTTTAAATATTTAACAGGCTTTTAAACCTTTAAATGGGATTTTTTGGTTTCACCAAGCACTTTTAAATTTACAGCCATAGACAGAGAAATAGCACACTATTGAGAAAAATCATGCGAATCGAATTTTAGATATTAGGAATGCTTTTATAATTTTTTTTCTTTTGGTATATTGTCGAAATAATGTGATGGAGACAAAAATATCTTAAAAATACCGTTATTTTCTATATTTATTTGCACTAGCAATATAATGGTTTTTCTGTCTCTTTCGCTAATGGACACAGAAATAGTACACATTTGTTTAGATAACCGTAAATTTTTATTCCGCGTTCAAAAGTTGTAGACGAAAATGCATTCATTTTATTGCTACTATTTAATTAACAAGTATTTTTGAAAAAAAATAGGCAGAAAAAATTAGAAAAATCCAATGATATAAAAGGGCACATGAAAGATCACCTAACATAACCTAAAAAACATCTGCAAAAAAACATGCAGTTTTGAATGAGAGTCTTTTGGAGTGATGAAATAAAGGTTAACCGCATTGGAACCGATGACAAAACATTTGTCCATCGCCTAAAATGTTAAAAGGACAAGCCAAAGTATTATCTCAAGACGATGAAACTAAGAGGATATGATGGTCTGAGGCGCATTTTCCTGGCATGGTAAGGACCCATTGGTTAGGTGGATGGCAGAATTGATAAATTCTTTTGTCTTAATATTACATTAGAATACCGAGGAACCATATTTCTCGCCAGTTAATTAGATATTCATACATGACAATGACCCAAACATGCATCAGAAATAGTATAAGATAGGTTTTCGGACGAAAAAATCGATGTTTGCACCTAGCCATCTCAAATTCACAATCATAACCCCATAGAAAATTTATAAATTGATGTCAAGGTTAAGCGTGGGAAAAGAAAATTCAAAAATTCAAACGATCTTTGGGCCAGAATCAAAGAAGCGTGGTACCGTACTCCACAAAGTGGATACCAGACGTTAGTTGAAAGTTTACCAAAGAGGTGCGAAGGAACTTTGAAAAACTGTGGTCTACTAACAAGTTACCAACTTAGTAGTATTGAATTTATTGGAAATTGTAAGAATTTTTGCTTAGAAATGATTATTTTTATGATTTTCGGAATGTGTGCTATTTCTTTGTCCACAAGAAAAAAGGATATTTTCTACAAATCATAATTTTTAAAAATTGAGTTGAAATAAAATAATTTATAATTATTAATTTTATGAATCCCTATAAGCTAATGCATACCCTGATATAAAAATTATAATATATAAGTTAAAAGGACCCAAATAAAACCAATTTTTGTAAGAAAAATCAAAAGTGTGCTATTTCTTTGTCCATAGCTGTAACTAGGTTTTAAACACTTTTGTAAACTAAATTCCCATTTTTGGCTCATTAAATTTTCAAAGTAGGTATCATTGAATTGTCAGATGCACTGAGGAAGTGAATTATATTTGCTGATGTTTTCAATTTGTAACATTTTGATTTTTCACTTTTAGAGTTACCTACAAAACAAAAATAACAAATTTCGACTTTGCTTCACATATTTTTATTAATATTTTAATGGTTTGCTTTTTATTTAGGATAATGTAAAACACAAAGTAATTTGCGGATTCCGGGAAAATGTATTCACAGCAATCTATTCTGTTATTGTGACGATTTTCATGGAAATGCACAAGGTTCTTAATATAAAACTAAACTCAAAAGTAAAATCGACAATTTCGCGAAAAAAGACCTCCTTCTTTAATCTCAAATCTATGATATTTTAAAAAGTATAATTCCTAAAAAACACTTCAGTGAACACTTCTTACCTTGGTCCATAGCTGATAATTTCTAATTATTTTTATTCATGATTAACCACTAAAACTGGATGAAATCAATGGTATCAAACCTTGCACTTTGATGCTTCACTTTTTCACCTGTTGTGCTTAATTGATAGGACATAAACTTATGAAATAAAACAAAACAAACGTAAGAGTTATAATTTATGAAATTGACTTTTGGGCATCTCTCCCATATAGTAGGCCTCAGTGTGCGACGGACGGAACTACTAGACCAATTTCTTCGGACTTCTCCATCATCGGAATGTTGTTTTTGACTAAAACCTCGAATTTTTTTTTGATACGAAACTAATACTTATATAGGGTAAGTCAGGCAAGTTAAAAATGAATTTCCTTTTGATAGCTTTTGAAAGAAAAACTTATGAAATTTGTATCAGTTTTTAGGGACATTTAAGAAAAAATAAATAGTTTTCGTACGAGTTGAATTATTATATGGTTCATAATACAGTTTCTTTAAAATACTGTAATGTAAAATTGTTTATTTTAAAATTTTAGTTTTTCAAAACACTGCATTTCTGTATTCTAAAATTCTGTTTTCAAAATTCTATCAAAATGCTGTGAAAACTAGTTTTGACAATGTAAAAACTAATTATTTTTGCTTTTTACAGCAATTGAAAACTCAGAACTTTCAAACACTGAGGGAAAAACCGCAACGTAAAATGTAATATGTTCAACGTTGATTTAATGTTGAAAAAACTAACAGAAAATATCTTTAAATTAAAATTGAAACAACTTAAGAATTTTTTTTATTTTTGTCGGACTTCAGCTTTTGTTGCATTTTATCACCCTAATTTCCAACAGTGAGATAGCACAGTGGTAAAGCATTCGCCTAGTGACCTAAGAGTTGAAGGTTCGATCCCTAGCGGCTGCCAATTTTGTCTCTTTTTTTTTAATAAATTGATGATTCTTTTCAAAGTTGAAACAACTTTGATTTAAAAATGTTTTATAACGGCAAACCACTTTAAACTAACGATGTTCTACTTTGATTTTAAAATTTTCGTCTTTAGTCCCAATTTTCTAAGTCTTTGAAGAGATAAGAAAATAAATCTAATATTATCTTCTTTTCCTCTTTGTTTTTTTTTTATCCTATTTACGTACCAATTCCATTTAATTATAAATGATGTTTCAAAATTTCCACTAGTATTTAAGCATTTTTTTAAGTTTTTCAACATTTTGCAAAAATACTATATTTTTCATCCCAATATTTCAAGATACCCAATTTTGTATAGTATTTAATACATGTATGTATTTTACTCACAGTATTTACAAGATAACAAGATTTTGCATTTCTAGTATATAAAAATACAGAATTTTAGTCATACAATATTTCTGGACCTTATCATTTGTAAACTTATTAGTAAAATAAAATCCATCCACCATTTGTTTCTCAGATGTGCTGAACCGAGGTCAGGTTTTTTTTTGGTCCAAATGATTCTTAAAAATAACTTACTACTAAGATACTTAGTTTCTCAGACCGTGGATGATCATTAGAAGAATAAAAAAATAAATATCTAAATAATGTTGATAAAACTCAAAAACTTAAGTTTTAAGATTTTTTGCAAGTAAAATTTATTTCAATGAAAATTTTATAGTGCATATTGTATTCAAACTCAAACTTTAATCATCTTTTTTTCTCTTCTAGCTTATTTTTGTTTTGTTTGAAAATATTTTTGTTAAATTCCTCAGACAATTTTAATTTGTTAATAAAAAAAAGTTACTCATACGCCATATGGACCCTCTGAGTAGCAATAAAACAACAACGTATTGCTGATTTATAATGAAACAAGTTTACTTGACAGTTAATTAATGGTCAAATTATGTAGTTGTTCATTCGAAATTTGTCATTGGGGGTCTAGATCTGGGAGCCATTAAGTTATTTATCTCAACATAAAAAGTGTTTTAGTTTGTATCTACTAAGTTATGTTAAACACAAATCATTAACAAAATGGTGAAAGTTAGCGGAAACTAGTATGTTAACTAACGTTATGGACTAAAATAGTTCTTATATTTGTTCCGATAAAAACGGGATGCTATATTACTTTTTGAATATATTTTTATTTAGTAGCTTTCATAAACACATTTAACACTCAATTTAAATAACAAAAAATTAAAAAGAAAATTGTCTTAAATGTGAAAATAAATAAGCTAGAAATAAAGTTTATTAAAGTATTCCAAAATAATAGTAAATAAAATAGTTCTTAAATAAAAAAAAATACAAGTCAAGCAAGATAGGCGGCCAAAATTATATATAAATTTAAGTCGGAGGTTTTTCCGGGAAAGGTAAGACCGTTAGTCTAAATTTTTTTTAAAGATTTTAAACTTAACTGTCACTACCCAATGTGTTTTAATAACAATGTCAATCATAATTTTTTGTCCTAAATTTCATGTTTTACCCAATTAACCAGTTAACTCGTATAAAGTGATCTATGACCAGCAGCAGTAGCAATACGTTATTCCGTCTACTTCAACCAGTCATTAACTAAAAACACAACAAAGACTTTATAGCCGCTGAATTGGTATTCGCTGGATGGTTTAAACAGCTTATATTTTCAGAGTGCGTGTGAAAACATATGCAACTCACGTACTTGCCAAATGCGTGTCATACGGCTCATTTTTTTTTGTATAAAGTTGGTAGATACACCATCATAACAACGTCTGATGGTTGGCAGCTGTTCATTATAAGCTCCACCAAAGAGACCTCCATCTCGTATATATTCAGTGACATGTTATCCTGTCTGCAAACCAAGAGAGAACTGTGGCGGGTGTTAATATATCCAACCACGACGACAAAGTCTATCTCGAGCACAGCAGAGTGATATTGATTTTGTCCAACTTTAATATTTCCATCATAATCCCAACTTCAAGGTTGCCCAACTGGGTATAAGTTTGTAAAGACACACCAGCTGCCAGCAGCTGCCAAAACGAACTTGCTCCACAGGTAAACGAGGCTAAAGGAGATAGATGGACTCTCCTTATATACTTTCCACACAAACTGGGGGATGTATTTTTTCTAACTGCTGAAAGGTAGTTATGTACTTAAAAGAGCAAACGGAACCTATATAAACTTCCACGCCCAAAACTTCAGAATTCTAGATATATTCCTTTTACCTTTTCGTTTCCTTTTTCTCGACGACAGCGACGAGTAGGAGCATGCGTTCTCTGAGTTTTATTCTAGAGCTCCTGGATGGTATAGACACATCGCAAGATACTTTTTTATACTGTTTGTAAGTCTGTGCACCTCTTATAGAAGCTGATTCCCTCCATAAGCATTGACTTGCTTGGGTTATTTCATTTAAAATTTATTGAACTAGATAACCGCTTTAACGTCCCACAAACACACACATTCTCATGGAATAATAAATTCCTTGCCTTGCCTTGCCTTCGGGTATAGATTTATGACCAGGCACCAATAGCTTCCTGAGAAACTTGCCTTTCTCCGCAAGAAGGTATCCTATTGAAACCACCACAAGTAGCGATAATTTGAAATTCAAATGATTGAAGCGCGATTCTTCGATTATGATAACCGAATGATGTATTTGGGGCTGAGAGCCTTAAATTAGCTTCCATTGGATGTCGTTGGGTTTCTTCGACCATTACACCCCAGTCCCCTGTTTGATCAATCATCCGCAACTTAAGTATCGTATCGGTGCTTATAGCTACGGCCCCTTTTTGGATACAATTTTTATTAGGTAAGTGGCTATTTCCAAGTTTGTCGATGGAGGACGGGCGTGTGTTTTTTTTTTTTTTTAGTTCTTTAGTCAGTCGTCAGTTTTCAGCTTCGGCGGCGGCGGTGGGACTCAATTACTATCTCAACGTAGTCATCGTTCCGTGACGGTGTATACGCGCATAGCAATCGATGACAGAAAGGAGGGGTGCGCTCTACTCGTCGTTTTATAGAAGAGTTTATGATTGGAGAAGTTGGGGGAGTTTTAAATAGAGTATATCTTTGTTATGTACACATAGTTTTCTTGGTGGTACATATAAAAAGATGCAGTTCATAGTCTCTATTTATATCTATGTATATAGCCTAGAACAATAGGGAACTCATTTTGAAATTTTTGTATGTTGGAGAGAAGGGTGTAGACTGAAAATGACTTTTAGGGACGAGAAAATATACCAACCTACCGCTTTTGAAAATGAATGAAGTTAAAGTTAATGAGTTGTGTGATGTTAGTAAAGGAGATAGGGATTTTGAGATAATTTGAATTTAGAATGATAGGATGGTATTTTGAAAAGACAATCATAAAGGGTTTTGTTTATTTTTTAACCCCGGTTAAAATGAAAAAAAAAAAATACCCTCTCTACTTGCCGTTTTTTCTATCTTCATTTAATTTTTAAAGGAACAAAATTGAATTTTTCAATCACAACGCACAAAGTTTTTCTCAAAACATAACCAATTTTATTCAAATTAAAAAAAAAAAGAAAACATTTTTTTTATCTTATTACCTATACTAATTTATTTTTTTTTTTTTTTTTAACTTAATCTAACCAAATGCTTTAATTTGCAATGGTTTGCAAATACATTAACAGTTGGAACTACAAAAGCGATTTCGTAAGTAATTTTTTTACCTCTTACAAATTTGGTATCAATAATGTAATGTTTAAATCTAAACGGTCACTGGGGCGTATGCGTGTTATTTTTCTTAATACATTTTTGTTTTTTTTTTCAGAACAAAATTTCTTTTACTAAAAAAATTAATGAAATTACATAGTTCACTTTTGTGGATCACTTGTAGTGCTAAATTGAAGTTATATATTATGAAGTGTGAGTCCCTGTGTATTTTTCTCCATTGATAAATGTACGAGATTGTTACTAAAGGACTTCCGGCTATAAATTCAAGTTTTATTTAATTTTTTAAAGAGTTACAAATTATGAAGGCAATTCTAAGCTTGACCAAAACACTTCATTTTTGCTGGCTTTGAAATGGTGTTAATTGGCGTTCGCTGGCGTATATAAATACAATTCAATTTTCTGAATTGCTTTTTAAGCAGAAAAGTGCACTGCATTCTTTTTGTATGGTAAAGTAATAAAAACACTTTAAGTAGGTATACTCGATGAGTATAAGACTGTCGGTATTAAAAACACTACCTTTGGTACATAGAACACTTAAGGTAACGCTTTGTCATAAAATAGTCGGTAGTGTTTATATAGCATATTATGAATTTTTTTCAACAAAAATAACATTATAAAATATTAAATGCACGATTTGTGCTGAAAAAGTTAAGGCTTTCATTAGTAATAACCTTAATTTTATTTTTTATTAAAAAAAAAAGTAAAAGAATATAATTTTTTTTTTTTAAATTAAGAAAAAACCTTTTGTATAACAAAAAAATTGGATTTTTTTTAAATCATTGGAGCCTTCTTTAGGAATTTTTTTCATAGGTGTGAACAAATTTTAAAAATAATTCGAGAAAAAAATGGAATGATGTTCTGGAAAAATTTAAAAAAAAATACTCATGAACCCGTTTTGGCAAAATTGAAAAAGATTTTGAAAAACATAAAAAATGATTTTTCGGAAAAAAAAATATGGATTTCAGTCCCTTTTTCGATAAAAAAAATTAAAAGTATAATATTTGACTAACTTTTTGTACTAATCCAGTAACTAGGTATTATTGTCTTTCAATTAAGCCATCGAAACCTATAAAATTATTTTATGGAATATTTTTTACGAATTTTTAAAGATATGTTACATGAGAGTAACGCTGGTACCGAAAGGGTTAAAGTTAAAACTCAGCATTGTTATCCACTAGCCCAAAATTATTAATAAAAGCTAAAATAAAAATCTTTTGTATTTAATTACAGTCGTAACTCTTAAATTAAAAGTACTTCTAACATTTGGCATACAAATAACAAAGTTTCGTAAAAAAATTGCTTTTGAAAATTAAAGTTTTTTCAAATGCTTTTTTTAATTTTATGCGAATATATTAATATTTCTATGACGAAGGAATAGAAATTTTCAGATGCTTTTCACTCGTTATTTTAATCTTAAAAAAAATTTGTTTCTGATTCCTTCAGCCTTCGGTTATTTATCAGCGGTTTACAAATTAAACACATTCAGTTATATTTGAGATTTTCCTAAATTGGTTCTCAAAGATTGTTTAGTAACCAAGCTTGCTTAAATATTTATTTTGCCTTTAGACAAGGTTGCTTAAATTCTTAACTATGTATAGTAAAAATAATTGCTATTTGTTTAGAAAAAATGTAAGAGATTTAAATAATCTAGTACAGACTTGGTACTATTATATACATATTTTAAGCAAACAAAATTCACCAATATGATCGGACTAATGTATTGAACAGAAACATTGCAAAAACCTAAAAAAATTGAGAAATGATGTTCTTTTTAAAAATGTTGTACAATTTATTTTTAATGACGCAAAACCCCTCACAAAACATCAACTAAATTGACCCAGTCACCCTGTAGGTTCACAGATTTATCAACAAAATGTACCACACAGCAAAGCCACAGAAAGCTTATTTAATATTTTATTCACTCTAACAAATATATGCATAACAAATAGTAAATAATTGTACAGTAGAATTAATAAGTATATACACTAGTTTTGATATGCAGGAAATGTGTATAGAAAAAGTTCATAATTCATACAATTTTTCAAAGAAAAGCATTTAGGTACTATTTTGTATGCATATTCCACCCATAATCCCAACTGTTCATGCTCTAATCTGCGTTGTTCTTAATTATAAGTTCCTTTTTGGGAAAAATAAGCATCTTCACTCTAAAAAACTTAATAATCCAGCATAGCGTTCGCTTAAAGTTTGAGCACAATTTTCCAAAATATGGCGGTTGGTTTGAAAACTTTTCATTTTCGTTCATGTTCTAAAACTTCAAAATTTTGAAAATCATCTTACGTAATGAAATTTAGTGCCTATAACTAACAAATTTCTTGTTTAAGTTTTGATTTCTTGGGGGGGGGGGGGGGGGGGGTAAGTTTAACACAAATAAAATGACTTAAAGAAGGAGGAGCCCTTCAAACAAGCAAGAAATCAAACAGAACTCCGTTTTCTTGCTTGAAGGGAGTTCAGGCAGCGGGATGCAAAGCGGGCTGTAAAGCATTGAAGAAAAAAGGAGTGAGTAAATCTATTTCCGATCGGAAATTTGTTTTTATAGGCTCTTTTATCCCCCGCAATTGTAGCAATTTTTGAAAATAAACGCTTGCTTTTGGGACGAAAATAATCCGGCGCGCAGCCGCGGCGGATGACATGTTTTCTGTACATTCCAAAGAGTGTAGAGTTTTGTAGAATTTATTTTAATTGTCTTTAAATTGTGTAGAATGGAAAGAGACTATTTATTCAAAATAGCTGGTTAAAGGTGGTGAAAGTTTTGGCAGTGGGCGTGGAGCCACCTCGCTTGCTTTGCAATAGAAGGAAGAAGGAATAGAACTTCCAAGTTTCTGAAAAAATACTTCTAGATACCTACCTAGGTATAGCTTGATCGAGATAGAGCAGGGTTTTTATTTAGATCAGGACTGTTAAGTATTGTATAATATACTTAATAGAGGATGTACCTATCAGATAGTAAATTAAATAAGTAATATGTAAAAAAATGTAATAAATTTATCCAAACCTAAAAATAGTCCGATGTTTTGTTAGAACTCGAATCATCATATATCTTTCGCATGATAAAGCAGCTGAGCTGTCTTTATTACTAGGTATATTTTTTCCAGAAACAATACAAAAATACGAATTGTATACCTACAACCACTAGATATGTATATGTGTAAATATAGATACATACCTATATAAAAGTTGTTGGTCACTCTATAAATTAGCTGCCAACTCTCCAAGTATTTAGTGCCAAATACAAAAAAAAAAAAAAAAACAAAATGACACCCAATTTAGTATACCTAAGACCAAGAGAGTATAAATAAAAATAAAAAAAAAAAAATAGTCCAAACTAGCAGTATAGTGTAGGTAGTATGGAAGTACCAGTACCTAGCTACCCAAAAGACTAGTATTTAATTTTCTCCGAAGAACCCCATCCAGACAAAGAAGGCACATACAAAAAAAAAAACCTCATCTTACTTATGTACCTATCCACACAAAAGATACTTCTTTTATTAGATGGGGGTTTTTGCAAAAAGATACTCATGCGCAAGACTTTTATAGTATACCAAACCTACCTATTTCAGTTTTTTTTATTTATTTTTCTGCCTTCTCAAAGTATGGCATTGTTTTTTATTGGAAATTTATCGAGTATCTTGTCGGTCGATGTAGCAAATACCAACAATAACAACATAGAATCCATAACAAACTGCCACACAATATCTAGCAAATTAATGTCATTTATTCGTCGAGTTAATGAGCAAGAAATTGTTTGCGTTTGGTTTAAAGCTAAATTACCTACCTATCAACTAAAACCACGATATAGCAAGAGACTATCTATAGGATAACTCTGTTACATATCTATCTACCAGAATACTATGTTTTTTTTTTTGGGGTGGAATGGGTTGCTAAGAAATTGACTATATATACCCGTCGCCATATCCAATTTATACAAAAGTTGAATTTTCCAAAAACGGGCACAAACACACAAAAACACAAACAAAACAAAATTGAAAAACAAAAAAATAAAAAAAAAATATCTACAAGATACTTTATTTAGTTATCTCCATGTTAACACACTCTCGGACTGTACTAAAATCACTTTTAGATGCAGACAACTTCCTACGCCTAGTTTTTTTTGTTTGTATTTTGCTTTTGTGTTCCCTCCATTCTCCAAGCTATACCTACTCTCTAGTGTTTTATTTTTTGTCCACTAGGGGATACCTACTCTACTCCGACCGACACTGCGAGTTGAGATACTTAAGTATCTTTTTCTCCCTCGTGTAACTTGCGGTAGGTTCCATTTTAAGCAAAGATATACACAAAACCTAACAACAACAACTGCGACTTGGTGTGTGTTAATCTCTGTCATTGGTCGATGGAACAATGAACTGCAAACCGGTTTGTCCAACCAATCCCATTGCACACTCACACAATTGGCTAAAGGAGGGTGAATGTTGTATCTGAGAGATATACAAACGGAAGGCGTTTCTTACTGCGCAGCAGCCGTTCAACAAATCCGAATCCTTTCATCTTGAATCTGGAACTGAATGCAGTGCTTTTTGGCTTTGACTTCTGGTTTTTGCGCGGCGATCCAGTTAACGTTGAACCCTCGAACGGGTGTGTTGGATTGCATAGATTGTGTGTATAATTCACAGATACTTTTGTATCTTTTTTTTGATTTTTTTGTTCCGTGCAATTCTGACGTAGTTATCGTGGTTTTTTTGTTGTTGTTGCATTGCATTTTTGTCACGAATTTTTATGCGGTGTATAATGTTAGATAATTGCATTTGATGATCAATTTTGGATGATTTGCATTTAATATTGTGTAGAGTGAAACCATCGCCATAACGGATAATAAATTTAATTTTGTGATATTGATATAGCAGAAAAACGAGAGGCGAGTCGCGTGTGAGTTGTTATAGATAGAGATACAAATTGATTTTTGTTGCTGAATGCAGAAATGAGAGGTTTATGTTGTTTGTTGTTTCCGCCAGGTGTGAGATGCATCGTGTAAATGCATATATTTGTGATTTATGTGGACGTGAGTGAAAGTGTAGTGTTTAAAAAAATAACCACATACCTATTCATTACAAATATTTATTTGTTTATTTCAACTACATCATCCGTTTAAGTTTAATGAATCAATTTGGATAGAAAATAAAATATATAATTAGTGAGTGAGAGAAAGAGATACTACTACCTTAAAAAACCTATAACTACTAGAAAACACTTAAAAGGATTATTTTTATTATTATGGAAAGTAACACATTTGGCGGAAATCATTTGCCATCGCAAGCATTGGTTGTTTTATCAGAAGCAGCGTCGGGATTGCATGAAGCTTTAAGAAATCAACGACCATTTCCAAGCAGAGTAAGGATTGTGATATAAGTTATTTAAAAACCTTTTAAACCCTCAAAACCTAACAAAAATGTATCTTAAGTGGCTTCAAAATTGTTTAATTTTTGGCAATTCCTGTATTCGTTTTAACTTTTACGATAGGTCCCAACGGATGAACCCAAAAATGTACTTATAACGCCGAAGTTCCGACGGTGAAGTAATATTTTTCCCACCTACAAAGGAAATCATAACGATACAAAGAATTCTGTTGGTACCCGCTCATTTCAAAAACCATCCTAAAGGTTCAGTAAAACAATTGTCAAATATTTTCAGTAACTTTATTGATATCTACATGTTTTTTTTTTCAACTTTAAATCCATTCTTTATTCTCTTTGTTAACTATCCAAGTAAGTTGAAAGTTACGTACCGTCGGCATCGATCGGCAATAAGATATTTTGTGGAATGATTTTCATTAATTTTACCGAAACTATCAGAAAAGATTACCTTAATTATTATCATTCCCTTAAACATTAACCGAAATATTAGCAATTCAACAAAAAATCAGTAGTTGTTGCCGATAAACTGTATAAATGATAGCTTCAACCAATAGCTTTTTCCGTGTCACAAAAGAGAAGAATATGACATAGAATGTCCTCATGAAACAGGTATTCTTTCGAAAACGAAAACTCTCCGATTCGTATGAAATCGCAAAATATTTCCGTTCCGACGGATACCTCACAATGGCCGCAACGTTTCGTGTATTTCTTAACTTTAACAATTCGGCTTAAACGATTTCATTAGATAAATCTTCTTTCTCACTCGTACAATGGTAACAAAAGTTGAATAAATCTTCAGGCTTGAGAGATGGTATTTTTAACATGGAAATTTTCTTGAATCTTCGTACTTCTTCGATTAAGCTTTGTAACTCCTGCTGTCATAGGAAGTATCTTCATATTTCACCTGCCGTTAACTTACTCTTTTTCTTTCTGTACATTATCCAACATAAGTGCTGGGTGCACAAGTGCGATGTAGAGCCTTCCTTTCCTTTCTGAATAGCAACAAAATAATTAAATAAATCACCATGCGATTCACTTATGATTTCATTAACTGTCAAACAACTTTCGCATTTGTGTTGATTATTTGGTAAGTGGTAAAAAAAACTGCGAATGAACTATCACAACTTGCGAAATAACTAAGATTCTATTGTTCGTTTCCAAACGATTTTCAATGAATGCTTGTTTCTGCGGACTACTTTTTTTTTTGTTAAATGTAAACCACTGGAAACATCTATAAAATTGTATATTGTATTATTAGTTCAAGTATGTATGGTGAAAACATTACCTTGTGGAATTCATAGTTCATCTTTCCACTATCGGTATGTTTCTATAGCATGCTATTGATTCTTTGAAGCCAAATTTCGACGGAAACAACTACTATAAATCTTGTTCAATTATTAGTTTTGAGCTCTTCTATCAGCACCGACTCACGCTAGCAAAGACCAATGATCTTAAGTAGCTTAATTAAAGAAAATATCACACAATCCGCGATTGCAACTGATAGGATCATATCACACAACAAAACATTTCTGTTTTCAACGTTTCGATTGTTATCCCCGTGTGTTACCAATTTATCAATTGTCCAAAGAAATACCGTTGAAATATTGTGTCTGTAGCGACCAGCATGCAATTAAAAATAAAACGGCCAACTAACACAACCGTTTTATTTTTATGTTTTTGTAAATGAAATGTTTTTCTTGAAGCACATTACCAAATTAGGATTTTGAGCTAAATCACTAAGAATTTATATTCAACTTCGTCAGTTTGTTTAGTGAAACAAAATTCCTAAATCACTTACCTAAACTAGTTTTGCGATGAAATTTGTGATCCTTTTCCAATAAATCAAGAGTCCAACTTGGAGACCTAGGTAAACATTATGTTTTATTTAACTCACTCTTTTATGAATGCATGCCAGGATCCTTAATTATATAGTATTAAATAGTATAATTCTTGAATACGCCTTTGAATCTACTGTTTTTCTATTGCGATAGACGCATCAACAACAGAAAAATTCTTGGCAATTAGATCAACACGTTCTCTCACTGTGATAGGAACACCTAGAACCGAAAAGTTAAACCATGAATTATGAATAATATGGTTAAGGGGGGAAATCCTTCTGAATTTTTTTATTTCAGAATTATTTTTTTTTTTTCTAATTTATTCATTTATCAACCGAAGAAACTATTTTCAGTGGTCTTAGCCTTAAATGAAGCCTCAAAAGTCAATAGATAGTCCCGAATCCCATGCGCTCCATACCTACCACAGTACGAAAACGTGAACTTTAAACGCATTTTTCTCGAAAAGCGTTTTTTTCCGCGCCGTGCAACGTAACTCAAAAACTAATCAGAGCCGGTTTTAGGGGGGGGGGGGCAGCCTGGGCCATCGCCCAGGGGCGCAAGAATTGAGGGGCGCCGCAGGCTCCCCGAACTTTTACAAAAGTTATATAAATAACGAAGTCTTTCCAATCGATGTTTTATTTTTTTTTACATTCACAAAGGCGCCCCAATTTGTTTCTATTTTACATTTTCAACGGCGCTCGTATTGTTTGTCCTAAACTTTTTGAAGAATGAAGGCGCCCCCCAATTTTGGGTTAATTTATTTGGCTTCCGGAAGGACAATGGTGTCCAAAATCTTCGTTCATCTTTGAAGAACAAGGCGCCCCAATTTCTTTTGAAAGACTAAAGCAATCCTAATATTCCTCCAACCAATTTAATTTTTACAAAGGTGCCCCTATAGTAATGAATAAGGAAAGAGAAGGGAGACGGACAGAATCCCGAAATTAAAAATCCAGAAAGCCCAAAATCCAGAAAACCCTAAATTCCGAAAACCCAAAAACACAAAATCCCGAAAACCCACAATCCCAAAATCCCGAAATCCCGAAAACCCAAAATCCAGAAATGCCAAAATTCACAGCTTCTCCATTTCTCATAAAAACTACGTTTGTGTGTGAGAATAAAAAAATAGGTCTGTTCGTTGTTCCCCCCTCCAGGGCACTCTAAGTCATTTCAATTAACTGTGAAAAAATCAGAGTTTCTCGGGTTTTCATTTTACATCGAACACCTCAGAGCTTTAGTTTCATCAGCGAACATCGAACACAGAGGAAATAACTTTGGTTGAAAAAGGAGCTACAAAAAACGCTTGACAACGAATTCGGAGCGACCCAGAGTGCCCTAGAGCTCACAACGAACAAACCTTATACTTATAAAGGTATGTTGTTTTCGATTGGCCGTCCGGAAGCGCCTGGAATCATTAAGAAGCGTGCTGCAAGTTTTTTATTCTCCTAGTGAAAAAAACAAAACACAATATTTGATTTTTCACCAATACAGATATTAAATTTTAGAATTGGGTGGAAGCGATTCAAAGTTTTTTATTGGATTTCAGAATGAGTGAATCATTGAGTGATTCCAATCGAAAACGACATTAATGTACCTAGTTGAAAAAGTTTTTGAAAAAATATTGTTCAAATAAGACCAACTGTACCTAATCTTTAAATGTGTTTAAACAAAAAAGTCAGAGATAAAGGTAGTCTTGTCAATTGAGCCTAAATGACATGAATAATTAATTTTTTTTTTAAGTTAACCTTTTTAAGTTAATACACTGCACATTTTTAATAAATGCATTAACAAGTATATGAGAGGTAAGACATAATCTGCTATTGCTTTTTTTCGTGATTTTAAAAAATTGTTTTTAGATGAATTTTTTTTTAGAGGCGCCACTTGCAATCTTGCCCAGGGGCGCCGGTAGTGCTTAAACCGGCACTGAAACTAATGAAGCTATCGACTTGAAATAAAAGGCATATTACTCGTTAAATATTTATAATATGGTCATTGCATGAACCTAAAAGTTTAATAAAATAATTATAATAAATATAACTAACTAACTATTTCTTTATAAAAAACAATGTGTTTTTTCGTTTTTTGGCCTCTAATTTTTGTTTTAGATTTGTTTTTAATAAATTTAGGTTCATGCAATGTAAATAGTTTTCTGGACCAGGGCATTGCACGGCGCAAACGCGAGGCGTCAACTTCAAAGAGCTGTAGAGCCGCCATTTTGTTTCTTTCTTACTTCAAAAAAATTGTATCAATACTTCATAATGTCAATAATATCATATACTTTTCCAAGTTTCAACAAATGCTTTCGGTTTTCCAAAAAAAAAATATTGAAAAAGCTGTCTTTCAGAGGGATTTCCCCCCTTAAATTGGAAAGATAATTAAGATAAAAATTTGGCGTCAACGCTTTTCACCGATTTTTTTTTCAGTTTTTTGTGATTTTAGCCCTTAAGAATTGAATTGATACAAATGATACTAATAACACTGTGTTACAAAATAAAAATCATGTCAATTACTTTGGAAATGACCTAGCAGAGGTTGTAGGTATTACTGAGTACATCATATTTCGGCAATTGAAATTTTTCGTAGACCCTCAAAATTTCAAGTTATCGTCAAAAAACCGTTTTTCAATGCTTTCAGATTTCAACGATTTTTTACTCAGCCATTTTTCGGTCAATTTTAAACAGAAGAGTACTTGTTCTTTTTAAAAATATTTTTTTTTTTATGCTCAAACACCAAATTGAGTGTAGATTTTATGGGCTGAGTCTTAAAGTACAGCATTCTTCACCGTTTTTTAGATTTCGGAGACCGTTTTAAGCTACATTTTGTGTTTTATATACTGTTTTATTGTTCTATTTATGCTGAATAAAAAAAGTTTGAATTCATCTAAATAAGTTAGACATTGTGAGTTGTGATTTTTTTTACTCGAGAAATTTCAATTTTTTGGGACAATGAAAAAAATGAAAAATTAATTTCTCTGTTCATAATAATGGTAGAACATTTTGTATGGTCTTAATTTTTAGAAAAAATGTTATTCTTTGTAACTACGTTCAAAAAATTTTGCTCAGATATATATTTTAAATACTGTTCATTTTTTCTTGCCCATGATAACACAAGCCAAAAAAAATGTGTCAATACTTTTGACCGGACCTGCCTATCTTCATGTATTTTGACGTGCTGAATCCGAATCTGAAGTCAATTTTGCCCAAACACCCTCAAAATTTTGATAAGATTTCAAATTATCTTTTTTATCAAAAAAAAACAAAACCGACTTCCATGGATCAAAACTGGGTTTTATGGGTTTTTTAATAGTTCCTATGCTTAAACTGAATGAAATTGAAATGGGACCACCAGCTTTCCAATACAAAAAGAATTATCAAAATTGGTTCACTCAGTCCAAAGTAATGAGGTAACAAACATAAAAAAAAAAAAAAATACAGGCGAATTGAATACCTCCTCCTTTTTGGAAGTCGGTAAAAATCATGAAAATTGGGATTTTTTTTGCAATAAATTGAAATTTCTTTCTCTAGTAAAAAAAACCATAACTTAGACAAGTTCTAACTGTTTTTAATGAGTAAAATCAATCTTGATTCAACATAAATAGAACAATAAAACTGTTTATAAAAAAAATTTCCAAAACACAAAACGTAGCTTAAAACGGTCTCCGAACTCTAAAAAACTATGAAAAAATGTTGTACTTTTAGATTCTGCCCATAAAATCTACACCCAATTAGGTGCTTGAGCATAATAAAAAAATATTTTCAAAAAGAACAAGTACTCTTCTGTTTAGAACTCTAAAATTGAAATTGACCGAAAAATGAATGAGTAAAAAATCGTTGAAATCTGAAAACATTGAAAAACGGTTTTTTGACGATAACTTGAAATTTTGAGGGTCTACGAAAAATTTCAAGTACCTAAAAAATTTAATGTACTTAGTAATTATTTCCACATCTAACTCAAAATTAATATTTGGCCAAATAATTTTGCAAGTAACTGTATGTAATTATTTTTATTTTCTCGTTTATTTTGGCCGTATTGATTTTTTCGGTAAAAGTTTAAACTCAGCTCTAGGCATTTTGCTCGTTGTTTTCCATTTACAATTCAAATTCACCTTATCAAATCACTTTTTACATGCGATATGCGATAACATATAAACATGATGTTACACTGATTCCTTGGAGGGAAAATTTAAATTTTTTATGACCAAAATAAATGGCACCTGCGCCATATAACTAATATGGAAGCTTACTTTTCTCAAAAATTACTCTAACGATTTGTATTAAAATATTTGTGTGTAGGCACTGTCGATAATAACGTCAAATATTTTTTGAATTTTTATTAACGGTCCTTGTGACGGAACCGTTTTTTTTATGTTTGGACTTTCTCGTAAACGACTTAACCGTTTTAATCTTAAGTTTTTGTGCATAAACTTTAAAATAGCCATCATATTAAAACTATGCTTACAATGTTGTATACTTTGAAATAAAAGAAAAAAAAACTGAGCTTACAACAACACCTAAGATCAAAGGCTCACCTGACTAAGCTTTATGCTTGAACAAGTAGAAAATTTCAAGGTTGTAACGTTCCCTACAAAATTGAAAACCGCACTACCACACTACAACCGGATGCGAGATAAAGTGAAAATAAAAACAGATTTCTTCCCCCAATCGTTAGAAAATAACTTTTAGCCACCAAAAACGATTTAACACTGCAAGATTTTCAGAACTTTAACCTCGTTGGTGGTTTTGTTACAATTTCATCATCAACACAATCTTTTTTTTACACAAGAAACCATCTATTGCCAGTGCTACGATGCATCCGGATTTTGGACAAACTAAATTAGATTTTCCGGGATTATGGTGAAAACTCCTTTCACGCTCGGTTAAACATCATCAAAAGGCCCATGAAGAAAAAGGACATAAAGAAGAAGAAAACTTCATTTCATCCCATTTGATGATAATATTGTTGCAAATGCAAAGAGAAGACCAGAAATAAGTTGAAAAAAAGGAAAAAAAAAAACATCATGCCATAAGCAAAGGAAGAAGGTGTCGTCTAGATAACCATTTTTTTTTTCTGGTTTAAAAGTGGATCCTTAAACGAGTTGCATCCGAACGAAGACAGCAGAATGGAGAGCTTATAGCATCGAGACCAAAACCAGAAATCCTGAATATCGTACATCCCACTGAGGAAAAATGAAGAAAAGAAGAAGACCAAAATGTGTGAAAGGGTGGGGTTGAAATGGATAACTGTATTACCGAGGGTATGATTACCGCCCATTTTCTTAAAAATAAACAGAAAAGTGCGGTTACATTGCTGCGGGTCAAATCGTTTTTCTTTGCTTTTTTTGATAGCTTCCTTATTATGATTTTTTTTTTTCATTGACGTCATCGCATCACTTCCTCATTTTGTGTGTCGATGCAATAACACAATTTTAAAAATATATTTTCTGCATGAGAAATAATTGTTAGACTCAGGCGACAATTTGGTTTATATTAGAATTTTTTTTTTCATGTTGACTTCTTTGACGAAAATGAGTTATCGATTGGAAGATAGACAGATACAATTTTGACTAAGAAGTTGTCGCTGAGTTGAATGACTTCATTATAACAAGGCTTATTTACGGAATTAATTTGAACTTATTTAAGAATTTGAACTCAAATTAGGGAATACAAAATCGTAGAACATAATATAATTGAGTTTTTTTTCCAGAATTCCAATGCGTGTTTTTTTTACCTGTGAATTTTACTTTTTTTTAATTTAACGTTTGAAAGCTAATTCAACCTCAAGAATTTCAGTGTTATATGTACAAGAAACTGTTCTGTGGTTATGAGAAATGCGCTCATACAAACTTCTGATACATATGAAGATTGTATAAAACTATTTAAAGGAAAGAATTAAGTTGCGTATCAAGACCGGTTTTATTTTCATTAAGTTAAGTGGTTACTGATCTGCTGCTTTATTGTGATCGTCACTTTGTCACAACAAAAAATCACTATGATTTCGTTAAAACCAACCGTGTAATTTAATAATGTATTTCTAAATACATTAACATCATGTTTAATGTTTTTAACATTCACAAAAGGAGTTAAAAATGTTGTATATTAATTTAATTGATATGTAGGTAACGAGAAGCATCGAACAAAACTTTTTTTTCCTCTAGATAAATAATATTTGCTCCTTTGGATTTAATGTTACTATAATTTCCCAATCTTAAATAAAAAAAAACTTTGTTATGTGTACTTTAAACTGTTTAAAAGAAATAATAAAATTCGGTTCACTGGGGTGTATGAGTGATTTTTTTCTTCTAGGTAATTTTTAATTTTGTCTATTACGTTAGAAAGATTGTTTTTTAATTTTGTTTAATAAATGCATTCGTATATTTTACAAGTGACAACATTCAAGCTAAGTTTCAATTCTGTATATTAATTTTGATCAAAGTTATAACAACTTAAAGTTTCATTAAAAAATATATCCATGATATTTTTCCACATTTTTTGTTGTGACCATTTAAAATTAAATAAGAATGCATATCGTAACACAAAGAAAATACAAAACAGCATATTTTGATTTGTCATTCAAACAACACCATTTTTCGACCAAACAAAAAATGTGAGCTATCAGAAAATTTTCTGTTTTGCTGTTATTATGTAACTTTTACTGAGTCAAAAATTTCAGACTTCGCTGTTATTTCCGTTGGTTAGCTTCTTCTTCTTCTCTATTATCGACGATAGTCATGATCTCGGATGGGGTCATAACTCTCCCACTCTACTGCTTCACACTACGGCTCCGCATGTGGGGTTCGCCGGGTTGACCTCAGGAAACGTCGGCAGGCTTCTCGATTTTCAATTATTCCATGTCTAAGGCCAACTGAATGCAGTTGTCGTTGCATTTGTCTTCTCCATGAGTTCTTAGGCCTGCCTCTTCTTCGCGATTGCGTTGGAACGTCGTATGCGATCGCCTTTTGAACTGGGTTCTCAGGGTTTCTTCTTTGTACATGACAGTACCAGCTTAAACGGTCATGCTGTATTTTATCCAAGATGGTATTTTTGACGTGAAGACTTCCTCGGATTTTCTTGCTTCTTATTCGATCAAGCTTTGTTACTCCTGCTGTCATACGAAGCATCTTCATCTCTGCTGCTGTCAGTTTACGTTTTGTACATTGTCCAACATTGTGAACCGTATGTAAGTGCTGGGCGGACAACTGCAGTATAGAGCTTTCCTTTTAGTTTAGGGGGCATTTTTCGGTCACAGAAGATGGCAGAGTTTTCGCGCCACTTCATCCACCCTACACTTATTCGGTGGTTGATGTCGTCATCACAAGAAGCTTGGTTGTTGATCATAGATCCAAGGTATTTGAACTTTTCGCACTTGGGAAGTATTGTGCCATTCAGGTAAATGTCCGGAATAGGGCCGCCTGGGTCAGAAAATGGACAGCAGAGATATTCTGTCTTTTTCGCGCTTATCCGGTACCCACTTCCCTCCAGAACATCCACCCATACATCAAGTGCTCGTTGCATTGATGTTGGATCTTCACTTATGATGGCGCCATCATCAGCAAAGAATAACTGACTCACTTTCGGATCCGTCACTTTTTCTTCAAGCAGAAAGTCAAGGACGGTAATAAAGAGCAAAGGACTCAGGACGCTTCCCTGGTGCACACCGACTTTAATTGGGAACTCTTCGGTGACTCCTGCGAGGCATTTTACCTTCGTTTTTACTTCCTCGTACAAGTCCTTGATCATCCGCACGTAGATTTCCGGAACCCCTCGCTGTCTCAGGGACACCCATATCAGATCTCGTGGTTGTCTATCGAATGCCTTTTCGAAATCAACCAGCACAATATGCAAATCCCTCGAGGAATCACGGTGTTTTTCCATTCGGATTCTTAAACTCTGTATGGCATCTGTGGTTGATTTACCCGAGACAAACCCGCACTGGTCATCAGACAGCCGTATTATTTTTCGTAGTCGGCCGTCCAAAATCCGCTCAACGATCTTCATGGTGTGTGACATCAGCTTAATCGATCGGTAGTTATCACAGTTTCGTGTGTCCCCCTTTCCTTTGTAGATTGGGAGAAGGAAACTTTCTCTCCACTGATTTGGCATTTGGTCACCGCTAATGAGTTTGGAGATGAGAATCGTGAGCCATTTACACCCAATGTCTCCCATCTTCTTCCAGAACTCAGAGGGTATTTCGTCTGGACCAATCGCCTTTCCTTTCTTGGAGTTTTTCACCGCCACGCTAACTTCTTCGACTGTAAGGTCGGGTACTTCTTCTAAATTAGGTTCGGCTGTTGGAAAGTAAATCCTGGGAAATTGCTCATTTAGGAGTTCGTCACAATACTGTCGCCACCTGTGGAGAATTTTGTCGTCATTCACAAGTAGTAGGCCTTGAGCATCGTTAATGAACTTTGGTGAACGTATTTCCTGAGCATTCCTTCTCCTTTGAGCGGCAATTTTGAAGATAGCTGCACCCTTGTTCATCTTGGCATGTCGCAGTTCCTGGAGAGCCTGGTTTGCATCAGCAGCTAAATCAGATATTTCCCCAAGCTCGCGATACATGCTTTCCGTACTCTCTGCCTTATGCTGGGCGCATTTCTTCTTTGCTTCCTTCTTGTAGCGCTTGTAGTCCACTTCGAGTCGTGCTTTTTCATCTCTATTATGAGAGGGGCATTTGGACCAAGCTTGGAAAGCGGTCTTTTTCCTTGATATCACTGCTTTGACTTCATCGCTCCACCACCATGTTTCTTTTTCCCGTTGGTAGTTTCCTTTAGATGTTCCTAGCAGTGACCTCGCCTTCACCAAGCAAGTTCTTTGCAGAGAGTCCCACATATTTTGTACTCTGCACTCTTCGTTTTGTAATCAGCTGGTGGTCTCGCACAGATAATTTCTCATAACAGAGATGCCTTTTTCCTTCTCCAGGTTGTACCACTTGATACCTCCGGTAGCCTCTCTTTGTTTGTTTGCCGCCTTCGTCTCCATAAAAAATTCTGTCAGTAGGAGACGGTGTTGCTGGGCGATCGCTTCTCCTAATATCACTTTGCAGTCTTTCACTAGCGGCTTCATGAAACTAGATACCAGATGGTAGTCGATCTGTGTTTCATTTCCACCGCTGCTATAAGTGATAAGGTGTCGGCTTTGTTTAATGAACATGGTATTCAACACTATAAGACCATGTGACCTGCACATGCTTAGAATTTCTTCGCCAGGAGGGTTTCTAGCTCCGAATCCAAGGCCACCATGGCAGTCCTCATAGTCTTCGTTGCCGTTCCCTACATGTCCATTTAAATCTCCACCCACAAACAAAAGCTCTTCCTTTGGGATGTCTTTAATGAGGTTGTGGAAGTCTAGCCAGAATGCATCTTTTTCCACCTGCTCACATCCAATTTGGGGAGCATATGCACTGACTATATTCCACACCTTTCCTTCCATCACCAGTTTTAGAGACATCAATCGGTCACTGGACTTCGAAATAGCCAAAACGTTTCCAAGAAGCTTTTCCGCAAGGATGACACCGATTCCGTTTCTACCTTGCTCTGTTCCGTAGTAGAACATCTTGTATTGTTTTGTCTTGACGTCTAAGAAACGGGCTCTGTTTCCAGTGTTTCGCCACTTGGTTTCTTGGACGCACAAGATGTCCACTCGCCTCCTCTTCATCATCTCTTCTAATTCACAGCTTCGGCCGTTGGTTAGCAAAAAAAAAAAAAAAAAACAAATTGTACAATTTCAAATTTTCTTAAAAAAATAATTTTTAGAGCATAAAATTATCAACATGTTTTATGTAAATGTAAACATTGCGAAAAGAAAATTATAACGGTAATGTTAACTCTTGTTAAATTTTCTTAAATCTAAGAAAGTGAAAAAACCGCTTCTGTTTGGTTTGAATAAATAAATGTGAAATACATTTTCAAATACGTAATTAAACTGAAGAAAGAAGAATTTTGTTTTTTTTTTTTAACAGCTTACAAGTTGAACAAAAAAAAAAAAATTCTCAGATATGTACAATGTACATCTCCGTATTTGAAAACGTTGGTTCTTTCTCTCCAGGGTTGTTAAAAAGAGGTTTTTAATGCGTATATGTTTTAAATTTCATATTAAAAAGGAATTATAACAAATAAAATTTGTTGCATTAAAAATAAAATGATGAGTAGGTAAATATTCAATGAAAAATTTGTTTTCTACACTTCGATGAATTTTTGCAATTTGATCTTACATTAGCTATTTTAACTATAATATTAAAGCATATTTAAGGTCAAAACATAAAATCGTAATTATTTCGACGAATATTAGAAAAAAAAATATTTAATTCAAACATTTTGCATTGAATTTTTCTTAATGCAGAATATTTTTTATTTGCAATAACTTTTTTTATGCAAAATATTTCTATTTGCAATAATTTTTTTATTATAATTATTTTATCTGCAATACATTTTTTTTTAATTTTAAACTCATTTTTTAATTGATATTTTACAGCCCCGTCTTCCCCTACAAATTATATACATATTTTTTTTTTTATTTAATATTATTCCTGAAAAAAGGAAAAATAAAATGTCTGCTGAATTCCATTCTTTCTTCTGATGCTATTGGTGTTTGATAATAATAAACATCTTGGTCAAAAGTCAAGTACCTACTAGTAAAATTTATTTTTCCGAGCACCCGTTTTGAAGTATTTATTTGTTTTTTTTTTGTTTTTTTTTGTTTTGGCCTTGTACATTTTTTCCATAGATATTAGGCATCAAAGCAAGAAATCAAGAAGCATCAAAAACTGCACAAAAAATTCGGAGTTTTCATCGCTTATATGAATTCATATATGTATTTAAAATTCAATAAAAAATTTACTTTGATTTTTAGGTTAAAATTTCTAATATTCTATCTTCTATTTGTAAAATTTCCCTCTTTTTTTCGAAATATTTTCTTAACTTATTCAGAAAATCAACAGTGTTAAATTTTTTTGGAATAGTTAATTCAGTATTCCGTTTATGACTTTTTTATTTTTGTACACCATTTAAAATTAAAATTTATTCCATTCCAAACATTATAGAAAAAAACATACTTCTTAATCTTTCTTTACTTATCTAATATTTTTTGCCCATCCAGCAGCTGAAATTATTATTCGTAATGACAGAGTATATACGAGATTAAATATAAAATAATTTCGGTCACTGTGGTGTATGAGTGTTTTTTTTTTCAAGATTATTTTGTTTTAGGCAAAATTTAGTTTTTTTTTACTAGTAATTTCAAACTTTCATAGAGTGCACATCTAATGGTTCTGTTTCGCGAAATTTTGATACAAAAATTTGCACAGTGGTGATTTTTACAGCTGATGCTAAGAAGTTTTTTACAACCTTACCATATCGTTTTAAGAGGATACCATAAATGTTGCAGTGTGTATTTTAGAGTCAATCACGAATTTAATTTGCGTCTATAAATACATAAAGCGCACTACGACACGGTACGCTGATCCCTTTAAAAGTGTAAATAATGACTGATACTAATCTTATCTAAACAATAAAAAATAGATGCTTTTATACATATAATCCGTATTGAAAAGTAACTTTAAATTATACCCAACAAAATTCCATCACAAAGTTAGAAAATCTAGAATTTTACTTTTCTCGAAAAAAAAACATTCTTTGATCACCTTGAATACTTTTAATAAACAATTTTAACTTTGTATGTATTTTATTATAAATTTATAAGAATTCACAAAAAATATATTTTTTTTTGTTGCACCTTTGCAGAAAAACGGTAATGAGCAAAACAGGGTCTTAGTTTTTAATAATTTCAGTGTTTGATTTATATTTTGAAGGATTGATACCTTCTCACCAAACCTCAACCTAAAACCATTATAGAAGTTTTTTAAATAAAATTACCTCATTCTGGTGTATGCTGAAAGACCTCTTTCCACTTTCAATAATTCATATGTAGCATTTTAATTTAATATGTGAAATGCCAAGCAACATCCTTTTTCTTTCATCCCTTGTGGAATGTAGAGTTTATATGATGTAGCATACATCATCATACTCCAATTATACCTACATACGTATACCTACTGCCCTATACCATATCCGTGCTACCACCCATTGTTGCCGCGCGCCACTTCGAGCCCCGTTTGCCACCACAAATGCTTTATGCCACAATTGTTGGTTTACGGCTATATGAGAGTTCGGAGCTCTTATTCTTGTTTTTTTTTTTTGTCAACTTTGAACCTCATATTAATAACCACAACGAAAGTACCAAGGAAATTAAATATAATAATTCATTGCGCCAGCAAGTTCGCTATACAACAGTTAAGTTATTAAATGGCGGCACAGTGGTATAGTGACATCGGCTTTTGGTTTCAGCTACGGCTTCCACACAAGCCCAAAGACCGAAAAAGCCACTTGTAATTCGCTCTGCCAAGGTAGAAAAGTAAAAATAATAATTTTTGTCAACCATGTTTGTGTACATTATACTTCCAGTGTGTGTAACGAGAAAAGAAGGACTTAAGTACTCAGATTTATTATTTTACTAACATGTGGGTAGGGTATGTGTTCCAGAGGACTCCCCTAAAAGTATACATTTGAACAAAACTTAACTGAATTATTAGCTACATACTATGTGAAATATTTTGGCATCGTAATTTTCTGCGAGTTATATTGTAGTTGGAAATTATTGTTCTTTTCTATTCGCAAACGAAATTAAACAGAAATTATGAACGAAATAAGTGAAATATTAACAGGCTTGGTGGCTACACAAAGTTACGAGTGTAAGTTGTTACCAGTATTAAACCAAAAAATATAGTTATCACAAATTATTTCAGTAACTGTCACTTTTTTCACAAAAAGAAAAGCTTTATATCATAAAATATATTAAAGGTAATGTAAAAAAAACCTTAGCTTTGTTTATCTACCTACAATAGGGTTGTAAAAATATCAATTGGAAAAAAAAGAGGTTGTCTGTAAAGCCGGTTTACGGATGATGATTTTACGTGATAACGTCGTCAGAAAACAGGTTGTGTGGTTTTGTTTAAATAAAAAATTTACTTATTTCAAACAATTATAACTTACAAGAAAAAGCTAAAAAAAAAAATACCTTTTTTATTTTCTCATTATATTAATTTTTTTATTTTAAAAACTTACAAAAAAAATTATGCAATTTAAAAGCCAAGTATTTCTTCTTAAGAGTAAAAACATTTTTAAATTTTTACAATGCGCAAAAAGTATAAAAATAATTTATTGAAAACAATCATTTTGATAAAAAAAAGCAAAAAAAACATGAATTTTTATCTTCTCACGTCATTATTTCAATTTACCCCTAACAACCTATTAAATCTGAAAGCTTATTGTCTTAGCTCAAAATATATATATTGATCAGGTCTATATACAAAAAGAGCTAGAATTTTTTGAACTCGATCAAATTTCATTAAAAAAAGAAAAAAAAACATTTATTTTTATGTTCTCACGCTATGGAATCAATTTTTTTGTTTAACAACCTATACAAAATTTTATACCATATGAAAGCTTATTATTTCACCTTTTATATGACGTATCAATCTCATTTCAAAGATGCCTACAAGAGAAGTTAGAATTTTTTAAAGTCAACCATGTCGAATATCCAGACTGAGATTACGGTACTTCCCACACTGGTGGCTGTTCGGGGGGCAACAGATCTCCACTGGTGTTTTGAGGTTTTTCGCAAGTTTCTTGATTTAACATTGTGTAGCAGAGTGTTGGAAAAATTCTCTCATCTTTCACCCAGCACCTTTAGAATTGTCAAAAAATATTTGCATTTAAAATAAAATTTTTACTAACGAAGAAAAAAATAACAAAAATAATAAAAAATTATTAAAATTATTTTTATTTTAAGTGGAGTGATTGAATATAATTCAATATAAGTTCAGTTGAGGTCACTTGAACTTATATTGAATAAAATTTTTACTTCCAATAAAAATGTTTTGCATTAAAATTTTTTTTATTGAAAACAAAAATGCCATGAAAAAAAAATTCTGTGCGTAGATTAAATTTTTTAATATTTTTTACATTAATTCAATATTATAGTTGAAATACCTTATGTCTCAAGTCAAAAATACACCAAAATATTTAGTGTATATTTTACACTTTCGTGATATGCATTTTGAATATAAAAAATACACTACTTTTTAGTGCAGTTTTTAGACATTTAATTCTGTTTCAGTGTAAATAATACCCATGTTCTTGTATATAATAAACACCGCTTGAACAAAACTTGTACCGATTTTCGGTATAAAAGTTGTGCTAGTGGTATACAAATTTTTCTGGTTATTGGGATATAATATACTCCATAGTGTATTAAAATCCGAAACTTAGATTTTTTCTATTTTTAATTTAAACCCAAGTTTATTTTTTCAATCGGAAATAGTTTGAAATTTACACCGTTTCTTATTTTTTGAAAGAAAGTGTCTATAACAATTTTAAATTCATTATATGAATCTAAGTATTCACCTACATAATATAATTATAGATAATAAAATCATGAATAAATATGATTCTGAGTGCCTTATTTTAAAACAAAGCACATTCTGTAGATAGATTTTTGGCCCTACCCCGTCTAAAATTCGAGCGCCTCGAAAATTTTAGTAATTGAAAGATTTTTTATTCGATTCGTAAAAATTTGTTTTTTTTTTATTTATAGTTTTTGGCTGTTTTAAGACTTTTTTAAAAGACTTTTTGTTAAAAACAAGTCAAAGGCACAAAAAACGTGGCATAATTAAGAGAGTATATACATTAAAATAACTAATCATTGTTTTTATTTGAATATGGCGGCCACCCGAATCTCAAGTTTTACTATTATTCCTTAAAAAATATGGCCGTTGTCCAAAATATACACCAATTTCTGAATTTGGAATACAAAATGAGCCAATTTGAAAGAAAAAGAAACAAAATACACAATTGTAAAAGTTATATGCAATATGCTCTTTTCAGTGCATTTATTATGCTGAAAACTGTATAAAATATTCACTGATTTATATTATATTAAGAAATTATACAAAAAACTCACGGAAATTAAATAAAGGAGTAATGAGAAAAATGCACCATTGTTAGAAATATGTTAAAAAATATTTTTTTCGGTATATTTTATTTGCTGTTATGGTATAAGAAATGTGCAAACCCTTGTAAAAAAAAAGTTTTGTAAACAATTAAAACAAATTTATTATAAGCTCATATAATTTTAAGATTTTTTAATTCTGTTTTTGTGGCTCAGCAACAACATCTTCTTCATATTTATCGTCTTTTTGTGCCTCGGATCCTCTTCTTCATCGTTTTTGTCCAAATTTGCATCTGACTTTATCTTTTTGGTACTTTTGGCTCAACTTCCTCCTTCCTCTTCAATAAATCTCTTAAATATTTGTGGTCAACGTTTGCGTTTTCAACACTGATAAATAGGGATATAACATTGCTTAGCTTGGAATCCAATCTAGGAAAGCTCATATGATTTCCTGATCGATCAAATCTTCCAACAACATTACATTTTGTACAACATATCAACACAACAACATATTAACACTTCAAATAAGAAGAACTCATTTTTGTTTATTTAAAAATGCTGTGTGCTCTTAAAGAATTAAATGGCGACTGAATAATTTCAATTAAATTTTGGTATTTATTTTTATGTTTTTAAGTGCATTTTATTTCCATATGGTGTTAAAGCTTCACCAAAACATATTTGGCAAATAAAAATGATGTATTTTATCTACAATATACAGTGCAAAAAATATGCTATATTTTTTGGTTGCAGAAACGATTAATTTTATATACCATTAATAGTATATTTTAAAAACAACTGAGCACCGGTTAATTTTTTGCACCAAATTTCAAAATAAATGTTGAAACTATGCACAGAAAATACAATGGTGTATTTTTTATACCAATATTTTTGACAGATACACCAAAATCTTAAGTTTTTCAGTTTTTTCAATCATACACCAAAATTTATGAATTCACACCAATTTATGCACAAGTGTGCTACTTGAGGTATGGTTTAATAGCCAAAATTGAAAGAAATTCGACTAATATTAAAAAAAGAAATATTTAATCCACACATTTTGCATTGCATTTTTTTTCAATGCAGAAAGTTTTTTCTTTTTTGTTTGCATTAATTTTTTTTTCATGCAAAATATTTTTATTTGCAATATAAATTTTAATTTTAATGCAAATTCAGTTGCAATAAATATTTTTTTATTAATTTCAAATTATTTTTGTTTTTTTTTTTTTTTGTTCAATTGATATTTTTATAACTCTGCACAGAGAAAAATAGACCACATAAAATAGAACAAAAACAATAAGATTTCTCTATGGTTTTCATCCAAGAAGGAAACCTTATTAAAACAATCGGGTTTTCCTTATTGTTTTAAAATCTGCAAAAAAATAAAAAAAACGATGACCAGGCTGGGAATCGAACTGGGGACTTCAAATCATTAGTCGCCCACCTTACCACCTGAACCAACCTGCCATGAAAATATTGATCGCGATTTTTGTTTTAGTGCTAAGTTGCAAAAAAAATCAACTTTTCAGTCAAATTTTAATAAGATTTTCTCTATAAAAATAATAAGAAATCTCCTTAAAAAAACCTTATTAATCGTTGATTTTAATAAGATTTCCTTATGAAATGTATGGACGGTAAAACAATATGGCAATCTGTTAGTTTTTAGCGGGTCATATTTTTCTCTGTGTGGCTGCAAGTACCTACCAAGATTTAAAACTCGACAAGAAAGCGACTTTTGACAAAACATATTGCTAATACGATTAACAAAACTTATCTTACAATACAAATTTTACATCATTTCATGAATTGCAATCTAGGTCTTCACTAACAATAGTGTAACTAACAATAAGCATTGAAAATGCACTCCCACTATCGATCCACAATTACAGGCCAAATTAATAAGGCTAATTTATGTAATCAAAAAATCAGTTCTCTCCCTAGGGATCGTGTCAAAAATCCTTACTTTTCAAGAAGCAAATCGTTTCAGTACTTTGGACATTGGACTTCTAGTTACACGATTTTTTCAGAAGACAATGTGAACTAAGAGATCCAAAGTCTAAAATTGTATGGATTCTAATCAAATAAGAAACTGTAAAGCAAAAATGAACTTTCTCATAGAAGAAAATATAGACTTCTTGAAGAGTTAAAGACAATTCTCAAAATTATTAAAGTAGCTCTAAGACAAATGAAATGAATGTGGCATTTCGATATAGGTTCATTTGAAATTTTATGACCCCAACTTCAACGAAAAAAAAACTTAACAAGTTGGTTTAATCGTAAAACAAAACGAAATAAAAACTATAAAAATTTCCCAAAAATGTATACTAAAATTCCCTTACCACCATAAAAATACCCCATTCTAGTTTTAAAATACCTAAACCAACCAGCAGTGCATCTCTATAAAATAACTTCCAACAGACGACCACTTTTCTCATATAATAACTCCACCCAACAACTTAAACAACAACAATAGACTCTTGCGGACTTCAAGTCATTGTCCACTAATTATATCCACAACAATATCCTTATTAGCCATCACGTTTGTGTATAGTCTTCTTCAGCTTCCACATTATAACAAACCCAAACCAACAAACCCATTGAAACTTGTTGTTGTCTTTGAGTCAGTTGGCCAGCAGAATGGTGGCTCAAGTCTTTACACCATCGACAAACAACGAGGTATCGTCTCTTTTTCTCAACTTGGCCATCATCTTATTTATGAAGTTGGGTGTGGAATTTTATATGAACTTGCATCTCTGGCAAAGCAGTGAACAAAGTATCTTGAAGCGATATATTCTGCGATCTGCTCCCGTTTCTCGCAGAGAGACTATCGATGATTATGATGATGGGAACGCGTATTATATTCGCTTTGGCCGAATACCGTTTATAAGAACCATCATCAAGCTTGCCCCTTGCCCCTCTTAGCCCCGTTGCACTGCGTGAACACAAAACATGAGATATCATTCTATTGTTGTCAAAAATGTTTATCATATAAAGTGGACATATTGTTTGCATTCGTCGTCGTTCTTCGTTGTGGAACTTATCTTGCTACTTGCCGGCGGTAACGGCGGCGGCGGTGTAGCCGCATGAGTGAGGAAATTCACTCTCGGAAACATCGCGTATCCCAGCAGGGAAGACATAACCTATAAAGCAGCGGAAAACAATATGTTTAGTGGCACGCTGATTTATTGTCCTTAATAAACCGCTCTCGGGGATTTCGAAAAAAAAACGAGTGCAAGCTGTAAGTCTTCTCTGATGGCTGTGACTGTGCACTGATCTGGTTCGCTTCTAAGAACCAGTGACAACAACTTCACGATGATGATGATGGTTCTTGGCAACATAACCGAGAACCACAAAGTCTTCTAGAGAAGAGCGAAAAACTAGCAAGACAGTGTCCTTTTTGCGCGTAATATATTGATTCTCGAATCCTAAACATGAGTATGGAAGGAAAAGGTTGCCACTGTGCAAGCAGAGTACCAATGTTCCTCCAAGAAAAAAAAAAACAAGGGGTAAATGTTTTATTCATGGATTTGCGATGTGAACTCTGGCGCGTTGGGTGCCATGCTGTCCTCCACCTTTCGGGCAGTTAAGTTGGACGACAGGAAAGTAGTATGAATGGCTCCTCTGTCTATATACACAGAATGTAGGTACTTATACCAAAAGGAACTATAAAATAAGCTTGAGAGGAGAGGAGGCACCTCTCTTGAATGCTCGTGGAAGTTGTGTGGCGGCATGCTACTGTGCGAGATGATGCGCTGCGCACAAGCACATAGCGCAAACTCTCGCCTCTTCGTGATCTCAAATTACGAATTTTATTGTGTTCGAAGATTATGTCCGACAATGTCCAACAGGAATTCGCTTTGCTTTATGCAAATTCCAAACAAATCGATTTGAACGTTTGTATTGAGAAGTGATGTTTTTTTTTTCGTTTTGTGATTTTGTTTTTTTTTTGTCTTGTAGTTTTGGTGTTTAAAATGCGTTTATCGAAGGGGTGAAAAATGGCATATCAGTAATGTGTCTGAAAGTTGCAAGAAATTATAAGAAAATTGTCAGGTTTATGTAGTGAGTGTGTGTTATAATGAAAAAAATGTAGATTGCTATACTTTATAACTTTTTTAAGAGGGGAAATCAATCTGTAATGTTTTTTTCTGGCATTTTTTTTGTATTGCTTAAAAATACATTTATCATCCGAAGAAACTATTTTCAGTGGTTCTAGCCTTAAATGACGCCTCAAATTCCTAGATAGTTTCTAAACCCATGTTCTCCTTACCTACGGCAATACATACGAAAACGAAAACTTTAAACGCATTCTACTCGAAACTTTTTTTTCGCGCCGTGCAACGTAACTCAATAAATATTTTATTTAATAATTTGTTTATAAAAAAACGTGGTAGTTTTTTTTTCTTTTTTCTTGTCTTTAATTTTTATTTTTCGCTTATTTTACAATAATAGCCTGGAATCCTGGATTTATTCTGTTCTTCAAACTTATAAAATATTTTAATCCCTGTAACACCCAAAATAATTTGTTTTGTTTTTTTTTTTTCAACTTAGAAGATGTGTTTACGCCTAAAAATGCCATTAGCATCATAATTTTCTGAACCTGGACATTGCCCGAGTGGCAGGCGCAAACTTGAGGCGCCAACTTTGAAGGGCTTTAGTCAGGGCCGTCTTTAACTTTTCTGGGGCCCTTGGGCACACAAGAATTTGGGGCCCTTTTGGAAAGTAAAATAAGTACAATGGCTGGCTAAAAGGCTATGGTTGGTGAAAAAGGGGTGCCAATATATCGTTCCATATAAAGTGCCTAGTGTCTTTATTATTGGCAGGGGGTGCCAATAATACGTGCATTGAGACATCAATCGTTGCCGCTGCCAATAATTGTACTTTTTATACTGCCAATTATTATACCCTGTACCCGTTAGGTATAAGTTTCAGTTTAAAGAATTGGAAAAAAGAGCTCAAACGGATTGAAATATTTGCTAAAAACTCGGTACAAACGATTTGTTCGTGATTTCCAAGAGCCGTTTTTTTATTTTATTTTAATGTTTCCTTTTTAACGGATATCTCCAATATAAATTTTTCGAGTTATTTCAATTTTTTCAAAAACGGATAACGATTTTGCTTTGAATAAAAAAAAAATCATGTAATGCTGCAAATAAGGCCACACTTTTGAAATAAGAAAAATATTTTTTTTGGATCGTTATTAACGGTATCTACCTACTCTCCATAGAACCGATTTTTCAATGTAAACGACACAACCGATTTTAATGAAAATTTTGACATAAAAAGGCTTATATATTAATATTAAAAAAATTTAAAAAAAATTATTTTTGGATTTAAAAAAAAAAATTTTTTGAAAAACAATTTTTTTCAAAAACATTTTTTTTTTTTAAGTTATTGTTGTATTTTATGTGTCAATCTTTAAATACGAGTGCAATTTGCAATTCAAATTAAAAAATGTTTGGGGGTGCCAACCATTGTACCATGGCGTTTTCCATTGAACCAAAACATTGATGTACCGTCGACTAGCCGGCAATAGTTTTTTCTTAAATGTTTTCCAACGGAAAAAGTTTAAGGAAAAAGATAATGGAAGAGAATTCGTTGTTTTTATTAATAAATAATCTTACCTACAGTGAAAAAAAAGATGTTTTTCTTGTTGTTTGAAAATATTATTCTTATTTTTTGGAAAAATGAATTTGGGTTTGGTCGTTTTGGAATTAAAATTTTGTCCGCATACAACGCCACATAATTTGTTTTCATTTTGAAAACATATATTTTCCGTATAGGTGTAGAAAAAACTAAAATTTTTTGGTAGATGGTCTGCCCGCCAAAAATGTTTTGAGAATAAATGTGTGACAGAAATTTTCGTTCCTTCGGGGTCCCCCTGAGAATGGGGCCCTGGGCACGGGCTCCGTGTGTCCTTATGGTAAAGACGGCATTGGCTTTAGTATCGAAATAAGCCAAAGTCTTACGAAAACGATTAGAATGAATAAACTATTTTCAAATTGTCAAATTTTCTGGGTATGTATACTCTAGAAATAGCAGAGTTACAAACAGACTCACTACCAGTCCAAAAAATAAGAAAAAATTTGTATCTTAAACTAGATTTCCTTGAACATTTTGCAAGATACAATAATAAAATTCCTATGATCTTTTAATTGGTCGAAGTAGCTTTTTCTGATAAAATAATTTTTTTAGAAAGGCTATTTATTAAGTTTATTTTTATTTATTTTTGTTATACCTACTCCTTTTCGAATTTTTTAAGACTCCAATATGAGGCGTTTAGAATAATAAAGGGCCAAGTCCATTGGAAATATTATGTGCATTATTTTTAGCTTTTTCTCAGGAACTAGAACAACTTTTGAAATAATCTTTCACACATCAATAGGGTTATATCTCCAGAATTTCTTTCTTCAATTCTATTTGATATGAAACTAAACCATTAATTTTTAACCCTTTCGGACCCAGCGTTACTCTCATGTAACATTTTTTTAAAAATTCGTAAAAAATATTAAATTAAACAATTTTTTAGGTTTCGATGGCTTAATTGAAAGATAAAATTGCCTAGTTACTAGATTATTACAAAAAGTTAGTCAAATATCATACCTTTAATTTTTTTTTATCGAGAAAGGGACTGAAATTCACATTTTTTTTTTTTTTTTTTTAAATTTTTTTATATATGGTCATAAATTTGAAAAAAATAAGATACAAAAAATGTTAATGCAGAAAGTGTTTTATTTTTTTGCTTAGAAGAAGTAGCATATATTATAGTTTCATAAAAAGTTATTTTCTCAGTTCTCCGACTTTTTTTGGTGGTCATAAGCAGTGCATGTTACTTACATGTAACATGAGAAAAAAACATTAGTTTTGCTATTTATTATTTTGGAAAATAACTTTTTGCTATTCATATTTCTTAGTTGTGATGTTTTTGAGCCGATAATACCGAAAAAACATTTTTTAATATTGATTTTCATAGCTTGGGTTCAAAAGGGTTAAGACCTTAAAACATCCAACCTATAGAGAAGTGGACTTGACTCATAAATTATTCTGAAAGCCTCATATCCCAAACTTTAGGACTTTTAAAGTATATATTATGTTATAATTTCGCTATGTGAATGTGGATTGATTGGTGGGTCGTGGATGAAAACAAATTGAAAACTTATAGATGCAAGCCATTTTTCACTAACTAAATACAAATGTATGTTTATTGTTTAAAAGTAATCAGCCAATTTTTTGCTTTATGAAGAATAACTGAATTTTAACAAAAAAAAAAGAATGCGATCTTATCTATAGCGTACATGTATGAGAGAAATTAAGATACATTTTGTATCTACCTATAGTTCTATTTCGCAAATTTTCTGTACGATAAGTCGTGCTCGAGATATTGAGATTTATGCTCAGAAAAAACCCCTCTTCAAATGCTGCATCCAAGCAAAGCTGGCGTTTCTTACTTTTACTTTCCTACTACTACTTGAATGATTTGGAAGCATATTTGCTGCAGTTATGGAAATTGCTAATAAGATGGAATTGCAATTGGTATTACACACATCATTGCAAAACAGAGGAACTTAGATAATGATGTAGGTAGTTCGGAAGAGTATTTTCTTCGGTCGGTCTATGTTCCGTTTTTGGATAATTTACCTATACAGTTAGCAAAATGACAAAACTTGGTTGGTTCCATGTGAATGTGAACCCTCCACTACCCACTAGTTCCGAATTATGTTGGCCACAGTTACTTTGCTTTTACATGACGCTTATGTTCCCCGAAAAACATATTCAGTCCTATTGTGAGTTTCACGTGAGCAAGATTTCACCCGGAAAAATGAAATTTCACTTTTCCTCTTTTGTGTGTTGCGGAAAATACAGTTTAGCGGAAAATGCTTGTTTGCAATAGCTTTTTATTTTCCGGGCGAAAAATAATTGTCCACGTGAAACTACAACAGGGGTGGTTAATAATTATTATATTATTGTATTATAATACAAAAAAAATGATAAGTTTTTTTTTTGAAACCCCCCGACATTTTTTCTGCTTTCGCCCCTGAATACCCCAAAAACAGATCACTTTACAGAAAAATTCAAAGATATCTACATTTCATTTAGAGTCTCCATTTAATTTTCTTACAGATAAATAAAGTCAAATTTTTAAGAAAATTTGTTTTCTTACATTTTTACGGTTTTTTTTTAGAAAACGTACCGCTATTTCATAAATAAATTAAAATAAGACTTAATAATGTACCTAAGCTTAACCCTCTGTTGGCAAACGGGTGCGAATTTGGCAGGACAAAAATAAAAAAATTACGATTTTTCAAAAAAGTGGTCACAAAAAAGTCTCTTTATAAGGGTGAAAATATTTTTTTCGGAATTGTGAATACAATATTCGAATTCTTCGGAATATTCTACATCAATTTCATATTTGATTCTCTATAAAATATTGTGACCGAAAAAATTTCTAGCGACATGAAAAAGTATAAACCAAATTCGCACCCGTGTGCCTATCACGTCACCAAAAAGAGGTGTGCCTACAGAAGGTTAATATCCTCAAAATGAATCTGCATTGTTGTTTATATGCTTTTTTGTATCAATTTTAACTAACTTTTTACAAAAAAAAATGGCAGATTTCTTCAACGTCGTCTTATTAAAAATAATTAACTCCCTTTTGGTCGGTACTTTACCATATCCACGAGTGTAACATAAAGCTTTTTCATTTTGCCGCGTTGTCTTCCAGTTCTCCATCATCGTCAACACATCCCATATCTATCTACTCTATTCATTCGTCTATTGCGCGAACACAAATTCGTATTCAAATCCAAACAACCAATTGTATTCGTATTCGTCCAACCGTTCAGCAGCAGTCCAAGTCCGCAACAACATCAGTCCCAATAGTACATAGTGACCGTTCAAGACATTCTAACCCAAGTCCCAATGGACAAATATCTCCATTTTAGTCCCACAAAGCAGCTCTTGGTCGGCACGGCTGCTACCAACCAACTCTCATGATAAATATGCAAACAAACTCGGTCGCCGCACAAAAATGGTTAAAAACAAAAAACTTCACACACAAAAGTACAAGAGTATAAGTTTGTGCTTTGGTATACATCTACTCTATCTATTGGCATCGTGAGTACAGGTGTTCGATAATTTTTCAAAACTGTTCCAACAGCAGCAGCAGAGTCTTAGCTAACATATAACCAATGTCCCATACTCCTCGGTGAGTCAGTTCAAGTTGTACGTCGCTTCGCCTCTTCGCCGCAAAAGTCTCAACTTCAAAAAATATTCTTTATTCACCGATGACAATAAAAGTATTTACATATTGCCATTTTGGGTGCGCTGGCTGCGCTCTCTATCTTTAACATAGCACAGCGGAACGGGTAGAACGGATCCGAGGGGGGATTAAACTGTGTACACAACTTACAACCCAAACATTATTGAGTACCCTGGTATTACAATTCTTTTAACATATGTAAATCCTTTTGTGGCCCAAGACCCAAGAGGAGGAAAAAAAGAAGACCATTCGGCAGGACCTATATGTTGAAAGTTTCTGCGCTATCTCTTCTCGTGGTTGTTGATGCTGCAAAAATTATTCAAATGTCACTTTGTCGACTCGTTCGATGCACACTAGATGGCGTGGTGGGGATTGGCAGTGGAAATAGTATAGAACCCATCCAAAAAGGGTGTAATCGCTCTCCATCTCTTTATCGGAAGCCTATAAATCTGTTCATGCAAATTTTCTTTACTGTTCCTTCTACCACGATACGCTGCACGACATGATGTTGCAACAACAGAGCATTTATACCCCGTCGGAGAATGAAAAAAACAAGAAAAACAAACCCAGAAGCAAGACAAAGCGGCAAAGGCGATCAAAAGTTTGCATACCTTCATCGGGTATCTGTATCACAGTGTGACAATATATATGCATGGAAATGGAGTTGGAGTCGGGAGAAATAAGACTTTTACGAGAGTGGTGCAAAAAGGACATTTTTACAAGCGTGCTCGAAGTTTTATTCTGTGAAGGTATATATGTTGACGACCTTATACTGCCCCTTCGTCGTCGGTTTTGGACTCTCCTTGATTTCCTTATATTTTGTGCTCATGCGGATTCAACGACGGCCGAGTATAGTGATGACAAGCGCGCGATTTAAATCTCAAAGTCATGCTTTTGGAAGTGGAAAGTGTAGCAAAACATGTAGATACACACTCTCCGCCAAAAGTCCGATGGATTGTTGTTTGTTGCACGAGTGAGTGAGCCACCGGAGACAACAACAAATATTTCTCCCTTTGGGGATTGGCCCTTCTTTGACTACTTTGCAATACAATTAGCATATTGTTGATATTGAAGCTGGTTAAAGTTATAAGTTTTATTATAGAAACTATGGATTGAGCAAGCTTTCTTTTCTAGATAAATTCATGAAAAAGAAGCTTAATAACCAATAAAGGCTTTAGTTTACAGCAAATAAAAAAATATCTGAATTTTTCCAACAACTTTTTTCACAAAAATATGAGATACCGCTAAAATCAGTCAGCGACCCAAAAAAAAAAAATGAAGTAGAGGACGCTATCCAACAATGACACAGCCCCAAAACTGAAGAACTCTGAATAACTCCGAATAGAATCGACGCTACAGTGTTGTGCCGGTTTTTTACATCGAGTTTTTTACAAGTACAAAACTCGCTTTAAAAAAAACTTGAAAATTACATGTAAAAAACTTACTGATGTAAAAAAATGGTAAAAAATGAAATTTCTTGAGAAAGTCAAAACAAAAAATGATAGAATTCTTTTATGTTTTTTTTTTTTTTTTTTGACTATTTGGAGAAGAAGAAAATCGCTACAATTTTTGAACGATGGTTACGAAGTTAATTTCATCAAATTTAGTCATCATCTTAATGTAGAGGAAATGCTTGATTTCGTTTGCTGGTAAAAGTAAAATGAATGTGAATTAATTTCCTCGACCTTTTAAATGTTAATGGACTTGCCCCAAATTTAAATGTTTAAATTTAATTTTAGGTTCATGAAGTCGGCTAATTTAGTAAGGTTTCCGCGTTTCGCGTGGTCTGAAACAACATCAACCTTAAAAATTTTAGCTTTACTGACAAATTTTTTAGAAGAAAGTTAAATTTATTATTTAATTTGTCTAAATTTCGGTGTAGAAAAATGGATACAAATAATATGAAGAAAGAGCATAATCGGTATTCTGTAAGGTCTGCAATAAATCGATTGGATGTGTGGAGCACAAAATTCAACTCTTCGAAGTTTATTGCTTGTCGAACTAGCATTTTATAGCCTGCTTTCACTATAGCCTAAATGAAAATATTTCACAAATAAGCTCATTTCGAATGTTTAATTTTAAATAAAGAAATTTCTTCCATAATTTATTAATGACTTTTTGGCAATATTTTTTAATCAATTATAATTTATAACCGTTTATTTGAGTTTAAAGCCGTAAAATGAAATACACCGAAAAAAAAATTTGATAATAACAGCTATCAAATTAACATTTTTGAGTGAAAAAAGTCGTCGAACAATTAAAATTTATCAATTTTGATATTTTATCATATCATTTTGACATTTTTTAATTTTAGGTGGATAGTGAAAATTTCACTTTGACAATTAAAATATCAATGTTGACTAGATTTTACGTTTTAGTTTATTATAATGAAACCTATTTCTTTCTTTTTCTTTTTTATTATTTTTATTTTAAGTATTTTCTTTCTTTTTCAAAACATTACTGAAAGTGAATATTCTTTACAAAATAGTGGTGATATTATTTTTTCTATTATATGTGATATAATAATTGTTTTGTTATTTTCTCCCAAACTATGTGAAGTAAAATCTTATTGCCGATCAAATTTTCTCAGTAAATCATACATTTTACTTCGAAAAAACACAAAGCGCCTTTAAATTAGTACACATTAAGATTTTTTTATTTAATATTTTTCAATAATTTGGAATGAGAAATTGATATGAAAAAAATGATAATAAAATATCAAAAAAAAATTCCCAAAATGTAACATTTAAATATCATCCTGATAATAAAAATATTGTTTTAACATTTTAAATATCATAAAACACATTTTAAAGAGCATTTTTGGCTGATATTTAAAAAATGTTAATTTGATATTTAAAAAATGTTAAATTGATATTGGTTTTTTTTCGGTAGGTATATACAAAATCTAAATACTTCACATGACAACCTGTCAAAATTAATGAGTTTCTTAAGTTATTTACCGTTTTATAGAATTTTTTCGGTGTTTTACATTTTGTACACATTATTTACCACTTTTTACGGTGTTTTACACAAAAAATGTAAAAACAGTTTTTTACACGAAATCATCCATCAGTGCGGGCCGAAGCGTTGCACTTTTTCCCATAAACAATGCAACAGACATTCTGTTGATGAATCCACTTTATGTTTCACGGGTCGTTTGAACGCGACACTACTCGAAGTGTCTTGCTCTCCATAAGTAAGTGCAAGAAGAACATTTTTGACTAACCAAAAAACTTAAAGAAATGCAAAAATTTTTTGCGATTTGCCATGAAACCCAAACGAACATAAGATTTTTTTTCATAGAGAATACTCACCAAACATGTTAAATTGATTTTAGGATTTCTCGGAGAAGAAAAGCGATATCGAAATGATTTAAACGGATTTTATTGGGCAGAAAAAATGAACGGACTTAGATTCGAATATCTGAAGATCTAAAAATGCCACTAATTTGATTGAAATGCCGTTAAAAAGAGGGATATTTTTTCTAAAAATAGAGCCATTACTTGAGTCTCTACCATTATTATTAACAGAGTTATTAACAAAAACGTGTGAAAAAGTACGTAAAAGTACGTTTTTTCATAACTTATTAAGCTCATAAAAAACGAATAGCTCGATAGAAAATTCAAAAAAAGCTTTTTTCTTACTATTTACACCCCAAGGAACATTTCTGCATCAAAACATATGGAGTGCAAGACACTTCGAGTAGTGTCGCGTTCAAACGACCAGTGGTTTGTTTTCCAGCAGGTTCTATTCTGTTTTTGGCGCCAGTGAAACAATAAAGACAATAATTTTAAACTGAAGCTCAAAATATGAAGCTGCCTTATGCCGACTTTTCACGAGTCGATTTTTGCCTATCGGCGAATCTTTTCGACTTGTGTGAACGTAAGTCGCAGGTGACTAAACTGACAAACTGAAAGGTGTGCGACATATCGTGCGGCTAAAATCGACTCGTGAAAAGACGGAATTAAGCTGTAAATATCGCTTTGATACTCTGAAAACTTTTTGAAATAGGTATTGACTTTTAAAAAAGTGTCTCAATGTTGGGTAGGCTCCCCTAAGCCACCAAAAACAATTAGGTGTACACCAAAACGTTGCATTTTGAGCGCTGTGAAAACAGGAATTGATTGGGCTGTAATAAGCTTGTTAAAAAACAGTGACTTTCCCAACTGTGGTCATTAAACTAAGTACCTATGTACATAATCCTTAAGTTTAGCTGACAGAAATGCTCAATATTTTAGAAATTCTACAATGACGATGGGCATATCACTGACAATAAATCAAGCAAACTATTACACTACGAGTAGAAATCTATTGAAATAATATTTATTGACACAAATAAATCCTCTTATAAATTGCTTGTGATAATTTGTCTTTTTACACCAACTTACCTACGTAGATATTATTTAAATTAATTCAGTATTTCACTCATCCCCTAAACTAAAACCTCGATATTGCTACTTTTCGTTACTTACATTTCTTATACCGCATCCAACCCTCACAAGATTGTCTCATCTGTGTATTACTTTTATACCTCATCTTCCTCGAGTTTAAAGATGAACAGCAAAAAAAAAAAAAAAAAATCCTCAAAAAGGATTTTCCATTCTTCCGCACACTTAATCCCAAGCTTATGCGACTTTTGAAACGGATTTACACTGTAAAGTGGCATCAGTCCATGTAGAAGGCAAAAGCACCGAAAACAGCATCAAGTTGTAAGCAACAAGGATTTAATATTGGATGGACAGAAGGAATTTGATTTAGATTCTTCTCCTTTTTTTTGGAATATTATAAACAAAATCCTCTTTTTGACTTTCTGACCCCAGGTTGTTCGTTTTCTGTTTTAAACATTTGAAAAAACCACTTTATATTGGTTGCGACTTGAGTCGTGGTGGTGGGTTTGGTAAAAAAAAAATCAACTTTATTATTTTTTTTTTCTTCCATCATCGTCGTCCTTTTTGATGCCAATACAAGGAAATGAAGGAATAAATAAGCATTTTTTCTTTGTATATTTTTTTACGAGGATATGAGGGCTTGTTATCAAGTCTGCATGTTGCATTTTCACATAGGAAAATTTATTCTCTTCATAAAAAAAACCGAAGGAAATATGAAACTTCATTCAAAAAGGACTACAAGTATATCATAAAAAACCTTATTTTTGTGCACACAAAGTGTTTTGCATTTTTATATGCGTGCTTGACCGCAAGGACATTTTCTTTTTGCAAATCTCATTTAACAGGGATTTACTTTATGGTGTTATGCGTGAAATTGGATTGCATAAACACTAAACTGTATTAGCTTGAGTATTTGATCTCGAGGTTTTTTTGGAATTCTTGGGACACATTTACATTTTTTGATAGTAAATTATATCTTCGTAAAAGTTGCTATAAACCGTTTTGACACATGTACCGAATGTACTTGCAATATTTCACACAATCATGCATTTTAAATTGAAAAAACTTAATGTTTCAACGTAAATCATTGGTCACCTCACGTTGTCATCCATCAGTTATAAATGCAAAAAAAAACTCAATTAATCACATTTACCCAAAAATGTCAAAAACCCTGTCAATACTTCATCCAAATAAATTTCAATTAATTACATAAATACACTTATAAATTATTGTGACATTAACTAACTAGATTTGTCATGAATCAGAAAAAAAATAAAACATTCAACCATCCTTCATCTTAATTGCGGGCAAATACACACATTTTAATCCAACTCCATACTACTCTATACGACAACCCTGGCTTTTTTTTCAATTTTAAATCAGTTTATACACGCACACAGTTCAACCCTAAAAAGGTGTTAATTAATCTGCTGCAATTTGATTTATAGTATTTGCTTATACACAGAGTAAACTGTTTATATAAATGGATTTGTTGTTTGTGTAAATAGATGATACACTGAAAAAAAACAACAAAATTTCATAACTTTTTAAAAATTCATAAACTTTTTAGAGGCTTTGTTGTAAGCCTTCAGATTTATTAAACTTGAAACTTTCTAATCTTTCAACAATAACACCCTTGAAAAGCTTAAGACTTTTGAACAGAGCCTCTTCAACAAATAAATTGATGATGTCCTGATTTTGGTTTACAGAAATTCACTGATATTTTTTTCAGTGTCTATAATGTGTACTGAAACTTTTGGTATTGTATAGTCGCTAGAAGAACTAGTACATCGTCGTTTGATCGTTGATGGTGGTGTGGTGATGTTGTTGATGATGATGATGCGATGGTGTTGAAAGACCATCTGTGGCACAGTCAAACATAAACCCATAATCATCGACATGGATGACAAATTTGGTTTAAAAAGTTATTTTTGTTGTTGAAAGAAGTGTGTTCAGAAAGTAAGTTTTTTTTTGTCTGTGCGTTTTTTTTTTTTTTGGAATGTTTACTGAGTATGGTGTATTTGACAGCTATTTGCATGTTTTTCCCCCAAGATAAAATTTTGAACTAGTGTAATGAGTACTTATACCTAACATGGTTATAGGACACCAGCTGGTAGCTTACATGTTGCATTTTTATATTCTAGAAGGTTGATAAAAAGATAAATCTTTTTCTAAGGGATAAGATGAGTTTTTCTAAACACATAATGTCTGAAAAAAGCTATAGATATAAAAAAACTAGATAGACTGAAGGAAATTGGAGGGGAAATTTATTCAAATTTTTTAAAAGGAATACTAGAAAAAGAGAAAAATGAAGATTTGTAGACATCTATTATTTAAGAATTTAATATCGTTTATCATTTAGTATAATTTCTAACCGAATTTGCTTTTGTTGCTACAAACAAATAAATGAAATAAACGACCGATCAACTGAAATAAGATCATTTCAAATAAATGACCGATCAACTGAAATCAGTTCATTTTCTGCAATTCTACAAATTTAATAATTGGATTTTTGAATAATTAGCGAAAAAAACAAAAAATATAAGATTTGATTTTTAATTTTTGAAATAATTTGTATGTTCCCCATGCAGGATTTTTACCAGGAACCAGACCCATCTTTCTAAATGTTTTTGGACCCGCTGAATCGGAATTTCAAGTCCGTTTGGCACTGTCACCCTCCAGTTTTAAGTAAAGTGCAAAAAAAAACCAAAAAAAAAGGAAGTTTTTTGCCTTTTTTGGGGTCTTTTTTGCATTTTTCTCAAAACTGGAGGGTGACCGGGCCAAACTGACTTGGAATTCAGATTCAGTTTGTGAAAACTCTAGACTTTTGTTTTACAAAATTTGATACAACATTTTCTTAAACAAAATTATTTCTAAAATTTTACATTTGGTTTTAATTAAATACGGACTTGTCTTTGAAGTGAAAAAAAAATTGGCTTCATTAAATGATCGATTTCAAAAAAGCGTTTTTTTCGTGTTTCACAGTTCTTTTCTTAAATAGCATCAAAGTTTTCTTACACAATCTTAAAGTAAAAGTTTCAACTAAAATGTAGGTATTGTGTTGAAAGTTTCAAAGCTTAAATATTTTTCTTAAGATAGGTACTTTTGCTGGAAATCGTTAAAAAAACAAGTTTTTCGAAGTTTTTGAACTTGTGAACAGTAAATGCCCCACAAGTGAAAACCTTGTTAGTTATATTTTGTTTTCCGGCTTATAAAAAAAAATATTTCAACAAAAAAAAAATGTATTTTTTCCACTTTGTAGCAACCTTTATAAACTTTTTCTAACACAATTATTGTAAATGTTTTAACAATATAAACAATACGAGTGTTTTCAATATTTTCCAAAGAAGATTTAAGTATTATTTTCAGAATATTTTAAACAAAATTTTTGAAAGATGAATTTGGAACACAAAAACTATAAGAACATAGAATTTTAACCAAAATCCTTTAGATTAAAAATTTTTTTATGTATCATAATATTTGGCTTTTATTTAATGAATATAGGTACTTTTTAAAAATATTTTTCTCAGAAAGTTTGGTAGCACTTATTGAACATTAAACGAAATGTTTTGTTTTTACAAAATTTGGACTTGAGGACAAACAAAATTTTTCGTCGACAATACTTATTTTACAAAATCGTTATTTGAACAATGTATAATGCGGTTTCGATAAAAACCTACACTTCATAAGCTCAAGAATTTCAAAAATACTGTTCACTTTCCCATTTTAACATCGATGTTAGACACTTCATAATTGCACTAAAATATGTAATTATTTTTTATTTTTATATTTCAACATAAATCGTTTCCAAATTCAACGAAGTTTTATATGAAAATCAGTTAAGAATTAATTTCTATACAAAATTATGGACTTTTACCAGCTATTAAATCTCTTTTTTTTTCAACTTGATAAATAGATTTCCAATCTACATGCCAAATTGAGAGTGAAAATAAAAATGTCCGAGTTTATCATTTAATTTCTTATATAATTTATGACTCAAACACTTTAAAAATTAATGGTCGACTTGTTATATCGGTCTTCGAGCCAGTATATAAAAAAATTTCCTGAATACTCAGTCCTAAATATATGTTTTCTTTCCAACTTTTTTTCTCTCATTTTTCAAACACTCGACCAGAATGTAAAAGTAACACATTTATGTTATTTCGCACAGCAAAAATATCTTCACCCAACAAAATTGTTAAGACTATATATTTCTTCAGATTACAACATCGTCTTCATTCCTTGAAGTCCCAATCTCTGCTTTTAAAACAATGCCCAATTGTTCTTATGGACACAAAACATACAAAAAAAAAGTACAAAAAAATGTCTCTACAAAAATCCAAAAACAATCCAATCGACGGTATTATGCCGTCGGAACTTGGAAATTGGAAACTAACAAAAAATGACGTTTTATTGGACGGGACAGTTTGAATTGCTCTCTAACCGAAAAATATATATATTCCCTTTGGAATTGTTGTTGTTGTTTTTGGTGTTCTTGTTCTTGACCACTTTTTGGTGTCATCATTGTTGTTCTTCTTTCTATTGCGCCTGACCAAATACGAAACAGAATTTTCGAAAACTAAAAAAAAAAAGAAGATAAGGTATCGGCGAATTGGTCCTTTCATCAGAAATTCAATGAATTTTTATTCGCGTTGGGGTTTTTTGTCATCATCAAGATGAGAGACGTCAACAAGTCTGTTGGTGATGGGCAAAGCACATCGAACCGAATGCAACTTTAAGAAGCTACCGCCACCGACAATAAACCCAACCAAGAACATGTTTTCAAAAAAAGTAATCGCATCACATTTAGAGTCAAAAAGACTTTTTATACGAAATTTTGACAGGTGATTTCGACCAATTGCATTGAAAAGTGGATTTTTGAGAGGAAGAAAACCGTTGTCAAGATGGGACAAAATGGAGGCAACCCTAACGTGAAAAAAAATGAATCCGCAAAGTGACGTTGTTCGATCAATTTCTTAACGCAGAAGCCTTTACGCGCCGGGATGCTGCTGTCGCGCGTGAAAGTCCTCAGCTCTACCCTGTCCATCATTATGCGGAGACAAAAGACGACGAAACGGGAACGAATCATCATCATCATCATCTTTAACCGAGCAAAAAGTAATTGAGTTGCTAACGATTCCGAAGTCTCTAAGCCGGGTGACAGATGGGCTCTCTATTGAAGTGACAGAAGAAGCTTGGTACACCTCTCTCCCACTTCTTACGGAATTCCAAAGTCCTCCGAGTCTGTTTCACAAGTGAATTGTGTTGGAATTCTTTTTGCTTTTTGATACGACTTGCTTCAACGCTGATCTTGTTAACTTGGTCATCATCATCGACAGCCAACATCATCGTTGTTGTTGACGTTGTTGTCGTGTCAGTCGTAGACAATTCATATCGATGACCGTTTTTGGTATTTCAATTAAATATCATGGACATTATGAAAGGATCATTATATTCCATCACAGGTTCGCTTGTATGGACTCGATCGGTGGTTGATGATCATGGCACGATCATGACAACGTCCATCTTCGCAGTTCTCCTCCTTTAGTCCACTATCATCATGATGATGATGAGTTAATTCAGCAAAAGGATTCCTGCGTTTATACTCTGTGCGAGGTTTTAATGATGTGCGATGTGGAATTCTGTAACAGTGATGTGCTAACTCCAGTGCTGCCATTCGTTGTTCTGTTGGCTTAATTAAGTTTGTTTGTCAAAAAAAGAATAAAAACCTCCTCTTTTTTGTATTTCATTTTCAGAGAGAGAAATGTGTGTTAAGAATCCTGTTTTGATGGTGACAATGAATTGTTATCCTTTGCGAACAATATTTTTGTGTGAAATGAAATGGCGGGTAATAAATCACATCGAAATTGGTTTATAACTGGCCGTTAATTGTTGGCAATCGATTGGAATAAGTGTCAATGTTCGAAAAAAAAGAACAAGAGGATATTTCAATTTCAATCTTGTTATTTACATTCGAAAAAAGGACGAAAACAATATTGATGATGATTGGATTAAACAGAGAAGTTGTTACTCTTTTTTTTTTAATTTTTTTTAAATCGCGTGTTTGCCTGGGAATTGGAAGTAATTTTATTTTACATTGTACTTCAGACTTCAGTAGTTATATTGTTGTTTTTATTCTTTCTTTCTCAAGTCACGAGAAGTTAATTAAAATAACTTTAACTTAGCTTATATACTCGTGGGTACGATTAGCTCGCATTACACTCTTGGGGAATATAGAGAGTGTATCTTAAAGCATAATCTAATATAATTATTAAGTTTTTTGTTAAGCTTGAAGTTGATTTGTTACAACTGCATTCTTTGAGATATGATTTCCGTGTTTTTCTTCGGTTACACTGACTGGTTTTGACGTTGATTTGAATAACTCCCAGCTATTATAATTGGTTCTCTGACATGGATTTATATCTATACAATTTGACATGATTATTGGTGATTTAATGGAAAAACTGAAGTAGATTTAGCACGTGTGTGTAGTAAGAGGAACAAACATTTAAAGTGATTAAAAGTTAAATATTTTTTCATAATTTAATATAGTTTCATAAAAGTAATAATTATATCGGCATTCTTAAAGGAAAGGAAAAAATAAATTAATTAAGAACTTATTTTTATTGTGTGCGGCAAATCTTTTTAACAACTTGATATTTATTTAAAATTTTTAAAAGGTTTTTTTATAACATTTTATAAGTATAAACTTAATCAAAATCCAATTTATAGGAAACTTATCTTGTAGGTACTGAATAACTTAACAAAAAAAAAACAGATATTTCTTCTTAGCTTAAGTTATTATTATAATTTCGCTAAATTTTAAGAATTTGTAGGTAGTTGGCTTAGATTTAGTTTCGTTTTGCATTGCTGAACTTGGCTCAAGTTCCTTGTAATGATTTTGTCTTTAAAATGTTTACTCATTTTATGCTCTAATATTTTTACTTGCGATATAGGTACTATAGGGCAAGTTTAGGATTCGTAAAAAAAATCGAACTCGAGATAACAATTTTACATGACATTACGATGATGGAGAATGCCAAAAAAGTGGGTCCGGCAATTCTGTCTGTCTGTCTGTCTGTCTGTCTGTCTGTCTGTCTGTCTGTCTGTCTGTCTGTCTGTCTGTCTCTATCTGGAGCTGCAGCCTAAACGAGTGAAGTGATTTTCTTCAAACTTGGTAGTTAGCAGTTTTTGGTGATTCCCTAGAGGGGAAATTGAAATTTTTTTTTTATGACCAAAACTAACGGTACCTGTCATATAACGGAAATAGAAAAGTTAATTTTTTTCAAAAACGGCTCTAACGATTTTGATTAAAATTTTTGTGTGTAGTACTACACATAAGAGCCAACTTTTCAAATAAAAAAAATATTTTTTGTACCGTTATTAACGGTACCTGTCATAGAACGGTTTTTTTCGTTTCTGAATATCTCGTACAACATTAACCCGATTTAAATGAAAATTTTTATACAAAAGTATGTAAGTAGAGATAATATTAAAATTTTAGAAAATTTTCAAAAAACGCATTTTTGGTTTTTTAAAAAATATTTCAAAATTTTTTTTTGAAAAATCAAATTTTTGAAAACAGATCAATGAAAATTTTTGAAATTTAGTTTTTATGTGTATATTAATTTCTTCAAAATGGCATACCAACTTTTTTTTTGAAAAATGTTAAAAAATTTGTATATATAAAAAATTATTTTTTTAAAAAACGGCTCCTACAATTTTCGAAATTTTTTTTCTAAAAATACCTTTTTATACAAGAAATAAAATGGCATATTTGTTTTTTTTTTTAAGATAATTTAAAACGGAGTTTAATTAATTATAAAAACAGATTTAATTTTTTTATACTACTTATAAAATTTCTTCAAAATATCAAATTTTAAATTTCTTGAATAAAAAGCTTTAACATTATAGTTACTTTAAGCATAAGAGCAAGTACGTGCGACCCCAGTCGTGCAATTTATTTATTATTAAGATCAATAAATTGTAAATGCATTGTGTAATATTAGAAACCAGGGATCTTTTTATGGTTTTAATGGTTGGAAATGAGATACAAAATTTTACGTAGATGCATAGAAAACCAACAAATCGATAGCAGAATTTCATGAAGAGACAATTAAATCGCCTATTTGGTGCGGTGAATCAGTAAGAAATATCGCCGGAATGTTTCCTTCTTCAAGGTACATTTTGCTTACGAGAAAGATATTGTTAGATGCATTCTTACTTAGTATAAATTTGGAGGATAAAATTATAGTGCGGTAAGAATACCTATCACATTTCTATATAAGTATACCAGAGGCATACGTTGAGCTGCTGGGGCCCTAGAGCAAGACAATTTTTTGCTCCTAACCCTTTCGGGGTGTAATTCAGGTGATAAAGTTACAGAATTTTTGTTCATATTGAAATCGGTTTAGGATATTTTAATAAGTATTAAATCACAAAAAATTGAGAGATTCCAAGCATTTTTGAATTTTTGATGATGTACATATACTGTGCGTCCCGAAAAGGTTAGACATAAAAAGAGTTCTGTTCATAAGTGAAGTCCAAAAGTTTCTTGGAGGTCTGGTTGTTGAATTGTTTGCAATCGAAAAATATATATATTTTTTTTAATTCCGAGGCAAAAAAGTTCGAACCAAAGTATCGAAACAAGTTTTGGTTTAAAGATATGAATTCACAGTAAACACGCCTTTGCATTTTTATAAAAAAAAATTACAAATTTATTTTTTTCAGATATTCAAAAAAATCCAAGGGGTACTCCTTGTTAAAAAAAAATCATTTTCTAAATTTTTCTTCAAACCTATCGAGTTAGACACTAAAAGAAAGATCTCTTTCAGTTATATCAACCTCTAAGATTTTGAAATGTAATAAATCTATTCCGGTATCATTGAGAAAAAAAATTGATTAAAAAAAAATAAATGAACACCAGAACCTCTCCAAAATCCCAAATTATGTTTTTTCAAATATTATAACACCATAAATCCTGAAAGTTCAAAATAAATTGATCGTCTAATATTAGAAAAATATTCAATGAAAAATAAGAACACACAATGGACCTTACTTATAAATAAACCGCTAATTTTAACTATTTAAGTTAACAGTTAACAACAAAATTACCCAAAAATTACATTTTTTATCTGCTTATATTCAAGTATTTCAAAAACGTGACGTGGCAATGAAATATTGACTTGGGAACCGGAATAAAAAATATTTTTGTTTCAGACCAGTTGTTATATAGTTTAGCCTGAGGATGGGGTAGAGAAGCATTCTATATTTTCGTTAAGAGACACGATTTTTTAAATATCATCCAAAATTTTTAATGTAAAAGTAATGAATCATTCAAACGATTTATCCCATAAAAACGAATGAACAATCTTTGAATCAAGAGCTTAAACAAAAAAAAAAAAAAAAACTAAAACACCCCAGTTTCACCTTTACTTTTTTGTTTTTCTTTTTGTTTGATGAAATAAATAAAATTTGCTTTATTGCCATCAAATTTATGAAAACTAAAAATGCGATGTCCCAACTCAATTTTGTAATATATTCGCGAATACTCCAACGGCAGACACTCGGTCGACGACAACAACGGTCATCGCGAAAAAACAACAACCACAATCCAAAATCGCTTAACATTATTTGGCGACAAAGGGCCATCATCATAACAAACAAATACAAAAACCAAACAAAAATGATGACCAACAAATCATCAGAAAACTAAAAAAATCAAAATACTAAAAATCCCCAAAAAAAACTGAACCGACACAATAGCTCAACACAAAACTGATAGATGGATTAAAAATCGAACATATCAAACAACAGCCAGAGAGAGAGGCATAGAAAATGTCAAAATTTGGCGATTTATTATCGCAAATTGAGCGAGTTTTGAAAGAAGAAAAACATCGTCATCGCCAATCCTTTAAAATTGAAAGCGAAATGTTGACGGACAATTTATGACCCCAACAGATTTGTATAGCATCACGCATCTCGACTTACAAATAAAAAGGTTTAAAAGATTTTTCAAACTTTTTCGTTTAGTTTTTTTGTTCAAGTTTATCTGTCGTTTGCCAAAGTGAAATTATACTCCACTTCGCGATATTTGCGGAATAGAGAAATTTATATCCTGATTGTTTTGAAATCAAACTCCTTCCACACTCGTCTTTTAGGCACCTCTTCTGCACTTTGATTTCACATTGGGAAGGACACAAAGTAAAAAGTGTCAATCAATTGACTTGTACAACATAACCTTCCCCATATTTTGTGCTGGCATTTGTGGAACTAACAAAAAAAAAAAATACAAAAAAAAAATATAAGATACAGTATCTGTAGCAGCAAATTCACATGTTCGAATTGAAATTGAATTGGATTCGAAAAGAGTGATACACGCCACAAACAATTACACACTGCTTTTTTTTCTGCAGTTTGAACAGTTTAAGCAATAGCACGCATTAGTTACACTGAAAAAAATTGATTAAAAAAATTGATAAAAATTGTGTTCATGTAATTTCTTGTTAATTTGCATCAAAGAATTTCGAAATTCAATCGAATTCTAATGTTTCACGATAATTCGAAAAGAAAGACTTTTGTCGTTTCTATTGTCACTTTGGTAGATGGAGAAAATGTTAATTTTAGGTTGTTAAAAATTGTATTCTGGAAATTTTTTTGTTAAAATGCATAAACGAATTTCGAAATTCGAACGAAGTTGAATCATTCAAAGTTGTTTCTCCACGATTATTCGAAAAGAATGAATTTTGACGTTTCTCTTGTCACTTTGACAAATGGAGGAAATGTTGATTTTACATTATTAAAAATTGTGTAAAAGACTGTTTTTGACAAATAACCTTGTCTTTTGTACAGAAATTCCTTACTGCCACTTTTGCTTCTATAAAACCTTAAAGAATCTAAAATAGCATCCGTAAGGCTTAATAGAAGCAATATTGTAAGTTAGTATGTTTATTAAACTTTCTCAACCTTATTTTTCTCTGAGTGTATAACTACACCAGAGCTACCGCAGCAGTAAATAGCTTAGCAATGGTAATAAATCTCAAAATGAATTACTAAACGATTTATTATTTGTGATCAATTTCTATAGGAAATTCAATAAAATGTGAATTTTTATGTGATCGTTGGAAACATTACAAACAAACGCGCCGGACAACCAGCAGAAACATCAATGACATCGAACAGTGATCCAACAAAAGCATCCAAAAAGAGTGATAGAGAGAGAAAGGAGTATGTGTATATTGTCATTAAGCCTCGATCAAGCAGTACAATTAAGATGTCGATTTGCGGCAAAGCGATTTTATATGCGGCAAACTTGGGTGTGCTTATAGCTTATAGATACTTATAGAGATACAGTTGCTGTGTGCCAAGTTAGCTGTAATCGATATTGCTGGAGTATAGAACTCTATATTGTTTAAGCATATAAACTCGTGTATTGTTGTGCAGTTACCTTTACAACTTCAATGACATAGAGAAGCTTAATAATGGTTGACGCGAGACTTTTGACAGAATGTCGCGAGGCATTGAAGTTAATTAGATACTTTATTGTCATTTGGAAATTGCCTGGAGAGGAAATATTTGTCTTTAGCTACTGCCCGACGGCAGCATCGTCAGTCAGAGTTGGTATAAGTATCGTGACAAATCAGGTAAATGGCAGCATTGTGTGTAAATGAGGGCGGTTGACAGCGCAGTTTGTTAGCTACTCTGTTTGATCGAAAAAGACCACAGAAATTAATGCACTTGATGTTGTTGACATAGTACGAGTAGCAAACAAGTGTCATGTCATGAAGCTGTAAGTACTTCTAGCTGTTACCTGTTTAAAAAAATAGATAAATTAAATCAAGTCCGCAATATACAAAACATATCTTTTCTCATAGGAGTTTATTGATGATATTTTCTAGAAGTTCTAATTTTATTTTTCATGTTAAAAACAGGAAAAAAAAAACACACTTTGACAGTTTTCAAGAATCCATTTTAAAAGGCCAATACAGAACACTTTTCCGAAAACTTCAAATTACCGTTAGTGAACAAGATTTAAGTTCCTCAAATTTTTACAAAAACATTCAGCCTAAAAATCCTCCCCTCTTAAAAGTTTTGTCAAAAATATAAAACCATGAAAGTACCCAACCCTTATCCTCTTTTTTAGTTTTGTCAACATTCTAATGTAGATCCCCTAATATATTTTTTGTTTTTTAAATGAAAAAAATCTATTTTCGAGCTCAGAGACAAATTGTCTGTCAAAAAAATTTAAAAACATATTTTTTCTAAGAATTGTTTTTAAATTTTTGAATCAATTATGTAAATGTTTGTGCTTGCTCAAAGTTAACAAAGCTTGTTAAAACATTTTGGTGTAGATTTTTCTTGAAATGAAAATATTTTTTGTTCGTTTTAAATTTAGATCAATTGGTAAATATTATTGACTTGAAGTCTAGTTAAACAAATAACATTTTTCGTTTTCAGAAAAATTAGAATTAGAATATCTTTTCACCACAGTTAATAAAACAAACACACGTAGTGTGTTATTATACCCAGTAGGTACGTGGTAAGTGGTTTATAATTTAAAACTTACTTAAGAAAAATAGCCAATATAAATCATAAGTTGAGAAGAATATAACAGGCAAAGAAGCTTACCCAGAATTCAGACCAATCTTCAGAAAAGCCGAAAAGGTAATGAAACTTTATTCACTTGAGGACATAGATAAATTGGCCAAATGGATAGATAACTTTAACTCACTTTTAAAACAATTTTATATGACTTTATAGCTATTTCGAATCTTTTTAATACTTTTTGATGTCTATAGGGAGTGATTAAAAAAAATTGAAATTTGCTCCATTTTTTCTAGTTGATGTGTACACAATGTACATTTAGAACAAAAACGATAGCAATTGGTTTTGTACGTCTAAAATATATTTAATATCGAGTTTTTTATAAATACCAAAAATTATCGTTTTTCCATCTCCTATTTACGAGATTTGCACTGAAAAATTCAAAGTCCCCTAAAATCTCCAAAAATTATCAAAGTTGCAATCGTTTATCCAGCTCGAATTCTTGAAACATTCCAAAAATCATCTTGTCCTTAAGGAAGTATTCAAAAAAACATTCTTTTATAGCAACTTTCATACAAAACATCGTTTTTCTAAAATTCAAAATTTTTGTTTTTTTCAATTCGAACATGAATCGTTTGTCCACCTCAATGAATGAATACAAACAAAAAATCATCGTTTGTCCACCCTACCTTTAGAAATATTCAAAAAAACAAATTTTTTACTGAAAAATTCAAAAGTCCTAAAAGTTCCCAAAAAAAAATTTTCAAACATTTAGCACTTAAACTTAGTCCGTGCGTTGTAAAAAAAAAATAAGAAATCCTACTGCATTTATACAAAGCAGAGACAGCATCATCCAAGCCAATTTTTATGTTTTAAATTTTTATGATTTAAGGTGTTTTTTTTGCTTTTATGAAAAGGAAAACAAATTAAATATGCAGCTCTCTGTTGTTTAAGCCCCACTGTCAAAATTTTGACTTTACAACCATATAATTTTCAGTTAGTGAATGGTAAAAAAAAAATCAGATGGTTTTACTGTTCAATCAGTGATTAAATTAGAGGAAACTAAGAAGGTCACTGTGGTGTATGCGTAATTTTTTTTTTAGGACTTTTGAGGACTTTTGAATATTTCAATTAATTTTTTTGTAGGACGTTTGAATGTTTCAGTTTTTTTTAGTATTCCGTAAAAGGCATGGTGAACAAGCGATTGACATTGGTTTTATGTCTATCTCTAATTTTGACCGTTTTAGATGATTTTTCATTTTTCAGATTTCCTATAAAATACTGAATTTTCTCTAAAATTTTTTGAAAGGTGGACAATTATGTACAAAAGGTGGACTAACAAATAAGATTTCTTTTTCAAAAATTTTCACGTCGCATTTTTGGCTTCACTAAACTATAAAATATTTTTAAAAAATATTAACTTTCTAAATTCAGTGGCCTTTTTTGTTCTAAATTCATAACAAAATTTTAGCTTTAAAAAAAAATCTCCAAAATGAAGTGTTTAAGACAGCAATAAGTTAAATTAAATCAAAATTTTAAAATTAAAAGAGAAGAATAAATTCCTTACTTTTCAAAATGCAAATGCATTGTGATCAAATATATTTTTTGATGAGAATTTCAATTTTATTTTTAAAATTTTTTATTTATAGGTTTTTGCATTTTACTTGAAGTAAGTCAATTTAAGAGTTTTTAAAAACACACTTTCCTTCCATAAATTTTTGCTCTAAATTATGCCACTGTCCTGCTTCCTTAATAAGATTTACTATAGACGAATATTTTTCAAACACATTTACCCTTTTTCTATTCAAATTAATAAATCACTCGTAATATTGAGTAGTTTTTTTCAAAATCATAACAACCTCAACAAAATTATTACTATCGGAAAAGTTGCAACACATGTGAAAATATTTTCAACACTTAACTTGCCGCAGAGCGCACTAAGGTGATGATAAATTAAGCTTCATTCTGTCGTTAAGTACATAGATGGGAAACCTACCCCACCTACCCTTCCCGTATATCTATACAAAAATCCCATCGTATATCTTTCTAACTGGCTTTCGCGAACGACCTAAAAAGGATTAATTATTTGATTTATTGCGAAAAACTACTCTATACCAAACCCCCCAAAATATATGTTGTTGTTAGGACTCACATCAGAACAGAACACACATTAAACTTCACTCTCCAAAAGGAGTATCTAAATCTCATGCTGAGACTCCTGCCAGAGATAAATTCGTAGAATGAGACTCATTTTATCATCCCTATCAACACTTTGGAAAGACAAGAGTGTGGCAAATATCAGCTCCGTTTGACACAATTTGGTAGCACCGTCAATTTATCAACATCCTTTACATACTCTCGTGATGTCTCTAATATATGCGGGGGATTTTGAGTTTGGTCGTTTTGCAAAGCCCCGTCGTTTACGTCGCGTCCGTTCATTCTCCATTTTCATGCTTAACCCCCTTAAATATTGACACATTACAGCAGCCAAACGCGGCAGCTAACCGAAGAGAGCTTTGCTAATGAGTTTGACTTTTTCGTTGTTTTCACCCGTCCGGCCCGTCGTCGCGTCTAAAATAAGCTCCATCATCGGTTTTATAGGATCGCACCCTTAGAATAAGACAAAACATCCTTGCCTGAGGGGGCTATGATGGTGCTATTGATTGTTATTGTTGTTCTCCAACCGTTTAAATTGATGTGATTAACGAATGAAAGTGCCTGTGAAATGAGGGTAGTCAACAGCAACATATGGTGTCCGCTGGGCTAAAAGTTTTGCTGGTCATTTTGTTTGTGGACGCAACAACGGTTTCCGTTACAGTTTATACACATCACAGACACGTTATTCTAATGCCATTTAATCCTTGCATTCGTTAAACGGATATACAACAACGACATCCTGATTAAATGTGATTAGCTTTTATTTGGAGCGGGGGAGATGTGGCTACCTTACTTTTGTTGTTATAAGTGATGATGTGACGATGTGGGTGGGTTTGGTTGGTGTTGATTGTGTGGATTTTGTTTTGGAAAAACATGATAAATTTGAAAATTCTATATACCGACGACGACGACGACACCTTCTGGTGTTTTCACCAAATGAGGTTTTGATTGATGCTCTTGCTTTACCACAAAATCTCAATGACAAAGTGCATTGGACTATAGGAATATTATTATATATGGTTCGGTGTGATGCTCGCTTACTTGTTGTTTGACTTCTTCATTTTGAGTTGGAAGTTTACATCAGAATAAGAGGTTGTGTTAAGTTCAACGAAATACTTAAAGTAAGTTCATGGAAGCAAATAAAATTAACGAGAGATGTTTTTAATAAATACTTAAACACTTTTTAAATCATTTGGAAACGGTTGCTTAGATTAATAAAGCTTTGTATGTAAAAATTAATAAATGAATATTTTCAATTTAATTTTATGAGAAATTTAGAAAAAAAACTTAAAAAATATCCTTAAATTTGTTATTGGACGTTAAAAAAAAACATCTTTTGAAATGCATTTAACATTCAAACTAAGTGTAAAATTTATTCTTAAATGACGAATTAAAAAAAAAACTTCCAAAGCTGTTGTTTAAAAAAAAAAATCAATTTTTCAAAAAAAAAAAAGTTGGTATGCATAAAAATAAAATTTCAAGAAAATGAATTCGTCGTTAAATTAAATTTTCCAAAATAATAAAAAAAAAATTAATATTATTATTTCTATTTTTTTTTTAATATTGTCCTTAATTTTAATACTAAAGCTACTGAAACGTTTATTACAAAAAAAATCGTTGAAATCAGTGAAACAATATGTATATATTAATAACAATATATATATTAATAACAATATTATATTAATAACGGTCCAAAAAGCATTTTTTTTAAAGCTGGACCTTATGTGCCGAAGTACACGTATTTTTGTCATCGAAATCTTTTGAGTCGTTTTTTGGGAAAAAATGATTTTTTTGGTTTAAATAAATCTTAAAAAACAAACTCAATACTATCAAGTTTTAAGAAATCGTTTCAAGTCTTTAGCATTTTCTTTACCACTACAACAGCCCATATGCATACAAAAAAAAAAAATTGAACAAGATAATTATCATGTATAAATTAGTTTTGATATGCAAAAAATATGGAAAGTTCATGCATGTCAATTTTTTTCAGTAAAAGCATTTACTTCTTTTTATGCATATCACCCAATGTCACGTCTGATTGTTATTTCGAGTTCGATTGGAGACTTCTTAGTTAAGTGTTTTTGTAAACATACGAGTATAAACACTTTGTTCTTTAAATATTAAAATTTTCCTTGTCAGCAAAATCAAGTGACGAATCAAACTAATTGTAGGTGACTGTGGTGTATGCGTAACATTTTTTTCTATAGAAAAATTTAAAGATCTGCTTTTACAAAATTTCGATTGCTAACCTTGAATATAAAAAACAATTGTTTTTTATATTCATTGACTGCCCTTGTTAAAAGTCGTTATCATTATTATTGATCGTTCAAAATTTTACAAGAAAATTTCAAAAATCGACTATATATGTAGAACAAACCAAAAATTTTCAAGTACTTAGACAATTAGAGTATTTAGAGATAGATTCCTAAAAGAATTCCATTTAGTGGATTTTTGAATTGTTATAAACAAAAACTGGAAACGTAAAAATAGTAGATTCTAGATAAATAGTTTTTTAAACTCATCAATAAGTCCGAAATTATATTAAAATGATGTAGAAAGATAGCATATGTTTAGATTTAAATAGATTTTTAGGTGATTTTTAAATGATTATTTTTAGCAATAAAGTTTCCGTGTTCATTTGAAAATTTGGTAAGTACACAAATAACTAGAAATCTAAGTAATTAAAAAAGGTCTGTCCATAACCTTGAAATAACGTTTTCTTACTGAAATGGTTCGTCCAGGTCATCTTTTAATTCACAACAATTCCAATTTTTCAATGTATAATTCATGACTATTTTTCACACTATAGCCCCTACTTATACAAAGCTTAATAGCTTAACAGTTCAAGTCTATACAACAATATATGATGTACCATTTAAAGAACTTTTCTGATCGGACTTTCAAAAAATTCATCCACACTCTCATCTCATGCATATATATCAGTTTTAATACTCCATCACGTTCAACCACACGTTCGCCAACCCCAATCTGACTACAAATTGACACTCATTTGACATTTTGTCGATATGAACGACCAAAGCGAGAGTATTCGAATGAAAATTACTTTTAAATCCCCTTTACTTATTTTTTTTTTGCAAAATTTATATGACAGAAGTGTCATCATCATACCGATTATCCCTTAATTTTTTTTTTTTTTGCTTTTTTTTTGTGGGTTTTTTTATTCTCATATATTCCTTCATATGTGTCTGTGGAAGGGGGTGGTTGGTGGTAGTTTCCCTCATCAATACGATTAAATTTACCAATCGATTTAAGTTATGGCGCGGTGAAGTTGGGTAAACGACACGACGAACGAAGGACGACAGGGGTGTACCACACTGATACTGAAACAAACACTCAAACATTTGCATACAAATGTGCAAATATCCATGTAATTTGTTACAAATAAGTAAACACAAGGATCAAAAGATAATAGTTTTGTTTTCTTTTTTTACTTTCTTTGAAAAAAAAAGGATCAAAAATGTACTTCTTTTGGAAGTAAGAGAAATTGGGTACACCAACTTAATCCTGTGTCGGTGAATTGCTTATATGTGTGGCGGGTATACCCCAAAAATATAGACATATCATTTCTGAACATTTATTTTATGTGTTTATGTCGCGTTTAGGGGTGATAATGGGCATGTTACACTACATGACAAAAGGAAAAGAAACAAAATCAAATGGGCCAGAAGGATAAGAGCTATGAACATGGTAAAAGAAAAAGTGCGGGTAAGTTTGTTGGATGTTTCTTGTGAAATTGGGACCAACAAATACACACACTTCCCCGTTTTTTAACTTTTTTTTTGTTTTGAAATTTCTACTTTTTTACATTTTTTAGAGTAAGAGATTGTAATCTGGTGAACCCTCTTTTTTGTCGGTGTGTGTAGTTTGTGTCCTTGGGATCCTTTTTTCCACTCCCAAACTATACTATGCGCCATGAGCCATGAGAGGATGATGATGGTTTTAAAATGTTAAATGGCTGTTGGTATTTCTTTTGTTGCAAAAGAAGACCGTGTTGACTGTTTTGTAGCCAAAAAAAGAAGATTTAGTGTGAAGATATTTAGCGGAAAATAAAGGAAAGAGTAGAAAACTGGTCAAGGACATATAGTAAATGCATATTCGTGTGTCTAGGATGTCTGTATATCTTTTATGTCGAACACACGGTTGAGAGGATTTGAAAAATATACGTTTAAATTTTGTTTGTCGGTCTACTCCTGGGGTTTTTGTGGGAAGGATAAATTTCAAAAAAATAACCCGAATGTATGTGGATATTAATGGCGTGCGTTTGAGATAAGAGGAAAAGGATATCACACCGAGTTTTTTATTTTTATTTTTTGTTTTTTTGGTGTTGGTGGTGATGTGTTAAGTAAGAGATGCAGATTTACAGAGTTTAAAGTAATTTAAAAATTGTTATTGTTGCGATGTAAGCTGTAAAAGAAATATGTACATTTGGATGTGTTTTTTACTTTTTAAGGGAAGAAATAAAAAAAAGGGGGAACCATTCATGTGTGGTAGCTTTTTAAAGTCTTTATCTCGTTTTTGAAATTTGTTTGTTCCTCCTGGGTGATGTTATCATACAGAGGTAATTCTGATTGAGCATTTACAAAAGGAAATTGGTGGAAATAACTTTTTGGTTTGGGTTCTGATTTTAAATTGGGTTTTTTTTTAAACCAGTTAAGGAACAAAATCATTGAAGGGTTTAGTTTAGAAGAACTATGTGCAAAAAGGCATTTAAACAAATTGAATATAATTTATGTTTTGTACAAAAAAAAAATGTTTGAATCGTCTGAACTTCTTTTTAACTCAAAAAAAATAAAAGCATCTATGCAAAATGTGTGAAGATTACACAGAAAAAGTGTGTAATACTAGTGGAACCCTATTGAAATTAACAATTATGTTACTTTTGAGATCAGAAACAAAATGATGGGTCAACCTAATGAAATTTGGTATAAATGTTGAATTTGGGATAGAAAGCAAGAATAAACAGTTTCTATAAAAAATGATTTAGGTGAAAGGGTGTATTTTTAGAAGAGATAGTATAATAGATGTGTAAAACGTCTAAGAACTCAAGTATAAACGTTCAATTTGTCATCAAAATCAAAAATAATATGAATAATTGGCTTTTTGGGACCAATTACAGATTTTGTTGTCTCTTCAAAACAAAACACCCTTTTGTCTAAATTTTTTTATAAAAACTCTTTATTCTTGCTTTCTATCCCAAATTCAACGTTTTGTGAAACATCAATTTTGTTTTCACTCAAAAGAACACCCTTTTAACCATCATATTCTTATAGACACTCTTGATTCTTATCTCAAAAGTAACATAATTGCTGAATTTAAATAGGGTACCACTAGTATTGCCTACTCTAGTATTACACACTTTTTCCAATATACCCGTATTTTCTCTACACCTACAAAAAAAATACCCTTTCACATGAACAAAAAAAAATTTTTTAGTTTTACTTTATTCTTAATTCCCATGTGAAAGAGAACATATTTAATGAATTTCGTAATTGTACCTTTTATACCACTGATTTTATGGGACTTATCGCGGATTTTCCCTATTTTTCATAAAAAAAACACACTTTCACCAAAAATATCATTAAAAACTTTTTGAATTCTTTGTCCCTGCTTTATTTAAAACTTTCTTTCCATCAGTGAAGCATGTTTTTCACATTGGTTTTGGATATATTTTATCTGTTGAAGTAAAAAAAAAAAACTGCTTTTAATCGGCTATAACTTTTCTTAGAGCAATCGTACTGACTTCAATTTTATGTCATTAGATTCAGCAATACCTTAAAAACATGTGTCATATCCACAAAAAATTTTGTTCACTATATTTTTGACCTTCACCCCCTTATTCTTGTCCGCGAAAAAAACATTCCACCCAACTTTTTTTATAGACTGTTTATCCTTGGTTCTAATCCCAAAAGAAAACTTTTTGCCAAGTTTCATGAGCGTAACATTTAATTAATTTCTTGTAAAATCTAAATTGTAAGAGCCGTTTAAAAAATATAAATTTTTCAAAAATAAAAAAAATTGGTGTGTCAAATGATATATAAAAATAAAGTTTCAATTTGTCAAAAATAAAATTAAATTTTTGTAAAATATGACTTTTTTAAAGTTTTCGAATTATTGTCCACGTAATATTATAGAATAAGACATTGTATCACACTTTTTTTACTTGCGATATAGGTACTATATATCAAGTTATGCATTCGTACAAAAAAAAAAAGTTGAGATAACATTTTTCCATGACATTACGATGGTAGAGAATGCCAAAAAAGTGGGTCCCGAAAGTCCGTCTGTCTGTCCGTCTGTCAGTCTGTCAGTCTGTCAGTCTGTCTGTCTGTAAACGAAGCTACAGCCTAGATGGGTGAACCGATTGATGTCAAACTTGGTATGTAGCATTATTTGGCGACTTTACAGAGGGGTTTTTGGAATTAATTTTTTTGGACCAAAAATAACGGTACTTGTCATATACCGATTTTAGTAAAATTGAAATTGCTCAAAAACGGCTCCAACGATTTTGTTTAAAAAAATCAATTGTAAGTTTTAAGACAAGGTCTATCTTCTAATAAAAAAAATTTTTTTTGAAAATCATTATTAACGGTACCTGCCATAGAACCGTTTTTTTCAAATCCGATTATCTCCGAAAGTATTTATTCGATTTTAACGAAACTTTTTGTAAAGAAGCATTTATATGAGGTTAGTATAAGCCAAAAATAAAATTTTCGAAAAAATAATTTTTGGATTTTTAAAAAAATTTTGAAAATTTTTTTTTGAAAAATCAAATTTTCGAAAACGGGACATTGAATTTTTTTGAAATTTTGTTTTTAGATGTTGATTAGTGATTTCTACAAAATGGCATACCAATTTTATTTTAAAGCTTTTTTTCCAAAAAATTATTTATAAAAAATTAGTTTTTTAAAAAACGGCTCTAACGATTTTGAAAATTCTTTTTTTAAAAATGCATCTTAATATATCAATCAAAACTGCATACTTGTTTTGGAGGGCAATTTGATTTCAGATTTTATTTTATTTTTTTAAAAAACGAATTTTATTTTTTTTTTTATTTTTTTTTTTACCTATACTTTTTCCAAATTTCTATATAAAAAGTCTTAAAAATTTAAGCAACTTTTACTCTAAGAGCAAGTTCGTGCGACCCAGTCGTGCATTTTTTTTAATACAAATTATTTATTTCGCAATAAACAGTATTTATTCAAAATTAAATAAAAACCAACTCTTTATAGTTTACATTTGTTTCTAAATTTTAAACTGTCCTTTCAAAAGCCTCTTTTGAGAAGATTCATCATAACCCATTTATCAAATTCGTATAAATTGAGTTCTCATCCTCAACAAAAAAAATTAATTCCAAACCAATTAGAAAACTGTAAACATCGATTAAAAAGTCGTAAATTATTTTCAAACATCTTAACAATGTCTCATTACACTTAATTTTCTGGACACTTTCCAAGAACTCTTCGAAAAATATTTAACCCCTTTAGATATCAGCAAACCCCTTTATTGAGAAGGATTAACCACATTCTTTGGGTTAGTTAAGTTGCCACAAACTATTTGCCCACATTAAAAAGGACACTGCCTTTTCTTTTGTCTTTGTGTGCCAATGTGCCCACACAAAATTATCTTAAGAACTTTATATAGGATATACCAAGGTAGACCATAAAACCCATCACCCAAACAAATTCCTATTGAATACTAATATAATCAACATCTTTTCCTTTAAAATAGCTTCCTGACGCCAAAGACCTTCACAATATGTCCTTAGTGGGCAGCTATGGTACCCACCTTCTGCACAGTTTTCACCCGCATCTTCTGCAATCCCTTAACCACGGAATGTTGGCTAACGGTGGACCAGCCAGTTACTTTGCCAGCGATCGAGGACTCTCGAAGCCCGTATTAACGAATTTTCAACTGCCTTCAGCATTCTCACCTCCCAAATATATTGGCATATCCTTGGATCAGGTGAGTTTTTTCGAACACAAAAAAAAACAAGAAAAACAAAAAATCCAATTATGGTAACGGGATTTATCACATATCAACATCCTTGTCTTTTTTGTTTTTGTATTTTTTGGCAGAATCTATTCAACAGTAGCAGCGAATCGTTTCGAACGGATTCAGCCAGCCCGACATGCACATCACATGAATCCTTGGAGGGATCAAACGATTATGACGGTGAAAAGGGTGAAAGTCCACGAAGTAATAATTCTGATCCAAGGGATTTGAGACGTAAGTTGTGAGCTATACACTTTTACAGATACTTTTTCAAACTCAAAAAAAAAAAATAAAATAGAAAAAAAATTGCAATTGATTTTGCTTGTAAGATAGAAAAACTTCAAGAGGGTGGTAAAAAGTAGTGATGGATGTGATATGATGTATGTAAATCAAGAGAAGAAAAAAAAAGGACGATATAATACGAAAAAGTTGTGCATTGTAACGCATGAATGGCTTTTATTGGCTTTGCCTGTTCATAGATAAACTTAAACACCCAAAACCCCCTTTCAAAAAAAAGATACTTTTTTATCCTATTTCGTCCTTGTTTCTTTTTTTTTGTTGGTCTTTTTTTTTCTTGATTTGAAGAAATTAAAGAAAAATGCAAATTGATTTTTTTTTTATTTCTTCATTTTCTTCTGTGTGATAGTCGACTCTTGGTGTCTTGTTGTTTTTTTTTTTCACTGTTTAAATTAAGGATTTAAAAAAAAAGGAAGGACTATTTGCATTTTATCAAGTATCCTTGCGTATAGATTAACAAACAAGAAGAAAAAAAAAAGTATGTTGAAAGGAAATCACTTAATGAGAGAATTCCTTTCTTTTTCTTTATTAAATTAGAGAAATGAAAAAAAAAATGTGTTAAGATCTGTAAAAGAAAGGTGAGTTTTTAAGGAGGAAAGTGGAATTTAAATTTTTAAAATGAGATTGACCAAAGTGATTTTAATTGGCAGTCACTGAATTGGAGTGAGTAATTTGAGGAAAGAAAAAAATGTAATAAACGTTGATTGTTTTTTTTTTATAGAAATGCGAGAATGGTGCTATAGAATTTTTATAAGTGGTTTTTATAACAGCTTTGATCTTTTTAAGTAAATAAGTCAGATAGGAGGAAATTACACGGTACACCAAGGCGTAAAGTAGAAGCGTTAGTTAAATATTTTAAGGGCAGTATGGACACCATTTATCTTTTTGTAACTGGGAGATTTCCAAGCGTGAAAGGGGTTCCTCCTAAAAAATTTTACTTTGGAAATATAAATCGCTCATTAAAACGAACATCGTACTATCGAAATTTTGATCTTTAGAATTTTGGAATTGTGTACGTATCTCCACCATTTTGTGGGGAGTTCAATTTGTACTATTTTTGGCGTTAAGTTTACGAACCGATAAATGATAGCTATGTATACCTACCAATGAAATTTGTATTATAAAACAAAGATGAGTTTTTTTATAATTCGAAAAGTGAAATTTCCACCTTCAAGATTTCGCTACCAAAACTTGTAAAAATTGATTTTAGTTTTAAGTTGAGTGAAGAAATAGAAAAATTTTTACTTCAGCCGAGAAAGGTAAAAATAAAAATTTCATAGTTGAAAGGTTATTTGAACCTCACTTATTGTCTTTGTTTATAGGTATATTCATGTGATGGACCGTTTTCAGAATCCTTTTACCAAATTAAAAAAAAAAAAACAAAATTGTTGAAAAATGTGAAACGATTAACGGTATACTCAGGCTCACTGCTATTCAGTGAATTACCTTCAGTGTGTACATTGGTAGTTTTGTTCAATTTGTTTACAAAATTGTTCGTCGGATTGTGTACCTTTAAAGAAAATGTATGGAACGTACTATTAAAAATAAAACGTGGAATGTGAACCAAGAATTCAATACTTTAGCCCACTTCGTTTCGTGAACTACAATGTTTCCGCAATGAAAAATTTTGTCCCAAGAATTAAATTATCATAATATGTTTTTTTTTTTTTTGTAATATATGTACCTATATAATATATGTGCAAAATTTAAAAACTCGTTTTAGGAATGCATAACTTTTCATATCACCCTACATTTCATCCTGAGAACATAACTTATTAATTTATTACTCTAGTCTGCATCAAAAACAGAATTTGAAACAAACCATACTACTTAAACCATACCAGACTAAAGGATTTCTGTGTGATGGCTGCGTCCGAATCTAAAATACTTGAATATTAACAGGTCAAAAACGCTTTTTCCTGTTTCGAGTTCTTTTTGACATTACATCACTGTTATTTTTAATTTTTTGCAAAACTACTTATGCAATTTTAAAAAGCCATATTTTACTATCTAAAGTATATTTATTTTTACTGGCGATATAGGTGCCATAGAGCAAGTTTAGGAATCATTACAAAATTCCAAATCTCAAGATAACATTAGATTAGACATGATATTGCGATGATAGAGAATGCAAAAACGGATCAATGCATATTTTTGAATTTTTTTTATGCGCCGCGCCGATTAAATTTTATTTTGAAAAAATTTTTAAAATTGGTGAGCATACATTTTTTTTTAAACGGATTCAACAATTTTCCAAAACAAAACTTATAAATTCCTTGCTTTACAAGAAATGTTGCAAAATTTCGTATGGAGGCCGAAACTACTTAAAGAAACGTTTTGATGATTTTTAAAATTAATTTTATGTTATTTTTAAGTTTTAAAATTGTAAATATTACATTTTTTAACAAATTATATTTATTACACCAAAATTGTTCAGATCTATGTAAGCTAGAAATTTGTACCGGTGTCAAAATTTTCTGAAAAGCAAAAAACGTACCTTACCTAGTTTGAACAAAATGAAAACTTATATAAATTTAACCAGCTCAAATATTTAATTCAGCTCAAATATACCTGCATTTTCGGTTACTTTTGAGGCAATAGGATTATATTTTCGAACTTAAAAGTAAAATTGATTTTTGGTGGTCAATTTATTTAACAATATATTAATCCAAATAGCAAAATAGGTACATAGTACATAGCTTATATTTTTGGAATGCACTAAGACTTTAAAGGACATGTGCATTAGGGTGTGTCAAAATTCTAAACTATGGAATTCTCAAATGTAATAGCTTTTAAAAGTTGCATTGCTTATTAAAATTTAATTCTGCGTTTACAATTTTCATTTTTATTAATATCTTTGGCTCGATCAAAATATAGCAAGAAATCGAGGAAATTTGGATTTTTAGAGATTATTGAAAAATATGTTTTTTTTTTTAATTGCGCAGTTTGGATACGAAACATATATTAAATATTTTTAGGCTTTCTCGTGATTTGTAAAAGATAATTCCAAGAAAAAAACTTTTAAGCTTATATTTGTTGAAATTGAACACTAAGTAAAGAAGCTGCGAAATAATAAGTTAAGGAAAAAAAGTCATATTTTCATATAAAATCGTTTTTATCTTAACAACTTCAACCGATTTGAGCGAGCCAAAGAAGAACGATATTATAATATTGTTTTAAATATTACTAAACCCTAAACCCTAATACAACTTTTGACCACTATTACATTGCAAAATTAGAGTACTTTTTTTTGGCCATACAAAAGTGGCACACCCTAATGTGCATCAATATTTTGGCTTACCCAATTAAATTAATTAAATTTTCACCGATTAAAATATTCTAAAAAAAAAATTGTGCCCAACAAAACAAAATATGCTTCTGAAACCTCAAAATAAATGTACCTAAAAAATTACACTTGTGGTTACAGTTGAATCGTTTATTTCAGAAACAGCATAAGTCCACTTTTTCCAAAAAATTTTGTTTTGGAAATTTCTCATTTATGTATAGAGTTATTCATCTTCTGAAAAAAAATTAAGTATGTCAGACCCCCCAAAATACGAAAACTGAAAGAAAAGGGTTCAAAATATATGGAAAATTTTCACCCGGTGACAACATTTTTGACTGTTAAATACATGACTTTTTACCAGATTTAAATTATTTTGGCAGCAATCTTGACACGCACCCCCTTTTGTTATATATCTATAAAAAGGTAAAGAATTACTCTATCTATATCTATTAAATTCATTAAAATTGTACTCAGGATTCAAAAGTTATAGCCAGATTTCTGGTGGTGGCAGCATTTTTAACTCTTGAATAATATGACATTTTACCAGTTTTAAATTATTTTCGCAAACATCACAAACATGACACGCAAGACTTTAAGTTATACATCTATAAAAAGGTAAAGATTTACTCTATCTACTGCTATTTATTTTTTTTTAAATCGAAAGTAGGGTTCAAAAACTATAGCTTAATAAAAACATAAGTTTTACCACAAAAATTTCGTTTATTTCAGAAACGACATAAGTCCACCGACTTTAAAGGCTTAAAAACCCGCAAAGACCTAAAAAAAAGTTTATATTTTAAAGGTTTCTAAATGCATCTTAGGCTAGATTATAACTCGGCATACTCTAAATTTGAAGTGTTGTGGAATTTTAAGTAAAAAACAGTTTTTTGTTGCTCCTGAAAAGTTTATGCTCATGGACTTATGTCGTTTCTGAAATAAACGATTCAGTTAACAGACAATGAAAAATTTTCAACATACGCATCACTCATCCTCTACTACAATGAAAATAATCTATTCACTTGACTCGATGCTAGATTATTAGTTCCAAAGTAAACGCCTCCTTAAAAACCCAATGTTAAAATAGGGGCGGTAAATTTTGTAGATACTTGTTAAGCACGCTTCACACTTTAACAAGTACCAACCAACTGGCAAGAAAAATTGATAACTACTATCTACCGAAACAAATTACTGTGAACACAAATAATGATTAATTTATTTTGACAGAAAGAAGGTTGGTTACATAAACATTGTATGGCTAGCTTTTTGTTCCCTTCATCAATAAAAATATGCGGTTTCTTTGTAAATTCAATGTGTTTTCTGTATAAATTATAAATTTAAAAAAAATATTAAAAACGATTAATAATACGGCAGTAAAAAGTATTACACACTCTATAATGTGGGTTTCTACAGAGTTTAGTTCCCCTTAACATATGGCCACAGTTTTTGAAAGTTTTTGAATTTTTTGAATAATAGGAAGATTTTCATCTTTAATTAAGTGGATAAAAAAAATATGCAGAGATCCGCAGAAAACCATGCCGAAGTTTTATGTGTTTTTTTCTCCGTGTAAAAACAAGCATTCTTGACAATTTTTAAAACTTAAATTAAAGTTCAAGAACATTCAAGACCTTTTATTATGATTTGAACTCTTAACCATAAAATAACGTTTCCATTAAAAAATATTCAATAAACCCCTTTTTTCTCCAGTAAATATTTAATTAGTAATGCATTTAATTCCTCTCTACAACAATTACCCATGTATAAATCCATAAACAAGTGTCAAATGACACAACTTTATTACCCATCCACTATACCTACCCTTCTACAATTAAAACAATCATTTTTACCTTAAACAGTTCCAATTTACAATAATTACAATTCTCCTGACGAATTCCAGCACCCAACCACCCCCAACTCTATATTTCAAATGAATTCGTAACGGAAGCGAGACAAAGTTTACATTTCCCACAGCAAAAAACAACAACACTCAATCCGCTACAAAACTTTCAAAATTCCAAAAATATCCACAAAACATAAACACACTTTGTCAGACTTGCCAACAGAGTGAGGGCAGGGGCTTATAGGCGAGTTCCCCATGACAAAACATTTATAAGACAACCGAAAGGGTTAAACAAAACTCTATAATAACAAAATCCTTTCGCACAATATGCTCACATCCCTCAGATAGACCAAAGAGATGAAGAGCTCCCACAGAACTCTGCAAAACGATTAGAAATAATGATCGTAATTAAGAGATTCCTCTCCTTCTGCCTGCTTGTTTAAACGTCAAATACTCGTACAGTTCACAGTTATATGGAGCCATTTTGCCGGCTGTGTCATTTCGGAAAAAGTACCGTTCTCCGACTAGATTCACAAAGTATCTTTTATTGAAATTGAAGAGTGAACAAAAGTATCTCTCATTTTTGTTTTTGATACTGATGCCTGATGTTCGCAATGCTTAATTCCCCAAGCCTCGAGGATTGACACTCCGGGAATTTATATTTACAAAGTTGGAGAGTATCTTTTCATCCGTGATACGATGACGTTTAACCATTTGCGGATATGCATGCATTTCGGGGGGTTTGTCGAAAAGTCAAAAGAATGAGTCTCCAAGTTTGAAACAATGGCAACATCATTCTCGCATCTTGCAACGTCAATTTTTCGGGTAATGATTGTTTATTTGTTCGCGGCGATTAGTAGCATTATCGCATCACAGCAGCACGCTCTTAAGGAGCTATAAACACCATATGGATGCATGCTCAATTTCGGCAACGGATGAAGGTATAAATTCTATATAGCGTTTCATCTTTGCGAGGATTGAAAATTCCGGTCGCGAGCTATTATAATCCAATCTTGCGAACATGTATGAAAGAAGGGTAATATTGTTTCCCGATTTGTGTGTTCATTTTGTTTTGATTACACGATGGGTTGCGTTATAAGAATAAGAAAACCGGGTGGATGCATATTGTGCGCATCTATCCCATATCCAATGATTAGCTTCTTGCTTTCGACGTCTTTGTCTTCGTCGTCGTGTATCATCATCAATCGATTAAGTAAAGTGCCACTTGGAAAATAATCTTTCTTTTCTTGAATGGATTCCTTTGGAATGTTTACGGAAGTGTTTGTGCGGCGGATGGTGGCGCGGTGTAAAATACGAAAGAAGTGTTAACATGCGCGGGGGATATTTTCAAATATCAATAAAAATTCTAAAAAGATCAGGGGTCTCGAGGTATATCGAGGTTGAATGTTAAACAAATATACTAAAACAGGATGTTTTTTTTTTTTGTTGGTTGTTGTGGGGGAACTTTGGAGGCAACCCATAAAGAAACGATATAATTTTAAATTGAATGCTATAAATTTTCTTAAAGATTGGTTTCGGCAGTCGAGTCGTTTACGTGCGGTAAACGAGAATTGAGCTATTTATGGAGGTGTATTGGAGGCTATATCATCTATTGTGTGTTGCCGATATGGTATTTGTTATTTTTTTTATCTTGTTTTGTAATTAATTGATGATGCGCAATTGAGAATGATTTAGGGTTATTTGTCAAAATTGAAAGCATTTGAGGAATTTTTCTTTTTTTTTGTGATGGAATTCTCGAAAGGGGGAAAATAACTCAGTGAAATTGGGATTAGATCTTGACGCCACAATCAATTTGTTTGAAATTGACAATCTACATTTTTATGGTTTGAAATAATTCAATTTGCAAACGTACCTATATAGTTTCAAAAAAATAATGTCTAACAAAAAATGGCACCCAATTCTCTTTACCAAAATTCAAATCCGGGTTAAGCAAACTTTTAAAAATGGCGCCCAACGTGGAACACAAACCCATGTCGAGTTGCCACTAGCATTCCGCGGCCACTTCTCATGTAGTATAAAAGTGAAGCCACCGTGGTAATCTGACTCCCAAAAGAAACAAATGTTTGGAAAAAACTCCTCAAGTTGAGGAAATTAAAAATATAGGTCGGCCCGTATGCATAACAAATATTAAATACTAGCAATATGAAATTAATAAGTATAAACTAGGTTTAATATGTACAAAATGTGGATAAATAAAGTTCATACTTTACAATTTTTCAAGTGAAAGCATTTACTATTTTTTATGCATATGAACCATAATTCTTGAAAACTATAGCTAGGAAAGGTATGAGCCTTGCATTGTCCTCAGTCCATTTTCAACTAGGGAAACCTTTCAGCCTTGTAATTTTACCCAACTTTTATATTTTGCATTTTGATTTCAGAAAACACAGGTCCACATAGTAGCCCAACTGTCAATTTTACTTCTATAAATCTTTGTAGGTGCATCTTTTGCTTCTGTAAACTTGTTTAAGCAAAATTCTTAGTTTGGAGGTAGCTTTAGAAAAGTAGGGAGGGCACTCTCAAAATACGGGACTATCAGGCCGTAGCAAACAAATTCTTCTCAATGCAAATAGTCATCTCATTAGTCAATGAATCAACGACGAACAACCGTTCTGATATTTAAAAGTATTTGCGAGCACTGATGTCACGAATATAACTTGCGAATAGTTTCGCAGTTTACTTTCGCAAATGAAATATTAAATTTTCAGATATATCACTTCAGATATTTGCGATGCTTTTGCGACTAACTTCTGTCAATCTTTTATTAACATACCCGCCAATGTGGACGTAGATTACTTCCGTTATTTAGAAAATTGCCCACAAGTTACATTTAATAATATTCAAATTGATACTTGTAAAGTATACCATTTTCTTTCATTAGGTACTACATGAAGATTATTCTGTCGGACCAGACGGTATTCCTGCAGCAGTTTTGAAAAATTGTTGGTCAGTTTTATCTCTTCTACTTAAACTTATTTTTGAATTATCTCTCAAATTAGGTAAATTTCCTAGCATTTGGAAACAAGCGTTTATTACTCCTGTTTTTAAAAAAGGAGATAAATCCAATATAGTCAATTACAGACCCATATCTAAGCTGTCTTGTATTCCAAAGCTTTTTGAGCAAGTTGCTTGCGATAGCTTGGCGTTCCATTGTAAAAGAATTATATGCATTCAACAGCATGGCTTTATGCAAAAACGATCGACGGTTACAAACTTGCTTACTTTTTTACATAAGTGCTCAAATACGTTAGAAAGTGGACAGGAACTTGACTGTATCTTTACGGACTATTCTAAGGCTTTTGACCAACTCTCCCATGATATAATCAAATTTAAATTAAAAACTCTAGGTTTCCCTTTAGGCTTCGTGAATTGGATTTCTTCTTATCTTGAAAATAGATCTTATCAAGTGAAGTTCAGAGACGCTCTCTCAAAATCGTTCATCGCAAAATCAGGTGTTTCGCAAGGAAGTCATTTAGGACCTCTTCTTTTTATTCTAGCTATAAATGATGCCCCATTATTTATTCACCATAGCGAAATTCTCATTTTTGCAGATGACATGAAAATTTATAAAAGTATCAAATCGGTTAATGATCGGAGGCTTCTGCAAGAGGGCATTAATCATTTTTCTATATGGTGTAGTAAGAATAGCTTAGTTTTGAATCCAATAAAATGTCAGACAATGACTTTTTCTAAAAAACGTGCTCCTAGTTTGTATGAATATAAAATATCCCAACACAAATTACAGCGTGTTCAGAGCTTTAAAGACTTAGGGGTTAATTTTAGTTATAATCTTGATTTTTCCGAACATATCAACGTCATCGTGAATAAGGCCTTCTCTATGCTAGGTTTTGTGAAGCGTTGGTCAAAAGAATTTCAAGATCCTTATGTGACTCTTTCCCTCTACAATTGTTTAGTACGCCCCCACCTTGAGTACGCATCGCAAGTCTAGACTCCTTTTTACGAGACCCATAATGTAAGACTGGAATCAGTACAACGTAATTTCATTCGTTTCGCCGTAAAAGGACTGCCATGGTCTGATCCTTATAATCTTCCTCCTTATGAACATCGGATTAATCTCCTTCAGATTCAAACTTTGGCTCAAAGGAGGGTTAACAATGACATAATCTTCATTCACCAGTTAATCACAGGCGTAATTGATGCACCAAATTTACTTAATTCTGTTGGTTTTAACTATGGAGGGGGTGCTTATAGCCTCCGATGCTTGGATTTAATGAATATTCCACACCACACCGAACAAATTATGGCTTGCATGAACCTTTAACACGCATGTGTAAACTTCTAAATTTAAATTCAAACCTTTTTGATTTAAACTTTAATAAAAATAGTTTAAAAATAGTCTTAAAAACCAGTGTACCACGCTCATAAATGTTTGTGTTTATTTTTATGTCTTTTTTGTTGCTCAAGTAATTATTTTGTTTGTATTTCTTTAATGTTTGTTTTATCTAATATTGAATTCAATGTTTTTATCTTAGTGTACGTTTTTTTGTAGTTATTATTTGCTTACTAACTACTAATACTGCACTAAGTGATGAGCCGGATAACACAGTTTTGTGTTGGCAAATGGTCGCAAGACGGTGCTTGCTATATGCGCTCTTCGGCTATGAACTGATAGTGTAAGAATTTGCGAAATATGTATGTATTCACATATTTAGATTTTTGTGAAAATCACGTTAATTTTGTTTCACAAATTTATTGGGCAAAAAATTGTGTTTACTAACTTCGAATTTATTTTTACCATCAAGAAAACAAGCTATTTTGCACCAGTTAATAGAACAGTCGCATAGTAAAATTGCTTTCGCAGATGTTAGAAATAATTTCTTGAAAATTTATCAATTCTATTGAGTATTCGTGTGGCTTGATGATCTCTCAAGCCATATCTTAATGAGCTGGCGAAATGTAATATTGATACTCGAAAATGTTGGAAATTATAAAAAATTATTTTCATGAGTGTTCATAGCAGCTTTAGCTTTAGCACGGCATAATTTTTTTAATGGTTCGTAGAAATTGTTCGTAAATAACAGGATTTACACATCATCAATGCTCAATATCGTGCATTCGCAGATCTAAGGAATAATTGCAAATTGTTTGTAAAAAGCAAAACAAAATTCGTGTCGCAGATACAAGCAATACTCGCAAATGGTCCAAAATTTTCAGAAAACAATTACTTGAGCGTTCAAATAATTTTAAAAAAAGTGGGAAATAGATTTGCAAGCGTTGGCGGAGTTGTATTTTTAGACAATTTGGTAACAAGACCAGCCAACTATGCCCCGCAACAGCTCCATGACTTCTTGGCATGTTTATGAGAGGTTATTCCTAAATAAGAGCTTTCGCAATGTTTGATATTCATGAAATGCCTTCGTATGATGTAGTTTGAAAGGTACCATTTGAAAACTCGTGCAAACTACTCTTGATAATTTGCAAATATCAAACGAATGCATAAATATAAAACGTTGCGAAAACTGTTATTTGCGAAAAATCTTTAAGAAACATTCCAAGAAGTCATAGCGTTGTTGCGGCTTGGTTTGTTGGTCTTATTAGAAAATCGAAGAAAAAGTAGCAAAAGTATATTTTCGACCTGCATCTGTACCTGTACAGTCTCAAATGGCTTGGGAGGATTTGCGAAAATCATTTTCAAACCACTGTTTGCAGCATTTTCGTACTGAAATAAGCACCTGAACCTTTTTGATACTAATAGAAAGGATAATAATTCAAAGATTAAATAAAGCTTATAAAAAGTGGCGAATTAAGTGATAGACAATCTTTATAGCTCTTTTCTTGTCTCTGTTCAAATTGTGATATCTACAACAAACGAATAAGCATTCTTTATGAAATAATGGGAGAAAAAATCTGGCGCCCAACGCAGGATTTAAAATGAATACTCGCTACATTGTCCCCTGCCACATTAATTGTTTTTTTTTTTTCATCAAATTTCCACTTGCTACATGCAACATTCTCGATGACAGATCAAAATTTCCACTTGACCTATCACTTTATGCCCAAAAGTTAAAAAAATATCAATATAAAATAATTGCAGTGCATGTTTTATCCATTTTTCATAACATAACTCTCAACCATTCCATCATTCTAGATCCTTGTTATAATCATCACAGAGTCCTATTCAATTTCAACAAGGATAACATAAATTAATACACGTGTTAACACCGAAAAAAATCAACAAACAATAAAACGACGAAGAAGCAAACAAAAAAAAAACACAACCATATTTATTCCATAAAAGGGAAATGAGTTATGAGTTTTTTCCTACTTTCAAAACTAGGGTTGGTGTCCTTTTTGGTATATATATTCTTCCCCTTCTCCTCATCCCTATGATAAACTACACACACCCAGGATCCAGCCCGGTAGAGCGGCACAGAGTTATATAGAAATATGAGCCTCATATGCTTATACTTTCATCATGTGACTAATAGGGATTTTTATTGCAATTGCAAGAATAAATAATGTGGCCAGTATACAATGGAAATTGTGGAATTTTTATTAAAACGATATAACAAAACGATAACCAAAGATAATATCAAAACAATAACGCAATTCGCAATATTCAGTTTTTGTGTGTGGAATGAGAGAAAGGAGAGAGAACTTCCGGAAAATTAGACGGATGAATGAGTTCCGTCGGTTGGTTGATTTTTTGGCAGCCGGTGTCGGTAGTAGAATGGCAGGCGGTCGGTGCACGGATGTGTTCAACATTTTATGCGTATGCAAAATATTTCCTGCAATGATCGGTCGGTAGAGTAGGGTTTTGTAAAAAAAAAAAAAAGTGCAGGCAGGGTGTTAGGTGTGGTTGCAAAAATAAAAGCCAAAAACTTTTTGACGTCTATTCAAGCGCGTGAATTCCATTTTATTTTTGTGTGTAATGACGAGAGGCATATAAAAAAAACGGTATTTTTCCTGTTTACCACAGCCTGCAAACAAAATGCTGTTGACATTTAAACCGCGAACAACACAGCAACTCAACGAACTGTCAAAAAATGTGCCTGTCTTTCAACGCAAATCACACAATTTTTTGTACCTTTTTTTTTCATAAAACATTGTTTGGCATTTGACATGGAGGTTTCAGTGTTTTTTTTTTTTTTTATTTTTGTCAAAATGTGGCCATGTCGAAAACCAGTAACCTGCACTCTCTGTAACCCACTCCATGTGGCATCACTGCCACCGTCGTCACCACGGTTACCAACCCCTGCAAAAACCCAAGGACAAAAGCTGTCAAAAAATATTTATATTTAAATTTGACACACTTTAGCTTAGATAGAAAATTAGGCAAATTCATCTCTCAGTTGCGAGTAATTAAACTCTGTGAAATGAATAGATAGATATTCGGGGGATGACATCTGTTAACTGTTTGCTAACCTCATTTTGGGGTGAGTTCGTGGAGTACCACATGAAACAACTAGCTACTAAACTTCCTTACCTACACTCTACACACACCGAGAGACCAAGAGATAGAGTTTGTCATGTTGTTGTAATGTTTTTGCGAAATTATGCTCGTATACAGTTATTTCTCGTAGTTGTGCTTGTGTTGTGTGTTTTTTGGAAAACTCTTTGACCTTTTGACGTTTTGAAGTTTTGTGAAGGGTATGTTGGTAGAGAGTGAGTGAAAACGTACAATACACAAGGTTTTGCCTTGCAATTTGTTTAAATGATTTGCTTTTAATGAGCTTTTAAGGGAAAACAGTTGTTGTTGGTAAATTGTGTCTGATTTGGGGAATATGTATCTATATGAATTGTATTTGTGTGTGTGTGGTTGGTTTGGAAATTTGTTAGGTGAAAGATGACTTTGCACAGATTTTTGAAGTGATTAGCCGGGTGAGTTGAAGTGGAACATTATGCGGTGTGCTGTTATATAGTTATTAATTGCTGTTGAAAAATTATTTCGTTTTTCAAATGATTCGAGATGGGGGTAGAACTACAATAAGAGTGTATAGAAAACAGTTATACTATACGTGTAGGTAAAAGTATAGAATGGATTAGGTGGTGGATGCATAACAAATTGGATTTGGAAAATTAATTTTGATATTATGAAATGAATTATTATTGGTTTTATGTTATATAGAGGAGGGTGTTGTAGAATTGGGATATGATTTTTGTGGTGCAATATCATAGACGAAATCAAGATATATATAGGTACACACAGTTGGGTGCTTGTTATTAAAAGGGGTAAATGAGGTTATCAATGTGAGTAGTTAAAAACCTTACGTTACAAATTCATTAGATCTATTGAAACCCAGTCTTTAGTATTAAAATACTTATTTGGTGCTATAAATCAAATTTAAAATTATATATTTTCAAAGGTTTCACATTGGGAGCCATTTGAATAAATTCCTTCTTTTGCCAAAATTCATCATTTTGTTTCAATGTAGGTGTCGCTTTTAGTTTAAGATAATCAGATAGACAATATATTACATTACCTTGAAATAGAATTGCATCAGAAGAATTAAAGATCATGCTTTTAAAGTGTTTCTAAGACCGTAACAATTTAAATCATAATTAAAACGAATTTTCATAAAAGCTTGTACTGCTTAAAGTTTAAATATTAAATAATTTGTTGGCATCAATGAAATGAAACTCTTTAGCGTTTTTAGGGCAGTTATTTTTAAAAGATTTTTCAGATAGCTGGAATTTTTTGAAGGTTATTAGATATCAGGAATGATTTCAAATCAACATATGAAACACCAAACAAAATACATTTGCGTGATTTATTTGTTTTGAATCATACGTTGGGCGCCAATTTTTTGTTAAAATTCTTTTTAAAACTGTCAATTGTGGTGGTAATACGCCCCATTTTGCTTAAACTATTATATTTATATAGAATTCTGTCAATACATTTTGCTTAAACTATTGCTAATAATACCAAAAAGTGAGAGCCTTTAAACAAGTTACATATATACTTAAGATTGAAAAATGGATAGAGTTGTATGTACTTAAGTGGTTGAGGTAAAAACAATTGATTTTAAAGATTAAGGTTTGCATTGAAGCATATGAGCGCTCAATTATCAAAAAATCAAAAGAAGTTTCTCTTTTCGAGAAATTAAAGGCTTATATTTTTCGGAAAGTTTCAACTTCTCTACCAGTGCCCATTATGATCTGTAACTTTTGTCACTGGCGATAAAATATTTTAATGACTTTAAAATCCATTAAATCTCATCAAAATAATAAATTCGTTGCATAATTTCGATCATAATTTCTTAATTCATAAATTCTAAATTTGAAAGAAATTTTGCCTTATTTATGTAAGAAAATGGATTTTACAGTCGTTAAAAAACGTTTATCGTCAGTGATAAAGTTACGAAACAGAGGCCCAGGTCTCTAAAAGTCACATTTTTTGATAACGTTCGTTTTGAGGGTACTTTTGCAATCAATTCTAAGGCGTTAGTAAAAGATCGTGAGCCAAATCGTAAAGAAAACAGAATTGAAATGTCTCTGTTATTCTCAACCATTTTCACTTATATCCTCCCCAGAATCCAATATACTTTTATTATCGGGTTGGGCGCCATTTTTTCGACACATGTTAGACATCATTATTACTTCTTTGTTACCTAAAGTTCATTGAATTCAAATATAGCTAATCTTGTTTACCAAAATATAGCGAATGTATTAATCCAACTTGCATTTCCTCCAAATTGCATTACCCCAAACGCGTTGTGTCTTCAAACTTCAAGGACAATTAAATGCACCCTCACGTTTCAAATTAGATTGAACTTTTGACTGTCAATCGAATACTGTCACCCATATGCATTTTCATTCTAAAACTGTAATTGTCACCATTAAATTCAACGTTCGTTCACTCTTCTTTATTCCAAAATATGCATATCCATAAACTGCATCCTTGGTTTTTTGGTATTTCACTAATTCGTATCCCCCCATTTCTATTTGCCTTACCCCTGTGTTACACTTCAACAAAATGCAATCGCAACAAATTCCCAATGCAATTTGCAATATAGACAACAGATGGCGCATCGCATCATATCCATCCAATCCACCTTTCGCAACCTTCCATTTGACATTAGGGCCTAACTAAAATGGTTATTATCTGTTACAAGGTTCGTTGATTATTCACTACACAGGATGTAATGACCGTTAAATTTATTTTTCTCTTGTTGAGTTTTTGAAAATTTTTGATATGATTTTGTGTGTGATTTGTAAAAAACACAACAATTAATTCAAAAATAATTACTTATACTCACTCACATGCCTATTTTTTTGTTTTTGTAATTATTCCAGATGTCCATAGCAACAGTGGTGGCCAACAAAAAAATGGCAACTCTCGTGGTCATGTTCCTGATGTATGTCCGGTATGTGGCATCAAACTCACACCCGAAGAATGGAATTCACACTTCCTAACCGAACTAGATAGGCTTTATAAATTGAGCGCGGGCATGGAACGAGCGAATTTACAATCCAATTATATGTTTGCCCCGCCATGTCCTGCCCAGGAAAATGCCATCCGGACTAGTCACAATCGATGGGAGGTTAGTTATCTTTAAAAAAAAAAACATTGCATACTTAAAGGAGCTAACATTAATTTAATGCATTCCAGACATTCCAGAGAATACGAAACAATCGACAAAATCGCTTACGAATAAAAGTACGAAAACGAAAATACGGCAGCGATATGTACTTTTTGGATAATCTGTTTTGTAGTTCTTGTCCGATTTGCAAACGTAAATATTCTATGGACCCTACAAAAAGTGAGGTAAGTTTTGCATACTTTTATGCGGAAAATAGGGTAAATTTCTAAATTGTGCTGATTTTCAATAGGAAGAGCAACAACCTAAAGAAGAAATCGAAACGGTCGATGTAGAAAGTTGTAACGACGATGTTCCGGATTCCGGTTCGGAAATGAATAGTTCAAGTAGCGTTGGCAAGCTAGACGGAGTTCTCTACAGAACTGCATGTGTGATAAATAAGGAAAGTGCAGAAGATGATGTAACGAATTCAAACAACAATTGGGAATCAAACTCCAGTCCACATATCAGTGGTAAGTTTAATTTTTTCGAAAATAAACTTAATGTCTGGTTTCATCTCAACTATTTCTTTCACTTTCAGTGAAAAATGTAAATGAGCTTTCATCAACAACGCATCATTTCTACAATGCGGACTCGTGCGGCGAGGAACGAAGTTGCAATAGCAAAGAAATCGATACAAATACGTGCAATAATGACAGCGACGAAGACGTAATCGTTGACGATGATGATTCGATGAAAACTTTAAACGCAAAGAAGCGAAAATTCGAAGAAACCATGAGCAATAGGTTAGATCTTTTAGCTATTAACTTTCTTTCGAAAAAAAATCTTAAATATGATTTTTTACGATTTTCTGTTAGAAATGAAAACCATTCGCCTGAAGATGAGCGACCACGTTCTGAACCGCAAGTTACCAGTACTGAGCCAAATATGGATATGCCGAATAATAACAATAATAATATCAACAATAACAACAACAACAACAACAAATATAATTTCGAAGAGCTACGTTCGAAAATTCCGGATTCGGAAAATAATGGACCGGTATCGGCAACAGGGGGAGCTGCTGCAGCACAAACAGTTGTTGGTGGTGCTTCTGGTGGAAATGGAAGTGGAGGCAGCAATTTAATGCAGGACTCAAAGGTGGGGATAAGTTCGGATAAACCGGACGAAGAATACAAATGTTTCATTTGTAAGGTAAATTTTGCATTAAATTTTAGTTTCGCTTGCAATATCGCACCTCACATGCATGGCAAATTCCTTTTTTAATTTTGTATCTCTTTCTAACACATCAGCAAAATAATATTAAAACATGTACTTTTAAGTACTTTGAAATTTGACAGCTGTTAAATAAAAAATCTAACCAAAAACTTGTGTTTTTTTTTTGTCTTTTTCTTTCTCTAGACAGGTATAAAGGAATTCTCATCGGATTTTTTCCGCGGGCGGAATTTATATTTTCATCAAAGCTGTGCGAATGTTATGTCAACTTATCGATTAAGTAAAGATATTCAACAGCAACAACAACATCACCAGCAGCTGTTGCAACATCAGCAACAACAACAACAACAGCAGCAACAACAACAGCATAATGTATCAAATAATTAATTCTACTACTTTTTTTTCATTTTTTTGTTTAAATTATTAAAAAAAAAAATTGCACATAATTGTTTTATTTTTTTCTTCTTTAATATAAATTTTAAATTTAATTTTAATGTAGATTTTATTAGAAACTAATATAAAAAAAAAAGAAATTAATAAGTAGTTACTGCGGTATGGCTTTTGTGCGATAAAAAAAAATGTTTTTAATTTTAAGGTAAAACTAATAAATTATAGCCATTTTTTGGAATGGCTTATTGACAAATAAACGAGCTATTATAAATAAATTAATCGGTTAATATAATATTTAATTTTAAATTTAAATTGAAAAAAAAATGAAATAAATCAATAAAACAAAATAAAACAAAATTATGTAAACATGAATTTAGAAAATATAAACAAAAAAAAAAAAAAAAAAAAAAATAAAACAAAAACCACAAAAGTATATAAATCAATTTATTGTTATATTTAAATATGAGAAATAAAAATACTAACACGCAAAATAATTTAACAAATAACGTTTTTTTATACAAAAATAAATGAATTGATTAAAATTACAAGTAAGTATTAAAAATCTGCGAGTATAAATTATTTCCTTACAGACACGATGAAAATAATAACCTATTGGGAGCTTGTATAGAATCCCGTGGTGCAATGGTTATTGCAATGGAATATGACGCCAGAGGATTCAAGCTTTCAAAAAAAAAATCCAAGAACAATGTTAATGATTAATTTGTTAAATTTGTTACGAGTATGTGGTATTGCAAAATTTTTAATTTTAGGATGAAAATTTGGCAATAAGATGCGTCACAAACAAAATCTCAACTAATTTTTGAGTTGTGACCTCGTCTGAAGGATATAACAATTTTGATTATTTTTATGCCTATGAGCTATGACTCTTGGCTCTTGGGGACAGTACGAAAAAGTCACAAAATCAATAAAAATTCATACCTTCTTGGGATCAGTGACGAGGAAATGGAGGCTGTAAATCTTTTTTTTTTTTCATTGTAACGGATGTGAAATTACAATTTTTTTTTTTCCTAGTATCTGTAATGTGTACTATTCACTAAATAAGGTTTTTAATAGATTCAAAACAACTAATGTATTAAGTTCTTAATGAAAGTTAAGTGTAACGGGTGTGATGCTTGAAAATCGATTCAGTCAGCTTTGGTGTCTTTTAAAAGCCATATTGTAGGTACATTTTTTTATGAAAAGTAGTGTACTTATTTCGTATTCTATATGATGGAAAATTTGATTACGTTTGCAGTAAGCATATTTGAGGGTAACATACTTTTGTTACGGGTGTGACATTGTATGAAATTAAATTTCAAAACTCAAATACATACCTACTTAAGTTCTATTTACACAATAAATTAATAATTGAGGTTAGAATCTGAGTAAACATCTGAATAATTTATAATTTTTAAGTAACTTATTTCAATTTTGGAGAAAAAAGTTGGCCCACACACAATATAGTTAAATCAAGCGTCTTCAAAGTAGTTCATATGCTTGCTTTGATGGCTTTTTATAGAGATAATATTTTCCAATTTTTGACTCAAAAAATCCTCATTTTTTGAAATTTTTATTGTTGAGATACATACAAAAATTTAAACTAATATGTATCTAATAATTAAATTAAAAATTGTAGGCACTTAATTACCTAAATTGTTTTTAGTGTTTATGAATCTATTGCTGCAAAATGACATACTCACTAGGGCGTTGCGTTATTTTGAAATCAAGTTCCTAATAGTACAGGCAGTGGCGTAGATAGCTTTTTGCTAAGGGGGGGGGGGGGATAGATCTAGTTCGCAAATTTTTTTTTAAGTTTTAATAAAGCTTCTTTGAATTGTTTTTATTCTCTTTAAATTGGAGAAAGTTCTTTCGGTAGTTGACGTAGAAACCAGCAGTGTAGCTAATATCTTTAATAAAATATAAATACCAGGTCAACTTTTTTAGGTGCAGCTTTCGAGCGCTTTCAATGAGTTCATAGAGGAAGTATTTTTCCTTCTGTTCAAATATCTTTTCTGAGTTTTTAATTCTTCACACAGAGAAAAATATGACTAGGACCACCAAAATACCAACAGATTTCCTTATTGAACTGTTTTATGAAGAAACCTTATTAATATCAACAATTAACAAGGTTTTTTCATAGAGATTTCTTATTATTTTCATGTACAAAATCTTTCAAAATTTTTTGTAAAAATTTCATATTTTTTCCAACTTGGCACTAGAACAAAAATTGTGACCAATATTTCTATAGTAAGTTGGAATAGGTGATCCCGTACATGATCGTATTTTTTTTTTTATTAAAAAAACAAAACCGACTTCCATGGATAAAAACTGGGTTTTATGGTTTTTCTAAAGGTACTGAACAGGCACCAGCTTTTCAATACCTACAAAAAGAATTATCAAAATTGGTTCACTCGGTCCAAAGTTATGAGGTGACAAACACAAAAAAAAAGTACAGACGAATTGAATAACTCCTCCTTTTTGGAAGTCGGTAAAACAATTAGGAAATCCCGATTGTTTAAATAATATTTCCTTCTTGGATGAAAACTATAAGGAAATCTTATTGTTTTTGTTCTATTTTATGTGGTCTAGTTTTTGGTAAAACTCAACAGTTTCATTAAATTTTTTAGCTGCTTTGTCTATTTCAGACGAAGAATCCTTAGAAAGAACCGGAAACCCTTCTAGTGTGTTTTCATGGTTTGTACATTTTTCTCCAAGGCCCATTACATAGAAATCGATAAAAAGATTGAAAACAGTAACACGAAAATATTCTTTACTGTACTTTGAACCGAAGGGTTCGAACGATTCTTTTGTCGCTTCACTATTCTCATATGTTTAACGCCTATGTCAAGGATTTCAGCTTTTTCCCATATACAAAAAAACTTTCGAAAATGAGTCGTCTTCTGTCCGTTTAATTTTTAGTTGATCCCTTAAATCTTTAGCGAGCTCCATTGCTTGGACCAAGTCTAAATTCACTCTTTGAAGCACCGACTTAATGGCAACGAAAGTTGGTAAACCATATTTATTTATAACCTTTAAGCTAATCAAGAACTCGAAATCCATAGCGTTTTTTTCAAAGTGCGCTTCTTCAACTTATTTATTCATGACTGTTTATGTTTATACTGCACAATTATCGATCCCAATGGGGGGGGATATATCCCCCTGATCCCCCCCCTATCTACGCCACTGAGTACAGGTAAAATAGTACATAAAATTAAGAAATAAAAAAAAAATTGTTACACTCATGAAACTTGGCAAAAAGTTTGCTTTTGGGATAAGAACCAAGTACAAAAAAAGTCTATAAAAAAAGGGGTGGAAAGGTTTTTATCGCGGACAAGAGGGAAAGGGTGTTTTTTTTCGAAGAGACAGTAAAATCTGCAATTGGTCCCAAAATGCCAATGATTCATTTTATTTATAGTTTGGATGACAAATTAAACATTTATAGATAAGTTCTTACACGTTTTACGCGAATCATTGGCTTTTTGGGACCAATTACAGATTTTACTGTCTCTTAAAAAAAAAACACCCTTTCACCAAATTTTTTTATGAAAACTCTTTATTCTTGCTTTCTATCCCAAAATCAATGTTTTTACCAAATTTCATTAGGGTGACCCATCTTTTTTGTTTTCACTCAAAAAAACACCCTTTTAACCATGATATTTTTATTGACACCTTAGATTCTTGTTTTTCACCTTAAAAGTAACATAATTGCTAAATTTCAACAGGGTACCACTAATATTACTCTAGTATTACACACTTTTTCAAATATACCCATATTTTCTTTACTTCTAAAAAAAACACCCTTTCACATAGAAAAAATTTATAGACTTACATTATTCGTAATTCCCATGGGAAAGAGGACATATTTAATGAATTTCGTAGGCGTCTTAACGGGTCATAACCTACTAGGATACCACAAAAAGAAAATGGGGCTTTGTACGGATGATCTATGCAGAGGCTGCGGTAATGAGGACGAACAGGAAAACACTGTTCACTTCCTCTGTCACTGCCCAGCACTCTGTCGCACTAGGAAAAAATTCTTAGGAAACTACTTCTTTAATGAATTAGAAGAACTATCGGAACTCTCAGGCAATAGCCTACTGAACTTTGTCAAGTCCTCCAAATGGCTCGAACAACCATAGCATTCATAGGTTAACACTTTTTTTTTTTTTTTTTTCATGAAGTTACAATACTTCAGGGTATCACAAGGGATCTACATTGATCTAAGTGTGACGGTAACAATATCAACTGTCAGCCCACATAACCTAACCTAACCTAATGAATTTCGTAAGGGTACCATTTATACCATTGATGTTATGGGACTTATCGCGGATTTTTCCCTATTTCCCAAAAAAACACCCTTTAGCCTAAAATCGGGTTCGGGTTCGGGTTCTTGGTTTCTGTTATAAATGAAACATTTTTACCAATTTTCATTGGTGTAACAATTTTTTCCTAGTTTTTGTGGTACTAATTCCGAATTTCATCATTTCTTAAAAAAAAAAAACACCCTTTCACTCAAGATAATTTTGTACACTTTATAGATTCTTAATTCTTATACCAACCAAAACATTAACACCAAGTTTTAAAAATTAATAAAATTTAAGTCAGCTGTTATGATACCTTCCTCACACACAACTTAACCCATCAAAAAAACACCCTTTCACCAAAAATCATTTTGAGAACTTTATGAATCTTTTGTCCCTGCTTTATTTAAAACCTTCATCCCGAATTTTATCAGTGTAGCATGTTTTTCACATGGGTTTCGGTTATATTTTACTTGTTGAAGTCAAAAAACAAGCACCTTTGTTTTTAATCGGCAATTACTTTTCTTAGAGCAATCTTATTGACTTTATTTTTATGTCATTAGATTCAACATCAAAAAATACCTTAAAAACATGTGTCATATGATGATATTCGAAAAACAATTTTTTTCAGTATATTTTTGACCTTCACCCGTCTTGTCCACGAAAAAACACCCTTCCACCCAACCTTTTTTTATAGACTTTTTTTGTACTTAGTTCTTATCCCAAAAGCAACCTTTTTGCCAAGTTTCATGAGTGTAACAATTTTTTTTTTATATTTTGATTTTATGTACTATTTTACCTGTACTATTAGCAGTGGCGTAGATAGCTTTTTGCTAAGGGGGGGGATAGATCTAGTTCGCAAATTTTTTTTTTTTAAGTTTTAATAATGCTTATTTGTATTGTTTTTATTCTCTTTAAATTGGAGAAAGTTCTTTCGGTAGTTGACGTAGAAACCAGCAGTGTAGCTAATATCTTTAATAAAATATAAATACCAGGACAACTTTTTTCGGTGCAGCTTTCGAGCGCTTTCAATGAGTTCATAGAGGAAGTATTTTTCCTTCTGATCAAATATCTTTTCTGAGTTTTTAATTCTTCACACAGAGAAAAATATGACCAGGACCACCTAAATACCAACAGATTTCCTTATTGAAATGTTTTATGAAGAAACCTTATTAATTGTTTATATTAATAGAGAGAGATTTCTTATTATTTTCATGTACAAAATCTTTCAAAATTTTTTGTAAAAATTTCATATTTTTTTCAACTTGGCTCTAGAGCAAAAATTGTGACCAATATTTCTATAGTAAGTTGGAATAGGTGATCCCGTACATGATCGTATTTTTTTTTTATTAAAAAAACAAAACCGACTTCCATGGATCAAAACTGGGTTTTATGGTTTTTCTAATGGTACTGAACAGGCAACAGCTTTTCAATACTTACAAAAAGAATTATCAAAATTGGTTCACTCGGCCCAAAGTTATGAGGTGACAAACACAAAAAAAAAAAGTACAGAAGAATTGAATAACTCCTCCTTTTTGGAAGTCGGTAAAACAATTAGGAAATCCCGATTGTTTAAATAATATTTCCTTCTTGGATGAAAACTATAAGGAAATCTTATTGTTTTTGTTCTATTTTATGTGGTCTAGTTTTTGGTAAAACTCAACAGTTTCATTAAATTTTTTAGCTGCTTTTACTATTTCAGACGAAGAATCCTTAGAAAGAACCGGAAACCCTTCTAGTGTGTTTTCATGGTTTGCACATTTTTCTCCAAGGCCCATTACATAGAAATCGAGAAAAAGATTGAAAATAGTAACACGAAAATATTCTTTACTGTACTTTGAACCGAAGGGTTCGAAAGATTCTTTTGTCGCTTCACTATTCTCTTATGTTTAACGCCTATATCAAGGATTTCAGCTAATTTTTCCCATATACAAAAAACTTTCGAAAATGAGTCGTCTTCTGCCCGTTGAATTTTTAGTTGATCCCTTAAATCTTTAGCGAGCTCAATTGCTTGGACCAAGTCTAAATTCACTCTTTGAAACACCGACTTAATGGCAACGAAAGTTGGTAAACCATATTTATAACCTTTAAGCTAATCAAGAACTCGAAATCCATAGCGTTTTTTTCAAAGTGCGCTTATTCAACTTATTTATTCATCACTGTTTATACTGCACAATTATCGATCCCAATGGGGGGGGATATATCCCCCTGATCCCCCCCCTATCTACGCCACTGACTATTAGGAACTTGATTCTCGAAAAAAAACCCTAAATAACGAATTTAACACAGCTATATTTAGGTTTAAAATGTTTAATGTCGAAGAACTGTGGCAACCCTATTTGAAATTGTCTATCAGTTATTATTGACGTTCAGTATCAATCAATTAATAAATTGATATTTTATTAACTATCACTAATAGGGTTGATAATATACAAAAGATTGCCATCCAAACAAAGATTTTTCTAATTAAAGTCCAAAAAAATTGACGTGAATTTTTGTTTTGCTGTTAAGTGAATTTAAATTAGACATTTTACTGACGATACTATTTTCCTATGTTGTCATCTGAAAAATATCATATCATGTCTAGAATAGCAGCTGTATCAGCATAAAAATCTATTGCAAACAATAATTCCAGCGTCTGAACTTCTCCAAACGTTTACTCCCACCCACAAGGAAATTTAATGTAAACATAAGGTAAACGCATTTATGCTATACTTTATCACAGTTGTTGTTGTTTGTATCTATCTATTCGAGTAAATTAATTTAAAAATAAACTGGAAAAAAAAATATTATCATGCCAAAAATAACTCAATTGACACTTATTAATGCTAAGCGAATGAACAATTTCTATCAGTCTTTCAAGCGTTCTCGATCAGTTAACAAGTGGCGTTTATAAATTCATAAGAGAATACAATTTTTATTTTGCAACAAGTGCATATTTAACTGCCATAATTCCATTCAAATTAGATTAGATAAGCTAAGATTTAATAAAAATAAAAAAATGTTTGTTAGTCAAGCTTTAATGAGAAGTGTCATTCCCCGAGCGGCCAATGCAACACGTTGTGTCAGTTCGAAAGAAGTTTTTGCCCGCGAAGAAAAGTACGGAGCACACAATTATCATCCCCTTCCAGTGGCTTTAAATCGTGGCGAAGGGGTATTTGTGTGGGATGTAGAGGGTGTTAGATACTTTGATTTTTTGAGTGCATATTCAGCTGTAAATCAAGGCCATGGTCATCCAAAGATTGTTAGTGCCCTGGTGGAACAATCAAAACGCTTAGCATTAACCTCAAGGTGAGAGAAAACAACAAAATTTAATCTTAATATTCATTTGTGGATTTGAATATATGTATTTACTTATTATCATTTTAAATCACTAAAGTGCAATATGAACTTTACATAAGCGATAGACGCTCATAGGAAGATATTAATCTAATCGCACGTGGATAGATAAAGCAATTAAAATAATGTGAATATTAGAGTGACCGCAAGAAATCGATTTTCGAAATTTGGTCGGGGGAACCCCATAAAATGTTCCGCCTTTGCAGATTTTTAGATAGCCAAAATTTCAGCTCGATTGGATAACTCTAAATGGTGCCGACATTCGCTCAAAGTATCAAAAATCTCTGTTTTTTCACTGTTTTTCGAAGAAAATTAGCTCTAGCTCCCAAACAGATCGGGTTATTTTCACTTTTTATATATTTAATTAAAGGTGTGTTTTTACAGTTAAAACAGTTAAAAAAAAGTTTAATTTTAAATCGAGTTTGCACTTCAGCTCTTTTTGTGGTAAGTACTGAAAATTTAAATTGATGACAAAATTTTTCTTTTTTAGTAAAACTAAACAAATTAAGCATCTGAATTATGTGTAACAACACTACCTTTAATTAAATATTTAAAAAGTGAAAATAACCCGATCTGTTTGGGAGCTAGAGCTAATTTTCTTCGAAAAACAGTGAAAAAACAGAGATTTTTGATACTTTGAGCGAGTGTCGGCACCATTTAGAGTTATCCAATCGAGCTGAAATTTTGGATATCTAAAAATCTGCAAAGGCGGAACATTTTATGGGGTTCCCCCGAAAAAAATTCGACAAAAAATTTTTTCTATGGGAGTTGCGGTCACTCTAGTGAATATGTATCTATTTGGAGTTTGATCAAACGATTTTTTTCTGTTTCTATTGATAAATATGTATATTTTTGTGCATTTGAAGTTTCTTGAACTGTTGTTATCAAATAAGAAATAATAATAAAAATGAAGAAATTTGCCATGAGTTTTAATGTGCTAATAAATATTTTTTTTTTTCAATTTCTTTTTTAATATTATTTTTAATAAAATCTCTTTTTTAATATTTTGAAAATTTGTATTTAAAAAACTATTTTAAAAAAAACTGCCTCAAACGATTTTAATTTTTTTTTTTCTAAAATTTTGTTGTTATACAAGTTTGGAGGTCAAAACTATTTAAAGAGTTTTTTTTTAACTTTAACCAAATTTTATATTATTTTTTAAAGCTTTTTTTAAATTCTTAAAAAAAAATTCTTTAATGAATCTTTAAAAAGGTTTTGTATTGCAAGCTAATTTTAACACACAAGTAAGTGCGAGACAGTCGTGCATTTTATTTGTTTTTAGACCAGCCTCTTCTTCATTTTTATCCTGTTTATGACTTTTAACGTTACACTAGAGGAATTCTGAGAAATTCTCAGATCTTAGCAACTTTAAATTTTACAGGGGAAACAAAAATGCTTAACGAAGCTAGGGGAAGGAAGTGTAGTGAGCCTTTGACTACCATGGCTATCATTTTTCGTCGACACCTATGTGAAATATAGGTATATAGCACTAAAAAGCTTGGCAGTCAAAATTCAACTAAGTTTTGAGGATCGCTAGAAATTTTTTGACCAATTTTCGATAAACTCACACTCAAAAGTAATTGTCTGTGAAATTGGGACGACGATATGCTTTTTTACACAATTAAATGGAAATGGAGATTACAAAGGATTGCTTGGATTTTTTTTTTTTTTTCTTTTTTCTTTTTACATTCGGAGGCAGATATCTGTGGACCAAAGTCTCGAAACAAGTTTTGCTTTTCATATCCCTAATATGAGTTTAAAGTGAACAGGCCTGTCCATTTAGGAAAAAATATAAAAAAAAATTATTTTTTCAAATTTTCGAAAAAAAAATTCCGAAAAAAATGCATTAAAAAAATTTCGACAAAATTCATCGATTGAGATGTCAAAAAAAGGTCTTTTTATTCATAATTGAAATCCAAGAGTTTCCTTGAGATCTGAGTCAGACTTCGAAACGCAGACTACAGACTATACTTTTCTATATGTTTTTGATGTGCTGAACTCGAATCTGAAATCAGAAAATTTATTTATTAGCCTCCGTTTTTGAAATATTACTGTTAGAAAATGTCAAAAAACGTCATTTTGGCTGTTTTCGAGGCTATGTTTTTATGTGGGGTAATTCCTTATTAAATAAAATGCACGACTGGGTCGCACGAACTTGCTCTTAGAGTTAAAGTTGCTTAAATTTTTAAGACTTTATATAGAAATTTGGAAAAAAAAATAAAATTCGTTTTTTAAAAAAATAAAATAAAATCTAAAATTGAATTGCCCTCCAAAACAAGTATGCAGTTTTGATTGATATATTAACATGCATTTTTAGAAAAAAAATTTTTAAAATCGTTAGAGCCGTTTTTAAAAAAAATTATTTTTTATAAACAATTTTTTGGAAAAAAAGTTTTAAAATAAAATTGGTATGCCATTTTGTAGAAATCACTAATCAACATCTAAAAACAAAATTTCAAAAAAATTCAATGTCCCGTTTTCGAAAATTTGATTTTTCAAAAAAAAATTTTCAAATTTTTTTTTTTAAATCCAAAAATTATTTTTTTGGAAATTTTATTTTTGGTTTATATTTAAATTATATAAATGCTTCTTCACAAAAAGTTTCGTTGAAATCGAATAATCAGTTTCGGGGATAATCGGATTTGAAAAAAACCGTTCTATGGCAGGTACCGTTAATAATGATTTTCAAAAAAAAATTTTTTCATTGGAAGATAAACCTTAGCTTAAAACTAACATTTGAATTTTTTAAACAAAATCGTTGGAGCCGTTTTAGAGATATTTCAATATGACATGTACCGTTATTTTTGGTCCAAAAAAATTAATTCCAAAAACTCCCAAGTTTGACATTAATCGGTCCATCCGTTTAGGCTGTAGCTCCTTATACAGACAGACAGACAGACTGACAGACAGACAGACAGACAGACGGACTTCCGGGACCCACTTTTTTGGCATTGTCTACCATCGTAATGTCATGGAAAAATGTTATCTCAACTTTTTTTTTTTACGAATGCATAACTTGATATATAGTACCTATATCGCAAGTAAAAAAATTTGTAACGGTGCCTATAAGAACTGGTTTTATTCTTCCAAAAAAGGTTTTATTCTTTCCGATATCTCTTTTACTGCCCGAGATATTTAAAATTTAAGGAGTGGTCTTTGACTCAGAAACAGCACTGGCCAACCAAATTAAACTTTTTTTGCCACAAGAACCAAAATATATTTTTCTAAAGGTTTTTGGGTTGCTGCACTCGAATCCGCATTCAGAAAAATTCTATTGGCATCCGTTCTTGAAATATTACCGTTATAAAATGCAAGAAAAAGGTTTTTTTATAACTGTTATATTTCAAGAACGGAAGCTAATAGAATTTTGCGGATTCGAGTTCAGTAACCCAAAAACCTTCAAAAATGTATATTTTGGTTCTTGTGGCAAAAATTCTGTGACCAGTGACTTAAACTTTAGATTAAGTTTAGCTTCTCTTTGGCTTATTAACTGAAACTTAAGATATCTCGAGCAATAAAAGAGATATCTATCGGGAAAATTTAAACAGTTTTTGAAAGAAAAATATATGTTCTTATTTTGTTTATAATGAATTACGCCACATAAAAACAGAACCTCGAAAACAGCCAAAATGTCGATTTTTAGCATTTTATAACGGTAATATTTCAAAAAACGGAGGCCAAAAAAAATTTTTCTGACTTCAGATTCGGATTTAGCACCCCAAAAACTACTAGAAAAGTATATTTTGGTTCTTGTGGCAAAAAAAAAGCTAAATTTTGTTGACCAGTGTAATCATTGATTTATACGAGTATCTAATGAAATGTATCAATTAATTATTTTATTCATTCTTTAAAAAATTTGTTAAGTTAAAAGTTTCAATAATGCATATGAAAAAAAAAAAAAATAAGTTGACGATTGTATTGACCTATTGCTTATATTCTACTTATCATGTCACTTTACCATATTGCAACAACCTTCGTCTAAAATGCATCAATTTGTATGCAGCTTATCAGCTTTGAACGTACTTCATACTGATAAGGATGTTAGGGAACTTGATAGAGCTTAAAAAACAAATCAAATTTGTGTCACTATGCTAAATGTAAACATTATGACGAAAATATTTTAACTCACGTGAGCTTGGCAACCTTGTATAGGGAATCTTGAACTTTAAAATTGATTTGGGATCTAATGTACTACAATAATGGTTTAGTTTAGAGGTCTTATCTTACCAAAAACTTTCCACAATTGCTAAATAAAGATTAGGTTATTTTAACGATATCAACGAGTTATTTTTAACATCAATGCTTTATATTTTTATTTTTGCAGAGCATTTTACTCAGACGTTCTTGGCGAATATGAAGAATACATAACAAAATTCTTCAAGTATGAGAAAGTATTGCCCATGAATACAGGTGTTGAAGGTGGAGAAACTGCTTGTAAATTGGCCAGAAAATGGGGCTACGTTAAGAAGGGAATTCCCAAAAATCAAGCTAAGATCGTTTTTGCTAAAAACAACTTCTGGGGTCGCACAATGTCAGCTATATCAGCATCAACAGATCCATCCAGTTATGATGGATTTGGTCCTTTTATGCCAGGATTTGAAATTATTGATTACAATGATGCCAGTGCTTTGGAGGTAAGTTATCTAAAAAGGGTTTGTTTTCACTTTACATCATGGTTATGTAAATGATTTCAGAAAGCTCTTCAAGACCCTAATGTCTGTGCATTTATGGTCGAACCAATTCAAGGTGAAGCTGGAGTTGTTGTTCCCGATCCTGGTTATCTAACAAAAGTTCGTGAATTATGCACGAAAAATAATGTCCTCTTTATTGCCGATGAAGTACAAACTGGATTAGCAAGAACAGGAAGAATGTTGGCGGTAGATTATGAAAATGTCAGACCTGATATTTTAATTCTTGGTAAAGCCCTTTCTGGAGGTATATACCCTGTTTCAGCTGTACTTTGCGACGATGAAGTAATGCTTTGTATTAAACCTGGCGAGCATGGATCAACTTATGGTGGTAATCCTCTCGGTTGCAAAGTAGCTATGGCAGCCCTACAAGTTTTAGTTGATGAAAACTTGGCTAAAAATGCTGAAAATATGGGAAATATACTTAGAAGTGAATTGAGCAAACTACCTAAAGATGTTGTGTCAATAGTGAGAGGAAAGGGATTATTGAATGCTATTGTTATTAATCCAAGTAAGTTTTTTAATACCTTGAATACAAGGTTCTTTACTGACAAATTTTGTTTGTTTGTTTCTTTTGTAGAATACGATGCTTGGGATGTTTGTGTTAAGCTGAAGGAAAATGGTCTTTTAGCAAAACCAACACATGGAGATATTATTAGATTTGCTCCACCACTCATCATCAATAAAGCACAAATTGAAGAAAGTGTAGAAATTATTAAAAAGACTGTCCTATCAATGGGTTCGAAATAAATATATAGAATAAGGCTAAATTGTTGTTTAAGTTTTTGCATTTTTTAAATTGAGGGCCTAGAATGATTAGCAGATATGTGCCCTTAATTATGAAAGTGGGCTAATTCACTCCTAAAAAAATCAAATCAAAGGGTAAATTTTATTTGAAAGCGAAAATGCAGTTAAATAACTTCTTTAGTGATTTAAAAAATAAAAATAAGTAAATCGTTATAAGAAAGTTGTTAAATGTTAAGTAAATTTTTCCTTAAACAATGCAAAAATTACCTAACTTAGTCCACTTTCATAATCATGGGCTGAGTACTCATGAGTACTTTAGTAGCAGCATTCTTATGAGTAGGTATGGCGCACCTGGAGATGATTAGTCCTTAATCTAGTACTGCCAACTTTACACATGATCTTCTACACGAATAAATGGGAATAATAGGTGTTATTTTTATTACGACCGGGATAAACTGGGCAAAAAAAAAACGCAGTTGAGGCTAAGAAATTTACATTTTAAAGCAACAACCCCCTTAACCCAAAGGGCTTTGTTGTTTAGCCTGGAGAATTCTCGGGGCTTAACTATTTGAGCAGATTTAAATCGGAGCTACCAAATTAATTTATTCGTAAATTGGTAAGAATTTGTTTAAACACATCAAAACTATCATTTGAAATGACAATTATTTTCAATTCAAGCTATTTTTTGGCTTTCTTATACAAATCATTTTGGCGCAGTTTACCGAAATTACATAGGACTTTTCTTCACAGGTAATCCACAAGCTAATAGCTTGTGACAAACAGCTTAAAATGGCCTTACGGAGGTTTTCCTGCAGAGGGTTTATCTAATGCACAAACCGGATTACTTGCGTAGGATGTTATAATAAGGCCTTATAGAAGTTGTTGTAGGTGTTGTAGAAAATGTTGAATTTATGCATAAAAAAAGAGAATTAATTGAATTTTATTTCATTTTATTTTGATTTTTTCTGTTTTGCATTTTCTACATTTTATTTTATTTATTTTAATTTTTTCCTTTTTTGTTTCGTTTCCTTTTTTGGAAATTCCACTGCTTTTTCTGTTGTTCTGAAATGATGAGAATATTATTTTAATTGAAAAAGAACACATATTTTTATTTTCATCACATGGCCCGGCCAGGAATCGATCCCAGGTACCTCTGCATAGCAAGCCAGCACCTTACCAGTAGACCATGCTCGAATATTAAAGATGAGTGGAAAATTGGGAGCTAATTGAAACCTCACATTGAAATGCAATGTTTTTTTCTAGTGCGTTACAAACATTGCATATCTGCAGGATAAAAACTTTGCATACTTACAAGAACCTCTTGGAACAGGTCTCATAGAGGCCTTCTGTCACTTGAAAATACAAGGCTTCTTTTTAACACTTCTAGATAGCCTTAGGAGACCTCCTTTCTTTCCAAAATGGATGACTTGAGTAAGTAAGCCTTAAACTAAACGTATACAAACTATAGCTTGTCGAATCGAGCAAAATGGACCTTATGCAAGTAAAATTGTTACTTGGGTGCTGCCTATTTTTCTCGTTAAGCCCCGAAGCTTTTTTTTGTTCAGTTTAGCCTGGTGGTAATAAAAAACGCACCTGTTATAACATTTAAATTTGCCCTGTTCCATTCCAGGTGGTAGTTTACTCATAAGTAGATCTAGTACTACAATTAACACATGATCTTCTACTCGAGGAGATGGTAATGTGTTAGTTGTTGTACTAGATTTCTACTTATTAGTACTCTAACACTTCAAAAGGAACGCGACTAACTTGGTTTAATCTACTCGCGAGAAGTCCACTACCTATATAAGGACCGGTTTTAACAGCCACGGTAGTACTAGATTATTGTTTTAATCTAATCAAAGGTAGGAGGGATGGAATGGGGTTAATAAACGCGTTTCTTTGAAGATGGTAAACTACTTATGAATGATCTAGTAGTATCACTTATACGTTAAGATTTAAACCATAATCTAGTACTATCAACCAGACACATGCTATCCTTCCTGAGAAAATGGGAACAACATTTTTAAAGAAATCAATGCATCTTTTTACTGTCGCATAGAAAAGCGTGTAAGGTAATAGTACTAGATTATCATTTTGTTTTACTATAGAACAAATGATCAGTCTATTACATAAAATTATTAGAAAACTTAAAATCACAAAAACAAGGCAATACAGTGTCGATTCACTATTCAGAAATGTTAAGAACTTAGTTTGTTCAAGGGTTAAAAATTATTATGTAGCAAACGTTGTATTAAAAACTCTTTGAAATATGTTTAAAATTGAAATTTCCACTAAACCAACCCAAAGAAGACAATCTTTTTAAATCTCTCTCGCCTAACTAAGTACCCTCTGAAAAGATGAGTCCCGGAAATATGTTCATATATAATACCCTTATAAATTCTTAGCTTTGATATATTTTTTGGTCTTTTTTTGTCGCGGAAAAGAAGCAATAAAAAAGTCAACACAAAACAAGAGTATAGTCGCCGACCCCTGAGTTGATAAGATGTCTCTAAAGTCCTTTTTTTCCGCATCAAACCATTAATGTCACCCTTTGTCACCCCTGGCTAGCAAATGTATAAGCAACACAGAGATGTGCAAAGAGATAGTCAAAAGAAGAAAAAATTCTTTCTATTTAGCGGTATATCTATTGTCAACTTTGTTTTTGGTGCGGGTTATAGACACTAGGACTACCCCTCCTCTCACTTCCGTAGTTGGCATGGAAATTCCGGAGTTTTTTCTTTCGTCTTCTGTAACTTCTCAAGTCATTTTCTTTGTATAGATAACACCCAAAGTACCTTTTTACAGTTACGTTATCCTCTTCTTTTTTAATTAAAACGTTAAAATTGCTAATTATTTTCTTTTGCAACGAGTGTAATAAAAAATTTTACAAAAATATCTCCGAGCGTTGCCGTTGGAATGAGAAGTTGAAGCTGATTTTCCGAAGGAAATGATGATTTTTGAAGAATTTTTTTTTATTGACATTTTTGTGACGATGTTGGCGGGGGTGAAGTATAAAGACTGTCACATAGAAATTGAACCTTCAACTATGACAATCCGCTGATGACCCGTAATTTTTGACACAGTCTTTTTTTCAAAGTCTTATAGAACATCTTGTCGCTAGACAGACAAAAATAAGGGGGTGTTTTATTTTTGTAGGGCAATTATACTGTTTTTTGGGGAATGCCATTCTAATCGCAGACATTTCTACTCAAAGTATCTTATTTTTTTTTTATGTCGGTCGGTGGGATATATAATAAAACAGTTAGTGCGACAGAAGGAATTTAATTTAAGCATCAGTGGCTATTTATCGAGGCGTTAAGAGAGGTGCGATGGTGTTGATGATGTTTTTTTTTATATATATTTTTTTATTCGTTGGGTTTTTCTGACCCAATTCAGATCAGATTTTTTTTTCGGTCTGATTTTAAAGAACCGTTTGATGTGTTTGATACTTTTTTTTGTGCTGTTGTATGTCTTCAAAAAGACCCTTGGGTCGTGTGTCATCGCTTTGGCTTATCATTTGAGGCGTTATAAATGCAATTAAATTCTTTTGATTTTTTATTTTGTATGCTGCTGGGATTTGTTTGAGGTTTTTTGTCGTTAAGTTTTGATCTAATGAAAAATATACACTGTGACGAAAATGGTAGGTATATCAACATGGCGAAAAAAAATTGTCAAGCTGTTGAAGAGTATATTCTATTTAATGTCTTTTAGAACTTAATTAAAAAATAAGAGTTTAAGGAGAGAAGGGAATTTTAAATGCATAAAAACGTAATTAGCTGGCGCCCAACATGAGGATGTTTTTTTTTTTTTTAAGAATACTGTGTGTATGGTTGGTTAGATTGGAAAATATCATTCAGTGCAAACAAATATTCTCCCTCGGCAGGCCATACTGGCCCAACAAACAATATCCCTTCTATAAAGCTTTACAGGAGCTACATTACTACCTTTAAAGCTTTATAGAAGCAAATTTGTTAGTCGGGTGGTAAATCTTCTCCAATTAAAATGTTTTGAAAAATATAATCAATCTGGCGCCCAACATGAGGATTGAGGATGTTCTTTATGTTTTGAGATTATTGATTTGTTCAAATTTTGCTAATAGGATTGAATAGATAAAATATGTTGAGTAACTTTAAATCAATAAGTTTTTGCGACTGTACGCCTCACGTGACTTAAAAGCTGATTTATCCTAGGTTTGTTTTGTGGTATAATTGGACAATCATGGTTGATTGGTCCTAATGAATTTCTGGTCTTAATGAATCCATCACCTCAGTACAAATGCAACTGTAAGATGAAGGACTAATATAATTAAACTTCGCAAAAAAATAATTAACTGGCGCCCAGCAAAGAAAAAGTGACTTCTTGAACGTTCATTTAACTGTGCAACTAGGTATATGCTACTACTCGAGTTGAAATTCACCATTTTAATTCAAATTGGAAGATCATCAGTTGTTTTATTGCATTACAAGGACTTATAAAGAGGACTACAAACATTAAACCTATACACCCAAAGGAAACACAAAAAAAAAATATATAAAAGAAAATTAAAAGAGAAAAAAGATTGTTTTGCACATAAAAAAGATAATAACCACTTTGTGGTCTGCTGAGAGGGTGGTTGGTGGTGATGATAGCGGAACTAAAAAGGACTATACACCAGAGAACTTGGGTCCTTCTTATTATGATGGTGGTGATGATTTTCAATTCCATATAAAAAGTAGGCATTAGAGATATAAAACATTTCTACTATTTTTTTTTTTTCATAAAGTTTATTATCATAACTACTACTGGTAAGCTATGTTTTTTTTTTGTTCTTCTATTACAATAAACACCCTAAAAAGATGTTTTTTTTTTTTAATATATTTGGTGGTGGGATTGGGTGATAATTAGGTTTTTTTTTCTTTGGTGGTAAAACGACTAAAAGATAGTCATGATTTTTCTGTTTTTATTACCATTTAAGGACATAATTTAATTTTTTATCGTCATCACCATCTGGGACTGGAGTTTTTTTGTAATTTGAAATCTTATTCATTTTTGTGTTTTCTTTTTTTTTTTTTTTGTTTGTAGCAATATGGGACCTATTTTAGGTCTTGAAATTCGCTGAAAATATGTTGTCAGAACCTTTTGCTTGATATATTGGAGCATAGATCCTGTTGAAGTGTTTTGTATATAGTTCAAAGTGAGTTGGTTGAAAGAAATATATTTTTAAAAGATAAAGTTCATAATCAGATAACACTCGGTTTTACTTTTAAAAATTCATTAAATTGTTTCCACAAAACTGATTCACTTTTCTTTCGGAGTTATAAGCCCTGTTCCATTGGAGGTGGTAGTAGATCTAGTACTACAAATAACACACGATCTTCTTCTCGAGGAGATACGAAAGTGTAGTTGTTGTAGTAGATTTCTACTCATGAGTAAACTACCACCTCCAATGGAACAGGGCTATCATTAGTAGATTAAAATAATAATCTAGTACTGTCATATTATATACGTTACATATTTATGAGAAAAGATTGGGACTGCAATGAATTTCTTAAAATTGCGTTGCATTGAAAGTACATAGTTAGAAAAATACTTAGAGAAAGATGCTTTTAGTCAATTTAAATGTCAAACGTTTGGAGTTAAATTCTAGAATTAAATTAAAAATACTTCAAAAAAAAGTCTTCAAAGAAAGAATCAAAAGCAGTGTCTCTTTGCAGGTGGAAGAACACTCATTAGTAGATAAAAACAGTAATCTAGTACTACCAAGTAGAAATACTCTTCTGCATGGAGTTGATGGAAATGTGGAGTTGTTTTTTCTAGATAATCGTTTTCATCTAATCATGAGTATTCCATACAATCTCCAAAGAAACGCGGCTGCAATTTTTTTACTAGATTTCTACTCATGAGTTAGTAGTCCAAAGTCCACCACCTCAACAGAAAAGCGGATTTCGATAGTCACGTTCCTTTGGAGGTGATTGAAAACTCGTGAGAAGGTGATTTACTACAGTTAACTTATGATCTTCTACAAAATGTGGGGTGGTAGTACTAGATTTCTACTCAAAAGGAGTCTATCACCTCCCCAGAGGAACTCAGTTGATATCAGACCTGTTCCTTTGGAGGGTGGCAAATTACTACTAGAACTAGTAGTTTACTAGCGATTTTCAATATAACGCACTTTCAACGAATTCAATACAAATCGTATCTACTCGGGAACAAGAGCACGAGTAGATAATAGTACTAGATTAACCAAAACATCTACTATTAGTAGATTTATGTATAATGTTCAATGTTACGAGTTATTTTTTTAAATTTTATATTAAGTAGTCCCATTACCAATAAAATGTAATTTTTCGAGTTGACATTTCCGTCTGTTGTAACTCTCCTCTCTTTTTTTTTCCAACTTTAAAATTTACTGCTTCCGATAGACTTCATACACAAAAATATAATTGGTAATTACAAAACCATGTGGTGGAGTTTAAATTTTATTTAATTGACACCAAAAATGAAAATAAAATCATAATTTCATTTGAGTCTCTCTGGACATCAGACAATAATATGAACAAAAAAAATAACTCTCCAGCGTTGCTCTTTCGTCGTCGAACCATCAGTACAAAAAAAAAGAACCACAACAAAACAACTTCACTTATGCAGTAAACCATTTTTTATTTGATGTCACACCATCATGCATATTAGCTTGATCAAAATATATTTAAAATTACAGAGTAAAAAAAAAAGTACAATTCCACATCATCCTGCAATTTTTCGCATGAAAAATTATTATGTATTCCTGTGACATAACTTCATATCCTTCCAGCGAGTAGATGAGGCCAGTGGTACCACTTTACTTCAATTGAAGTAGATCTACTTCTTTTTTTCAAAAAAAAATTAAATCTACTTCCTACTTCGCACCATCACAAAAATAACGAATTCTACTTCATTTTAAAATCTCTGTTACAATATACTTCAAATTATCAAAATATAAGCGAATTCTACTTCTTTTTGCAGAAAACCAAATATTTGACTAAAAATTGTTATAAAATAATGTATTGAAATAATATTTATACCGAAAATATAGAGTTTGAAGGAATTCAATTTTTTGGTTTTTGTTGTTTTTACTAATTAAATTATTTAACTTAAATAAATTTAAGAAAATAATTTTTTTTTAAGATGGATTTTTATTAAAAAATGATATTTTGAATTCTACTTCGATTTTTCTCAATCTACTTCCATTTTTTCTTCAAATCTACTTCGACTTTTTTTCTGCAAGTGGTAACGCTGGATGAGGCGACATGCAAAAGAGTTGTCCTCGTCTACCTATATACGACCTACCTACCATCTACCAACTAAAAACAAATGTCAACCAGCAATAAAAATTCCACCACACTCAAAATGGAGAGTAACAAATGTTACTTTCCAAAATATGGATTCTGAATGCAGGAAAAAAAAAAGAAACACCAAAACACAAATAAAATGCCCAATGACCAACAAAAAAAAAAAAAAAAGGATAATTGATTACTGTACCATACGAGTCCTTTTTTCGTTTCTGCAACAACGTGTGATGAACTTTGAATATTAAAATTTATAATTGCTCTTAAAGTGTGCGGAAAAATCAGTGCACCGGGAAATTGTCATTCCCTGTGTTTTTTTCGTTGAGTGTGGAGACTTTTGTGGGGGTATGCCACTTTGCCAGTTGTATAGTTGTTCTGTCAAAAAATGTGTCGTCGTCCTTGCATATTGGGATTTTCGCTTTTGTACACTTTTTTTTTATTATTTTTTTCCATTTTGGTGCGCACTGAAGTGTTGTATAGTCAGTCTAGGTACTCAAGGCTGGGAAAAAAACAGCCTTGCAACAATCTCATAATGAATTCAAGTCACATTTCGTTGAGTTCGGTGTTTTAGGAAGTTATGGGATTTTTTTGTGACCATGCCTTCCGACGACATCTTTTGACAGTAGCTATACTCTACCAGCAAGCAAGAGTATACAGAGCGTATATACCACACTCGCTGTGTGACAGTTAGTGGTGGTAACTTTGTGGATGGCAATTACGTTTATGGAATTAAGTTGGGCGCGGCAGTGGAAAAAAATGACTTTGTTCCGGTAAAGCACGTGGTTTTGAAACGCAATATTGATTTTAATTGCAGAACTAGTGTTTTGATAGGATTTGGAGATGTAAACAATCACTTTTTTTGGAAGCTAAGATTTAAATACCGGGGGTCTTAGTTGGATTAAAAAGGATAAAGGGAAAATTCCTTGCAAATTCGTTTCGAGTTTGTTTGATGGTGGGGGTAAAACAAAATTCTGGTATTTAAGAATTTAAGGTTACCAACTAGGATTTGTGATAGGATAATGAATAATTCCTTCTCCAATCGGGTTTTCTTCACAACATTCTCTAGGTGTTTGAAGAAGGAGTACAAAACTGACATATTCGTACAAAGCGATGTTTGATAGTTGGGCTCGGTGAAATTAAAATTGTGTCCTACTCTGCTCTAGAAATAAAACTGTAAGATCTTGGAAACCAGGAGTTGATTTTGATGGTTACCCAAATTTGGCTCATAACCTTAATTTCCCAAAGTAATATATGTTAGTTGCGAACTTAACAGCCATATTATTCACTCGTTTAAAAAATACACCTGGATGTAAAAAATTTAAATATCAAAAATAAATCCAAATCCATAATATTCACTACTTTAATTCAATCTTAAATCCAATTTTTTAAATCCAATCTAGTTATATCCAAACACTTTTAAACTGCTCTCTGGAGTTTTGTTTAACTTTATAAATCCAGATGTAAAATTCATTTTCACAGTGTTCTTTTGTTTTGTCAAATATTTTGTGAAGGAAAAAAATAAAGAAAAATGAAAGTATTACAAAATTTATTGAATACATAACCACCCAATTTATTTTGAGTGAATAATATGAAAAACAAAATTAAATTCTTGGATTTATGAAATTCAGATATAAGTCATTGGATTTAAAATTAACTTTAATCCAAACTAAATCCAGAGTGAATAATATAATATGGCCGTACTTTAGGGGGTAAGAGATGATCTAGTACATTTGCTAATTGATCTACTCATTCCCTCTTGCCCGAATAAATTGGAATGGCATTGATTTCTGCGTTTCTTCAGATTTTAAAGACTACTCATATGCAGAAATCTAGTACAACCAACTATGCATCCTAGGCGAGTTTCTTTGTTGGAGCTAGACTACTCATGAGTAGATGATTAGAAGATCAAGTACTAAAATAGACACAATTATCTGCTCGAGTAGATAGGAATGTGTAGATGTTGTACTAGATTTCTACTCATGAGTAATGTACCACCTGTGTTAATTTTAGTACTAGATCTACCAATCATCTTGTACATTTACTCATGAGTAGTTGAACACTTTTAAAAGATAAGTGGATTTTTTCTATTGAAAGTCCCTAGCTATTTTGGATGGAATAGACTACTCATAAGTAGATGATTTAGTACATTCAGTACTATATCTGCACATGATTTTATGATAGAAAATGCATTGATTTGCTTGAACGCTAATTCCGTACTAGCCGACGGGTACCACTGGAGGTGTGATAAATTAATCTTGTACATTTACTATAAGATCTACTTATGCTCATGCGTTCCATTAAAAATTGCTCCAAAGAAACATGTCTACTCGTTGGCCACGCGATTAGATAGCCAAATGTCAAGTTTAGTTTAAATTATTTAATGTATATTATATATTTTATTGGGTCATTTTCAAACGTTCTAATATGGCCAATGTTTAACGTTGGGCGCCACATAAATTGGTTCCAAATATAGTGGAGGTTCCACATTGGGCGCCAGTTATTCTGATCGCATTTTTTTATTTTTCAACAGTAGAGTAGTACTTTTATATTTTCTTCATGCTTTAATTTTTGACAAGTCACAAAACAATGGGCTGTAGTCGATATGGGCATTGTATTTCAAACTCCTCTTTTCATAAAAAATACTCCCACCTAATAGCAAATAAATATAAAAGAAAAAAAAGTAATTCAAACCTCAATTTGGCACATATGGAACTAAATATAATAATATTCCCTCTAAAAACTTCGTTCAACTGTAATTATTTATATTAATTAACAAAAACGACCACAATTAATTACCTCTCCAAAATATATATACTATGCCTATTAGACCAGAGATTTCAGTTTGGGCAATATTGTTTTATGTTTTTATTTGCAACCAAACTAAATCCAATAAAAATCCACACCGCATTTATTCAACCAATTAGAGACTCCTTAATTGGCCAATTTCTATTCACACCACGCGCTCCAAATCCAACATAAACACACAAAACAACTTCTCTTCCTACTCTGTTTAAAAACTGCTGCCCCCCCATAAAACTCTGTTCAACTCTCCTAAGCCCCGAAACCAATTGCAATTGTTAGACCAAAAATAAAATACCTACCATGAGACGACAACAACAAAAATAAAATATCAATTCCAATTTAAATCGTTTTACAACTTCTTATTGATTCCAATTGATATTTATCCAGTGGTGGTGTGATGCGGTGATGAAAAATTGAGGTGTCTTCCGCATCGACCTAGTCTGTGTTCAGACCTACTGGAGACTCTTTATTGTTGTTGTTCAAAATTCATTGGGGGTGAACCATGAACATGGTTCCACAAATAAAATAAACAGATGATTTCACCTGTAAACGATACTCAGACTATAGACGATAAACAAAAACACCATAACAACCCTTAAACGGAGTTGTCTTCTTTGCGATGATGCCACTTCCACTTTAGGATGTGTCCCATTTGCACACTTTGTTGAGTTGAAGAACCCCGAAGAAGAGATGGAAAAAAAATCTCAGATCCCAACCACCACCCTCGAAATAGGATTTATGAAAAGGTTATACAAGTATTATTGCAGACAAACTCAGGCATTCATCCCCTAAATTGTTGTTCGTACATCTTTCCCCCTCCTTTATCCGCATGTTCTATGTTTTGGGGGGCGATATAAAATTATGCACGAACTAACTCGGGAGTCGGGAGAGTCCCGCAGGCAGTTTAGCCCAACACGTTTGTGATGATGAGATGATTTCAACAGGATTCAGTGTTTTTTATGGACAGAGGCAGGGGTGAGATTTTGGAATGGAACCAGGCTAAACAAACACAATGAACAAAAACATCTGAGACAAAGTCAAAAAAAGAATTTTTCACCCGCACTCTCTTCCAATCTACATTTACTTTGTTGGTGAATAAAAAAATAGAAAACTAATAACATTGCAAATTTTTCATGTCACTTAACGCATATCCTTAAACTGGTGTCAAAATCCTTAATACCATAATGATTTGTTGTAAGGATTATGGATACGCAGTTTAGCTCTCTCTCGCTCAGTGTGTGGGCTCTAGCTAATATTATTATAAAAAAAAAGAAACAAAACTCTCAACACACATGAACCATAAACATATGCGGATAAATTTTGATGAAATTACATATTAGCACAGGGATATAAATATGGGAGTCCTGTGCGTGGTGTATTTTGCGAACCAATCCAGATATATCCAGGAGTTTATATGGCGTTGGCGATGTTATAAGCCTATTCTGACAGCAGCAGGTTGATGTTGATCCCTTCATGCGGTTATTGTGGTTTTGTTTATTCAGTAGGTATTCGGTTTTTTGTTAAACTTTTTTTGTTCTCGGATATCGTCAAAATCATAAACAGGATTTGATTTAATACTTTTCTAATTTTTTGTTGTTTTTTTAAACCCTAAAAATAGAACTTATGATGTTTTTGTCTTGGCGTAAGGGGGAGCAATTTTTCAATAATTGTGTTATCTTTTTTAAATTTTGTTGGAAAAATGGCGCCCAACGTAAAAATTATTTTCCTTTATGCTTTAAAAAATTTTGAAAGAAGATTGAAAATTTCCTTGAATTTAAGATATTCAATTAAAGAATTTAAAGGTATGTATGACAGCAATTTGCTATCACTATCTTCTTTTGAATGGAAGAAAAAATAAATAACTCAAAAAACTCAGCAACTCAAAGAAACTTTTTTCGAAAATAAAAAAAAAAAATATTACATTCTTTGTACCTAAATTCATAGGATTCTTCATTGTATGTAAAGCTATTCAAAACTAAAATAGAGTTGACGCCGTTACATCATTGTATTTAGAGGATAAGGTAAGGCTAGGTATGTTAATAGTCAGTTGAACAAACATGGTTCAGCCTCGGTTCAGGAGTCTCTGATTTCGGCGGATTAGCTGTGGATTAAATTTGGTTCAAGCATGACTTTAGCTATTTTAACATAAATAGACCTTGAACCAGTTAAATGCACTTTCAACACCAATTTCAGAAGATTAAATATTAAATATTTATACAACTGGCCCTCAGAAAAGTATACCTACCTACATAATTTGGTTTCTGTTCAGAGATGGCGCTAAAACTTATCTTCAATACAAATTTCATCAAATTTTCAAATAAGAAATTTATCAAAAAATTAGATTTTAAATACAAAATAAATAGATTGAAAACTTTTGGATCAAGAAAAATTTACTGGACAATAAAATATGAATGACAAATTGATAAAAAAAAGAGTTAAGACTCTCCAAATAATCTTCAATAAAGCCTAGTACCTGACAAACAATTTTGATTCTATAAAGCTTTACAGATGCAATTGGTGCTTCTGTAAAGCATTATAGAAGCAAAATTGTTAGTAGGGTACGCAGCTGAAGCGAAACGAAAAATTTCCAAAATCGACAGCGAAAAATATCATCGAGTATACTGTCAAAGTCAAAATAAAAAATTTTCAAATTTACCAGTTATGGATGTCAAAAAAAAAACATTAAAATACAAATGAGTAAAATCAAGAAACAAGTACCTACCGAAAATATGTTTTAAATAAAGGAAAGGCCACACCATCAGGTAGGCGGTAGCGGTAACGGTATTCGTATGAACAAAAATTCCAATCTGACACATAAACGTTCAGATTGGAATTTTTTAATACAAGTACCGTTACCGCTACCCGTACCGCTACCGCATGCCTTCCGGTGTGGTCAAGCCTTAAATGAATTAAAAGTGAAAAAACGTCAACACTGCTTTTGGAATTAAGAAAAAATGCACAGGACAGTAAAAAGTAAGACAAATGAGTGAAAACTCTCAAATTGTTCCCTAGAGCTGTGTATACTGAAAAACGAAAAGCAAAACGAGATTTTTGGTTCAAGATATCGTTCTGCTATTTTTGTATGGAAAATTTTGTTTCGCTTCAGCTGCATACTGGGCTCAAAGCAACAAAAACAAAATTTAATTTTGTTCAAAATTTTCGTTGTATGGAAAAATTCGTTAGTTTCACTTCAGCATTCAGCTGCGTAGGTACTAAGCTTAAGCCTAATACGCTGCCAATGCAAAACGAAATTTTCCATCAACTAGGACAACGAAATGCTTTCGAAATCGAAAACTATTTTTTTCTTTCTAGTTTTATTTGTTTTTGTAAAAAAAAAACTCCATTTTTTTTTTTAATTTTGGGGTCGGGAAAACTGTCACAAAATGCGTTTAAAATTGTTAAAAGTGGCCGTTGTAGTAATATCTTGAAACAAAACTCAAACACCATTTTTCCTCACACAATTGATGTGTCCTAGGCAATAGCCTCCCTACAAACAATATTACTTCTTTAAAGCTTTATAGGAGCAATATTAACACCTGTTCCTTTGGGAGGTGGCAAAAACTAATAGTAGACTACCACCTCCAATGGAATAAAAAAAAATAAATAAAAAAATTAAAAAAATAATTTAAACTAGAATTTAAACTGTCTCTCATTTTTTCATCTTTTGTTCTACTGTTAAATGTACTAGATTACTAAACCATGGAAAAAAAATAATGGTCTCTTGGCATCACTTTCAACTCATATGAAAATATTTTTCCACACAAAATAAAAAAAAAAATGGCTTCTTCAAACTTCGCAAGTGACGTGTGACCTCAAAATTTAATAATTTTACTCTGTTTTCATGCAGTTTTCACTTCAATTTTCTTATTTAAATAAAACTATTAAAGTGTTTATTTCATCTAAAAATAATAATTTATTTAATTCACCAATAAATTGCCGAAAACTCTTTTAAAATGTATTAAATTGATTTCTAAAAGAAAAAAATGTAATGTGTTTGTTTAGGTTATCATAAATTATTACCACAAAAATAAATTTCATTTGAAAACACACATAAAAAAAAAATTGTTATTAAATGAAAAATAAACTAATTCAAAATATGGAAACAAGTTCTGATTATTCTGATGGTAAGCGAAAAAAAAAAATACAATCGATTTAATAGAAGATTCCCAATAAGAAAAAAACGTTTTTCTTCTTTTTTTTTTTTCTTGTTTGTGTGTAGAAAAACCTTCTTCAGTGAATCTCACTACACATCATTCTTCTTCTTCGTCTACTGGAGGAGGTGGAAGTGCAGGCAATATGAGTGTAGAATTATGTTTGGTATGCGGCGACCGTGCCTCTGGTCGCCACTACGGAGCCATCAGCTGCGAGGGTTGCAAAGGCTTCTTTAAGCGATCGATTCGCAAACAACTCGGTTACCAGTGTCGCGGGGCAATGAACTGTGAGGTGACAAAACATCATCGCAATCGTTGTCAGTTTTGCCGATTGCAGAAATGTTTAGCCAGCGGCATGAGAAGTGATTGTAATTTTCAGTTAAATTTAAATAGAAAAATCCAACAAAAACAAACAAAAAACAATTATTTTGGATTTAATTTATATTATAAGAAAAAAATTGTATTTGAATGTGTTTTATTAATGTCTTTTTGTTTGTTGTTATTTTATTTTAATATTCTTTTTAGCCGTCCAACATGAAAGAAAACCAATATTAGATAAAAAAGAACCATTAGTTAGTTCTGGGAATAGTACAAATACAGGCAGTCCGTCAAGTTATCAACGGGGTAAAGGATATAGTCATCAAAATGCATCATCACCCACGTCAGCAGCAGCAGCAGTAGGTTCATTGACTGGGTCAGCGGCCTCAGCGGCCGCTGCTTTGTCAATTGACAGCAGTGCGGTGACGTCAAGTGTATTTCCACCTATACCGAGTTTTAATTTTGCAGACTTAACGCAGACTTTGAGTGAGTATTGTTAGTAAAATTTGTTGTTTTTTAATTTTTAACTTTAAGTCATCAATATTTTTTAAACTTGTGCAGTATGATGAATTGATAAGGCGTCAGTCAACGAATGTATGGCTTCATTACATATTTTAGTAGACATCATTTTATTTTAATTGCAAGAGAATCTAAGGGAAATGTAACTCATAATGCATTGCTTGCATTATTGTCTGCAAACATACATAAATCGAAGTCAATATCTTGTCTAGACAATCTAATACAGAAAGAAATACTATAGATACGGTGACCATACTTCTGGAAGCGAAACCCAGGACAGATAAAAAATTCGTTGGATCGTTTTGAAAATATTGATTTTTCAAAAAAAAAATTAAATTTTTTTAAATGAGTTTTCATAATTTTTCCTTATTTTGATATCAAGATTTCCTAAACGATGTTATGGGAGTGTTTTTGTTAAAATCATTTAAGTCGTTTACGAAATCAGAAATCAAGAAAATGGTTTTATAATAATGTCTGTTAATAACTTCTAAAAAAATATTTTTTTAATCAAAATCGGGAGAGTTGTTTTTTAATGTTTTAATTTTATTTTAAATGATTTTGAAATTGTATGATCTTTAACACAACTTTTAACATGTCCTTAAAAGTTTTGAAACTTATCTGGGTTCTTTACTCTTCCATAATGTATGTTGTTTTTTATTCGAAAACATTTTACCTGGTGTAGCAACCTGACAAACAGAATCTGGAACTTAATAATTGACGAACATTTAAAAAAAACTAAAGCCTACTCAGCACAAAATTTTGCTTTTCGTTGCACAGTACGCATCTTAGGTAACGAAATTCTTACCTGTGCTAGAATATATGGAGATTTTTCAATCGTTTGTCACTCCAATTTATTTGTCCAGGCAATTTTTTTTGCAGCAAAAGTTTTTTGACTTTGGAGACGTTTCGCTTCAGCAGCGTACTAGGCTTAATTCTTTATCCGAAAAATTAGAAAAATTTTAGTTTCCAGCCACTGTTTTCTTGTTTTCCCTACAAAGTATTTAAAATATTAAATACAAAAATCAGAGAATGTCCAAATACGGGACAATCACCTGACAAATTACAAAATACGGGACACTTATACGTCCCGGGTTTCTTAAATAAAAACCCGGGACAAGCTGTAGAAATACGGGACAGTCCCGGGTAAACCGGGACGGATGGTCACCGTAAATAGACTATAGTACACGTTTGAAATTTCATTAATTTACTATTTTTATGAGTAGGTAATCCCTAAACTCAAAACAAACTGAATCGGTGATTGTTAAAACAACATAAGTAACATTTTTATTTTTTTTCAGGAGAGACAAAAAACTGTAATTTTGACGACGCGGCGGCATTGACAATTTTAACTTTAAATTCGGTTTAGAGGCCTTGTTGAGAGTTGAAACCAACTAAAAGTTTTAAAAAAATATCTTTATCAAAGAAGATTTAACAAAAAATAAATAAATTTTATATGTTGTTTTAACACACAACGTTTTGTTGGGAGTCAAAACAACTTTATTACTTGAAAATAATGTTGTTTTGACACTAATTTTACATCCAAAGCAAATTTAGCAAATTTAATGGAAATGAATAAAAGGCCATTATAATTCAGCAATTTTATTAATACATATTAAAAAACAAGAACATTAAACAAAAAGGCGAAAGTGGACGTTCCACGGCCAACAATGAATTTGTTATTTTTTGACGTAGTTAAGTCTTACTACTATTGTGCAAAAGTTTTATTCTTGTGACGTACCTACTTCAAAAACGGATAAAATGCATTTTTGCATTTTACACTTTTTATTGATTGCCTCAATGTTGTCAAAATTTAATGTTTATTTGAAGTGCAAAATATCATGGTTTGTAATGTTCCATGGGTTTGAAGACCTTAATCTTGAATATCAAACCAAGAGAACCCAAAATAGAAACCTTTTAAGACAAGATTTACGATTTTTTTTTTTGTATAGCTTGCATTTTCAATTCTTTGCTGGTATTAATAGCTTGAAAACTCTAGAACAAAATGTCGAAGTTAATGGCTCACAGAAAATAATAGAGCATCATATTTTATATTCAAAATAAAAATTAAATTCAATATGTCCTTCACACATTGCAAGATGCATTACCAATACTAATATTGCATTATCTTAGATTCTTAATCCAAATGCAGTGAAAAATTCATAGTAGAACTTTTTCCTAAGATATAGTTTTTTTTCATTTGATACCAATTTAATTTATTAACAAGATACAAGAACATTTTGAATGATGCAATTCCACTCGAATGACCACGAACAACTGACTGACACCAAATCATCGAAAAACTGTAAGAAACTACAGTTTACTTACTTCGTTTTTCCAGCGTTGAATGTAAAAAAACAAATTAACATGAAGTACTTAAGGTGTTTTAACGCTCAATTTCAAAATTGGCAGAAGAGATATGTTGTTTTAGCACTCAATGCGTATTTTAACCTCGAAATTTTATATGATCCAAATATCAAATCATGTTGGTTTTGCTCTCAACGCTAGGTCTACCCATAAGCAATGCAAAACAGTTATAAAAGTGGTTTCAAAAAATTTGTCACTTATGTTGTTTTAACAATCACCGATTCACTGTTAACTAAACTGTTTTAAGCGACGGAGATAACTACCTCTTAGCATTTTGTTTGTAAAGTTTGTAATTCGTGATAAAATCCTTTAACTTTTCACACTATCCAGTTTGACTTGGACTGCTCCTTCAACATTTATGATAGAACGACTGGTATGTGCTAGCCTATTCATGGCAACAAACTTTCTTTAGAAACATGTATTGTGGCCTGCAATAACATAAAACAATATGGAGCCAAATGAAGTTGTGACCGAACCAACAGATCATCTTTCCCTAATATATGCCATATCGATCTAACAGAAATATATTCAATTTTTGTAACCTTAGAGATAAAAAAGATGTGTTTCATTTTCCGATCCTTGCAGAAACTAAAAAAAGGACCATGGGGAAAAATTACCTAAGTGATACAGAAATGATTTATACTCTTATTAAAAAATAATTTTTTTTATCTTTTGTGAACTGTTTTAAATATTCTCAATTTTATAATGACCTTAAGTCCAAAAAATGCACTGGACCCAGACAAAACAGTGCTGTACTCCTGATCCCGTACTAAAACATTAAAGATATACATTTTTAAACTGTCATAAAATCCATTTTGTCCCATAAAAAATAGAATTACACCCGTACACTCCTTTTTAAGAGCATAAGTGAAATATAGTAATTTTTTTCTTCTCAACTCATTGTTGAAAATGTTTGCAGAACCAAAGAAAAACGCAAAAAGTGCAATTACTTTCTGACTTTCTCCATGGCAAAGCTTTTCATATGGAAAACTTTAGTTTTTTTTTTACAGAAAAAGGTACACATAAAGAATGTTCATGGAATCAATTAAAACAATGTTGATTTTTATAAATATATTTTATGTATTATGAATCTTAGAACTGCATGTGGCCTTTTTATTTATTAAAAAAAAACTGTCCCGGAATTGCGTTGTTTAATCTTATGGAGTTCAGCACCCTAATAACCTTCAGAAAAGAATTAAGTTATACTCTCTTATAATATTAGATGGCACCTGTTAAAAGAAGAAAAAGTCACATATTTTTTTTCCCCCGGCAATAAAAAATAATATGTGACTTGTAAACTAGTTATATTCTATAGCTAGCATTAACACTAATAATTCATCATGTTACCCCTTCGTTTAATTTTTTTAAATTTTTCAAATGAACTCATCCCCACAATTTTCCAAAACTTTAGAAGCCCTGAACTCCACTATCAGGCTTAAAAATTCAAATCCTTCAAGGGGCCCAATTCCGCAAGAGTGAATTCCTCTGTGTACACGAAAAAACGTGTAAATTGCCTTAAGAACAAGGCAGAGAAAAACTAACACAGAAAAACTCATTCTTGCGGAATTTTGCCCCAGATGTATTTTTAGAATCGATAGAGGAATATATATACCAAATATGAGCGAACTTGACGACCCACTACATTTTTCGCTGTCGGTTTCACTTGAAATGCCCTAAAGCAGATTAATTTCTTCCATGCCTTAGAACTTCTTTTTTAAATGAAGCAGAGCTTCCTTCATCAGAACGTAAAAGTGTTTGTTTCACTCAAAAGGGTCATCAATGTTAAATGTTCTTTCATCAAAAAATACAACTTTTCATGAGAAAACTCCAGTTGGATATGTAATAACCTGTAATTCTTTAGAAATAATTAATAAAAAACTAAATAAATAAAACGAAAAATATTCGGTTGAAAAAACAAAACTTAAAAGTATTTATTATTTTTCAATAATAACACCGGCACACAAAAAAAAAAAAGTGTCATGAACCAGAAACCAGACCTATCTTTCTATATGTTTTTGGGCACGCTGAATCCGAATTTGAAGTCCGTTTGGCCCCATCACCCTCCAGTTTTGAGCTGTGAGTGCATTTTGTTTGAATTTTTATGACTTTTTTGGAGTTTTTTGCATTTTTCTCAAAACTGAAGGGTGACCGGGCAAAACGGACTTGAAAATCGGATTCAGCGGTCCCAAAAACATATAGAAAGATAGGTCTGCTTCCTGGTACATGAAACTTTTTTTTTTGTGTGCCGGGTATGACAGCGACATGTCGCGACAGTGCTAGCACACAAAAAAAAAAGTTGTAGGAACCAGAAACCAGACCTATCTTTCTATATGTTTTTGGGACCGCTGAATCTGAATTTCAAGTCCGTTTTGCCCGGTCACCCTCCAGTTTTGAGAAAAGTGTAAAAAAGACCCCAAAAACTACCTTTTTTTTGAGTTTTTTGCATATTACTCAAAACCGGAGGGTGACAGGGCCAAACGGACTTGAAATTCGGATTCAGCGGTCCCAAAAACATATAGAAAGATAGGTCTGGTTTCTGGTTCATGACACTTTTTTTTTTTTGTGTGCCGGTGTAATCTTTCACTATGGCTACACAGTATATATTTAATAACACCGGCACACAAAATAAAAATAGTGTCATGTACCAGAAACCAGACCCATCTTTCTATATGTTTTTGGACCCGCTGAATCCGAATTTCAAGTCCGTTTTGCCCGGTCATCCTCCAGTTTTGAGAAAAATGTAAAAAAGACCCCAAAAAAGACAAAAAAAACTTCATTTTTTTTAGTTTTTTGCATTTTACTCAAAACTGGAGGGTGATAGGGTCAAACGGACTTGAAATTCGGATTCAGCGTGCCCGAAAACATATAGAAAGATAGGTCTGGTTCCTGGTACATGACACCTTTTTATTTTGTGTGCCGGTGTAATTAATCAATATGATACAGTCTATCTTCTACTGACAAGGTCGCCATAGAATACATTTCAGTTCTTGGCTTTGTGGTGGTGTATTTTAAAGATTCAATCATTTTAAGGGATTGGAACTATTGACCACTTTATTTACTGTCCTTAGATTATAAACAAAGATTGTTTTTAGCTCTTTTCCTTGTCGCTTTATTTTTTTCCACCATTCATGTTTTTTCCTCCACAAACTTATCTTAATTTAAAATGTTGTTAACATCTGAAACTAACAGAAAACAGTAAAAATTTGTTCAGTTTCGCACCACTAATAGGAAAAATCGTTAATGAAGATTTGAAAAGTTGTGTATGTACTATATACAATCGTACATATTCAGCCCTATCGGCAATACAATTTCCCTGGAAAAATGTCTCTATTCCGAAAAATCGGTATCGCCAATACTTTTTGAATGGAAAAATTTCCTAGGAAAAAATTCCCACACAAAAATACCTATCGGGAATGAAGTTTCTCCCCCGAAGTATTTCTATCATATTTTTTATGGGGAACAGATATTTTGAAGCCAAAATGTACGTATTTTTCTTTCAAAATATTCTGTTAAAAATATTAAATTATTACTTCCTTAATCCAACAAAAAGCAAATGATATTGCAACTGCATAACGCAAAATAGTAGACAAAAATAAAATATAAAAAAACCTTAACCCCTTACCGCATGATTTTTTTTTTTTTTTTGTGAAAAAAATATATATGGTAGATTTTGTTAAATAAAAAAACACGTGTTTCAGGAATTTTCAATATTTTGAGTAAAAGTCGGAAAATTTTGGTTTTTCCGGTTTGGATCATATTTGGCACATTGAGCAGAAAACGAACAAAAAAAAATTTAAATTAAATTAATTATACGTAAAAACTACGCGCTGGAACTGTATGAGTCTCAATAAAATAGATTAAAAGGCCTTTTAATCTATTTTAAATTAAATTTATAACATTCCGCACGAAAACGTAAAAAAAACGGGTGTAGATAATAAGAAAAAAAATGAATTTGTTCCCTTGTTGCACGATGGCTCATATATGGACCAATAGGAGGGGAACATTTCTGCACGGTGGCTCATATATGATCCAATCACTTAGTGCCACTTTCAAATGTCTAAAACTTGATAAATGTAAAAAAATATATATTAGCAATTATAATCATATTATATCCTTTATTGGCATATTTTTTTAAAAGTTCTTACTCATTGTTTTATATTTTTTATTCAATTTTCAATTTTTCAAATATGCTCCTCTCTGCCTATCACCAGTTCGGCCACTTTAAACAAAGTAATAGGCTATTGATTATGTAGTTTAGAAAGGAACTAAGACGTTCACGGGTTTTTATTGCAGGAATCGTTCAATGGGTTATAAAAGAAGATAAAACCGCGGAGTGCTATTAAATGAGAGGGTGGAAACTGAAGATAGGGGTGCAAAAGCCCCCTTTTTGGTTTTTTCAATATATCTCGTAAACCAAGCAAAATTTTAATATATTGCACATATAACTTTTTGTAGAGAATTAAATTGATTAAAATACCTTCATTTTAAAATTAATATTAAGTTTATAATTCTAGCTTTTGAAAAAAGTATCAATCAAAACTGTAAGTGTTGCCGTTGTTTTTTAATATTTTTTTTTTATTTTAAGTTTTTTTTTTAGAAAATTGCCCCTCCCGCCAAAACGGGGGGACATAGACCCCCCCTCCCATAGTAAACAATGATTGTTTTTAAACCCTCTACAAAATCTCATTATCAGTTCTTGGTGCTTAAGTTATCGTACTTTCCCCTCAAATGTTTCTGTTTTACTTGAGTAAAACTAAAAATGCGAAAAAAAAGCTAGATTAAAATGGCCATACTTCGGTTAATTTTCAATGAAAAAATTTAGTGAGTACAGCATTTTGAAGGAAATTTAAGCTTCTTTTTTTCTTTGGAGCAGCGTTTATGTCTATCTCAACCCAAAAAATGTACAAGTAAAAAAGCAAAAAAACTCAAAAAATCGATTTTTTTGATATTTTTTTTATGATTGTTTCGACTATTTTGGTATGGAAATTTTTTTTTTCAATTTTTAAAAAACATTATTCCAATAGGAAATTTAATTCTCTACAAAAAGTTATATGTGCAATATATCAAAATTTTGCTTGGTTTACGAGGTATATTGAAAAAACCAAAAAGGGGGCTTTTGCACCCCTATCTTCAGTTTCCACCCTCTCATTTAATAGCACTCCGCGGTTTTATCTTCTTCTATAACCCATTTAACGATTCCTGCAATAAAAACCCGTGAACGTCTTAGTTCCTTATTACCCTGTTTTTTTCGACATAATCAATAGCCTATAATAAGTTGGCCAAAAAATAAAAAAAATTATTGAATAAAAATCCACAAATCAACACCAAAGAAAAAAATTATATAAATATTTACTATTAAACATTTTAATTGTTTTTGTGCACCAAATACAATCAAATTAGAGTTGTCAAAATGTTCGAAGACATGTGTTCGAAAGTTTTTTTGTTTTGTTAAGTTGGCTGTACTTCTTTCCCGAAAACGAAATTCCGATGGAGATTGCCGATAAGGAGAAAAATTCCCGGGAGAGAAAACCTACTCCCGGGGAAATTTCTCACGTGAGATTGCCGATAGGGCTGATTCTCTTGAAAAATTGTGTATTGAGAAATTTAATAATTCAAATGTTTATTGCATTGGCAATAGTTTCATAACAAGTTACAATCATTTAGATATGTATCTTCGGTCAAATACGAAAAAAACTTGTGCATTAAAAGCAAACTTTTACATTCATATATTTTTTTTTATCACACCTGTTTATAAAAATATCAATGCGAAAAAATACATTTTAAATTAAAAAAAAAATATTAATTGCAAATTTTAATCTATTGCATTAAAAAAATAAAATAACAGTACACAAGTGAGTTTTCTATTAAAAATAAAATTTCAATTTAAAAAATTTCCTCAAAATCCATCTAAATCTGGTGCATGGTTGTTACCAGTATTATATTACCAACTTAACTTTTTAACAATCAACTCTCAACTGCGTCATCAATCAAACTATTTCTTTTATTTATTATTGTGTTTTGTTCTTTCCAGTGTTTGCACAGCAACAACAACAACAGCAGCAGCAACAGCAAGCCCAACAAGTACCTAAGATCGAAAATTATTGCTATTCCCCCGAGGAAGCTACCATAGATGAGGATTCAATGGATAACAGTACTCTGTGTGCTTCGAGCAATAACAACAACAATAACAACAGCAACACAAGTGTTTTAAACACATCAGTCTCTGAGACTCTTCCCAATACTGCTGCCTCCTCAGTCCACCTCATACAGACGTCAATTGATAAGACAATAATTGGAAAGTCACTGGAACTTCTTAACGCTGTCCAGCTTCACTACGATCGTAGTGGAGGTTCACAATTCGATGGTCTTATAAAGAATGAAATCGATGACGAAATGGATGATGAAAGTATGGAAAATTGTACACTTCTGGATGAAGCCATTTTTGAAGGACCACTTCTTCAAGATCAACAAGTGGCATTTATACTGCAAGTGCCGTCACTTGTGTCGACTTATCTAAACAACCATTACGTATGCGAGAGTAGCAGTAGAATTATATTTCTCACGGCTTATTGGATGAAGAAAGTAATCGCCTTCGATCAGCTGGACGAAAAAATCCAGACGAAATTAATGCGACGGCATTGGCCGCAATTATTTGCTTTAGCGCTGGCGCAATGTACAGTCCTTTCCATCGGTACCATCATGAGCACTTTGGTGGCAAATATTCGACAACTCTCCGAAGTGGAAAAAATCGAACCAGACAAGATACGTAAACTCTGCGAGCACACATTGCGGTTGCACGAGTTTATTGAGACAGTAAAGACTCTGGACATGCACGATTATGAATTCGCTTACCTGCGATTGATACTGGTCTTCAATACGGACGGAGCTGTCAACATTAAAGACATGAATGGCCGGAATTACATTAAACGAGTCCAACTTCATGCAATGATGGGACTTCGTAATTATCTCACTGAAACAATCCCGCTGCAGGATGAGATGGAAGAAAGATTCAATAATATCATTCTACGTCTGATGCCACTGTGTGCCTTGGAAGCTGATGTCGTCGAAGAATTATTCTTTGCCAATTTAATTGGTCAAATTCAAATTGAAAATATGATACCTTATGTACTTAAGTTATGTAGCAATGGTGTTTAGATAAACATCAAACAAAACATAAATAAATGCAATGCAATACATTTTAGACTAAAATAAAAATATTTATATAGAAAAAAAAAAAGAACAATAACAAATGATTTGTTATAAACAAAAAAGTCATTATAAAAAGAAAGAAAATTTGCATTAACCCAAAAAAGTGTGCAAATATGCAATTATTAAAAATTATAATATTAAATCGGTAAAGATAAATATATACGGACTGAGTAGATTTTATTATTAAGTTTAAATATAAATAAAAATTATATAAAATATAATAAGAGTATATTAGATAAAAAAAGATATTTTAGAAAAAAAGAAAATAAAGTTGAAAATTTCAAAAAGAAACAAAAATATGAGAACAAAAAAAAGAACCACTGTGTAAGACTTTTCTTTTGATATTTAATAATTTTTTTTTATTTTTAATTTAAACTTTTATTGTTAAATAGATTTGTGTTTGTAATTTTTGTCTTCGTCATTATTATATAAAAAAAAACGTAACATATATAAAAAAAAAATAGACATGATCAAATAAAATTATGTTATTAAGAAAAAAAAAAACGCTTTTTCTTTTAATTTGAAAAAAATTCAGAAAAATCTTGGCGGTGTAATATACCTAGTGAGTAAACTTTTCAAGGAACTAATTTATAGATGTATTGGAAAAAGCGAATTAAATTAAAGCAAAACAGATACTGACGTCGCTTGACTTTTTGAGACTCATTTTTTAATATTTGCGTTTAAAGATGGCCTGTTTTTTTAGAAACAACATCCTCATTGGATTGGACAATTTAGGACCTTGCATTAAAAGTCCAAATTTATCTTTTTATGTCTAAAATTACAAAGAAAATTCTTTGCAAAATTAATCATTTTAAGATTTTTTTAAATTTGCTTCTTTTGAATCATGTTTAGGGTTAAAAAAAAATATTTGCAATAACTGTAATTTCTAAAAATTTGGATCTGGCTAAGTAATAAATATGCACCTAACCCATTTTGATGCGAGGTCCTCAATTGTTTCAAACTTATGTCCAATACCAAACTAACAAAAATTCGATTTGCAGTCAACTAGCAGTTGATAGTTATAGAGTCAATGTTTGTTGAAGAGTTGCGATAACTGCTTTAACAGTGAATGAAATTCAGATGTTGAGATAATCGAGGAGTTGCATGAATCGAGAGTTGCGTTAATCACGTACTGGAACTCTTATCTTAAAGCTTCCTATACAAAAATTATAGAATCGTTATAAAATTTATTTTTTACTTTTACGTAGTTTTGATAATAAAACGAAGTAGTCTATTAGATTTCTTGTAAAAAAGGAATACGAATAGTACATGCATATGCAAAGACACCAGCATGCAGTTTGCCTCAGAAATGTAATACAAAACTGGAAGCACTTTTTTGATCATTTAATTCTTGCCGTCTCTTTTAATATTTTTACCAATTTTTATAATCTTTCATTTTCTCCACAAAAAAATCCCGAATTCTCTTGGCAAATAAAATATTTATACAAAAATCATAACTGCCATTATATGAAAAAAAAATCATAACCCACGAACAACTGCTTTGAAACTAAACTACAAAAAAATCATTTTTCGCTTACCTAAAATAGTCAAGTGCTTTCGGTTCTATTCTTGCAAGATTCACCATTTATCATCAAGAAAATTACTTGTTTTAAAGTTACCTTCCAGATACAATTAGTTTACTGAATATTAGAGAGAGGGTTAAAAAAAAAATGGGTGTGTTACCCACCTTTACATCCAGATTGGGCGTTTTCTGAGTTTATTTTATTCCAAAAAAAAAAAAAAAACTAAGAAATAACTTGGATAATGTACCGTCTATGAACATGCAAACTTGGCATGTTTGTTCAGTGCTTTCCCTGGCTACCATTAAAAACCAAAATAATATTTCGTCATTTCGTTTAATTCTTCGAATTTATTTCGTTTTTCAAGTTTAAAATTCAAAATTATAGTTGTATCGCAGCCTTGACTCGTTCACGCCACTCTTTGAGTGCTGGCGTAAGTTCTTTAGCACCTAATTTCATTCGCAAAAATGTGCTATAACATCCAATATCGGCAACAGATAATCGACTACCACCGAAATATTGTTCCTTCTGCAATCGAGTATTAAGAATACGAATAATGTCAGCTTTTGATTTAGGTGTACTGCATCGAAGGAGTTCATAGCAGATATCCAGCACCAAATCGATTTCATTGCAGAGGGGTGTCTGTTCGTAACGATATTCTGCCGGTCCAACTCGCCCCAAATAACGAATGATATTCACTTCGCCGTAGATGGGAACGTACATGGTAGGTGACATGATCATTTCAGTATGCTCACCTAGAAAAAAAGAGGATTTAGATTATTTAGCTTCAAGAAGGTTACAGACATTTTCTTACAATTTGTCCAAATGAGTGTAATTTTGATGCCACGCTTTGATGGATCACTTGGGCTGGAGGCACATAGTTTTTTCTCAAATTCACGTGCTTCATCGCTGACGTTAGAGATGGATGAGTGGGCGAATACTTTCACGTCAATGTTGAAGGAACCCTTCCAGGCGTTTTTGAGTGCTAACAAGGAGTATGGTATGAAAGTTGGCTGAGAGTTGATGACGATGTCATGAAGAGGGTCCTAAAAGCAATTTAGATAAAAAATTATTCCTATCTTCGAGACCTTTTTTAATTCAAATTAAATCCTATGTGGGCTTGAGGTCTTGTTTATATATTTTTTGCTTGTATTTTACTCCGACGCACCGTGGGCTAGAACGCTATTTTAGCTGGAATTAATTAAAAAGTCAAATTCTTCCAATATTGCTAATTTTAGTCTCATTTAATAGATAAATGGACTAACAAAGAAAAATTAATAAAAGCATAAACAATGGTGAGCTACATAGTTAAAACATAAACAATGAATAACGTATACAAAAAAAGTATTTTCTAATAAATTGTTATTGTATTCAATTTTTGTGTATGAATTTTAAAGTAAAGCATGTTACTAGCACTTCATATAACACGAAAGTTCCTAAGCTTTTAAAAAAAGGCACGAGTAGGCACACTCTAGAAATAATTTTAAAAAGTTGCTACGCTATATGGCTTTTTGATTTAAAAAAAAAACTATGTTCTTAAAGACCAAATTTTTTTCGCAGTAATTCTGAAAGTATAGTGAGCAAAATATTCAGAAAAAGCACTTACAATTAAAAAAAAAAACGATTTGAATGTTTTCAAATAACGTTTTTTTTTATTTGCGTTAAAATTTGACCTTCGATTTTAAGTAAAAACAACTTTTGTTCGCGTTCAATGACATAAATTCAACCTAAAATATTTCTTTGAAGAAACTGACTACATATATTGCTGAGCCCTTCAAAATGTTCTTTTATTAACAGTGTTGTCTGTATCTAATAATATATGTAACATTTCAATCAGCATTCTTTTACTGTAATGTTTATTTATCTGTAAAATATATTTATGGTCAGTTTCTTCAAAGAAATATTTTAGGTTGAATTTACTATGTTCAATTTGATTTTGTAGGCTAGATTTGATAAGAAAGTTTGAATTTCTTACCAAATAATTAAAAAAATTTATATGTATGTATTTCGATGATTTGAAACGTCTTTTTCAAGACTTCGAATTTTTTGAATTTTTAAAAAATATTTGAAATTATAACAAATAAAACCAAACCAACAAAAATTTGAAGTTCTTAAAGGCATAATACTCTGTAAGTATAAATAATAAATTTTTAGCATTTATTATAATTTTTTTTTTAATTTTTTTAAAAATAATTAGCCCTGAAGAAAACTGTAAAAACAGTCGAAACATCGCACAATGGGGGAGCTCTATAGAGCCGTGATATAAAATCACTCTCCAATTTTTTAAGTAACGGGAAAAAATGTTATTATTCACAATTAATACGGTATTTTTGATAAGACATAGAAGAACATTTTTTTTCTTTGTCATCTTTGCTAACCTAACCACGCTGTCAAAGTTGATTAATTTGGTGCAATAAAACAATAATAGGTAACAGATTTCTAAGTGATTTTTGTTCAATTTTTTTCATATAGAGAATAGTGATAAAAATAACGAAGAAAAAAATAACAAAAATAATAAAAAATTATTAAAATTATTTTTATTTTAAGTGGAGCGATTGAATATAATTCAATTTATAAGTTCAAGTGACCTCAACTCCAAAAATTTATAAAGCGTTTCGCCCACTGTCGTACTGTCGTACTTATAAATTGTAGTGATAAAAATGTTAATAATAGCAACGTTACAAAAATTAGCTTCAGTTTCGGCATCTTTCAACTTGCTCTGTAAAATTTGCCAGATGTACAGATATTAGGTGTATATAAATCAAAAAAGAAATGTGGTTGAAAAATGCCGAAATATTTTTTTTATGAAATTTTGAACTTCAAAAAACAATTTTTTTAGAAGAAAGTGCTTTTTTGTTTTTATTAAAATAAATTACAAAACCATTCTTTTTTGACAATCATACAATGATTACCTATAAAAAAATGTTTTTTTCTTTTTAATAGATATTTTTTTTTTATTTTCTCATAAGAAGTTTCGTGAAACAGGGTGATTTGTTATATAAGGTTAGTGTTTTTTTAACAATTTTTTTTAATTTATTTTTTTTATTAAATTTTTCCAATTAAAATTGTTGAGGCTATTAGGTTTTTTCAAAAAAGTCCCACCTTAAAAAGCAAGATTTTGAAAAAAATTAGTTGAACCTCGAGATTGACAGTTTTTTCAATTGAAAATTAACTTCACAAAAAGTATTCGCAAAATCAACCCAAATCGAAAAACATTTGAAAGAATGCAAAATAAGCTTTCACAAAAGCTATTGCACAGTATTATAGGTCTTTTTCTTGATTTTGTTATTTTTTTTTTTTTTTGATTAGAAAATTGCCCCTCCTACCGGAACGAGGGGATATACAGCCCTCGTTCCATATATTTTTTTTTTTTTCTTAGATTAAAAACCATAGGTTTTTCGAATTTATTAATATTTTGTTCCCTGCAGAAAAATAAAAATTTTAATGGAAAAAAGTTCATAAAATTCAAGAAGACTGTTAACTTTAGTTACAAAACCTAATAAAGTAACAAAAAGTGTCTTATTATTAGTAGAAATAATTAATATCACAAATCGACCTATTCTGCCCCACTGTACGTCGGAGTAAAAGATAGAGAAAAAATATATAAATAAGACCTCAAGCCCAATTAGGATTGAATTTCAATTTAGATAAAGTTAAGTAAAAAGTTTAAAGAAGTTTTCCATGAACTTACATCAACAATGAGGTCATCTTTCTTAACAGCGGGCTTTGCGGTGTGTTGAACACCTTTTTGGCATAGCCCAAGTTGTGACCGTATCCCCGCCAGTTGGGATTTCAATTCATTCAACTGCTGAAGGACCTTTTCTTGTCGTTGTTCGATTTCAGATGTGTGACTGGATCCCTGAAAAAAAAATGAGTAACCTTTTAAAAAACAAGTTCAACTTAGTAAAGAGGCATTCCAAATGACAATTAGCTTGGAAATGATAATGAGTTAGATGAAGCAGCTGCTAAAACGACTTCTCTCGAGGTGCACCACGTCACACGTGGAAAGACTGAATTACAAAAAGAAAAAAATGACTAACCTGTTGCCACAAAAAATGGGTGCATATTTATTTAATTTACAATAAAACAAAAGCAAAAACAACACACAACTAATTTTTATTATTTCTAATTTATAAATTTTGTTACAATAAAATGATTGTTAATCGAAAAATAATAAAAATAACCTTGAGAAATTGTTGAATTTGTCGTTCGACGGCATCGAGAAGAACACATTTTTTATTACTCGACGACGAAGGCGGTGACAATCTTGAAGATGTTGATGTATTTTTCAATTTATTTTTACTTTCACTTACATCGGCAGATGATCCAGGTCCAGCAGATCCATTGCAATGTCTTGTCGTTGTCGAATCCTGCTGCTCGGCGGAGAGTGCATTACTCCTTAAAGTGTACATGCAGGTCGGTAATTCGATATCGAATTTGGGCAAAAGGGTTTTTAATTCATACATTTTTTTGGTTAAGTTTATTTAAATTATTATTGACAAAACACAAAACTTTTGAAAAGATCACACGCGAGGGTAAATTTTTTTTTTTTTGTTTTATTCTATTTTTAAGAAACTAGAACTAACCTTCGTAATTTTATGGTAATTTTCGTCTTCGTTTTTATTTGATGAGTGACGACGTGACGAAGTTGCGTGCATTTTTTTTGTCGGGTTGTTGGAAAAGTGACAGATGACGGTTGTGCAAAATTTTGACATTTGGTGTCAGCGAGAGAAATGTAGTAGATTGTTGTTTAGCTAGTGATGTGATTTTAAGTAGACCGTAGTAGATAGAATAGGAATTTCTTGAGTTTTTTTTTAAAGTAATGACCTTCGATTTAACAGAAGCCCAGAGGTGCGTTCTTTTTCTAACAATAGTTAACTATTGTTAACTATCGTTAACTTTTGTCGTTCCTAAACTACAAAATAGTTACGATTTGTAACTATTTGACAGATGAACATCGTTCCTAAACTCGTTTTCAAGTGTCAAATAGTTACAAATCGTAACTATTTCCAACTCACTTCCATGATATGAATTGAACACTAATAAGATTGTTGATGTGTCAAAGTGAATGTTTTGTTTACAAAACAAACACAAACAATTTTTTTCTTTTGAAATAAGCGGAAAAAATGAAAATAAAAAGAGAGTTTTGTAATTTTTTGATGAAAGATAATTTATTTTGAATGAAAAACAATTTTTTTTCGTTATATATATAATGGAAATAAAAGTATTCTCAAAAGAAATTTAACTGGTGGTTTGACAGTCTAACAATCTCTGACAATAAATCCTTCCTAAATGATTTTTAAAAATCCAACGATTTCTAACAATGACACTTCAACAATAATTTTTGACATAACAACGATCGTTGACTATTGTTAGAAAAAGAACGCACCTCAGTTCCATTAGAGGTGGTAGTCTACTATTATGCCCACTTTTCACGAGTCGATTTTAGCCGCACGAAATGTCGGTCGACTAGGATTTTTCTATGGAGATTATAGGCTTGGCCACACCGGAGGGTATGCGGTAGCGGTACGGGTAGAGGTAACGGTACTTGTATGAAAAAAATTCCAAACTGACATATCAACGAAGAAAAAAATAACAAAAATAATAAAAAATTATTAAAATTATTTTTATTTTAAGCGAAACGCTTTATAAATTTTTGGAGTTGAGGTCACTTGAACTTATATCTGACATATCAACGTTCAGATGTGGAATTTTTTTCATACAAATATCGTTACCCGTACCTCTACCGCATACCCTCCGGTGTGGCCAAGCCTTATCACTTTAGTCGCCTGCGACTTACGTTCACACGAATCGAAAAGCTTCCGGCGGTTTCGGTAATAAGAAATCTTGTGAAAGTGACTCTCACTCCCGCAGCAGGGCATCTGCGTCTTCGGTAATAGGCTACTAACAATTTTGCTTCTATAATGCTTTACAGAAGCAACAATTGCATCTGTAAAGCTTTATAGAAGCAAAATTATTTGTTGGGTAGTACGCGGCTGATATGCGAAACGAAAAATTTTCAAGTCTCCAAAATCGACAACGAAAATGCTAACGAAAAAATATCATCGTCAAAATAAAAAAATTCAAAATTAATTTAAAATCAAGAAAAATCAACAGAAAATAATTCTTAAAGCAAGAAATAAATGAATTAAAAGTGAAAAAATCTTCAACACTGCTCTTGAAGTCAAGAAATAATATGCACAGAAAAGTAAAAAGTGAGTGACAAATGAGTGAAAACTCTCCAATTTTTCGCTAGAGCTGCGTACTGAAAAACGAAACGCAAAACAAAATTTTCCGTTCAGGATTTCGTTAAAAAAATTTTGTATGGAAAATTTCTTTTCGCTTCAGTAGCGTACTAGGCTTAACTCATTTAAATAAATATTAACTATTTTTTCTATTAGTATGGAAAGGAAATACATTTTATACCTGCATATCCCAACAGTTATTTCGGTTCTTCTGCATTTGCTGAGTATAATTCAAACTGTGGGGGGTGATATTAAAAGTTTCAGTGATTTTTGTTTTTTTTTTTTTCAAAACATTTAAATTCCTTCAAAGCAATAAAGAAACAGTGACAAAAAAGGGAACAACAAAGCTTTGGACTTAAATTGTATGCTTTTTCTATCTTCGTCGGACTTTTCCCTGAAAGTTTGTCAATTTCAAGCATATTAAAATTGTTTTTTTTTTTGTCTCTATCGTATATGAAAAAACAACTGCAAAATGAGTGTAAATTAAAAATTCGAAACATGTTTTTTATTCCACAGCAAAACAATAATAATTCTTGTACATGAGAGGTGCCTCTTCATCCGATATAAAATTTCTTTCTGGTTTAACCGATCCAAACGGGTTCACAGTTGGTGGTATCACGATATCCAAATGCCTATTAGATTCAAGAATAAAACGTGAGAGATCCATTGGAGCTTCATGTTGTGTATATGAAGTTATAACCACCGGACACTTTTTCTCTACAGCAGCTTCAATCGTCTCTGGCCATGTGTCTTCCATTTGAAAACCAGTTGGTCTATACAGACCAGGATTAAAGAAACAAACTATGAAAAAAAATATTATTAATAAGTTAAAATGAAAAAAGAGAGAAGAGGATTTCCAGACTTACTCAAATCAGGCTTTAAATAGGATTCCCCTTTGCAGTAGTTGTGATAGAGACCATTTTCAAAATAATACTTTACTGTTCGATTATTTTTTCTACATGATCTACAAGGTCTATTAGAAAAAGTGTTATATTTAAACTAACAACATTTAAAAATTAGTATTAATTTCCTTACTTAGTCTTTTTAAGTTGATCGAATGAAATGTTTCTTGGATTTAATTCAGGTCCGATAAAAACCACATTTAATTCTTTGACTGCAGGTGTAATGTGTAAGAAGAAAAGTTCCCATTTATGAAGAAGGTCAACTTCAAACTCAATTTCAGCACCTTGGAAATTTAGTTTATTTCAAATAGAATCAAAAAATTAATAATTGTATAGGTACCTATTAAATGAACAGTAACTGTATCCATTCGTAGTTTATCAAACACCTTTAATGTATACCACGCTGTAAGAGGTCCTGTGGCAATCTGGCTTAGAGCTGCATATTCACATTCATCTTTCAAATCTGGAAGAAATTGTTTATGTTTTGTTTTCTAAAATCTCGGCATGATGTTTGGCAAATCTTTCCGTTCTTACCAACTGCCAATTTGGTACAAATTTGCTTCATATTTGCACATCCCAAAGGAAGATCTTTCAAGACTTTTGTTGGCATCGATGGATCAATTTTACCAAATTTCTCTTGAAATATTATCATTTCTTTGAAAAGTTGATATGACCTACACCATAAATGATGATATTTTTGTAAATGCTCAGGAGTTGCTTTGCAAAATGAAACCTACAAATATATAAATAATATTACTTTTTTGTAATAACAGAACGTTTTACTGAAATTACCTGACCACAACCAGTGCAATCTGTTAATTTGTTAAATCTATACTCTCGGCAATTTATGTTACAACAGATTCTCGGAAATAATAATACTTCTTGTTCGCAGGCAGTTAATTGACGGTTGATAATACTTTCAACCTTACGAATCGCAATAATTCGATAGGAACGAAATTGCTCTGGTGTAAATTCACCGCATTTATAAAATATGTGGCCTCCTGAAATAAATAAATAAAATTAATATTAATAAAATTGTTTAAAAAAATGTTCATACTTAAAAAAAAAAAAAGGCAAGTATACACCACAGAGAACCTATTTTTTTTTTTTTTATTTCCTACCTAATGAACGCTTATACATATTGATGGATATAGGGAAAATTATTCAAATGACGGGCAAATATCATAGCATTCCCCAATTTAGACTGATTAAACTGATCGAGTGAGTAACTGCGAGAGGCATTACAACAACAATTTTTTTTTTACAAAGCAAATAGAAATGATGGAAATATTAAGTTGTTTTCAAAACTAACGATGAAAGCGATTGAGTGTGAATTATTTTTTAATAAATGCAAATTTTCAAACTCAAAATACCACCTAAAATTAAGCGGATTTCTGCATTGTTTTTTGATACAAATCTTCTTATTATTTATTATAAAAATAAGAAGATTTTTGTCTTAAATTAAGAGGATCTTTGCTTTTTTAATATCAAAAGTAGGATCTTATGTCCCAAAGCACACATATTTTTTTAATCAAAGTTTTTAGAGCCGTTTTTGAGAAAAAAAAACTATAATTAAATTTTGATTTTGAAAAAAATTAAATTTTTCCTCTAAAGAATCTTCCAAAACCCATTTATTTTAACTACCAAATTTGAAACAAGTCACTTGGTTTGGGTTGGATAAAGACAGATAACTTTTTATAGGGTGGTCATTTCATTCCATCGCGCATTAAAAAATGGAAACAATTTGTTGTGGGTATATAAAAAATATTAAACGAATTTTTGTTTGCATTTTATTTGTCCTTCCTTATGTATAAACAGAGGCGTACGTTCAGTTGCTAGCGCCCCGGGGCAAGACTAAATTTTGGTTCTCCATTGATATTTAGGGGCAATTTTGATATAGAAAAGAAGATGAAATAAAAAAGTACGTATACGTTATACTTTTTTTTGTTTGGAACACCTGATGTATCATTGTTGTTGGTAGCTGAGATTATTCAAGTAACATTTTTTGGGGCCCTAAGATAATATATAATTTTTCTTTAAAAAAACCGATCTATTTTGTTGGGGCCTCTGAGGAAATATATATACTTTTTTTTTTAGTTGAAATATTACGTGAGTGGCTACCAATTCATTGTACATTAAACTGAAGAATATAATTTTTCTCTCTTGTGTACGAAGTTATTCATGTCAAATATTTTATCCAGAGATACCCAAAAGAGATGAGAAACTTCTGACGTCATACGGGTTTGCCTACAAGCTGCGGTAGACATTTTTGGATAAGTATGCGTGAAAAATATACATTTTTGGCTAAGTATGCGTGAAAAATTGTACATTTTTGCTTAGGTGTGCGTAAAAACACCGTGGCTACACTATGTGTGTTTTTCACATTTATTCACGAATACAAAAGAGATTACAACAACACGAAATAAACAAATGGGTTTTGGGGGGTAAAACGTACGAAAGTTTCCCATCTCCTTTGGGTATCTCTGATTTTATCTTTTTGCGCCTTTCCTCCATTGTCTCCAGTCGAGGATCTGGTGTGTTGGGGGCCCCGGAGCACCACCCCACTTGCCCTAAAGGTATTTATGCCCCTGGGTATAAAGTACATTTTTTCAAATGTCTTCCCCATTTCCATCACTCAATTTTTCAAATCGAATAATTCAATTCTTTTAATGAAAGGAAAAAAAAGTGTAAGAGTAAAAAGTATTCACCTTAGCATTTTGACAATTCTATGTCAAAGGTTCAATGATCTGTAGTAATTGCTTGGGAAGATAGAGGGCGGCAAATTTCCCAAAAGTTAAAAAACTAGAGATGGAATTTAAACATCAAACTTTGTGTGAAAACTTATGACTATAAAAATATACACAAAAAAAAAAATAAATAGTTTGTAGGAATGTAGGCCACTCCCATTACGCACTTTGTATATTTTGACCAAATAACTTCTAATTTGTCAGTTTTATTTACCCATCCTTCATTTAATTGGCCTTTATTTAAATGTATACATATGACAGTTTAAACTGTTGAAATATTTTAAAGTGTCAAACCTTTAATAAGCGTGTCAAACTGTCAATTTGTATTTTCATTTTTAAACAAATTTAAAATTAATAACTAAACCACCAACGCAAAATAAATGATGTCCCAAAATCTTGATATTTTCCCACGTTGTATCATGTCAAAACATTATTTCCATAGATGTCCAAAGTCAAAATATAGAACATTAGCATACGAAACAAACCAACTGCATGTTTTTTTTTTGTCTTATTTTTAGATTAAATATTAAATTTGCATTGATAGACCGTAAAACATTGACAACATTTACTTGTGGAAGTGAACATTAATTTTCCCTCGATTAGCCATCTACATTTTTACTTATAAATAAAACCTTAATTCTGGTGGGAAAGAAAAGTCACTCAATTGAAGATAAATTCTTTGACAATGTTCCAACAAATAAATTTTAAATCTACAACGCCTCACGCGCCGCACATCTCATTCATGTTTTTTTTTTTTTTTGCAAATGAGATATTTTGTACAAGTGGACTGTAGTATGTATAGATTTATTTTGCATGATCGGCGTGTGGTATTAATAAATTGAGTATAAATCAAATTAAAATTGTTGAAACAAAATACATAATAACAAATCGTTCAATTAAAAGCATGAGTGATTTTATGGATGGTTTTGGGTGTTAATGAGCATTTAAAATTTCAAATATATTTGAAATACCATCAATCATCAAACTTACCATAGCTGTCAGCAACTTGTCGGAGGCCATAACAAAGTTGTCTGTGGGTTTCATCTGATTTCATGTGTTCTGGAGAGCAATAGAATGTCATCTTGCATTTACTACATTGGGTTAGTTTGGTGTTGCGAAGGTCAGATTTGCAGAACTTTAAAATAAAAATTAAAAATAAATTTTAAATTCAAGAAGTGGATTAAGGTCCAATGGCTTTGGTAAAGCTTTAGTGGTTAATTTTAAGAATCATTTGCTTAAGGGAAATTTGAGTTGAGATTTTAGTATTTAGTGCCAACTGGAGCTTAGGTTTACCTACATTGCAAATTGATACAGCAAAATATTGCCTGGGCTTGTAGATATATTCTACATATTCTTCTTCTTCATCAGATGATGCCACGTCACTTACTGGTTCTTGTTTGATAAGCTTTTGGAGATTTTCCAAAAGTGTGTTGGGAAGATCAGCACCACCTAAAAATATTAATAAGAAGATAGAGTATTGTAAGATAAATTTTGTCAATTGTTTAATTTTTAGAAGATATATAAGAAGTCAAATAAAATTTGCAACAGATTGTTAACCATCGGTTCCATTTCATGGTTCGAAGAAGAATAATGGTAATAATCAATCGGTTGAATAAACAAAATATTTGGATTTCGAAATATCGGCAACCAGTAGTCTGAGGAACTTTAAGTTTTCATACATTAATACAGTTTAAAGAGACCTTTATTTTGATGTTTCACTTGATGGGTTTTGGGTAAATTTTTTTAAAATGGATATTTTTTCGACAAGGGTATAGTTCAGTGTTTTTTTTTTCCGAAAAGTCTTAAAAAATGGATTTGCAATTTTTGTACAGAAATGGAAAGATCTATTCACTACAAGTTCATAACATTCAAACAAAACTTGTTTGAATTCTTGGCTCCGAAGATATCTGGTTTTAAAGAAAATTGTTAGTCAATCGGTTACAATTTACAAATGGATCAAAAAAATATTTAGATTACAAAATATCGCTAACCAGATATCTTCGAACTTTTTAGTTTTTTACATGAATATAAATTAAAGAGATCTTTCTTTTGATGTCTCTTAATATATTTTGTCGAAAAACTTTAATTGTTCTAGTATATTTGCACTCTCATATAGCAAAATCTAGTATTTTGAAAAAAAAAACAAAAAAATGACCGATTGGCTTGCACGAACTTGCTTGCGAACTTTGTAAAAAGTTGCTTAAATTATTATATTCTCCTTCTTCCTGCTGATATGATCTCAATTTCGAAAGGATACCGAGCTCTCCTTAGTATTTGAACAGCCTTTGGGGTTCATCTGGTTGACCTCACAATCGATGGCAAGACTACTGGTTTTGTATTGTTCCATTTTTTAGGCAAACTGAATGGTGGTGTTTTTATACTTGCTTGTTCGCAGCCGTATAGAAACGTAGTTATTAATTTATTTAATTTTAAATAACGAAAACACTTTTTAAATTAAAAAAAAATATCTTTTTTAATCGTTTTGACCCACAAACTGCCATTTTCATAAATATGTAGGTGATTAAAATAGCTTGAAAAGAATTTAGAAAAAGAAATAAATGTCTTTTCAGTCTTAAAGAAGAAAAAAGAAAGGTAAAGGATAACTAGACTGAAGTAGAAACGTGGGAGAGTTATGATCATAATAGCACCGAAAAAAAAGAAGAAGAGTGGTTGAAAAAAAATGATTCTTTCTACATAAAAACTTTTAAACATTTTTCAAAATAAAATTTAGTATGCTATTCCGAAGACATTATTAATCAACATATAAACAACACTTTTAGAAAATTCATCTGACCGGTAGGAAAAAATATATTTTTATTATTATTACAAAAAAAGAACGTATACACCACAGTGTACCAACTAATAATTATTTTTTTTCGGATATTTAAACTGCGCTATAGAGACTTTTTATTTCTGACTTTTCCGAATAAGCCGGAACAAACAAATTGAGAATACATTTTTTTCACAAGGATGATCCAAGAAGTTTTGCCATTATTACATGGCAACCTTTTCGAAAAAAAAAATTGATTTTTGCATATAAAAGTTTCAAAATTAGTTTTTTGTCACGTGAATATTTTTAACATAGGTTTCACTGTTTTTTTTTTACAATTATGATTTTGTCTTTTGAACGTAAAGCAAAAAGAATTTTTTTTAATTTTTCCATACTAAATTTCTTTCACTGTAATATAATTATTTACAACTTAACAATTTTTACCATTGGCAATTGCAACTTCCATTTTCTTTTGCAACGAACTTAGAAAAGGATCATTGATAATTTTGGCAGGGATTTTAGCACTTTCATTTTTCGGATCACTGGCTATCTGGCTTGTAACCGGGAGATTTAAATTTTCTTTTAATGCATTTTTCACTTGAATTGGAACTATTTTTTTGTCAATTATATTTTCACTTGCAACCGTTTTATTTTGACCATTTTGACCATTCGTATTCGGTTTTCCTTTATTTTTCTTTTTATTTTTATTATTCCTTTTACGGGAAGCGGCGTTTTCCATTTTCGTGTTTTATAAATTCAAATTATTATGTAACGGTATGAGGCGAAAATATTATTACTCTGTTGGCAAAAACCAAACCAATGCAGTCTATTGTTATCAAAGAACTAAATCAAAATTGGCCCTCGTCCATTTTTTCCTTAATCTAATTGCTGGGTACGTTTAACTTTTAAAACAAATTTCTCTTTTTCTTTGGTATTTTAGTTTTTTTTTAAATCTGTGCAGAATTAAATGGCAGAGAAATAGGCAGCAAAAGAATTGAGATTGAGACGCACATCTGCAGACAACAGTTGATACAGTATATACCCAATGAATAATGTTAATGTAGTCAATTAGTAGCTTGGTTGATTTGTCTATATTTTTCCCCAGACACAGTGAAAATTTTATTTTAGTCAAAGGAAAAACAACAATGAATGCCCAAGAAAATGTTGTTTTAATTTTATAGTTTTTCAAGTGTTTTTTTTTTTTTCGAAAACGTCACTGCAAAATATATGGGATGTATAAGAATTTTATATAAATTAATCAGACATACGTACATATTTAATAAAGATTTTAATAAAATAAAATATAAAAAATAAAATTAGAAAGCTTAAACTTTTATTTATTATATCCAGTGTGGTTTTAATTATGTTTTTTTTTTTTTTGTTATCAATAAGAATATTTCAAGCTCTTCTACGTACGACATTTAACAAAAATATTTGGTTTGTCACGCACCTTTTATAAGGAGAACTTTGACGTATTTTCCTGTGACAATGTCCCATGATAGTAATTAAGTAATGGTAACAGAAAGAATGCACATGCACATCAAAACAGAATATTTAATTAGTCATATCCAAGAACTACATCAACTCTTCTATCTGTGACTAGGTCAGTATTCTGTTCTCTTCTTGTTCGATTTGTTTTTGTAATTTTATACTCACATGGAGGTATTCATATATTAGATTTATTTTTCCGTTTGATTGATTTAATTTTAAAATTTGGGGACTTTTGACTTACGGACTTTGAATTGCAAATTAAATCGCATTTAGTGCCAAACAAAAAGCAAGCTTGAACCCTACCTTTTGACATTTACAAAAGTAAAATGTTTTTTTTTAACTAACACCACTTGTTTACGACCTTTCCGCATCTTTCTTGTAAGTTTTCCAGTCAAAAAACAAAATAAGTTTAAAAACGTTTACTGTTTTAAGCGTGTATAGTTAAATCATAACTTCACCACCAAGGCCAGCAATACTAGGAATTTATATTTTATTTGGTAACGCAAATAGAAATTAAATCCAGAATCTTGAAAAAAAAATAATACGATAAGGTTTTTTTTGAAAATGCATACTTACAAAACTACAATGAATGTACTGATTAATTTTTAAGATTTGATTTTTTTTTTTCTCAAAAGCAATTTTATTTAAATTTGGAAAAAATGATTATTTTCAAACTTTGAAAGTGGTAATATGGTATTACAAGATTTCCCGTTAAATGGGTCTTATAATTTGTACTTACAATATCTTAAATCTCGGTACCGTAAACTAGGGTGAGTTTGTGCATTCAATTAAATCTTACCATTGCTATGTACTATACAATTATAGTGGAAACTGGCACAAAGTTAGCTGACTTGCACAAAGTAACCCTAGTTTACGCTAATTAACAAATAAAAAATTAAATTACATCAATTTCAAAATTACAATGCCAAGCGTTTTTAAAGTCTCTGTCACATTTTTTAGCCAAGAAGAAATTCACAAAAATTAGAATATTTAGGGCCATTTTTTTCCCTCGGGGTTGAACATAACTTGAGAATTTTTATCCTCAACTTCCAAATTCGGTTTTATTTACTCCAAGATGACGTTTTCAACTTTTAATTTCATATTTCATAAATATCTCTGGTATATTTTTCAAACTTGAAGTTGACCAACTTTATTAGATCTTCAACTGGAGAGTTGAGAAAATAATAAGTGAATAAAAAGAAATTACAACTTGCGTTTGAACTCTCGAGTTAAAGTCAACTCTCAAGTTGGCAAACTCGAGAGTTTGCTTCAAGTTGAGCAATAGTGAAAAAATGGCCCTTAGGTCCAATGTATTCACACTCCATTAAATTTAAAGTCGCCATTAAAAAAGGGAAATTTTAAAATTTGTATGCGATTTGACAGTTTTATAATTTTTAATGGAGCCTTTAAAAATAATGGAGAGTGAATAAATTGGGCCTAAGTTATTAAAATTTAAAAAACAACTTACATTTATTCAGTGTGTTCCTTTGGCCTTAAGTATCTACTGCTAAGTACTTCTGGTTGTATTCAATTCCATTTCTTCTATAGAAAAAATGTCTTTGAATGGATTCAGAAGTACTAAAAAGTACTTTGCTGAGCCCAAAGGAACATGGCCAATATGGTTAAATAATATATTCAATAGGCAGTCAGTAAACAACTCAAATTGCATGCAACCTAGAAACGCATTGATATGCAAATATTGTTATCCTTGGATACCAGTTTAATTTTGTTATAATAAGTACCTTGGGTGAATTCAATAAGGTTGATATTTCATGTTTTATCAAATAAAGGTTCATTTAAAAAATGAGTACATCAAGTAAAAGTGGATTAGTTCCAACACCTCAAAGACGTATTCCAAGAAAGAAGGTGAAATAAATAAAACACAATATTCTAACTCAGTACAAAAGTTCATATCAAATCTCCTAGCCAGTAAAACCGGAAAATCTTTTGCCAACTAAATATGTAGTCAAGCCAATAACATTAACTCTACGGCCATTTGGAGGATTGTATAATCCATATGCAAAAGGATGTTCAGTTCTGTGCAATCATCCAGCACCAAGTGCAGTTCGAAAATATATAAATCAATTGAAAAATAATTTAGTGAGATAATCATTTTAAAACTCAATCGCAGCTATCTTATGTTTTGCATCCCTACTCGCAGGTAACTGACAATAAAACTTCCTCCCAAAATCGAGATCAGTTATTTGAATCGGAAACTGATAATATTCCAGAAGATTTATTCCGACGTTATACTGATACTGATTCGAGACCTTTAACACCATCACCAACTGTTACGAGTGTTCGAACGAGAAATAGCACTGGTTCATTTCTGAACAATAGACGTTGTATAACACCTGAGTTGAGGAAAAATGAGATAAGCAAGAGAAAGAAGATTATTCTTGATTTAAGGTAAAAGTTTGATTTTGGTGAGTAATATTTACCAAGAGTTAAGTTATTGGAATCATTTAGACGAAGCCACAGTCAAGAGACTTTGTATTGGAAACCAACATCAGAGATATCACAAAGTGCTCTAACAGAAGCTGATATCGAAGAAAAACGAGTGGTAACTGAGAAAAAAGTTAAGAAACAAAAATCTGATGATATAAGACCTAAAGTGAGTTCCGAAAAAACATCTTTTCTTAAGTTGAATCGATGATTGTTAAAACAATATAAGTGATTTTTTAATTTTTTTATAAGGCGAGATCAAAACTGCTATAATTTTGAAAAGAAGCCAATTTTTTTGTTAAAATAGTCAACTTGAAGTCTAAGAATGTCAATTGAGGTATTAAAATTGTCAAAACATTGTAAATTCGGTCGCGTCATGGAAATTATAGCTGTTTTTTTCTCTCCTACAAAAAAATTTAAATTTCACTCATGTTGTTTTAACAATCACCGATTCAGTTTTTTAAAAGGTTCATTTGTTTCTAGACTCCAGCAACAATTCCAGAAGAATTTCAAGAAGATTGCAAGAAGCCACCAATTTCATGCATCAACGAGCACGATATAGCCGATGATGATGCTCGTCGTGGCAAAAAGAGAAAGAAGATCAAACCACAACCGGGTAAGAATTTGGTTCAAAGTAAACATAAGTTTTAGAAATGATTAGGTAGTGTACATTTTTACATGGGAAGGGGGTCTTAAATTTTCAATACCGGGCACTTTAAAGCCATAAGCGCAAAATTTTAAACGATTTAGTAAATTGCTAAAGTCATTTTAGTAAGTTACTAAGCCAAAATGCATACAGATTTTTAACTTAGTAACTTACTAAATGGCTTTAGCAATTTACTAAATCGTTTAAAATTTTGCGCTTTTAGCTCCAATATAAAATTTGCTCTCAGGCCCCACATTTACATTTAAGTGCCCAAACTTCAATGTCACTTTCTATGTGAAAATACTGAACTGTCTTTAACCATCTCTTAATATCCAGTGTTGACTGGCCCAGAAGTTTCCTCAAGAAAGTTTTTAGGAAACAAATTTTTTTTTACGTTTTAGCAACCACAACATTCCATCTAAGTGAAGATCCTGAAACTCAAGTAGCTACTTTGGGTCCAGATTCATTGAATCCAAGTACTCGTCCATCGCTCATCCCGAATGCAGCAAATTTATTACCAAGCAAAGAAAAACGAGAAAGTGAGCCAGTTTTGCTCAAAGGTAGTTTTCTAACCGATGAAGCATTTGAAGCTCTTAAAACAGAACTTGATGTTGATACAATTGAGAATACTTTTGATAGATATGTGAGTTTATTAACATGACTTTTATTTAAAATACAAAACTAAGTAACTTAATGATTTCAGCTTAACCGAGCGATGCGTGAGGCATATAAATATGTTCCAGTTAAAGCTAAGGAAAATAAACCAAAACCTATTTATGAATGTGAAAAGTTGTACTTTGAAACTCGTTCGAAAATGCCAAGAAAATTTTCAAAATCTGCAACTAGGTTTGATGTTCCTTTAGATATGAAGACTTTGGAAGGTACGAAAAAGATTTCTTTTGTTTTGAAATTGTACAGGACTAAGGTTCCTTAGATTTACTGTCCCACACAATATTTTTGAGTTGTAACTCTTTTCCGATCTTTTTGAAGTTATACTTCTTTTATGAACCTTAACTTATTTTGGTTCTACACTCAGAAAAATTTCGATTATTTTTTGCTTACAGAAATGTCAGTTTTTGAGTACTTGAGTAAATATGTTTGGGTATCAAGACAACGAAAACAACTTTATAAAAAAGTGTTTCTCAAACATTTGGTTCAAGTTGAAGAACCTGAAGAGACAGAAGAAAATGAAGGCCCAATTCAAGTTGAATATGTTGAAAGAAAGATGTCTGCAAAAAACATTACCGAAGCTTTGACAGAGGTTTTGGATTTTTATGGAACTGAAAAAAATATTAAAGAAATTTTAAGACTAATTGAGGTGAAAGAAGATCAAGAACTAAATTTTAGGTCATGGTGTGGTATAGTATCGTTTAGTGAACGTTTAGCTTTAGATGATGTCACGGGAACTGATTCAAGTGATGAGGTAAGTAATTGAGGGGTCGGCATACATACGTTAAAGTATTGACGATTTGTATCTCTATCTTTTTCTTCTGATTAAATAGAGAGAGCAATATAGTCAAAACGATAACGTATGATCGTAATCGTATGCCGTAATTCGATCCCAGTACTTCATTTAATGTTTGAGATATTAAATCATGGTTATTTTCAGCTCGAAAAAGCAGATTTCACAAGTATGCAAAAGCGACTCGATGCATATGATGTTCCCGAAAAATTAAAAGAAGTTTTTGACGTAATTCGTAGAGGGCATTTTTGAATTGAAAATTTAGGATTTATTCAGTATAACTTGGATTGTCATTAAATAAATATATATATATTTTTTAACTATTCAAACATAAAAAAAGAGATAAGAAAATGTATAACAGCGTTTTCTTTAAATCACACAGACATAGACAAGCGCATCTAAAAGTTTTGCTCTATACAAGCTACAATAGCCCTGTTCCATTGGGAGGTGGCAAAGTACGAATAGTAGTTTACTAGTGATTTTCAATGGAACGCACTTTCAACGAATTCGGAATTTCGCTCATCTGTCAGTACCAAAAGAACAAAAGAAAATAGAAAAAAATATCTCCTAAACTGGGTGAAGATCAAAACAAACCAAATTTTTCAAGGACGCGCGCAATTTTAAAGAACTGTTGTTTGTAAAAAAAAACTCATACAAATCGATTTCAAGTGTTTTTTTGGTAGTAACGTTCTACTATAACTTAATTTAGTGTCTAAAAATCGAAAAAATTACGGAATTTAAAATATATTTCTATGCTGTATTTTTTGCTTTTTTGTTTTGTTGGTTTGTTTTTGCTGGTTTGTTTTGATTTTCGCCGAGTTTAAAACGTCAAAATGGTAACTGTAAATAGAAAGAGAAGACAAGGACAAATGTTCGAACTTCCCTATTCAATACAAATCGTATCTACTCGGGAAGAAGAGCATGAGTAGATGATAGTACTAGATTAACCAAAATATCTACTACCACCTCCAATGGAACAGGGCTAAAGACACTACCTGACAAACAATTTTGATTCTATAAAGCTTTACAGATGCCATTGTTGCTTCTGTAAAGCATTATAGAAGCAAAATTGTTAGTAGGGTATACAGTTGTTGTAGAAGATTTCTACTCATGAGTAAGTTACCACCTCGAATGGAACAGGACTGTTAACGTTTGATCGTAACCGTATGCCGTTATTCAATCCCTGTTCATTTGGCGGAAGCAAATGTCAAAGTTATTAAGTCAAAGTACTACTAGTACTTTAATAGTGGTTTTCATTGGATCGCACTTTCCCCGAAATAAATCAAATTCCCCTTTTCTGTCGTTAATTTTTTTTATAAAAATTGAATAAATAAACGAATTGGGAAGTTTGAACATTTGTCCATGTGTTCTCTTTCTTTTGACAGTTCTCATTTTGACGTTTTAAACTCGGCGAAAACCAAAACAAACCATATTTCTAAGTAAATACACAAGCAACAAAAAGGTATTCGTTTAGAATTTTCTAGACTCCATATGAGCTGGAAAAATGAGTGACGCAAAGTGGTTTTTTTCATTTGAAAAAGGTCAATTTTGATGGCCCCGATGACTTCAATTATGAATCCATCAAAATTGAATTTTTTCAAATGAGAAAAACCACTTTGCGTCACTCATTTTTCCAGCTCATATGGAGTCTAGAAAATTCTAAACGAATACCTTTTTGTTGTTTGTTTAAAGTTGGTTTCTTTTGGACTTTTAATGGGTTAAAATGATCCGTGCTGTTAATTACTCTGAGGAGTGTTGAAACACTTGCAGAAACACCAGCTTTTTGTTTGATTTTTGAACCAGAGTCAAATGAATTGGAGGCAGATCTCAAAATTTCTCGTCGATTGACTGCTATTTTTGCCGTTTTTTACCTTAATTCATATTTTTCCTGTACGAACTTTTATTTTTGAGGTACGAATAGGCAACACACTAAAACTCCGATCAATTTTGGCAGCAATAGCAGACCCGGTCAGTACTTGTTCCGTTAACAAATTAATTTTAGCTCTGTCGACAGTATTAAAAGCTTTTAATCTACTACTTTTTTTTTTAATTTTAATTAAATGACAAAATCTCACTGAGAACATTTCAACCTTTGATTTGGTATGCCAAACACCTCAAAACTCTCATAAACAACGAAGATATTGACCTTGAAAGACCGTGTGTCTATTCAGTTGACGCAAAAAAAAACTGCATTTTTCCATATAGGACGCTTTGTAAGAGAACACGAAAAAAATTGCGGTACTTTGAGAATTATTCTTTCTGATTTGGTTTCTCAACATCGCAAGCTAACTGTAAACATCATCAAATGTTACATGAAAGCTCAATCCTAGGAAAAAATGGACAAAATACCTTTGAAAATTTGTGTGCTTATTCAGTTGAAGCGGAGTGTACGTAATAACCAAAAAAAAAACACTAAGGGCCAATTTATTCACACTCCATTATATTTAAAGTCTCCATTAAAAATTAGAAAACTGTCAAATCGCATACAAAATTTAAAATATCCCTTTTTTAATGGCGACTTTAAACTTAATGGAGTGTGAATAAATTGGGTATTTCTAATAATCAAATTTAAAGCTCAGTTAAATATTTAACTGAGCTTTAAATATTTCTCCATACCAATAACCAATTTAATAGTCAGGTTAAGGGTTAACGCCACGTTAATTTTATAGTTGGGAAACTGAACTATAAACGCATGGTTAAATTAAAAAAAAAACATATGTCAAGTCAACAAGTTGTTGAGAAAAATTAATAATACTGGCGGCAAATTATTAAATAAGTAAATGGAAAAATTTATTTTTTTATAAATATTTCTCTTTTTTATTAATAAATATTCATGATTTTCAGAAAAGGCTGAAAAAGAAAACTTAAAAAAAAATAGATCTGCAAATTTTCATAGTCGTACTTCACGATAGATGAACTTTTTTTAATGCAATTTTGGCCTCCTTGCTTGAGCTCCATTTTTTAACTTTAACAACCAAAATAAAAATATATGAAGGTATGTAGGTATTTTGTAGTAATGTTTTTGTTCATTATTACATTACATGCAAAAAATGTCACTTAAATGATGTCATTTTGACAACAAATGTAATAAATCTGGTAATAGAAGCACTATTAGTTAAACGCGTGTTTATTTTGATTATTAGTATAAACCCAATTTAACGCGACGGTAAAATTTAACCCGACAATACTTAAACGTGTGTTTAGCGATTCATTATTGGTAAGGCCGTTGGAACCAATTTTTATGATTTTTTATTACAAAAAACAGTTCTTTAAAATTGCGCGCATCCTTGAAAATTTGGTTTGTTTTGGTTTTCACCTTACTTAGGAGATGTTTTTGTGGTTTGTAAAGCCTTAACTACATTGGCTCAAAAAGTGAAAATTTTCAAACGCATTTTTGTATAGTTTTCGGGCTAGAAAACTAAAACAAATGATGCAGAAAGCTTATTTTTGGTTCTAAAAAACAAATTATACACTCTTTTTCACAAAACAATTTCGCTTAGCAGAAAAAAAATATTTTCACTTTTGTACTTTTTCAAAAAATGGTGTATGTAGTTAAGCCTTAACTGACAACTGTGCGAACTTGCGAATTAGAGCTTAAAGTACTCTAGTACACATTCTATTACATTTTTTCATATTCAGTTTCCCACTTAAATTTTAACCCCCATCTGTAAACGCAGCAAATCCAAATTTTCTTGTCAAACATCTGCCACTTTTTTTTTTTTGTTGACATATCACTCTTCAAAGGGTTTGTCTCTGTTATTGGAAAAAAAATCCATAAATTAACTTAAAATTAAATTAACTAATTATAACCAACTCGGGACCAATTACAAATTTTAACAAACAATCAACAATTATGGCTACTTTAGAAGATAAATTAATGGGTGAAAAACTCGAATACTATTGCAGTAGTAGCGAAGGTGAAGATAATGACGACGATTGCGATGATTCTGGCGAAAAACAATCCAAAAGCGGTGGTGCTTCATTATCCCAAGCACCACCTGCACCACCAACACTCTCACAAAATATGACCCATCGAGCTGCAACAAATACTGGCCCAAAAGGTGTTGTCCAAGATTGGCAAATCTACAAACAATTAGAAGCTCAAAAACGTGAAGAAAATGAAAAACAACGTCTCGAATTGATGAAGAAATTAAGCATGTCGGCAGCAACTTCAGCTGAAGATGAAGCTCGTAAAAGAGAAGAAGAATTAGAAGCTGAAATGGCTGAATTGATGAGTGAGGATTTCCTTCAGCAATTCCAAAAGAAACGAATGGCTGAAATGATGCAACAATGTGGTCATTTGCAAAAATTCGGCAAAGTTTTCCATTTAACGTCTCACGAAGAGTTTTTAAATGCTGTCGAAAAGGAGAACAAACATATTACGATTATTATACACATTTACGATCGTTCATTGTCGGCTTGTGCCACTTTAAACAAATGCCTTGATACTTTAGCCCAAGACTATCAAATAATTAAGTTTGCAAAGATTTGCAGTTCGGTGGCTGGAATGAGTCGTGATTTTAGGGCTAAAGGATTGCCTGCTTTACTCGTCTATAAGGCAAATAATTTAATTGGAAATTTTGTTCGAATTACAGATGATTTGAGCGATGATTTCTTTCCGTCCGATTTGGAGAGTTTTTTGGTGGAGAATGGAATGATTGTTGATAAGAATTTGTATAATTGAAAGGTTCTTTGGTGTCAACATCAAAATTCTCAAGATTTACTTATATAAATTTTATTTTTAATTATTTTATGTTTTAGATTAAGTAAGGTTGTAGTATTAAAAAAATTATAAGGTCCAATTTATTCACACTCCATTAAAATTAAAGTCTCCATAAAAACGGGAAGTTTTTTAAATTTGTATGTGATTTGACAGATTTTTAATTTTAATGGAGACTTTAAATATAATGGAGAGTGAATAAATTAGGCCTTAAATGTATACCGTGTGCTGTGTGGCCGCATTTTCAAAAATATAAAAAGTATATACACTCAACTATATTATACAAACAAATAAAAAAAAAACAAAAATGTAACTTTTTACCATGTGCGATAATGCATCTTGTAGAATGTCTTATAATTTATTATACAAGAGAACAAATCGAACTTAAATAAAAGCAGCAAAATTGCACGAAAGCAATACTGAAATGTTTTTTTTTTTTTTTTTATTTTTCTATTTCGTAAAGACAGCGAAGCCACAAATCGTCGATGAAACCAGAAAAGTGTGTAACTCCATATTTTTTGAAAATTAGATTTGAATGCCATCAATTAGTGATGGTAACTATCGAATAATAACTATCAAACTATCGATAACTGTAAAATATTCATTCATTCGATAGTTTTAAATCATTCATACATTCATTAATTTAGTTACTAATTTTATTCGAATAGATTTTTCATTCGATAGTTTTTTCATTGGAAAAATTTTTTAAAAGATAGTTTTTGCATTCGAATAGTTTTGTTATACGATAGTTTTTTTATTCGATAGTTTTTATTCGATAGTTTTTATTCGAATGAATAAATTAATGAATGAATGACCTATTCGATAGTTCAAATCATTCAGTTACTGACTATCGATAGTTCAAATCATTCGATGGTTCCCATCACTTTCATCAATGTACCTTAAACTAGGAATCCTCTGAAGTTCATATTTTTTTATTCTATTGACTGCAATAGAGTCCGAAATTATAAACTCAAGAATTGCAATCATGTGCGATAGAGAACAAAACGCAAATTAAAGAAAAGTATGCAATAACTCATCGCGCAACGATGTCACTTGCCCATACTTCCTACTGTTGTACACCCACATTCAATTATGTATTTCATAGAATCCATTTAGTTTGAAATTAATTAATTAAAATGCATCAAGAATATCTACTTCTTCGCAATAACAACTCAAAATAAAATACTATATACACTGCCGCTCATCTAAATAGGTTCAACTATTAATTCATCTTACTTTTAGCCCCTCTTCGTATATATTGCAATGACACACCTTTTTTATATATGTATGTACTGAGGGAACATCTTTATGCACTTAGTTTAGGAAAAAAAAAATTGTCTTGGGGCCTACCGTTGCTCTCTCACATAAATCTAATTTTGTGTAGCTAGCTAGACCAAATGTATTTATAAAAACAAGTAATTTTTAGCTTATCTGAATAGGTTCAAAAGCAAAAATGTTAATAAACGATGAGTTGCATGAGTCAGTTGGACTCAAAATTGTGTCTGTCAATAAATCTAATTTTGTGTACCCTGTAATGAAGAAAACGGTTCGGGAAAAATTTTTAAGCGCAGTAAAAAGGGAAAAATATAAGAAATTTGTGAATCAGGCTGAAACCTACGATGCATCGGGACAAATACAAACAAGTTAAAATTAAGCAAGCAGTTATTTGCGCAATATCAAAGAACAATATAGAAAAAACATTTAAAGTCGAAGTTACTCAGCCACAATATGGGCCGATAAATGTGCAATGAACAAAACATCATAATTTCGCTCTTAAAATAAAGCTAAAAACTGATATAAAATATAGTTTGGCAACGGTAAAACGGGTTGTCAAAAGTGGTAAACATTTGAGAAGAACAAAACTTTTAAAAAACGTTTATTAACATCACAAACCAAGAAAAGAAACTCGCCTCCATTAATAAAAAAGTATGTTAGAAATAACTTTGGAAACAAAACAAAAACAAAAAATATTTGAGATAATAGAGCCGTATATATCCATCGAAGTGCACAAGAGAAATCTCTCGTTTCTTGAACAATTCCTCGCGATTACGGACACTAACTAAACTATGGTGTTCGAATAGATCGATCGATATAACAAATAATAAAGATAAGCTTACTTTCCAATTTCAAAATATTCTAATCGATTTTGTTTTAAAGTCACTTCGGTGATAATCTCGTAAGAATTTTAAATTAATATTGACAAGAGCGCTTAAATTTCTTTTAATTGGAAACATTATTACTTGTATGTATGCGTTTTTGCAAAAACATTATCATGTTTTGGGGACACTTTGAATAGAAGGGATTTTTAAATTTACCTGCAGTAACAGTTTGCTTGGCAGTCAGATTATCTTGGTTTAATGTCGAATTCCTATCAAAAAAAAAAAAAAAATCGAATTAAAATCGATTTCAATGCGTTTTACGTGTCGTAAACAATGTCCAGAGCATGTTCGACAGAACAAAAAATCGATTTTAATTCAATTTTTTTTAAAGGCATTCTTCATTAGTTAAATGAAATGAAGCATCGAAAAATACTTTAAGATGTGTCATAAACAAAGATTGTTTTTTACGGGACGTTTTTATCTAGTTATCTAGACTAAGCACAACATACAAATGGAATAAAGAAGTCCGATGATCGGATTGACATCCGTAAAATAGCTGTTAAATACTTTAGCTATAAGAATAAAGACCCACTGGAATTATATGAATGTGGATGATTATACGAATGTGTGAAAACTCCAACAGATAAATGTTCCTCATTTTACCTATTTTATTATTTGTCTCATTTCAATTCTCAGTACTTCATATTGATTTTTCGGTAAAACTATTTAGCATTAAATTCAATTAGATTTTCAATACTGTAGCATCAACACTTCTTTTTTCGGCATGATGCGGGCGTTCCGTTCCTGGGAAAAAAGGTTTGACCACTTTTTAATTTTTTTTTTTCTCAGAATGTGAAACAGTATAAAGTAGTGGTTTATCATAACATCGACCAACAAAAGACGTTAAAATTATGAGAGCTAGCTATACATACACTGAGGGAAAAGCCACCATAGAACAACGTGAAATCAATGAAAACCACATTGATTTAACTATAATTCGGAATGATTTTGCGTTGAAGATGAACATTTTAAAATCAACGTTGAAAATAGGTTAATTTTTGATGGTTTCGTATCATAAAGTCACATAAATCAAAGTAGTTCAACTTTGAATCAACGACGTTTCATCAAAATGGGTCACTGTGGCGTATGTGTAACATTTTTGTTCACTGAATCAGAGTTACAATTCATATGTTAGCACAAAGTACAGTGGATTTGTCTGTTATTGAGATTTAAATGGGAAAATTCTTTAGTATAATTTTGTAGGAGAACATTTATTCTCCACAAAGTATTTCAAATGCACACAATCTTTAAAACTTAAATCTTGGTCGGATTTGCCGTAAACCATTAAGCCCTAGTTTGTTCACAGTCGATTATCTTTTAATCAAGGATTATTCCATACAAAATTCCTTGATTAAAAGATAATCGAGTGTGAACAAACCGGCCCTAAGTCTTTGAATTAAACGTTTAATTGCAATTGCTCGTTGTTATATGGAATGATTTAACTCCTCTGCATAGAAATTTAGTTTTAAATATCAAAATTTTCAAGAAAAGTTAAATTTTGTTGAAGGTTAAAAAATACTTTTACATCTACAGTAACGCTCAAACGTGTTTTGGTATTCTTTTTATCTCAAACAACGTCAAGACTTCGCGTGTTATCGGATAGCTTTGAATACTTACCAGCATATTCTACAAGATCGTATGAAAATGAAATAAAAATATTTTGATTTTTATTATAATTAAATCGAATAATTTATTAAGTTTTTCTTTTTTTCAAAACCAAGTTTTAAAAAACAGTTAGAATTTATGCTTTTGTTTAAAAACTACATATATTTAAGAAATTTTGTTTTGTTTAAATATAATAGGTATTAAATGTATTATAAAAAAGAAAATACATTTTACCAATAATAATTTTAAAATTAGTAAAAAAAAATTAATCAATATACATTTACATAATTTTGTATGTATATCATAGTTTATAGCTTTTTATTTTCTTGAAATATACCTATTTTTTAAAAAATATTTTAGAAATTACTTTGGCCTGATACATTTTTTTGTTTCTTTTTATTTTTTAATTTAAACACAATTTATTCGCACACCAATTACCTACATATATTAATGTATATTATAAATTTAATATTGTAACGATTTCAATCAAATATTTTTATATGTAAATATTCTACACATATATTTCATTTCATTCATAAAACTAACATTGGTGTTGTGTTTCGTGAAATTACTTTTTTTTCATAACAATAAGTTTATTTTTTTTAGAAATTTAATTGTAAGAGTAATAAAAACACGATTTTTTGTTGTTGTTTTTTTCTATATAAAGAAATAAAAACGCATTTTCTTAAAATCTAATATTAATTTTAATATGAATTTATGTAATTTTTAATTTTAATTTTGTTTTTTGTAGGTTTTCCTAGGATCAAAAATACAGACATTTATATTTAAGCGTAATTTTGTTTAATGGATATTTGTTTTTTTTTTTTTAAGAAAATAATGTTAAAAATGTTTTTTTCTTATTTAAAAAAATGTGTTGTATCAAATAAATGAATTTGTCATTTTTTAATATATAAAAAAAATTACATGTAAAAATGTAAGTAGTTAATAGTTTTGTTTTTTGTTTTGTTGTTTTAAAAAATATCATATGTTTTTTTTTTTATATATTTATAAATTTATCTATATAAAAAGACTGAAGCTCATTTTTTTTTTGTTTTTAAGTTTTTTTTTTTATTCTTAATTCTAAAATATTTAGAAATACATGTAATTTATTTATTAACTTTAAAAAAAGTTATAATTCATCATTTGAATATTTTTTATTAATTTAATGATAAACTTGATATTAACTGTTTCATTTTTTTTATATAATTTATATTCATTCCGTATACAAGGGAAAATATAATTTATAATTGAATTTTAAGTTAAATTATTTATTTTATTTAAATAAATTAAATAGGAATTATCATAGTTTTTTAATAATGTAATGGGTGTTGTTGTATTTTTTTCTTGTAATTTTTGAAATGAAAATAAATAAATGCTTTCGAACGGAATTATATATTTTGCATTTTGAACAGTCTTAGGAATCAGAAGAGGGAAAAGGGCGCCAGAGGTATTTTATTTCAATTGTGATCCAACGTTTTAAGGCTTTTATGATATTATAATAACTTTGAATGAACTTAAAACAAAAATAAATTTTGTGGCTACTCGAAAATTTAAGGGTTGCCATTAGATATTTTTTGCAACCACAAAAAAAAGCATGGCAGATGCGATTTTAAGCAAAACGCTTTTAGAGACTGATTACACAATTTTTGGTATTTTATCTGATACAAGGGCATTGCAACTTTAATGGGCCAAAAATATTGTTTATATACGTTTAGTAGAGCTATAATAAAAGCTGAATGCTATGCTGAATTTCCATACATGACTCTTTGGACCACCTGCAAGCTTGGCAGCACTCTGTTACACCAATATGAAGGCAATCGTTATTTTTTTTAACTTTTCTTATCACATTTGAACATTATTCGTCTATGTTTGTGAAATGAAATATGAAAAGTGAAATTCCAAGGCGGAAATTCTTATAGAAACATTCTAATTAAAAGTGGTTAAACAAATTTTAGAAGCCAAGATCAATGTTCCAATTCACGTCCAGAAAGGCCCAGAGACTGGTTTGAGGTTAAACAAATAAAATTTCTCAATTGGCCGTTTAGAAATCCCGATGTATATCCTGTATTTCATAAAAATTTAAGGCTAAGTTCCAATGCAGACAAAATAGATGCCTTAAAACCATATCTTTCTGTATGAATTTCCTTCACGTAGTTTTTCAAAATCTTTAATCTCATTTGGAGTGAAGTTTTAAGCAAAGATCTGGAAACCGTGTAAACAAGTGTATTTCATTTGAATACTCTTCCACCCCTGAAACATCTAAATTTAATACTTTTTGTTTGGTTTCTCTCATTTTATAATCTAATGGAACAGTTTTAATCGATTCCACTCAATACTAGAATTTTACATCTGTATTGGTGAATAATCAAATAAAAATTCATTTCTTTTTGCACCTTAGGCTTATTTCTCGTCTAGCTACATCCATGACTTAAGCTTCATTAGCTCCGTCCCACGGAACCTCTCAAATAAATTTGAAGCATTGTTGTTGTTGCGAATTTTTTTTAAAGTTTTCATAGTGAAATGGCAGTTGAATTCCAAAATAATCATCATCAAAAACAAACATAAAAAAAAAATACAGACAAATTGAATACCTCCTCCTTTTTGGAAGTCGGTAATGACTGATATTGTTGATGAGTAGCATGCGGTCAACAATTTAAACAGTGTTGATCAATAAGGAAATTAAAACTATGTACCACCAACATTCAAAATTGACATTTCATCTTCCACTTATGAATGTTTATGATCAATGAGACCTACGATCAATGTTTGGTTAAGGACTTATCAAAAAATATACAGTACCTTGCCATATTATTAGGCCCAAGCAAAAAAACTACAAATTTTCATGTTGCTCAGTTTTTAAAGTTTTTGTCGAAATATCTTAATTTTTTTTTGTCTCATTTACTAACACTTACCACGTAGATACGGATTGACTTAAAAAAAGTTGGAATAACATACTGTGAAGGTCTGCTCGTCTGGTCTTCTACGAAAAAATAAACTACCAAAAATCTAAGAACCTTACGTAATAACCAGACGATCAGAGCTTCACTATTTATGCAAGATGGGGCTTTTGTCATAAAGTTAAGAATGTCACGTTATTCCTCGATACAAAAATTAAAGTATTGGACCCGTCTGGAAATATTCCGGTCATGAATTCCATAGAAAACCTCTTTTGGAGCTTATTCCCTTTTGCACGTCATTTTTTATCAACATTTTTGAATTCTTTAAATTTTTTTAAGTCAATCCGTATCTACATGATAAGAGTAAGTAAATGAGACAACAAAAAATTCAGGATATTTCGACAAAAACTTTAAAAATTCAGCAACATGAAGCAAAAAATTGTATTTTTTTCGCTTGGGCCTAATAATATGGCAAGGTACTGTACATATGTATGTATTTCTGTTTATTCGACTCGACAGAACCTCTTTATTATCACTATTCATGGAGGTCTAATGCCCTAAACCACTTAAACATAAGTACACTTAAAACTACTTTGCCCAAAACCTACCGAGCTATTTTATTTTAAAAAATTCCAAAGTATTCAATCAAATACAAATCAATTTCTTTTATTTTCATTCAATATTTCATTTTCGATATCAATCGTTATTTGTTATTTCATACATACATTTTAAAGCTGCGAGTCCTTTTTAAAAATTTTAGTTAAGACCCTACAAAAAGTTCTTAAAAGTTAAGAAAATGTTGCAACGTCTAATAAAACCCGTTCAAAATTCAAATTTTTCGCGTTTTTCAAACAAATTATGGCTTTCAAAACCAAGATCCAAGGTTCGATACTCGACTAAGTCTGAAGAAGCAAGAGCTCCTGTGGTGAGATCCTTTTGATTTTATCAAACCGGAAAATCTTTAATACCAAAATTATTTTATAGAAAGGTTTAGTGCTAGGATTGTATGAAAAAGAAGGTGAAAAGCCTCCAAAGCTGACTCCCATTGCCGAGAAGTTCGATGATAAGACACATGGCAAGATAATGGAATTGATTCAGGAGTAAGTTCATAAACTTCCATATAATTTAATATAATTTTTTTTACTGCCTTAGAACAAATATCAGCGGAGTTCTGGGGAAAGGCAAAGTATTCCAAAAAGTCGATCCTGAATTTCATTCAATAGCTGTTATTGGACTTGGTCAGGAGGGTGCTGAATATGACAGTACTGAAGTCATCGAAGAAGGTATGGAAAATGCTAGAGTTTGCGCTGGAATAGGTGCTAGAGAGCTTCAGCTCCTTGGTTGTACTGAAGTTCATGTTGATGCTATGGAATACCCCGAGCAAGCAGCCGAAGGTGCTGCTATTGCAACATTTCGCTACCAAGACAATAAACAGAAAAGCAAGCGAATGATAACACCACAGTTGTGTCTATTCGAATCACCTGATATTGATGCATGGACACGAGGCCTGTTCAAAGCTGAAGCTCAGAATTTAGCACGCAAGCTTACTGATAGCCCAGCAAATTTAATGACACCAACTGCATTTGCTCAGGCAGCAGTCGATGCTCTTTGTCCTTGTGGAGTTACTGTCGAAGTAAGGACTATCAATTGGATCGAAGCAAATCACTTGAATTCGTTTCTAATGGTTGCTAAGGGCTCATGTGAACCTCCAGTGTTCCTTGAAATCAGCTATTGTGGTACTTCACCCGAAGATAAGCCAGTTATGATAGTTGGCAAGGGAATTACTTTCGATAGGTTTGTACTTGGACACGTATTAAATTCTTATCATAAATATGTTTTCAAATTTTAGTGGTGGCCTTTCATTACGAGACAAGCCAATGAATCATTATAGATCCTCAATGGCTGGAGCAGCTGTAGTTGTCGCTGCAATTCGTGCAGCTGCAGCTTTATCACTGCCAGTCAATATTGCAGCTATCATTCCACTTTGTGAAAATATGCCTTCTGGATTGTGCTGCAAACCAGGAGATGTCATAACTTGTCTTAATGACAAGACGCTAGCAATTGAGGTTTGAAAATCCAAATTTTTCTTAAAACATCGTTTCCAAAACTTTTTCTATCTTTAGGAATGTGACAGAATTGGAGTTATTGCTATGGCTGACCCTTTGATCTATGGACAAAACACTCATAAGCCCCGTTTAGTTTTGGATGTGGGCAACATGGCAGGTGGAGTGAAAAGTGCCTTTGCTGGAGCAGCTTGTGGGGTATTTTCGAATTCGAATGAAATCTGGGAGGGTTTTAAGAAGGCTGGCATTTTGACTGGAGATCGAATGTGGAGAATGCCATTATGGAACTATTACAAGAAATTGGTAGCACGTAAGTTTTGATCTCAGGTTTGATGATAGTGTTTCACAATTATTTTTTTGATTTCATTTTTAGAACATACCGCCTTCGATATAAGCAACAAGGGTTGGGGACCAGCTTCATCTTGCATTGCTGCAGCTGTTTTACATGTAAGTTAATTTTTTGTCTTGAAAGACTTATTACTTATCTAAAGTGTTTCTTTTTTCAATCTTAAGCAATTTGTACCATGTATCGATTGGGCACATTTGGATATTACCGGAGTTGGAATGTTGGCTGAAGAAGGATGTGTTCCTTACTTATTACCCCATCGTATGACAGGACGTCCAACACGTACGTTGATTCAGTTCTTGTATCAAATTGCATGTCCTGAAGAAAGCAAACACAATCCTCAGTGAAAATATATTTTTTATGTGGAATTTATTTTTGGTACAATTATATGTCTTATTGGGCTTAATTAAATTGATGTGACAATATTATAAGTTTGCATTTTTATTCGCTTCGAATTTTCAGTAATAAAGAGTCGCATTCTTTACAGATCGACTCGGGACACCTCTGCTTGACAAAAAAATTAGAAAAAAAATTGATACGGATGTTTGTTGCTTCATAAGATATACATTTCTTCTAACAATCGAAATAATTTTTAACAAAGCCCCTTATTGCAAGTGTCGTTCAACTTTCGATGCGATAAAAGTCCGGTAAAAAATGGATAAGCCTGAAATGGCTTATGACTTTAATAAAATCAAATAGAAAAAATTTCTACCGCAACCAGTTTAGAAAATATTAGCTTTTTTTCGTTCAGTGTATTTTAAATTTAATCATCTTTCCTTTTTTGGTTACCACAACCACGATTGAATGCATTTTATAAATTTCTTTTTTTTTTGATAATTTTCTACAATTATTGGCTTAATACATGGGCATTTAAAAATTTTTTCTTTGAAAAAATATTTTTTCATGGTTCAAACACGTTTAGTTTAGTCCAAAAAAATTACTTTTTCAGCTAGTAATCGGTCGATAAACAGTAAAAAGTCCTCATTAATCCGATTGGAAACAAGCAAGCGGTTTTATTAACATTTGTCAAGAGAATTAGGAATTTTTTTTAGGGCATTAAGAATCGTCGCATGAATGCAGAATTGGTCTGCGCCACAAGTTTAAAAATTTTTCAGGAGAGCGATTTTAAAACTTGAAAATGTATCTACAGCAATTTTATCACGTACAATTAAGACCGTGAGTGATCAACTGCACGAAGAAACACCGTCATTCACCAGGCAGGCTGACTCTCAAAAGGAAAAACTAAAATTCGAAATTTTGGACAACTCGTAGAAAGCGAGTGGAAATTAATTTTTCAACTTTCAAAATCAATTGTTTGCCCAAAGCGGTCATATTTGGTTAGGTACTTCAAAACCCCCAATGGAATTTCTAATAAAAGTTATGCATTTCACTTAGAAAAACAGTTATTTGAGCCATTTTTCACTTGAATGAATGAATGTAAGGTATTAGCTCAACATGACTCAATTCAAACGAATTAAGTCGCCTTAATTTAACTTAGCTCAGCTCAACTCACATCCGCATAGACCTATTTTTAGGATATCTTTATTTGAAAACTCAATTTTATTCCTGTCGATCTTCGTTTAGAAGAAGGAATTTAAGCTGAGTTGGATGGGATGAGTTGTCCCGCCATGAAATTACTTACGTTTCCTCATGCCTGTTATACATAGTTCTGGTCTCAAATGAAACGATTTCTAATTACTTTGAAGTTCTTAAGTTATAAAGTTTCGCATTTATGTAAATGAGAAAATATTTACAGTTATTTGTAGCAAGTACCAAAATTCTTCCGGTTGTCTAATTTACGGTAATTTTCTAAAATAATTTGTCTATTCTAAGTGGAAATAGTTGTTGATAATTGTTTTACTTTTTTTGGCGTAGATAAAAATAATAAACTTAAAAACGTTGGATCACATAGAAAATCAAATACAAATCAGTTTATATTACATTGATTGGAATAATTTATTATTATTAAATATTGTTTCTAATGTTATGGGGTTTTAGCTCTTATACTATCTATTTATATGAATGTAATATTTTTATTTAATATTTTTTTCTTATTTTTGTTTAAAAGGAGATTCTTTTGGCAAACTGCAATGTTGATGTCTAGGTATATTTTTTTATTTAATTTGTTTTTCTTTACTTGTAAATCAGCCTTTAAATATGTTTATCGAAAGTTTGAAATATATTATATTTAATTTTGTGTGTAAGTATTTTTTTAATCTAATAGAAAATATATATATTTTTTTTTATAAAACAAAAAATATTAAGTTAAATAAATAAAAAAATTATAATTTGGACACCTTAACAATCAAAAAACTACATTTTTTAATATTTTTGTCAAACTACATAAATAAAAAAAAATGTTTAAATTTTATAATTTAACAGTCATATATCATAATAATTAAGAAATGTTTTAAAAATTATTTTTTGGATGGCGGGTTTTTAAAAATTTACTTTAAGATTATTTTTTAAAAATAAAATTAAAAAGATAAAGAAATCTATTTTCTTATTTTTTTTTTTAAATCTTGACTTACCATTTTGAGTATGTAGAACATGCCTCGGTTTTTTTTTTTTTTTAATTGAATATTATTTTAAATATAATTACAATTATTATTTTTATATTTTTGTTGAAATATTTTTTGTTAAAAAGTGAAATACGAATTTATGAAATTCTGAACACTGATCGATCGATTTGTCTTTAGAAATTCAATAAAATTGTTGTTGTGTTGTAATAAAATTTTAGAAAATAGGGCTCTTTCTCATCTCTTTCACACACATTTTCTTCTGTCTATTGTGTTTGGTTATGGTTTTTAAACTCTTGGAGGCTTAAAACGTAAGCCAGTTGGTAGTGTTGTTGTTGTAATTATAGTTGCAGAGCCGCCAGTTGTACTAGAATTATCGATGTCTTCGTCTGGTGGAGATGTATAAATAATAAATGTGCCATCAGATTTTATTAGAGACTCTGTTGTGTCCATGGCCATATTGGATCCGGTTGTCGTCGTGGCAATGAATGACTTCAATTGGCTATTTGTTTCGAATGATACGGTACGTGGACGATTTGAGGAGAAATTTGTTGTTGGTGCACATTCGGCTATGGAATTGCGTGCCGAATTACAACAACCGGGGCAACAGAGATTGCCATTACCATTGCCAGCTGAGGATTTGACTTTGTCCTTGTTGCGACGCAACGACGATCGGTGTGGATGATGGCGTGCCATGGCAGTTAGTCCTCGTCTAGATGGCCGTCTAGTTACTGGGTATTGAACTGATTCAGCGCTATTACTCAAACGGATGTTGCCAGCTACAAAGGTTTTTTTGTGCCAAAAACGAACGACAAAAACGATTTTTGTTTTTGAAGAATAGGAAAAAAGTTTGGAAAACGGATTTGAAAATTAGTGGAAGGGAAGAAAAGAAGTATAAATTTTGTTTGTTTGTTTTTGTATGACATGAAGATGCAGTATGTAGTTTTCTTTGATGAAGCGGTTTTAAATGTGTCTGATAATGATGATGCCGAATTTTGAACAAAAAAGCAAAAAAAAAACAAACTCAATTTAAAGAAAACAAACGTGCAAACAGAAATTAAAACACAATGTATGATGATAACTGGCTGATTAGTGGTTAAATTTTTCAGAGTGTTTCAAATTTTAAAAAGACTAAATACTCAAAACAGTAGCATTATGATGATATTGCATCAAATTATATATCTGGAGTTTACCTATAAAATATTTAGAGAGAGAGTTATCTATATTTTCGAGAAAAATTTAAATCGACATATGATTTCCATGCAGATGTAGAAAATCGACGATTTGGTAATGAAGCTCGATTTAAATTGGCCAAATTGAAAGAAGAAAGTAGTGCTCGAAGAGTTGTTAATCCTTTTTGATCCTCTGTTGGTGATGAAAGCTAGAGAAATATCGGTTTTTTTTTTATAAAATTCAAAATCGTGGATCTAAAAACAAAAATTTAAAGTTGGTGTGGAAAATCGTTTAACTGCAAGCTTTTTAATTCTAGCTTTTTCATTAGATATAACTGTCCTAGAAACAAACTAAATTTAGTACAAGTATAGAAAAATATTAGTATGGCGTTTAAACATGGATGGACTACACGAAATTTTTTATACTAGAATCATCTTTTCTTTTAATCATGATCAATATTATGTAGCTACTTACAGGCATCTACTTAAATTTGTTTTTTCCTTTCTGACAATCAATTAAATTAAAGCTATAAATAATAAAATATTGGCCCTGTTAGTAACCTCCTTTAAACTACAACATATTTCAACTATTACTTTCTTTGACCAACAAATGTATGTATGTATGTTTTTAAATGCTTTTTATTTCACTGGCTCAACAAAGCCACCCATCTGACTGGATTGCAGATTTCCAAAAATTAAAAAAAATAAGGATTTTGAAAAAAAAAAAATTAAGTACATTATATACTCAAATTGAAGCTGACATTTTTTGTCTCCTTTGTCTCTTCACTTTAACAGTTGGAAATCCAAATGTGATTTTTTAGCTGGAGCGTTCCATTAATGGGATAAAATTCTTGATTAAATTTAGCACGGCTAAGTTATGGAGAGAATTTTGTATGAGCTTAAATTTAGCTTGATATGCATAAAAGGATTTATTAAGGAGTCGTTTTTTTTTACATTTTTGAAGTACTGTATTCATCACAAATAAGATCATTTTGAAGATCCTAATAATTATTTGATTTCTAAAGGAATTTTTCCTTGGACCATCGAATCTTTTTTTTCTCAATAATTAACTATCACACAGAAAACATAGTTGAAATAATGCTGGTTTTTAAGGTTTTTACTTCTGTGGTCACAATCAATAACCGCTTAAGTAGAGTTAAGAAATAAATAAATGAGCGGTCTATTTTTAAGTTTACACCTTCAATTTTTTTTAGCTATGAATAAACAATTGATTAAACCCATTTGGATCGACTTCAGAAAAAATTGAGTTGTGATTGAGGCAAATTAATTAAAATGCTAATAAAAAAAACTGGCCCGAATTTTTTGAAAAAAAAAAAAAAAACAACTAAAAACGCAGTTATATCAGAATTACCAAAAATATTGCGAAAATCACAATACCTCGTGCATGTACGTTCTAAAGAAAGGAGATATTAAAAACTACAAATCATCCTTGCTAATTTCGAAAAATTATCTGAAAGATTTCAATATGTAGGTACTAGCCATAATTTTTTCCTTTCTCGGCTTAAGCGTTTATTGGTTGTGGTCACAGATTTAATCCCAATTTTTTTTATTAAGATACAGAACATACAGAAGATACGGAATTTTTTATGATTTTCCACGATTGATTCATTATACTGTCAACATTTTTTTAAATCTTTAGTTACAGCGTATTTTTTTGTTTTCATTTACCTCAATAGCTTGTCATCTAGCAGGAGTTTCAATAGAAACAGAGATCATTTTGGTTTGGATTCGACTAAGGTGATTCGTACTAGTGTTTCTTTTTTGAAACCTAAATCGCTTTCTGTATATTAATTACATACTTCACTAAAAAACTAATAATTTGTTTTTTTTTTTTTTTTTTCATTTAAATTTTCTATACTTTCACCACTCATCCGTAAAATATATGAAAACGATAGCTAAATAGAGGTTGCAAAGATATTGTAGATTTGAAAATGATTTAACGGAGTTTTTTTGAATGTCAACCACCTAAGCCGATTCCATACCCATCTTTAATCTTATTTCAAAAAGCTGTTTTTTTTTTTAGTAACTCCCCCTTTTCCCACTATCCCCTCTTCTAAAAAATGATGAACATATTTCTCTGCTCGCGTTTAAGTATCAAAATAATTAGTTTGTAAGCACCTCATTAAATATTGGTTGTATAAATTTTTTCTTCATTATTAATTCTGTTAGGTTACAACTCCTTACTAACTGACAAGGTTCAATACCTACCATTTTTTAATATACCGTAATTTTTTAAATCTTCTTAATTCCGTTAATGTTCAATCATTTAATAAATAAAAAATTATCTCCCATTATTAATTTAGCAAAATGTGGGAATTGGTTAATTTTTTTTTAAATAAAAAAAAAAAAAAAAAAACAACACACACAAATCCAAATAAAAACATATTACGATACAATTATTATTATATTATTATTATTAAACAGAAAAAAAATATAAATGTATATAATTGTTATGCAAAATTAAAAACCTTAAATAATTAAATATGTTATTTGTATAAATTAAAAAAATAATTAAAAAAAAAAAAACTACCATAAAAATATATATTAATTGTATATAAAATTATAATTAAAATCAAAGTTTTAAATAAAGAAAACAAAAATTTGTGAACAATTGTTGTACTTAAATTCAAAAACAACACAAATAAAATAAATATATTAATTGTTTTTGTTTTAACATCAAATTATAAGCAATTTATCTCTTATTTCGAGGTTAGTTATGCCTCAAATTAAAGTTTTTTTTTTCTTTTTAGCTCAGGGCAATTAGTCAAAATATGGGCATGAAATCGCATTTTTCGCGGGACAAAATTTTTTTCATGGAATGTGTTCGGGTGGTTGTCCTTATCATAAAAGTCAATTTGTTGGGAAAATTGGAGGTTGGGAACAGCCGCCATCTTGGAAAAGAGATTGGTAGCGTTTTTATTGAATAGCTCCATTGTTATTCATTTTAACAGAAAATGACAAAGGTAGGACTTATTAACAATAAAATTATCTAAACAATGATATACAAAACAATTCCGTGAGTTGATTAAATAAAATTTTATAGTTAGTCAAAGTGCGGGTTTGTATCGCAAGGTTGGGACAAAATGACATTTTTTCATATATCTGACGAACTTTTGATTTGTTTGGATAATTCTTCAAGAATGTATTATAGTACTTATAATTACCTATAAAATGAGCCCACAATCGTTATTGTAACCATCGTATTGTAGAAGTAATCTAACTCCGAAACTCTCCATGTACTAGTCAAAAGTGAGAAAAAAGCTAGTTTTTTGCTAGTAGGCCGAGAAAATTTTGGGAGTAGAGGTATAACCAAAATATAAGTACGCAGTTTTGCTGCCATACTCGTGTTAATGTCGATTTCAAAGGTCTGACAACTCTAATTTTGGGCTTTATACGGTTTTTGGGGGGTTTAATAACGTAAGTTTTCCAGTTAACGTGAATGGGCTAAATTTATACTATTTGAAATTATAAATATACAAGCTGATTCCCTATTATTTTTCCTAAATCTAGACACCCCAATCTTGAGGATGTGACCAATAGAACTCAAGATATAAGCCGTTTATACGATTATGTTTTAGAGGCTTTTTTGTTTCGATTTTTGTTTGTTTATTTGAATTGAAAAGCCTGATATGGTTAGTTAAAAAAGCTTATATCGTGAGTTCTATTAACCCCATAGCCGAGATTAAGGTGTCCAGATTTAGGAAAAATAATAGAGCATCAGCTTGTATATTTATAATTTCAAATAGTACAAATTTAGCCCATTCACGTTAACTGGAAAATTTAAGTTATTTAACCCCCCAAAAACCGTATAAAGCCCAAAATTAGAGTTGTCAGACCTTTGAAATCGACATTAACACGAGTATGGCAGCAAAACTGCGTACTTATATTTTGGTTATACCTCTACTCCCAAAATTTTCTCGGCCTACTAGCAAAAAACTAGCTTTTTTCTCACTTTTGACTAGTACATGGAGAGTTTCGGAGTTAGATTACTTCTACAATACGATGGTTACAATAACGATTGTGGGCTCATTTTATAGGTAATTATAAGTACTATAATACATTCTTGAAGAATTATCCAAACAAATCAAAAGTTCGTCAGATATATGAAAAAATGTCATTTTGTCCCAACCTTGCGATACAAACCCGCACTTTGACTAACTATAAAATTTTATTTAATCAACTCACGGAATTGTTTTGTATATCATTGTTTAGATAATTTTATTGTTAATAAGTCCTACCTTTGTCATTTTCTGTTAAAATGAATAACAATGGAGCTATTCAATAAAAACGCTACCAATCTCTTTTCCAAGATGGCGGCTGTTCCCAACCTCCAATTTTCCCAACAAATTGACTTTTATGATAAGGACAACCACCCGAACACATTCCATGAAAAAAATTTTGTCCCGCGAAAAATGCGATTTAAATTACTAATTTCCCTGGGCTATTTGTTTTATGTTTTTTTTTTTTAAATCAAAGCTGTGAGAGCGCATAATAATTAATGTTTAAAAATTATAAAATTATTTTGTGACATAAAATTTGACAACAACAAAACATACATTAGTATAATAATAATAATTATTTCAAATGTTTTAAAACAAAAAATCCAAAACATTAAATAATACTGAAACAAAATTCACACTACTATTCCTATTGCGACTGTCATTGTGGCTGTGGCTATCTTGTGACATCTGCTGACGCCTCCGAGATGACGACGACTGTCGACGCAAACGTCGATTTCGACGTCTTTCCGTAACCGGTGTGCTATGCCTGAATCGGGAAGTCAATATAAAATCGACTTCTTCTCGATCAGAAGCGGCAGCAGATGCCGCAATAACAGTCTCATGAGCTATAGAACTCTCAATACTATCGTCGCCGAGTAAAAGCGTCAAATTATGTGCCGAGCGTGATAGAGTTTTATTGGGGCTATGATATATCGAAGCGCTAGTACTCGGCTGACGATGATGATGGAATTCAAAATCTTCACCACAACTAGCAATCGAAGTCGAAGAGTAGTAATGTGAGTAGCTTTGCTGGTGGTGGTGATGATTATGGTGAGAATGGTTATTGTGATGACAATGTTGTGTTTGGGGTGATGTGGATGAGCAATGAACAACAATGTGGCTAGAAGCTTCATGGTTGTAGTTGTTGTTAGTAGTGTCATCATTATAGCTACCGGAATGCGTTGTGAAGTTCGTCTCCAGGAACATGCGTCCTCCTCCTCCAGATGTTGAGGAGCTATTCCCATCGGTGCGATATCCATGTGGGGATAGGTATTGTCCACCGCTGCAGTAATCCTCTCCATCGTCGGTGTCCATGGGATTGTTGCCAGCAGCGTTAGCTGCAACACGACGTTTGAATATCATATACATCTCGTTGCTGGGCTCGTGTGGGATGTCATTGTGGCTGCCGCCCATAAATTCTTCGGCTCGTTGGGCGGCAAGGCAGCTGCTGCAAGTGGTGGTGAGCCCAGAGGCACCAAGGAACCATTCGGAACGGGTGCGCATGCGTGCGGTTTGGCGTTCATGGACCTTTTTTTGTTATATTACATTTGGTTTTTTATAAAATTTTTGTTGTAGTTGTGTATTGTTGTAGTAGTAGTTGTTGTAGGAGTGATTCGCAGCAGCACAACATGGATGTGGTGGTGATAAACGATTTTTTTTTTGGTGCGACAAAAAAAGGGGGCGGGCAGGGGTTGACATGAGGGAATAAGTACATTTAGAATAATTTTTTTTTTGTATTTAAATATTTTTGTTGATGTTTATTTTTTTTTTATATATATTTTTTATTATTGTAATTTTAAAATTTAGAAAATAAAACTAAAAAAGTAGATTTTTTTATATTACAGAGGAAAAATTAAGGAAATTTGAAAAATGACAATTAAACAATGACAAAAGTGCAATATATTATATAAACTTAGCATTTTAGCGTGATTTTGAAATTTTATACAAATGTTGATTATAATAGTGAAGGCCATGTTTTGATATATGATTGTGGATTGTGATAGTCGCTGTGCTTTTGGCATGTTTTGGTTCATAATGCATAAATGTATAAATAGTGCATGTGTATAAAATAAGGCGAATCAATGCAAATAAGCTTTTTTTTTATAAATTGCTTTGATGGTCATAAGACATCGTTTTTTGATAAAAATAAAAATCCTTTTGTTAAAATATTAATGAAAAATGCATTTCCTATTTGTATTATAGTGACTCCATAAACCTATATGGTCAGAATGTGTAATTTTTTCTTAACAATCAGTGTTATAATAATTTCTCTTTATTAATCTCTTTAAAATGTGCTCCCGATCCAAATCTATTTAAAAACACAGTAATCTTCATAGAAGAGAAAAGGATTAAAAAAACTTTTAATTTTTAATGCGTTCGATCTTTTTTCTTTAGTTTTTTCTTTTCATAAAAATTGTAACATCCTCTAAGAATAATCTGATACCCACAAAGGTAGGTTAGGTCATGTATAACAATTGACACGAGTTTCATTTCCTTTTTAAAGAAAGGAAGAACGACATGAATATTAAGAGCTTCGGTATATTTGTTTTCCGATAGCAGGAAAGGAAAAATAATTTTAGTACTTAGGCCGACTGCACAAATATCTGACACTTTTTCAAAAAGAAGCTAGGTACATCATGCGACCGAACTGAGAAAAAAACCAACGCTTAATTGCATTAACTTTTTTGTTTTCTCCAAGGTCATGAAAATATTGATTAATCTCGAAGAACGAAAATTTGTTAGTGATCGACAAAACAGTTTTTGTGTAAGAAGGTATATCAAAGATTTAATGGGGTACCTAACCGAAACCAATATTTGTACCATTTAGGTGAAAGCAAAATTAATGCGCTTGATATGTATTTCCAAATCATTCAATAGAGCTTAGAATGAAGCTCTCTGATCAAAAATGAGTTAAAATGTTTTTGAAAATTCTCTGTCCAAATTAAATTTTATTTTTCAGACTTTCGAAGACAAATGGTATTATAGGTGGATTCAAGCCTGACGTCTTTTAAATGAGTGTTGATATGTTTTATTTTCGACCTTTTTATCTTTTATAATTTACGTCCTGAAAATGTACTATAATTTAATTCGATTAGCATTGTTTAATAAAGAATCGTAAGCTGTGTGAAATATAATGCCTCCGAAATACAATACAGAAATTCCGCACCAAACGTTTGTGCGATACTGGAGAGTACTCTAAATTTTTCACATAAATGTATTATAGTAGAATACCAAAATATTCAAAATCTATGTAAATCGGTTTCTTCCTTCTAAACTCTTTTTACTTGAGCGAACAATTGTCAGTTTAGCAGTGTTTTTTTCTCTTAAAGCATTGGTAACTGTAACTATACGTTACTATACGGTACCAAATAGCATGGTAACTCAGTTTTTTTTTCACCTGTTTTTAGAACACTGAACTTTTTTGATAAACAATTAGCAACAGTTGTGAGTGAAATTCTAAAATTTCAGCTAAGAACTTCTAGCTTATGTCTGTTCTGGGCTGTAGAATAAATAAACAAACGTTTTTTGAACTGAAAACTTCTTGTTGTAATTAGCATTGGAATAAATGTTTGTTTAGCTTTTGACCAATGGGAAAGAAGTGGAAAAGTTAAATTCTTTACGCATATAAATTTTAATTTGCAAGGCGGACTGCAAACTGTTGGCAAGTTTTGTCATTTCTTTCACATGGACTTTTTTGTATAACAGTTGCAAATAGAGATGATATTGTTTTGTATATGGGTAAATTCGAAATTATTTGCGAATCACGAGTTTACTTGGACAATTCGCTGCAGAGATGTTATGTACAAATGTACAATGTTTTTATATTTAAATGATAACACATATTTATTCTACCTAATCAGTCCCATAACAAACAGACAGACAAGTGTTTAAAATTTGATTGAAAATTATGAAACCTATCAATATTTTTGTTTGTTGAAAAAATAAAAAAAATAAATGCAACAAACGTGTTGAAAATGCTCGAAATATGGCTCAACTAGTTTAAGGTTCCTGCACTCAAGTTCCAAAATCTACATAAAAATATTAAAAGTTTCCATTCAATTGAGTTTATTTACTTTCTAAAAAAACCCTAGATGTAATTCTCTTTTCTATATTTGTTCGGTTAAGTAATTAAGACAATAGATTTTACTTCTTTGTAACAAATTATCATATCTCAAATAATAAACTTACGTCGCATTTTAAATAATGCTCACGTGAATTTCCTTATACAATGATTTTACTATCAAAATGCTACCTACCTATATACTTACACTTCAGACTTTTTCTACCGAAACAATAGTAATAAAAACAAATAAACCGATAACAGTTGAATAATTATTTGCAATTAAACAAAATCAAATGAAATCAATTAATAGAAAAATAAAAACAATAAATAGAACCTCAAGTGGATATTTGTAGTAGATAACAGGTTGAAAAAAAAAACTAACAAGTGAAACTATTACAAAAAAAAAAAACTAACAATGAACATTTATTTGAAAGCAGTTTTTAAGCAGAAAAAATCAAACTATTTATAAATTTTTTTTTTTCAAAAACTAACTATTAAATCAAAATTAAGAAGAAAAAACTCAAATTATGTATGTACAACTTAACCATTCCCACACCAACGCAATAAGAAAAAAACAAAAAAAAAAACAATTCTCCAAAGGGAAATATAAGTGGAATGAAAATAAAATCAAATACAAATGAAAACCAAAAAAGGAAAAAATAAAAACAAAACATAAATTCTCTATATACAGTTGCTCAATAGATGGTTTTTATTGAATTAGTAAATTAATTATAATTATTATTTGATAAAAACTATTAGCATATTTTTTTTTTTTTAGAAAATAATATTTTTTTTTAATTATCTGCCATTTTGAAAACGCAAAACAAATAAAAATTATAAACAAAATTCAATGCAAAATGACATTATTTATGTACAATGTGTACATGAAAAAAACAAACAGAAAAAAAGGACATGAACCGTTAAATTATAATTAAAATTTTTAAAATAAAAAAAATAATTAAATAAATCATTGAATTAATATTAAATTTAATGCATATTTTTTTTTGTTTAATGAAATAACAGAAAAATTATAGTTAAACGAAAAAGCAAAATAAAACTAAGTGTATTTGAACATCAGAATCAGAGAGAAAGAGAGAGAGAAAGAAATTAATAGAAGAAAAAATTACAAATTAAAAAAAAAAACATATTAATTAATTAAAATTTTTAATTATAAACTAAAATTAGCATTCACTAACACTAATTTTGGGCAAATAGAAACCAATTTAAAAAAATCAAGATTAAGAAGTAGTCATATCTATACATTTTTAATGTGTGTCTCTAAATAATTTTTTTTTTCATTTTGTTCTATACCGAAATCCTTGAAGCATTAAAGTAATCATCCCTCACCTGTGGCAGATATGATAGACTCTTTGTACTCTCCGCATAACGATTGACCGCTCTCAGTTCGTCCATTGTCATGTGATGCTGAGCCTGTTGATTGCCACTGCCAGTTGATTTAGATGAGCGCGTCGACGAACAGCTCGAGGAATGCTTTAGGCCGCGATTACAACGGCTGCATGTGGCAGTTACCATTGGCTTTCGGCACTCATCGGTAACGCTGCTGGCAGTTCCAGATGATGTTATAATCATCCGGCGTCGTTGTGGCAGTTGTTGTTGTAATTGTTGATCAACCATTTGGTTCGATGGATTGTTCTCATCTTCAATATCTTCATAGGCGCCATCATCGAGAACATCTTCGTCACATTTGGATGGTGATGGAATTGGTGAGGATGTAGTTGCCATTGCAAATAGTCCGGGTCCCTCGAGGGATACAGAAAGGCGGGCGCATGACTCTATGAATGAATGATCGGGTGTAACACCCAATGAGAGTACACTGTTGTCTAGGGCAGAACTTGAGCTGGTCAGAAGGGCGGGCGTCGATCGGGATTCTTCTTGAGCAACTGCGAGAGAGTACCCAACATAGAATTGATGTATATCAAATGGATCGAATGAAGTTATGTTTTTTTTTTATAAAAATGATGAGAAAAGCCATATATATAAAGATACGAGAGAGAAGACAAGTTGGACAGAAGATAAATTTAAAGTAAACCAATGACCCAACCAATAAAATATAAAGAATAATAAAAAACCATGAATGTTTTAATGAAAAAAGCAAAAAAAGGTTTAATGTATATAGAAAGAGATTAGTTGGATGAGGAAGTTATATGTAGATTAGTAGAAGTCAAGCAGAATAGAATAATTTATTTATTTTTAATTTTATAAATAAATTTTTATATAAATAAATACGATAGGAAATATAGTAAAAATATACTCACTCAATCCCCAGCGTTCGCATTGGCATTGTAACCATGTCTTTTCGGCTTCCAGTGAATGTTGTACTGTTTTTGTTGATGTGGATGATGATGATGATGATGATTTGCAGGCCCAAAACACAAAATTAGATTGATGATTGTTATTTTATTTAGTGTATTAAAAACTTTATTTATTTATTTATTTTAAATAAACTTACATGCATATTTTTGTTGTGCTAATTTGCCTCGTGGCGGCGGTGGATATTGGAAGCTACAAATCCATTCGTCTTGTACTTTGAGTATTCGTCCGGTAACACGGGCATAGTATTCATAGTTTGCCCGACCAAATAAATCGTGAATGGCAAATTTATCGATGATGTGCTTCATTATTTTTGTAGCAACCTAGAATAGAAAAAACAAAACATTCAATCAAGGAATAAATAAAAGTTAAAATATTTATGTGATGCACCAGAAGGAAGGGAATTTAAGAAACATTTCGGTAATAAAATTAGAACTTTGGCTGGTATTAAATTCATTGTGTTGCCAAATTCATATGATTGCGATAAAGCCATGAACATTGTACATGTTCAATTTTTGAAGGTTTGATCGAAGAGAAATTTTAGCAACTGTTTAATTTACGTCTTAAGGAAGGGGCAAGGTATGGTCAGAGATAGTATACAGCTGCAACGGTGTAGGATAGAAGCAATGCATCTGATTTCTTTCGCACGAACAAAGGTGTTAAACAAGGTTGAGTACTGAGTGCTCTACTTAATGTCTTGTTTTTAAATAATCTCCACTCTGAACTCCCCATGGGAATATTTGTCCTCTTGTATGCAGATGACATCGTAACTTTGGCTGACAGTCCTACAATACTTCAAGCTTTTATAAACAAGTTCAGCTATTGTCATAAATCGAACTTTGAAGTTAATCTTGAGAAGTTGGAAATTGTTATCTTTAGGAATGGAGGACGAAGAGCAGTTTGTGAAAAATGTTGTTTTAACGGTACAGAAATAAAAATTGTAAACCAGTATAAGTTCTTTCGCGTGGTCTCTACGTATAACATGTCCTGGACCGAACATAAAAAAATGCTATAAACGCAACCTGGTCCAAATTCGTAAAAAATAACGACATGCATTTGACATATCTGCGTAAAGTCTATCCAGCTTTAGATTACTACGAATACTACATATGCATCCGAAAAGAAAAATCAATCCATTATTTGGATTTTTTTAATTAGAAAAAAATCCAACAAATGTTGTGAAAGGTCGTAGCGTTACGAAGAAAATGAGGGCGTGTTTTTTTTCACAAAAACCAGTCATGTGGCTAATGCAGCCTTGAAAGACTAAAAGACGATAAATTCAGCGTAGTGTGCGACCATTAACTTGCCAGATGATTATAAAAAATTGAGATCAACTAACTCAAAAAGAAGAATCAATTTCAATCAATCAGCTCAAACAAGTGATTTTTATAACTCAAAGAGCAACCTTCTTGTCCCCGGTTTGGCATCAATCTGTTTCCAAAATTCATAGATCAGATGTGTTGGAAAACGATTTACACCATCCGAAGAAATAGTGGAGGCATTCAAAATCTGTATTAGACTGGTCAAATTACTTCGACAAATGGTTTCAGCGAATGCACAAGTGCAAAGATCTTCAAGTCGAATAATTTGAAAAGCAATAAAGTCATTTTTGTTCATAAATTTCTGTTTTTGTATTCCTTTTTTTTATTGAATTATAAGTAATGATGCAAAATTTAATATTGTCTGTTTATTTAAAAAATCAATTACAAAAGAATTTTTGGCAATTAGTGAAAGCAGGTAATAAAACCGTGGAAATGGAATTCCTTAATTTTTAAAATGTTTTTATTTTAAATTTGTTGTCTTACTTATGCAGAATAACAAAACAAATTAAATGAAATATTTCGGGGAACAAAGAAGGAGAAATCATCAAATTTTGTAAGATCAATTGCACCCGAAAACGAATAAAAAACTATTGCGTTACATACACGCACTTATGTATGTCGACATCTCATGATTAGAGGATTAAAACAAAATAACAACAAGAAAAATTAAGTGTCACAACAGTTTCAATTCTTATCTTTATCTGGCTTCCGGGAAGCTGCTGTTATTTTGCGGCGGCGGATGACATTTTTTCATTACAACACATTGTCATTAAAAAAAAATAATATTTCATCATATTCATTCGATTACAAACTTATTTTGTTCTTATTCGCTATTTGCAAGTGTTGTAATATTTTATGTATGCACATAGAATGTGTCTCAAGATGATTTAATTTCATTTAAATTGTATATTGATTCGATTACTCAGAAAGAAGCAAAAAAGAGTGAATAGCCTGCCGCCGCAACTTACGCATTCAATAAATAAATACAACAAAAAAAATGGAAAATATTTGTTTTGTGTACAAAATATTTATTTATTTTTTTCTTTATCTATTTTTTGTTGTTGCTGTTCTGGTATTTATCATTGTTTTGCCAACGACAAGACGATGCAGGACACAATGCAGTACAAAAAAAGCTGAAAAGCAAAACGAAGCACTTGCTTGTACTTAAAAAAGTATTGTAAAAAAAATGATACATAAGTCATGTCATGGTGTCATTGTGTAAAAATAAGTAAATAAATCTTTAACTTTAATGGAAATGAAAATTTGTGTCTACTGTTGACTCTGATGTGGTGTTGACTCCTTACCACACTTTGTGTCTTCTGTGTGGTGCAGCAATGCAAACAATCATTTTAGCAGCTTTGCTCTGAGTGTGTGGCTCTTATTGTTGTTATTTAATAAATTGAATAATTTTTTCAATTGAAATTTATTAATTGCAACGAAATATAATGTAAAAAAAGGGCGCAGTTTAAAAAAATAAGAGTATCTATCTTTTATTTTTTTTTTTTCATTATGTGAGCAATAAAAAAAGGTGCATATTGCCATCTCGTCAATGATACGCGTTGAAGATAGGGATTCGTTTCGCGCTTGCTTTGAATAATTTCAAACATCTTAGATTACATTTCCTATGTCGGCACTTAGATAACCATGTGTGCAGTATCGATAAGTTATTGAACGATTTGTGCGAAACATGAGAAGAAAGTGCTGTTGACACAGTTTTTGCAAATATATAGAGAAACAATATTGTATGGCTTTTAATTAAGCAAGCTGCTTTGAAGGTTAAAAAGGGGGCATTTGTTTAACTAGGTTTATGTAATTTTTGTTTAGCCCTGCCTGGTTAATATATAGAAATAGTCATTTAGCATTTTATTTTGAAGTAAAATTTTCTTAATGAACTGCAATAAGATTGTATTTTCAACGTTCAGGATCAAATGCACTGCCAATATTGTTGCAATTATGAAACGGAAATTTATTAGCAAAGCAATGTTAATATTTTAAACGCATTGTTTTTGGTTTGAAATTAAATGGAGACTACAGACAAAAATATGTGAACTCCAGAAACTGTATACCAGAATTACTTATTAGCATGCAATATGTTTCGAAAACCCGTCCAACATGAAACACATAAAAGGGGACAATTCCTACCATATCTTGACTTGGAAAAAGACAGTTTGAAGATTAACGAAGCTTTTACACAAACAGAACCCGCAAGAATAAAGTTCAACGCTAAAAAAATGAAATCCATAAAAACCAATCTATTAACAATAAAGGCCCGATAACTTAGAACTTTTTGTTTGGTCTCTGATGCGTTTTTGTTCAGGCACAGTTGAAGAAAGCACAAAGTCGGTTAAAATCGGTTTAGTAGAAAGAATTACAAAGGAAGCCCAGTCTCTAGAGGGGTGGAAACATGAGAAACGACGTCTGAAATGAGCAGGATAAATGGATGGGAGCATAATTGGTCTAATTTTTTGCACGAAAGGCATTCGATACATATGAATGTTACAATCAGTCTCATTCATGGTGATGACGAAAACTATAGTCTGCTAGCATGTAAAGTACCATCAAAAGTACCATCCAAAATTGTTTTAGTGAGGGTAGCCACTTAAAATTAGTTAGATCCTGAAGTCATTCTCTCCCTGATTACAAAAACACTTACGACAAAAGTTTTATACGCGTCCGAAAATGCGTTCTTTTCACGAACGCAAGAACTTGGGCTAATCACTTGCAATTAGATTCATCAAGCCATTGAATTCTTGATTGCAAAAATATCCGTGACAGACGACGTTTAACTTGCTACCAAACATCCGACAGAAGATCACAAACCCGTTCTTTTTCGCAGCTCCGCGAAGCCAGAAATGCAACATCAAATACCAAAATGATTGTTTTTCCACCTCCCCTTAAGGAGATATTGAAAAGGCAAATATTAAAAAATTCAAAATCAAATTTTTTTTATTCAAACATTTAAATTGCAATAGTTTGTCCAATAAACCAAAAATTATCGTTTGTTATACCTAGGTTTAAAGAAATTCAAGAAAATAAAATTTGAACTAAAAAAATCAAAGTCCCCTAAAATCCCCAAAATTTACTTTTTTTCCAAAATTCAAATTTATTTCGTTTGTCCACCTCAATAAATGGATACAAACAAAAAATCGTCGTTTGTAAAGTGAACACCCCACGTTTAAAAGGTATTAAAAAAAAAAACAAAAACAAATTTTGTACTAAAAATTCAAAATTCCCCAAAATCGCCTAAAAAATATTTTTTTTTCCAAAATTAAAACTGCAATCGTTTGTCCGCCTCGAGTTCTTGGTACATGGTGAAAAAAATAGGATGGTTTTATTATTCCGTCGGTGATTAAATTAGAGAAAAATAACAAAGTCACTGTGGTGTATGAGTAACTTCTTAACTTAAAAAAAAAATATTTGCGTTAAGATTACACTGGTTTACAAAATTAAACTTTTTTTTTGTTGCCGGAACAAAAATATACTTTTCTGAAGGTTTTTGGTGTGCTGAACTCGAACCCGAAGTCAAAAAATTCTAGTAGCTCCCGTTTTTGAGATATTACCGTTAGAAAATGGAGCACTTCGGACCTAATTCTTTTATATAAGGAAAATTGTTTGAGCATATTTAGTGATGGTTTTTATAGGAACTATTTTCCACCTTTTTAAATCTGTTTAAATCTTTCCGATATCTTTTTTAGGGGAGAAGGGGGTACATTTGACACTTAGTTTTTAAAGGTCTGTATTTTCGAAAACTATTAATTTTTTTCCAATGTTTTGTTTTGTATTTGATTAATTGACTATTCAAGGTTATACTAACAGTAAATTTTTTGGTTTTACCATATTACAACATTTAAAAAAATAATGTTTTCTAAAAAAAGTCATTTTGTCAAAAGTGCCCCAGGACCGGGGCACATTTGACTTTAAAAGGGGTACATTTGACAATTGTGAATTAAACCCCACATCGTGTGCATTATATTTTTAAAACTATCAGCGAATCTTGTTTGTCTATTGTTTAGTTAGAAAAAAAATTAATTTTTGGTTTTAAACAATCTACTAAACAATATAACGAAAAAAAAATCAAAAAATTTATTTTCTAAAAAGAAGAAGAAAAAACAAAAAATCATAAAATATTTCAAAAAATCTCTCCATTTAAATCTTAATCAAAATTAATCGATGTCGATTTATTTTTAAATAATTTATTTAATATATAATTCCCCAAAATCAACGTAAAACTGTGCCCACATTGCAAAAGTCAAAGGTGCCCCGAAGGAGCCACAGAACTGTTTTTCTTTTTTTTCAATAACTAATACTATTTTTTTACAAAGCTGGTTTTAATTTACTTAATTTTAAGCTTAGTGCTATCAAAATATTGATTCACCATTAAAAAAACTGTTTTATTAGGTTCAGAAATCGCTTACATACCGGTGGTTAAAAATTAGATCAAAAATACAGAAAACACGAAAACACGTGGTATTTCGCGAAAAGTTAATGAAAGACTGCGAAATTTCGCAAAATTTCTTTAAATCAAACTAAGCTTCTTTCTTCATCCAAACTATTGTTAATTAAGGGCACGATCATACCGAAAAACGCAAAGTCAAATGTGCCCCGGTGTCAAATGTACCCCCGCTTACCCTACTGTACGAGATATCCTCAGTTGTTTGGTATTTTTATAAATTTTATAACGTCATTATCTACTTTATGATATATGAAGCCAAACCCACTTACTTCATTTTAAGATATCTCGGGCAATACAAAAGATATTGAAAAGATTTAAACAGGCATCGAAAGATGGGAAATAGTTCTTATAGAAACCGCTACTAAATATGCTCAAACAATTTTCATTATACAATAGAATAAGGTCCGAAAAACTCAAAAAAAACGTTTTTTTGCATTTTCTAACGGTAATATCTCAAAAACGAGAGCTACTAGAATTTTTTTGACTTCGGATTCGAGTTCAGCACACCGAAAACCTTCAGAAAAGTATATTTTTGTTCCGGCAACAGAACCCTTGTTAACCAGTGTTATTATTTGACTTAACACTTATTGTATTTGGCTTCAAAAAGACAAGGAGGATAGGATTAAAAAAATGTCTGAGGTACGATAAATGGTCCAATGCGCTTCACAAGTTTAAAAAAGTTTAACGTAAAACATAAAGACGAAATTTGCAAGATCTACTTAAAATCTGAAAACATTTAAAACCTTGTTAGATAATATGGTAAGACTTACGAATACTTAAAAAAAAATGATGAGTTCAATAAGAAAAGAAACATATTACCTACTAAATAGGTCACACTATTTAGGTATCAGAGAACCCAGAGAACCAGAAACCATATACAAAAAAAAATTATATTGCATGAAAAGTGTCGTTACACAAACTTGCATGTGACGTTCTACTAACTTTTCATTGCAAAATAAAACTTCGTCTTACCCTTTGGTCTAAAACCTACTTCTAGATAAAATAAAAGTTTCTAAACTAATTGTTCTCATTCATTAAATTTTCTCCAACTAAATACTGCAAATGAACAACAACACAAAAAAAAAAGAATGAAAAATTTAAAATTCTTATTTAATTAGCACCTTCGTGAAGAGATCAAAACAATAAAAGTTTAAATAACTTTCTCTCTATGAATTGCATTCAAAAGAAGTACCTACTTAACTACTTTGTATTATTCTATGTTTTTTTCTTAAGAAAAATATACCTATATAAAGGGAAAAAAAAAAATAAAAACAAAGGAATTATATACCTTGAATTTCAGCACATCTTCCATTCTAGCTGTTTTGCCATCGCTAACGCACGATTGGAAAAAACTCGGTGCCACAGAAACGCCCAGCGCTTCACTTGTCATTCCTGTGCCTGCATGTGAGGCATTTGTCGCAATCACACGGAATGTACCAAATAGTAAAACTAATAAATGTTGGGTATATTTGGGCAGTGATGTAATTAATCTGAAAATTGAGAAAGTAAAGAAAAAAAAAATATATTAATTATGATGATGATGATTGTATCATTGTCGATAATTAATTAAGCCGCTAATGGTTAAAAAATGTTTAAATAAATGAGAATTTCACCAGTGAAATAAAATTTGCTTACCATATGCATTTATGTAGGATTTAGTTTTTTTTTTTATTTAAATAGGGTATCGCGTATTTTGGTTTTAAAAAATGGGCATTTAAATGTTTTGTGCATTTAAAAGGGTTACCAAAGACTTAAGAGATTGTAATCGATGTTTTTAGTTCTCAGATACAATTTTAAAAAACTTCTACGAAACGTTGGTACAAGCGTTGCACTTATTCTAAAGCAAAAAAAAAAAAAACCTTCGACCGCATACAGGGCCCAAATGCATGAATTCTTGGCAGAAATTTAAAAAAATTTGGGGGGGAATCAAAAAAAAAAAGCTGGATTGAACATCTTTTTTTTCATCTAAAGTTCTATTTATTTTCAGATAAATTCAAAGAAAGTTCGCTTCCCGAATGGGTTGGGGTCTTGACTTAAAAAAATATGTTTTTTTTTTCTTCAAGAAAGAGAATTGTCTTGAAAAGTCCATATATGTGTCGAACAAATCTGACTTGTAGGTTTAATTCAACCACCAAACTACTTTAAATGACCTTAACAATTCGTTCGCCATGATATTCAAGAATCAAAAGAGTGCGTGAAAATATTTTGGGTAAAAGGTCGTTTTTCGATGATAAAAAAAACAAGTATTATACCAAAACCCATTCATTCTTTCACGGCTGTTCTGATTTCCGTCCGAATTATATTTTTCAAGTTTTCAAATTTTTGCTGATCCGAATTCCTTATTGGAACACATTTTGCGAATTCATAGATGTTTTAAAAAACGAACGGATCTACAATCCGAAATTTTTTTGCTGTTTTCAATTCGGGTAGAAATTGCTACCGGAAAACAATATTCTCCAACAAAAAAGTCGAATGGAAATCAGGACAACCTTTTTCAATACGTACCGATTCAATTTTAGTTTCCGTTTTCAAATTCGAACGAATATTAGAACTGCCGTGTTTTCGTTTTTTTTTTTTTGTTCTTAAGAGATACGGTGACAGAACACCTGTTTTCTTATTACGTTATCATTTTAAATTATCGTTCGTAAATCGACTTTACAGAAAACCACCTTTCCAGCAGAACTGCCTCTTTGGACGAATTCACAAAGGCTTCAAGGGAATCATTTTCATTAAAAAGTTAATCTCTACTTAGCCGTTCGGAGACACGACTTTCTTCATGTGGTGTCGTGCAAAAAATTTATTTATTTTTACGATTGCCCAAAACCTTAAGTGAGAAATTTTAATCAGTCTGGAATTCCGATGTATTTTTAACTTTCATTGTAGAATGTTGGTACCTAGCTCAATTACAATGTTAATATTTTATTGATCACATTAATGAAGGCATTAATACTTAAAATTCATATATGATTCAGTACGTGCGACCAAGTTATGAAGTTTATCTCTTGCTCAAACAAAATATCACCATCAACATCGATTACCTACTACAATAAGGTGAGAATAATAAAAAAAAAAAAAAAGAATTTTTACTATAGTCTGATTGTGAATTTTCGCGCCAAAAATTATCGTTCGTATATGATATGAGAAACAAGGTTAAATTAAACCAAAGACGACGACGACGACACCCGGTCTGACCTGAAAAAGTACCACGATCAGCTGCCCGAACAATAAAAAAATATATATAAAAAAAAGAAAGAAATAAAACACCGGTGGTAAATAGATTGAGTAGGGGCATTGATTGATCTTTACTGATTGTAACACGATGATAATAAATTTCAGTGGTATAAGGCCCAAAAGCAAATAAAAGACGATAGGGGATGAAGCATGAAGGAATTGCGAAAATTGGCAAAAAAGTAAACAAAAGAATTTAAATCGTTCCCTACAGTTTGTGTTTGGTATCACAGTAATTATGATTGATGTTGATCTTGAGGCATGACAAATTATGATAAGAGATATAAAGTGACCCATGTTTGCAAATCTGTTTCTTCAGAAAACATCAATGGAGAGACATCTGTTGGATACATGTTGAGTTTGCAGCTACTTTTTGAAGAAATGTTTGATAAAGGATTCCCTTTGTTTTAAAATCTAAACAATCTAGATTCTAGATAGTTTTAGTTTTAAAAATGTTTGCAATTCATTGACCAGCTGGTATCAATCTTGCAAGTTGTTAATTTTGGTTTTATTAGCGGAACTTATGATACGACTTTTCCTGAATTCGGTTTTGTTTTTTTGGTTTGGTTTGTTCTTTTTGTTTGGAAATGTTTGTTTTTTTCTGTTACATGCAAATTATTTTAATTGGCAGGTCTATTCAGAAATCTTGTTTTTCAACAAAAAATGTTTTTTTGTCATTCGTTTTTAATGTTAATTCTTGAAACTTTAACTTCCAAATCTTCATTCTATGTTCCAGTTTGCCCAAATGTAAAATACTTGGTTTGTTCTTTCGGTCGGTTCTTTTTAATGTGGGTAGAAAATGATACCAGTTTTTCCAAAACTGGTTCACTTAAGTGCGTTAAACACAATAAAATATCGTTTAACATTTCTTAATGACTTGAAAATGAGCTTACCGATAGATAGAAAAGTTCACCACATCAAAGAAAAAAGATCGTCACACATCGTGTCGTGTGTTAAGTTTCTTCCTTCTTTATTTGTTTTGTTTGAAAATGGTAAGCGGCAAATAAAACAGAAAGTGGTTTTTGTTCAAAACGCACGATCATGCTTAATTAATTCAACTCATGTGGCATGAATGAAATAAAATAAATAATTATGGGTTAAGTTTCGCTTTCGATTGTTTGGGGAAGTTCCTTTTTCATAAAAAAAAAAAAATAATATTCTTTAGGTAGCAGTTCATTTTATTTGCAATTCTGGGTCACGCATGTTGAATCACTTTCACTATTATGTTTTTTGGTTGGTTGAAAAAAATTAATCTTTTGTTATATCATAGGAATTGTAACAAAGTCTTTGTTCGAAAAAAAAAAATTATACGAATTTTCAAGTGTTACATCTTTATTTCTCAAAGTAATAAAATCTTTTTGTAATGATTATATTATATTGTTTCAATACGATTGTACAATGTCACACCCGTTACATATTTTATTTACCTAAAAAAACCACAGCACTTTGTAAATTTCCTTCAAGTTTAGTGGAAACGTATAATTAATTCATATTGAATATGTAATTTATGCCAATTCATTCCAAAAATTACAATGTGGCTTATAAAAGTCACAGAAGCAGACTGAATCAATTTTCTAACGTCACACCCGTTACATCAAATCTTAAGAGATTGTTACGTTACACGACAGGTAACCAAAGTGTGGTTTTCAAAATATTTATGTTATGTTAATAATTTATTTAGTGAAAATAAATCAAGAACAAAAAATGAAGTAACCGTGTCACACGCTGTAGTTGAAACGAAAAATTCATAATCTAAACGATTCAAATATTTTTTGTATTTTGCGTTAGAGAAAAAAGAATAATTTTAGGAAAATGAGTTTGTGAGTTTTTAGAAACATTTTTTAATAGGTTTTTCAATGGTTGTGGGTGTGACAGCCTTCACTAATTAGTAAATATTAATACAATTAAATCTGAATAATTTGCAAAACTCATGATGTTCATTATTTAAACATAGCAAATATAGTGAATTAAGTATAAAATCCAAATAAATGGCGTTATTGGTGTCACATAAAAAAACAAAAACAAAATTTTGTTTTGTTAAGTTGTTTTTTCCAAGACTTTATCTGATTTATCTTAGTTCCTCTCACTGCTAAGAAAAAATAACAAAAATATTTGTTTTAGCGCTGTTTCGGGCGTTACAATTAAACGTTATGGGTGTGACATTTATTGTTATATTTTTTCTGCATTGTAATATTACTTATTTTACTACGAACTGATATAAATATCAAATAAATACGGCATTTGTTACCTGTATACCTATGCTAAGGGAGTTCTAAATGGCCTGGATTGCATATGGGTTAAGTAACACCACCACACCGTTTCTGTTACTTCTATTTCTTCCTTTCAATTGAAGATTAAACTTTAAGAGCCAATTTTTCAATCTTCTAATAAACAGTCAGTTAACTGTTTGACGAATGAAGTTATTAGGCTCATAAACAATCAGATAAAAACATTGAATTTTTCAATCAAGAATATTTTATTCTACAGAATAACAAAAAAAATTGTCAAATTAAAAAATATTTAAAATTAAACGTCATTTTTATTCATGATTGTTTTTGTTTTCTTGTGTTCCACTGTATTTTTTTTCAAAATTCTTTCAAAACAGCTTTGACAACTGACACAATATTTTTTTTGAGATTATTCCTTAGAATAATTTTTATTCGTCTCTGAAAGAAGCAGATAGTTTTATTCTTAGGAATAAGCTATATCTGCTTGTTGGAAAATTGATTTTTTCTCTATCCTTAGGAATAAGTACTAACTGACTGTTTAACTGACTATTGAAAAATTGGCCCTAAATAAAACTGGAATCAAAAATTGCCAGCAGTTAAAATCCCAGCTTCAACCAAAGTCTAGTGGTACACCTACACGTATAAAATTGTCACTATTGTCCTTTGGACAATGAATGGAGGGCACAACTAAGAGAACAACAAACAAAACAAATGTATTCTCTCAATCTCCCCCGAACCCCAAGCCCCAACCTCCTGATCTTCCGTATAACTTGATGGTATACATCAGATGAACGTCATTGTTGCTTTCATTTTCTTATTAACGCTTTGTTGTTGTAAATAACTCTTTACATCGCATTGCATCAAATGCATTTGAGTAGGAGGCGAGGTACTACTTACAGAGTATAGAATAAAAGAAGCTAGAAAGGAGAGAGAGAGAGTACTCTTCCGCGTACTCTGACAAAGTACACCCTCTAATTGCAATGTGTTAACTGACTATATGTAGTTTATTTGCGCGAAAGTGGGTACTTTTATCGCGCTTTGCCAGTTAGCTTCTGGCAACAATTAGCACTTGTGCAATCTGTTTATATATGTATGTAGTTGGGCTTTAGCATAGCAGCACTCCCAGAAGCTAGACCTAGAATTTTGTTGATATGAATTTCAAAATTTCACAGACAGTCATGTGTGCTCGAGTGCACTAAGTGAGTTGGAATGTCATCATCATCAGCATTATAGTGGCAAGAAAATTTATAATAATAAAAAAAAAAACTTAGATGACACAAAAGCTGACGCACCAGATGAGTTTTCCTTTATCTTAGATAACGGTTTTAGTTTGGCTTGTTATTATTTCATCATAAATAAAGATGAACAAAATATGAATGGAGAACAGTTTGTTTTTTCTTGAGAATGGTCACTTGATGAAATGCAGACAGAGATATGCGTATTAATGATTTAATTTAATCGGACAGGGTTTGATTTCATTTATTTATCTTACTTTGCCAAATGGCAAGCACCAACAAGAAATTTTTAAAGTTTATCATAATCGAGATGGAATATCGATTTTTGTTTATAATCGCAAGTGAGTAGTCAGCTTTTTGTTTGGATGATTAAATCAAAGATTAGAAAGAGTATCAGTATAAGAGCCGAAAACCATATTTTGCACTTGGTACTGTATCGAAAACCATTCAACCGCCATTCTGTTTTTTTTTTAAATAAGTTTTGATTTTGTCACATAACTCGCATATTTTTGATTTCAAAAAAATGTTGTAGTGCAAACTTATAGAGTATTCAAATTGTTACAAACTATGTTAAATTACTTTTTTCTATAATCACTGAAGTAAGACCTCAAGAACACTTTGTTAAGCACATAAAAGGCTTATATTTGTCAGATCTTACTTTTTTTTTTTCCAAGTAAATAACTTGCAGAATTTTCAATTTTATGCCCTAACAATTTTTAATTTAAACGTATAAAAAAAAGCAATTTGAACAGAACGGCAACACCTTCAATTGAATCGTTGGTTTTAGAGCCCTTGCATACTACAGACTTTCGATCTGCCGATAGAACGGAATAAGTCCATTTTGCAAAATTATTGGGAAAACGCAAAAAACTGAATACCTTCTATATTTTACTGTTTTCAGATTTTGGACCTTCAGATAAAAAAAAGCTAAATTTTGAATGAAATAAACACATAATTTATTTAAAACAAAAGTTGTAATGGTATCAATACCATGAACTATTGGTAGAGTTTGAGTAAAACGAAAAGTGTCATATGTACATAGGTTAGATCACATACGAAAATAGTAAATAAAAACAATTTTTTTGGGGTCTCTTTTTCACTTAAGAAAAACAAAAAATGGGAATATAAAGATAGGTTCGAATGGTCTTCGATTAATTTTCAGTGAAAAAAATTTTTGAGCCCATTATTTTGAAGGAAATTAATTAATCTTCTTTTTTTATTTGGAATAATGCCCAACAAAAAAAAAATACCGTTAAAATAGCAAAAAAAAACTCTAAAAATCGTTTTTTTTTTTACTTTTTTCATGTTTGTTTGGACTGTTTTGGTATGCAATTTTTTTTTCAATTTTTAAAAAAATATTTTTCCGATATTAAATTTGATTCTCTTCAACAAGTTTTAAAATCAATATAATCAAAATTATGATTTGTTTACGAGATATGTATATTGAAAAAAAAAAGGGGGGCTTTTGCATCCCTATCTTCAATTTCATTTAATAGCACTTCGCGGTTTTATCTTCTCTTATAATTATTATAACCCATTCAACGTTTTCTGCAATTAAAACCAGTGACCGTCTTAGTTAAGACATAATCGATAGCCCGAAATCCTGGATTTATTCTGTTCTTCAAACTTATAAAATTTTTCAACCCCTTTAACTTCGACTCCCAAAATATTTTTTTTGATTTTTTTTTTTTTTTTCAACTTAGAAAAAGTGTATGCCTTAAGATGCAATTTGCATCAAAAAGTCAATTTCGGAATAAAGTGGACTTATTCCGTTCTTAAATTGCCTCTACACTGACTGAGGGAAAAGCCACCATAAAACAACGTGAAATCAATGAAAACCACATTGATTTAACTATTATTCGGAATGATTTTACGTTGAAGATGAACATTTTTAAATCAACGTGGAAAAAAGGTTAATTTCTGATGGTTTCTTATCTTAAAGTCACATAAATCAAAGTAGTTCATCTTTGAAACAACGACGTCTCAACTTCAATTTATTTTTTCCCTCAGTGTAGCTTCGGGGACTCCCCCCTTCCAAAGTAAAAAAAAATTACTTTTTTCGCCAAGTTATTGTAATATACTAGCCGTGTTTTATTGGTAACTCAGTACTAAGCTCGGTTAAATTTTGCACGGGAAACAACAACAAATAATTGCTAAGGATAGACAAAAGTTTTTTATTTATTGGTTTACACAGAAATTTTTTTTCTAAACTTATACATTTTTGACCCTTCAACATTAAGGATTATTTGTAAATAAATAAAAGTAATCACTAGATGTTGTTTACAGCATAAAATGTTTACTCAGTAAAATACTGAGTACCAATAAAACACGGCTACTATTACTACAAATAATAATTTTTTTTTTTTTTCAAATTTCTACTCAATTTTTGTTCCGGGAACCAACTACACTCTTTAGATTTAAGCCAAATTGAAAAAAAAAAAAAATATTTTATATCATATTTCTTTTCTTGCAATTTAAAACATGATTTGAATTTTGTGTGAACGGTTTTTCCAATACCTACTCTATATAAACAATGAATATAGAATAAATATTCATACATAATATTATGTACCTATAATTTTTGTATCCCACTTTAAAACATAGGCAGGGTGGAACCAACAAACAACTAAATAACGGTGACCAATTTGCCATACTATATTTAATAAACCCCCTGCTGGCTTGTCTGGAGGTATGAGAATACACATAAATATGAATAAAATATATTTTTGTCCAATGCAATGGAAATAATGAAAATAATGTCACCAGACATCATGGTGCTGTGTTCATTGTACACTGTTAAAAAGTGTTCATGTTCATATCACAGAGAAATAATAATAATAATGTTTGAAAAATTCTCGCATAAATTTCTGTTTCTGTTTTGTTTGACCCTGAAATAATACATAAATACTTGTGAGATGTAGTGTTTTTTTTTTTTTTATTTTTTACTTAAAGTGATCCCCAGAGTGAATACGGTTATGGGAATACAACAAAGTGCAGCACAACTCGCAGTATCGACCTCACCTTGTTTTTTTTTTTAATTTTGTTTTATTCTTACTTTTGAGCACAGTATGGCTTGATTTGGGGTTATTTGGTTACATGTGTTGTAAATTATTGTTATTAGAGATTTCTAAGGTTAAGAATTATTTTTTTTCTTATTCTTTTTCTAGATGCATTAAGTGGTGATGGTATCGATTGAGTAGAGACCTTTATGATTGCTTTAATTTGAAAAAGGGTAAGTGTATGTTTGATGTTTCTCTTTGCTATAGGGGAAGTCAAATCATGAGTTGTGTGGTTCTATATATTTTTTGCACCCTTATCAAGATAATTACGATTTATGCTTTTTCATTACATTTATAAAACTACTGGGTACAAAATATCAAATAAAAACCTCTTCAAGTAGGTATACATTTAGTGTCAGGGTCTATCAAGACTGGTTTGATAGTCAACTACTGGATTTGCACACAGTTTGTACAACGTAGTATAGTCATGTCGTCTTTTTTATTGCGAGTGCGTTTGCTACCGAAACCAATCTTTCATCGATCTCAAGAAAAGAATTTTGAAATTCGATCTATTTCGATTTGTTTTATTTACAACAACCAAGTTATTTATTCAGAAAAACATGAAATCAGTGACGAAGGATTAAAATGATACCAAATATGAAATTTATCAATATGATATACTCTTTTATTGCAGCCTTATCTAGCAGAATGCAAACTGAATTAAAAATCCATGCAAATGAATGGATATAATAAATACTTGCGCTTTAACACTTTAGAAGATATTCGTATTCAAATCCCAATGCTAACTGGTCATGAAAAAAAAAACTATTGAAATCAGTGGGCATTAGGGTTTGGATACGAATATCGTCTGAACGGTTAAAGCAATCGATTTCTACCAAGAGCCTTTTTTGTAGAACATTTGAGACCCTAAAAGAATACATTTTGCTAATTTGAAAATAATAAATTCTCAGTAAGAAATGTGTTGTGCTGTTAAGTGATAAAAATAATATCATTTCAATTTTCACGGCGTTTTTTTCATTTTATCATTTCACATGCTATTCTCAAACTCTATCTGATAAATGTGTACTAAAACCTAATAAACAAATTCGAATTAGCCAAATGGACAAATAAAAATGAATTGAAAATTGAAAAAGGCAGTTGCCTTTTACTCCACCGGCCTAAGTTCGAATCTAGGTATCGTTGAGATTGTTTTTTTTTTTTTTTAATTTTGTTTTTTATTTCGCACATGTAGTACAAAAGTGTCACAACTCAAAAAACACATTTTTTTAGTTTTTGACAAAGGAGTTTCAATTCGAACGTTGAGCAGTGAGGTTGTGTTCAATTTTTGCTGCGTAATTCTTCGAGAAATAAATAGAAAAAAAAAAAAAAAAAAAAAATTGAAAAAATTTTGCAAAATAAATATTATTAAACAAAACCAAATAAATAAAATCAAGTTTGTTAAATTAAGTGATTCTTCACACAATTTAATCAATTCAACAATCCATAAGAAGAAAAGAAAACTTTTAAAGTTTTTCAAAATGGATGCAACTGGTGGGTGGCCGCCTGAGCCACCCTCAAATCCTGAACTTAATCATCCTATTCATAATATTGACAATAATCAACAAATAAATGTGCCTTCAAAGCTATTAAACAATAGCGACTATTCCAAGATTTACGAAAATGTTGATAAAATGTGTGCAGAGATGTCGCAAAATAATGGAGTCTCAGATGAATTTCTGAATAGCAATAATAACAATGGCGTCCACGGAGACAATACAAATGGCGTCTCTGGAGATTTTACAAATGGCGTCCCTAAAGCTATTTCAACCGACTCAAATTTAGCAGCGTCATCAAGCAAACTTCAACAAATATTACAAAATGACAGCAACTGTTTCATCAAAGTATTAGAAAGGAGAAAGAGAGCTGGTGCAAACAACTCGCCATCCTCTTCTAAAAAACCAATGAACGCAAAAGACAACATGATGAATAACCGATTGAACTTGAATCAAGAACGAGACAACATTATAAACAACAGCAACAGATATAAGATTCTTCAAGATCAAGACAAAGACGATAGTAACATGGAGACTGAAGAGCAGGCCAGCAGTCAAGATGCCCAACCCGCAGCCGTAGTTGAAAATCAAAAATGGTGCCCCTACATCTACATCACAGGTTTAAAATCTAGTGTTATACGTAACTTTATTTTATCCGATTTTGCTAGTGAAATTAATAATAATAAAGTAGTATTAAGAACTGACGGGTATGGTAGAGTTCAAGTCCGTGTCAAAAACCCTGATTTACATTCCGTCCTTTTTAACAATTTTAAAAAGTCAAAAAATGTGGAAGGCCACTCCTTCACTCCCAAATCCTTACGTAATCCATCTATTCTTCTCAAAGGCCTTGCAGGTTGTTTCCCTCCTTCAGATGTCAGAGAGGAATTACTTAGAATAGACAATTCACTAAATATTATTCAAATTAAACCCTTCACCACCAAGTGGTCGAAAGATAGGTAATAAATATGACTTAGATATTTTCCTATGTACAGTTAACAGCAATGAAGACATCGTTAAACTCAGAAAAATCAAAATTGTTTTACACCACAGAATTTGGTGGGACTCTATTAAAAGGGAGGGCCCGATTCAATGCTTTAATTGTCAAAGATTCGGACATGGTAGCAGATACTGTGCCTACGAGTCTCGTTGCGTTAAATGTGGGAAAAATCACGAAGCTAATCAAACCGAAGATTGCACAAATAAAGCAAATGATGAGGGTTCTCCCTCACAAGTCTTTTGCATTAACTGTGAGCAAGCAGGTCACCCAGCTAGCTTTAGCCAGTGTCCGAAAAGATTACTACATATTAAAAATCAAGAAATTAAAGCTGAATCTAGCAATACTATAAAAATTACACGTTTCGCTGAAGTTAACTCTTCAGCAACACCTTTTATTACATCAAACAACTCATATGCTGCTACAGCAAAAAAAGTTCTTCAGCCTCGAACATCTGGGCCTCGTAAATCTTCTGCTGGTGTTGGAGAATCCTCTATTTTTGGGGACTTCTTAAACGAATCAATCAAACTTTTCGGTGTCCCTATTAACATTCTGATTGGTAAGGTTAAATCCTTTTGGCCAGAGTATAAACAACTCAATGAACAAGACAAACCGGGGGCGTATCTCGGTTTCATTGCCTCTCTTTCACCATGAACATGAAAGCCCTCTCTATCAACATTAACTCGCTAATCTCTACAGAAAAATGTTCCGACCTGCGCCTTCTAATTGAAGACATTAGACCCACTGTGGTTCTTATACAAGAAACTCATTTAAAAACTTTTCATAGAAGATATTTTGATAACTATAAATTCATTAGAAATGATTCAGGTGTTGGGACTGGAGTTTTAATTAAAGACTCTATTCAACACTCAATCATACCCTTTAACAATAATGTTATTTCAGCCACAATTATTAGCATTCAATCTTATGATTCCCATGGTCAGTTAGATAAAATTGCTTTAGTTTCGATTTATATTCCAGGTAATTCTGGGCAATGTTTACAACAAGCCCTGGATGATCTGTTTGATGCGTTAACAGGTTACAGTCACTTTATTATTGGTGGTGACTTTAATTCCCGTCACCCTTTTTGGGGAGATAATGTCACCAACGTAAACGGCCACAACCTCTTTGATTGGTATCAGAATAACCTCTTTCGCACAGACATCACTTCGCCGGGCGAACCAACTTTTCCAAGGTCATCATCACATATTGATTTTTTTTTAACCTCTCCAAGTCTTACTTCTAGCTCTGTCCAGCAACAAAATTATTCTTGCGTCACTCTAGACGCCATCTCTGATCACTTTTCGGTTCTTTTAGCTTTAAACATCATCAATTTCAACCCCATCCCTGATATACAAGAGCACCCTATTTCATTTAAAAACACTAATTGGAACCACTGTAATAGAGAATTAGTAACTATTACCAATAGTCATTCCATCCCAAATGACGTTAATCTCTCAAATTTTGAAATAGATAATCAAATTGAGTTTCTCACAAACGCCCTTAACACCTGTATGATTAACCACTCTTCTATTCAAAAAATCAAAAGCTCTTACAAAAACATTAGTTCAGACACCTTAAACTTTATGAAAACTAGAAAGATTTGGAAAAGGCAGTTGAAACGCATTTTCCATAGCAATGGAAACCGTTTAAACTCTAACTACCTAGAACTCTCTGCTCGTATTTCATGCTTAAGTAAAATCATTAAAGATAAAATTCGAATTGATCTCAACGAAAACCTTAAAACCAGACTTCGAAACCTTAAACCCTCACCTATGGTTTTTAAAGAAATAAATCAAATAACTGGCCGTAAAAATAAATCTAATCCATCTGAAATTCCAATTGTATTCAGAAACAGCACTCTTTCCACTGATTCCGAAAAAGTAATCGCTTTTCAAAATTTTTTCACTGATCTGTATTCAAATCAAAATCTTCGTATCAATCCGGTCACTGCTGTTGAAATAGCTACTTCAAAAAATGCATTTTTAGCTTGGAATAATAATCCAACCATCTCTTTCTTTTCAATTACTAACAAATCTGATCTTCAATCTTCTAGTGAATTTGTTTCTACTGACTTTATCAAATCAACAATCATGAGTTTAAACAATAAAAAATCTTCTGGTCCTGACAAAATTTCAAATTTCTTTTTAAAAAAATGTTGTAATTCAATTTTAAAATTTTTGACTATTATCATTAACAATTGCCTAAATAATTTCTACTTCCCAAATATGTGGAAAGAGGCTATCCTTCTGCCAATCAAGAAAAAAGGTTCTTCCAATGATATTGAAAACTTTAGACCAATTTCACTTCTTTCCAACTTAGGGAAAATTCTTGAGAGAGCTATATACAGACAAATCGAAACCTTTTGCCAAGATAATAACATTATTCCAAACACCCAATTTGGGTTTAAGAAATTCCACTCTACGGAACACGCCATCATGTACCTCGAAAATATAATACTTGAAAACCTTCGAAAAAGAGAGTGCACTGTCACTTGCTCATTGGACTTAAAAAAAGCATTCGACTCAGTGTGGCATGATGGCCTCATTTCCAAAATGATTTCCCTGAATTTTCCAACTAACTCGATAAAAATCATTTCTAATTTCCTGTCAAACAGATCTTTTAAAGTCAAAATTGGTTCGACCTTTTCAGAAGCTATTCAAATTTTCGCCGGGATCCCTCAAGGTTCCTTCTTGGGCCCCTTTTTATACAATATCTTCATTCATGATTTACCCTCTTCACTCGGACATTCACAAAGCATACAATACGCAGACGATACGGTTATTTTTGCCTCTTCTGAAAGACCTCACGATGCCTTAAATTTTATTAAAAGTCATGTCGAAAGACTTGTCGACTACTTTAACTACTGGGGCATATCCATCAATTATCAAAAAAGCGAGTTGATTTGTTTTAGAAACGCTTCCCCTCGTGGTCATCACTTAGCAGTGAGAGAAAGCAAGCAACTCAAACTTTTTATTAATGGAAATCTGATCCCACTTAAAAAACAGATAAAATATCTTGGAATTAACTTCCATGAGAGACTAAGAATGAACCCCCACGCTCGTATCGCTCTTAATAAAAGTAAAGCTGCAGCAGCTCAGCTTAAATTTCTCTTCAGATCTTCCTTTGTGGACAAAAGCACCAAACTCCTCCTATATAAAACACTTATCAGACCTATCCTCTCATACGGCTTCATTTCATGGTTTAAAATTTCTCCAACTGTAGCTAAAGAACTTCAAATATTCGAAAGATATGTCTTAAGATTCTGTATAAACAAACATAGACGACCAGGTGGAAAATGGTATAAAAATGCTATCATATATGGCGAGTCAAATACGATACCTTTACTCTCATACCTTTTCGACCTGGTTACGAAAAGAATTCGTTCTTTTAGTTATCATGACAACCCCCTGATTAGAAATGTATATACAGCTAATATTGAATTTGCCATTGAAGATAGGTATTATGCATCTCCAATTAGCTTGGCGAACCCCTCGTCTTCCCAATTATTTCAACTTCATGACAACGAATTCCTCTCTGACTTCTATGGGAGGGGCAATCCAAATGTATATAGAGGCTAATAGATGGAACTCAACTCATTCAAACACTTTTTGTGGCTTTTATTTTCAAATTAAAATGTTAACACACTTGAACAATTCCAGATCTCAAAAATTTTTTTAAATAATGTACAAATTTTAAACTTTATGAAAATTCTAAATTATTTGCTTTATTTAACTAAATGAACAATGTACAAATTTTATAAAACTAAACTCTATACCATGTATAATGAAAAATTTATGTAATACCTTTTGTGGTATGATGCATTTATCGACTCGTGTCAATGAGGGGACTTTTGTGTCCTTTTTGGCACGAGTCGATATCTGCCTCTTGTTAATTTGTTAATTTTTTTTTATCTAGTTTTAAGTACTCAATCACAATATGTACATTCTGAAAAGTGCCCTGAGCAACACTTAAACACATATGTAACTAGTCAAGTTATTTACTATTTTTTCAAAAGATAATGTAAATCTTTTTATAATAATTTGAATGTATGAGCTAGACCAATTCAAAGTCAGCAATAAAACCTAGTATAAGTTTTTCTACTTTTATAAATCAAATGTTAAAAAAAAGAAAGTCTCAATAAACTTAAATTGAATTGAATTAGTTTTTGACAAAGAAAAATATTTGAAATTTTCCCGGACAAATCTATCTAGTTGCCATTGATATAATTTGAATAGTTTTTATTCCAGGAGGTAAAATGTCGTTTTAGATGTTTCATTTGAAATAAAAAGTCCTTTGACAAAAATGACATATTTTTAGTTGCGACGTGATTCTTGTTGGAAAAAGTTGTTTCATAAGTATTAAAAGTGTCTTAATTTGAATTGTGTCATTTTAGTTGTACCATTTTCAAGAAAATCTAGTGTTGCATTTTGAATTGAAACACTTTTGCTGAATTTTCTGGGCAAAGCATTTGTTTCATTTTTAATTGTGACATTTTAGTTGATTGAGGTTACCGTATCCACTTTGTATTATTTTAAGTTAGGTACAACACTTTAGATAAATGAAAAGTTGTAATTTAGAGTTAATACAGTTTTGTTGTTTATTTAAAAATATTGCTTTTTAAAGCTCAATTAAATCCCAAATGCTTCCAATTTTTTATCAAACCTTAAGCTAGCTAGTGCAGATATTTTACAAACACTTCAACTCAAAACAAATCCTATTTTCATACATTTTTTGATGTTTTTCGAGTTATGACACTTTAGACGAATAAACTTCTAGCTACAAAAAACATGCTGACTTCAAATAAGTCTGAAATTTTTTAGCACTTCGCCTAAAAATCCAAAATAAAATTTTTTCGTTGGTTGTGTTCTAAACAATATTTTGACATGAGTTAGATGAATAAAATATTTCAACGGCTTATAGGTTATTAAGCTAGTCTCAAAGAAATGTTTGTGGTTTCCTAACGTGAGTATCTCAAATCCCTGTTGTGATTCATCTCACCGAAATCTCTTATATAATGTGATTTTGTGCTTCGGTCTTATAGTTTTCTTAAACCTATGTTTTTTTTACGACGGTGTTTATAATGGGATCAATGAGTACCTAGAGATAAACGGTGCTACCAAAGAGAATTTCTGAATAATTTCCTATTCCAAATAAAGTTAAAGTTTTCAGTTTAAGAGAAGGAAAGGCTCCGAAAGAGGTGTGATGAATAAACGACATTGTATTGAAATAATATTCAATAATTTATTCTTAACAAAATATGAAAGCGGTGAAAAAACTTGATTTAATTATTTAGAATCAAGTACATCATAACTGTCACAACTCAAAAAAAATTTGTCTAAAGTGGCTGAACTCAAAATAATACATTATTTTTTGTGTACAAAGATCACCAAAATTGTCACAACTCTAAAAACGTGAATTTCCAAGGTTTAAGATAATTTAAATGATGCTGGTTGTCTGAATTTGGTTAAAAGTGTATTTCCTCTTCTAAAAATTAACTAATTAATAAATATACTCATTCTATTCTCGGTAAATTGGTTTATCGCCTCTATTGAAAAATGAAGATTTTTGAGTTGTGACACTTTTGTACTACATGTGCGATTTGTTTATTATTTTTCACAATAATATTCGGTTGTGATAAATAATTTATCATGTGAAAAGATTTAGATAAATTTGTTTTAATTTTTTTCACAAATCAAGAATTGAATTTATTATGAAAACGTGATAAAACTTATCACTTCACAGTTTCACAGATCGGGAATTGAACCAATGGTTAGAATAATGAAAAAAGTACCTTTTTTGTAGAGCAATCTGTTACCTACAAAAAAAAATGTCTTGCCTGTTTGATTATTAAAATTTTTCAATTTGTTACAAATTTAAGAACAAAAACCGAACGAATATCTTTTAAACGGTTAGATAAACGAAAAAGTAAGAATTTTTTGGTAGAACGTTCAATTTCCTACAAACTGCGAAGCTCGGTGATTAAAGCAATCGATTTTTCAAAGTATAAAATCAAAAAAAAAAAGGATATTCGATTTTTTTGACCCACCCTAAGGTACATTTAGAAAATAATTTTTTTTGAGCAAGACCCATGAGTCGTATAAAAAATTGCGTAGGACACAATTTTTTTTTATCACTTTCATCACTTTTCATGTACTACTCCGAAAACAATCGATCGATCATTTATTCATGAAATATCAAACATGTTTTAAGGTAATAATTTCAAGTCTAAAAAATTAAGCGGCACGATAGTGCCCAGGCGAGTTATTTAGCAACTTTGGCACTAAGCCCATACAGGAAACCACTCATGCCATTTTCGACCCCTCTATTAATTTTATACCAAAGATCCTAGAAGTTTCAAATTCCCTTTATGGAGCTTGTGTAAACACTATTTTCCCAAACTCCATCAGTCACCAAGTAATTATTTTAAAATTCAAAAGTAAGTCATCACACCACTACCCGATGCCCGATGCAAAAAAAAATCTCGGCCGATACTAGGGACTTGCAATTATACATCAGCTAAATCATTGATCTCAAAAATCGGTACTTAGGTTCCATTTAATCTTTGTAAATACCTTTAATTGTTTAAATAGTGCAAATATTCAATAAATTGATTACAGAAGTCCAATAGATACTTTAAACAATGTAGCTGATGATAATTGTGTAGTTGTGGTATACTCGTATGTAATAGCTTTGCAACAGACCCCACATGTCACATCAAAAGTCTACAAAGAGAAAGCTGTTTCAAACTACTTCGAAGGATACTTCACACCCTGTCGATCTGCAAGCCTATTGATATTTGGATCAACAGCACAACAACAACAACGCAGCATGAAAAGAGAGCATTTTGATGAAATCAATTATTATTATTAATCAAGTGACCCAATGGAAACTCCTCAGTTTCTCAATTCTGAAGAAACAACGGAAATCATTGCCAAATCCAAACAAAAGCAACTGGATCTGCTGTAGACTCTAACTTCATCATGATCAACTGCTTCAATTTTTACCTTACAATAAACGTTTTTGAGTTCAAATTTATGTTCTTACTATGATAAAGACTTAAAGGGTGAGAAAATAGTTGTTGTGAGAAGTCCAACAGATGTTTCTGCACTCCTGGGTTCATATGGACAAATGCTGTACTGAAGAAACATCATTAAAGAAGATTAGTTTTAAAATTTTAGGTTCGGATTCAAAAACCTGACAACAACACAATAATTTTGAATTAAATAAATACATCCATCAAACGACACCAAGTCCATTTTGTATACCTAAAATATTACGTCTAAAACCACTCCTCCACTTATTCTATCTCATAATTTCCTATTGTTATTATTTGGAAACAAAAAAAAAAAAAAGTATCAAACAAAACAAACAAAACAAACTTTCCTTTTCTAAACCGCAATTGAATTCACAAAATGCAAAATAAATATTCATACAAAATTAAACAGAAAAAAAAAAATAACAAGACCATATGTGTCACCTAATCGCATATGGAACTAAACAACAGACGCGACGGTGAATAAACCCGTATACCGTATGTCGTATACAACCTAATAGCCAAAGCTAACCTTCCCATCAAAGATAAAAGATCTCCAAAAACAGAAAACAAAGATTTGACAAATATGCCCAAAGCCAATTTCGTAAGAGCGCACGCCAAAAACTTATTCAAATCAATTCCATCATCATATTGTGATTATCACGCGGACAGAATCTTATAGATCTCTCACATGTGTGTGCTTGCTGGTTGCTAATATTGCTGCTACTGCTGCTGCTGGAGACGCTGCTGATGACGATAAGGTTTTTAGCTCGATTCGGTGCAGACGCAGAGAGTAGTTCATTGGTTCCACACAGCCGGCTTTGGCTGAGGCAATAAACAGGCAGTCGAACACAATCGATCACAAAACGTGCGCGAATGATGAATTATGCAAAAACCAATTCCAAAAATAAACCCACTGAAAATTCAATTCTGAAAAAAAAAAAAAAAAATTAAAAACAAAATCTGTACATGTACGAGTCAGTATACCTCTCTCAAATCTATACTCTCTATGACGCAGGTAACAACAGAGAAGAAACAACGACGACGTCGACGATGAAACGATAGGAGTTGAAAATAAGAAGAAATAAAAAATCGAATCGCCCCGGCCCACAGTGGTGCCATTTGACGTTTTTGGCGACAAAATTCATTTGCACGGCCATTTCTGGACGAAAAGTCATGAAATTTGGTACACTGAATGATTATAGTATGGAGAATACGAAAAAGCTGCCAACTTTTTTTTATTCAAAATGGCGGCTCCAAAATGGCGGAAAGAATGAGGGTTAAAATAGAATTTTAATTTTCAAAACAGTATATAAGCTAGAAATTGGGCTAAATTCATGTCAAAAAGGTGTTAGATTAAAGATTTAGAACTCATAGATTCATATTCGTTACAAAAAAATCAAAAAAATTGAGATCAAAGTCCAAAAAATGCCAATTTAGTAAAACACACTTTAAGACCTCTAATTACGCTATTTCATGCATTTTTTTTAAATTTATCACAATTTTGGGATCTCTTCTATTTATGTTTCATAAGAAAATTGAAAATATTGGGGTTATATGGTTGCCAACTATGTTTTTAAGTAAATATAAGAAAACATGATATAATGAAAAGTTTCAATGTTCAATAAAACTGGGAATTTATTTTTTCCGTAAACCAAAATATACTTTTCTAATAGATTTTAGCGTTTTCAATTCAAATCCGGAGTCAAAAAAAATCTATGACGTCACGTTTCAAAGATAAAAATTAATTTTGATCTGCTTATATCTCGAAAACGTGACGTCATAGATTTTTTTTGACTCCGGATTTGAATTGAAAACGCTAAAATCTATTAGAAAAGTATATTTTGGTTTACGGAAAAAATAAATTCCCAGTTTTATTGAACATTGAAACTTTTCATTATATCATGTTTTCTTATATTTACTTAAAAACATAGTTGGCAACCATATAACCCCAATATTTTCAATTTTCTTATGAAACATAAATAGAAGAGATCCCAAAATTGTGATAAATTAAAAAAAAATGCATGAAATAGCGTAATTAGAGGTCTTAAAGTGTGTTTTACTAAATTGGCATTTTTTGGACTTTGTTCTCAATTTTTTTGATTTTTTTGTAACGAATATGAATCTATGAGTTCTAAATCTTAAATCTAACACCTTTTTGACATGAATTTAGCCCAATTTCTAGCTTATATACTGTTTTGAAAATTAAAATTCTATTTTAACCCTCATTCTTTCCGCCATTTTGGAGCCGCCATTTTGAATAAAAAAAAGTTGGCAGTCTTTTCGTATTCTCCATACTATAATCATTCAGTGTACCAAATTTCATGACTTTTCGTCCAGAAATGGCCGTGCAAATGAATTTTGTCGCCAAAAACGTCAAATGGCACCACTGTGCGGCCTGGCGTTTATTTATATGGAACACAGGAACTCTCTCTTTTTATTTAATTTTGTTTTTTTTTTTTGTATTTCTGCTGGGATTGAGGTAGCTTTTATCTATCACATAAGGCGTCATCGTTTCGAAGGTCAAAGAACGATAAAGGTCTTGCCCTTAACCCAACTGACACACTGACGTTCATCGTTGTGAGAGAGATTTTACCTTTAACCTACTTCGTCGCCGCTACCTGAAACGCGACACTTTAGATTTAGATGATGGAAGTAAGCAAATATACACGAAAACCGATTTTCTTGGGAAAAAAAAAGAAAGCAACAAATCTAAATCTGAACAACGACGATGGCTGGCTTTTTGTTTGTTTTCGAATCCATTATAAAGGGAATGACTAACAAAATAAACCGTTATGACGGAATAACACTACATCTGCAGAAACAAAGGAAGAATTTTTTCCCAGTAAATTTTCTGCAAAGACTCTTTATTTACAAGCTAAAAGGTCTAGGAACTTTATTAGTTTTGACAATAAAACAACAAAGGATATAAAATTTTAATTTTGTTTATAAGTAAGAACTTTTGTCACTCAGTTTTATACAAAATTATTTTTTGTACAAGATTTTGAGTGCAGGGCGTTCTTAGCTCAGAATTATTAACACGCATTAACATTTAGCTAGCACTATCATCTTTCATATATTTCAAAATGTGGACAGTGTTCAAGTAAATGCGATATGGTTTTAGGGTTGTTGAAACCAAATCCGAAGCCCGTTTCACTCGATAACGTCAGGTTTTCTAGATAACCTCAAAAAGTGTTCGCAGACAACCTGAAAGAACACCTTTTTTTTAGGTTATCTTGTAAACCTGACGTGATGGGGGAAAAATGACTTCAAATTCGGTTTTATAGTGTGATATAAAAAAGCAAAATAAAATGTTCGTAATTTTTTATATCGCTAGCTTTTAGAGTATGTTAGTTTTCAAAAAAAATAGTTTACCAGATAGCTGTGTAAGCCAGAAGTTCCTGTAATTCAAAGGTATTAGAAATTTTTTATTGCATTTTAAAAATGTTAACATTAAAAAACCCATACATAATTGAAAAACTTGAAAATTATGGTTATTTTCTGATTTTGAACTATTTTTTGGATACATAAATTCCAAAAACCCTACTTAAAAAGAAGTTAGTTGAAAGAAGACTCACTTAAATGGGTTTTATTTCTGTTTAAAAAAAAAAAACAGAATAATTGATTGCAATAACGAGCTTTTATTTTTATAACTAACTTTATAATTAGCTTTTAACGTAAATTTTTCTTCCTTTATCTGAAAAGAAGAACTGCACACGCAGTAAAAAATAATACTTTTCCTCAATTTTTAAAATGAATGTTTTTTATTGATTACCAAAGCAACATACAATATACCTAATGCAAACAAATAAGGAAACAGTTTTTTGTTTTGTTCACAAATTATCGGTTACTGTTTTCGACCGTTAATTATGCGTGAAACGGAATTCAAAGAACTTCAAGAAACTATAATAATAAAGCCTTTATTGTGCAGTTTTTTTTTTTTTAATAGAGTGTCACATGAATACAAAAAAAAAACTAAAACTTAAAATAAATAACAAACGAAAAAAAAAATGTTTGCAACAACACAAACACTCCTCCTTCTCTGTATAGAAGCTCAAGCAATAAAATACCATTTATCTCAATGAATACGGTTCAACGTGTGGATAGACACACAAATAATCCCTCTCCTCTACTGCGCTTCGCATCGCGCATCGATTTTATTATCCAAAGTTCAGTGACGTAAATTGTTAGATGCGACGGACTTGCGACTGAAATAGGTTTCAGATCGAAAACGGATACACAATGTTATAGCTAGCTAGTTTGGGGTTTGGGGATATCCAATTGTGGCAGAAGGAGAATAGAATATCGTATCTATTTTGATTATGCTTTGTGTGAAGTGATAGCCAAAACATAATAATTACAATAAGAATCAGATAGGGAATGAGAGAGAGAAAAAAGAGATATAAAAGAAGAGGTCTTTGGTCTTGTCCAGCCAAATGTTGACTGCATTTCCGATTTCCGGTCGGTTGGTCGGTCGGCTTGGTGTCGACGATTCGAGTGAAACGTTATATCCAACCATAGTTACTCTGTGTATGGAATTCGATTGGCATAGAAAATTGAGGTCGGCAGACATAGCTAATGGGATTTGTTTAGAGTTTGCATGCCTTAGAGCGAGCAAACCAAACTCGTATTAGGTGGTACATTGTTTGTACTGTAGAATGATAGTTACTCGAACAAAAATATATCCGAATTTTTTTCGTTGATGGGGTTCTTAGCTTTAGTAACAAATTAAAAAGGTTTACGTCTACAGATTGGAATGGGAGTTGGCTCTAGCTGTGACGGAATAGAATAGTATAGTGAAACAACAACGAGGTCAATAACTGAGTTGAATAGACGTTGTAGTTTTTTTTTGTTTTTGTTGACGAAGGGACAACGTAATAGAAAATTGGATTTACGACGGAACTGAGACAGAGACCTGTCGCGTCATTGCTTTTGTTGTTTTTTTGTTATAAAAAAAAAAAAAAAACAATATGGTTAGTACTTAAACTATATAAATTGTACCAAGCCCCTTTAAAAACTATGGCACTGAGATTACATCACTGAGCACACCTGAGTGCTGTGTGAGAGAAAGGCAAGGGTTTGGTTCTTCCTGGTTGGTTGTAAAAATTTAAAAAGAAAAAAGGCATAAGGCCATTAAAAATTGAACATGTTTTTTTTTTTTTTTTAGTTTCTTTAACCACAACACTTTATTATGTTTAGACTCATTGTTTTAAGTGCAATTAAGTGTACCACTTGTTAGCACAAAATTGATTGGAAACAATTTATTATGTCAGTTTGCTGTGTATCACAAAAAAAAAATGTACAGGTACACGTCTTAGACAAAGTTTATTCTGTAAACAAAACTAGTATTTCAAATTAGCACTTAAACAAAACTCACAAAAAGGATAGGTTATTTTATAGGCTGAGGTGTAAGCAATCAGGGAGGCTTGCAGGATAGTCTTAAAAACCAACCACCAATATTCGCAACCACCTATTTCATTTATAGTTAAGCAGCTATCTATTCATATCAGAACTAGTATGCTAAACAGAATAGACAGGACTGAGCGATGTGAAAGACAGTAAGAGTCTGGCACACTGGGTATTCTGCTGAATGAACTCGCCTCAGGTCCCGCAGTACTAAATAGGAACCAAAGCTTAAGTACGGTTTACGTAGCATAAGAGGTCTGCCAAGAATCAGATGGTTCACCTTTCTCAAAAGTAGAATCAATTTTTGTACCGTTTCGGCAAAAGTATTTTTTGCCTTTAATGTTTGGTAGTTATTCGATAGATTTTGGCATCAAGCTCTATAGTCAAAAATTTAATACCTACTTTGGTTTCGATGATTTTCCGATAAAATGTCTTTGAAATTATCTTTCGAACCGCTTAATACATCAATTCTGGCGTTGCCCAAGGCTTTTTCCTATCACCCAACTTTTTTGCATGTTTTCATCAAAGATATTTATTTAAAAACTTTTTATCCTTCCATTGTTTTGCTGACGACAGCAATCTTAGCTTCTACCTATTTTCTGAATCTTTATAACCGCGGAATTTAATGCTTTCAAAAGTCAATGCTGTCTCGAGTCGATCGATCCTGGAGTATTGCCACTAAATATTGTTTGGGGATTGTCTCCTTTTACTCCCAATAACTTTCTTTTTTCTTATAAAAATAGGATAAGTTCAGGGATCAATTAAAGATACAAAACTACGAAAGAAAGAAATCGTTTTGGCAATGCCTGTGTCTTATTTTTCATATTTTCCTTTCCCATTTGAGTACCTTTTAAAAAAAATAAATTTCTGCGCAAAAATCGATTTAGCAGTTATTTATTAAAAAAAAAAACTCAAACAAATTGAAAATTAATGCAGAAATTCGAAATTAAACAATCGCATCATAGCATCTTTATAGAAAATTAATTTGTTGCTATAATCATGAGCTGAGCATGATTCAGTCAAATGTATTGAGATCATGATTTTATCGCAAAGAAGAAATATATTCTGTCTATGAAAAACTATTAATTCATATATTTCCTGTCACAGTTCCACATTTAAACTCCAGACCAATAAAAATTATAAATCTTTGAATGATAAAAACAAAATACCAGACTATTCAAAAGGTATATTTCTTTGAGTCATCCAAAAGAGATGTCCGGTTTTATTATGAAGTCAAAACATTTTAATTTAACGAATTTAAAAAAAAAATGTAGGTGTAGGTATATTGTTTGTCAATAAAAATGCCCTTCACCAAATGACTAATATAATAATGAACTACGAAAAACAATCTAGTTTTGTTTCCTTTTTGTATTATATTACTCATCACCCTGGGCATAAAAACTGAAAACATCTTCATTGAGCAATATTGTTATCCAAGAGCCATATAATAGTGCTAGTTTAATAACAATTGATTCATTCAATGAATATACATATATGATTGTATATTTTTATACAAAAACAAATACATAATAAAAAATAACAATAATAAGAGCAATAAATAAAATTGATGATAAAACACCTGCGATAAATTGACAATAAGCATGCCGTCGTTTTTTTTTTGAGATTTTGTTAAAAGCCCAAAAAAAAAAAAAAAAACAAAATGACAACAAATGACGTTGAGTTCAATGTTCTTTAAATGAGTTTTGAAAAAAGATTTCCAGCAAAAATGAAAAAAAAAAGTGATTGTTTTGGGCTTCCACAATTCTGAATAATCATCATACTTTTGACAGGTATGACGTCCTGTGAAAATATAAATACAACTCTACTTTTACATGCAATAGGAGGAACAATTAATTACGCTGAAAACACAGCAATCATTGATAAAATTGTAATTTTTTTGAAATTACATATACGTTTTTGATGCACATCTTAGCTTTTGATATGACAATAACTACCTAATGAACGAAAAATGTAGCATCCGAAAGTGTGTCATTTTAAAAAATCAACCATGAGTCACGGCAATCACAATTTTTAATTTTTTGTCAAGTGTTGACAGCAATTTTTAAAGATAACAAATCCAACGAAACTCGATAATAATAATTATGCTAAGCACGAGTCGCACTCGACTACTATGTAGTTGATATATGGACAGGAAATGGGGTGACCACAGAAATTACCACAAACATTTTCTGTGACCCGTGCTTTAAATGAAGCTATCGTTTGCCGCTTATTATTCAGTGCAGCTTGGCTATCAAAAATTGGCGAATTTGACTGTTCTTCTTCTTAAGGTGGCGCTCACCAGGGACGTACGTTGAGTTGTTGGGGCCCCGATGAAAGACTAAAATTTGGGGGCCCTTTGATAATTGGAGGCATCTTTGATATAGAAAATAAGAAAAAATAAAAAATACTTTTTTGTCTCTTGATGTACCTATAATTTGTTGGTCGTTAAGATTCTTCAAGTAATTTTTTTTGGGGCCCTTAAATAATATTTAATTTTTCTTTCAAGAAAGCAATTTGTTTTTTTGGGACCCCTTAGGTAATATTTTTTTAATGAAATGTTGCTATGTTATGCATTAAACAGAAGAAAATAATTTGTATCTATTGTTTCCAAAGTGATTCATGTCGATTTTATAACCAGTTGCCTTCTCTGCATTGTCTCCTGTTGGGGCCCTGGCGTGTTAGGGGCACCGCCCGCTTGCCCCAATGCGTGTACGCCCCTAGCGCTCATAATTGAATATGGAACTCGGCCTCAAAGCCTCTTTTTCGATCTCGGTACCTAACAAGTTGTTTCCAGTTGCGCATGTCAAGTTGGTTGATGTTGTTCTGTAATAATTGAGCATGCAACCAAAAATTAGTCTTCTACCATACCCATTGGTTTTTCATACGCTCCGAATTTTCCAAACATTTTAACACAGTATTTTCAGATATCTGGCGAGGTCGATGTCCCTGTAAAGTCCGTAGAACCAACAACGGTAGCGGCCGTACTACTTGATGATCACCTTATACATATGGGCTTTTCAGACTTATTCAGAGAATAGATCTGTAAGCAGCAGCTTAGTCGACCTCTCGTCTTTGGAGTTATTTAAGGCCTTGTCCTCTAGGTTGAGAGCTTCTGCGGCTGGGGTAACTGCCTGATGAAAGAGTTCTCATAAAGTTATGAAGCAACTACATGTAACTACCCTACTTGCATACAAAATTTGAAGATTTTCATACTTGCTAGCTGACAACATAAGAGTAAAATTTTTGTGGTCACTCTAACAGACAGTATGGTCTTCATTAATTTCTGATTGCAACCAGCAAATTATTACGTGTGCTTTAAATAAATGAACACGTTGAAAGGCATTCTGTTTTCCCTTGCGTTAAAATTGTTCTTTGCATTATCAACAAATTTATTTTTTGTATTAGCTTTTGAGATGCAATGTCCTACTGTAAGTGTTGTACAATTATACTATTCGTGGCAATTCCGTTGAAATACATACTCGGTATTATGCTCGATGAGTACTCATAATGTTGTTATTGTTGTTGTCGTCGTTGTCGCTAGCTAGCTAGCTGTGTTATCAGGGCGCCATAGAACCAAAGCCATCGTTGTTATACTGTGAATTCTCAATGAAGATGTGTAAACGTGTCTATTTCTTTATTATTTTCGGGAAAGTAATAGTTAATAGGCATACACACAAAAAAAAAAAAATAGAAATAGAAAAAAAAATACCAGATACGGTCTGATTAGGTCAACCATTGAGAATGTTGTTGGTGTCATTGGTTAAGTGGGCCAATTTGAACGTTGCACAGAGAACTTAGCTGTATAGTAGGTTCCATTAGTTGTACTTCTCATAAAAGGTCACGGTCTGTTTTACTTGGGAACATAAACTAGGTACCATTCGCAAGACCAATTTACATAACAGCTTTTTTTTGTTTTTGTTTGTTAGTCATTAGAGGTATCGTCACGCTTTGATTTGGTTTTGAACAAAAATTATGAATAGTTTTTAAGTTAAGAATTGAAAGTTTGTGTTTTTTTTTTCTTGTTTCTATCTTACAAGTTTGCAAGCTTATTTATTTTTAATGTGTGCTTGCTGTAAAACATTTGTTTTCAGGGGGAAAAAGTGTGTTTTGATTTATTTACTAATATTTTGTTGCGAGATAATTAGCGTAAGGCTTGAGTGATATCGATATACTAGTTGAGTAGCTTTACCCACGTAGGAAATACTGCCTGCAACAGTTGTAATGTCTTACAAAATTGTAAATACAATTAATTAGAATTTGTTAATAAATTGAATTTAATGGAAGTAATCGTGTTGTTGCACTTTGATTAGATAAGGTCTTGTGTAATTGTGTTTGGTTCAATAAGTTAACTGCCTATGCTTTTTGTTACGGGGCCGCAAGTTTTTTTTTAAATTACTTGGAATTAAATGATTTCATTTTTTTGTATTAGTATTTTTTTCATTTTTAAGCAGATGATCATCGAAATCTTAAATTCCTGCAAGTCTTAAAGTCATGATGTTGATTTCGATTAAAATTATTGTTTTCTTTAAGTAAGGCCTTAAATGCGTAGGTAATATTTGTTAATATTGTAAATGGAAAACTATTTGGTAGGTAATTTTCTGGCACTAAGTTTTTGCATTAGCTAATTTTGCACTATTATAAGGTTTTCTGCTAACCTTTTCAAAAGCGTTTTCTATGGAAATAATTTTTAAATATGATTTTTTTATATTTTAAAAAGATTATTGTAAGCTTTTAGTAAAACTAACGCATAGATCAGTAAGCGTCTTAGTTCAGCTTCAATTTTTATTAAAACTTAAGCCCAGAACAACAAATGATTGCTAGGGATAAACAAAAGTTTTTTATTTGTTGGTTTACAGAGAAATTTGTTTTCTTAACTTATACATTTTTGACCCTTCAACAATAAAGGATTATTTAATAAGAAATAAAATTAATTGTTTGTTGTTTTGAACAGCATAAAATGTTTACTCAGTAAAATACTGAGTACCAATAAAACATGGCTAGTATTATTGTTGGAATAATTTGCCATTTTCATCATTGCTAATTTTTTTGATTCACTTCAAAGCAATAATTTTATATGTTTTTAAATAAAAATCGAAACTGGTCCAAGTTTAATCATTGGAAAATTATTCAAATGTATTTTTAAAATATGTAAATTAATAGAAAGCTAGACTATAGCGCCAGAAATTCTGGATTCAAATACATATTACACCCTCAACCCTGGATGCACTTTGCAGATAATTGTAGGATTTCTCTATTCTTGCGAATTAATTACACGCATAGAGAAATGGTGGATAGTTGTAGGTCACAAAGCGTAACAGGTGATTAGAGTCGCAATTCTAATAATAAGGTTTAAGTTTAACGAGCAGTAGAAGTTTGAACTCCACTTTTAGTTTTAGCCATTTTAAGTGAAATGAAAGTGTTCTATTAAGGTTTAACGCATGGAACAAGTTCCTTGGTTATATTATAGAATTTTCATTATTAAAAGGGTTAAATTTATGTAGGTACAAAATCTCATCATATTAGTAATTTTCAAAAAAAAAAAAAACATACATATTTTACTACAAAAAAAAAAAAATACAAGGAAAGAAAATTAAAAACTGCATAAATTACGGAACAACAAATCATTTAAAGAATTTTTACGGGGTTGTATGCAAAGTTCATTTTAACATGGCACCACAAAATAGGTCCTAAACTGAAGATTTCAATTTGAAATTGCATGAGTTAAATTTAAACTACGTTTAAGATTCAACTGAAATTAAATTTAAACCTTGGGTGATAAACATAAAAGTAGTAAATTCTTTTACTAAAAAAAATCATAAAGTATGAACATTTGCTTTCCACATTTGTAAAAAATGACATTTTTGACTGAATGATATTGTAACCGCTTCTAAATATTATTATTTCCGTTATGTTGGTAATTTGCAAAAGTTACAAATAAATGCATTGAATATTTTATTTTTAAGTAATTTCTGCATGCAATTTACATATGTACATTGTATAGGTAAATATATGTACTATATGTAGTTATAGGGAACTTGTACATTCCAGAGTAAAACAGCTAAAAGTTGTAGTCAAACTCTCAGAGTTACCTAACTTTGTAAAAAAAAAATGAAAGTTTGACGACTTTCAAATACACAGGCACCCTTAGATTGTGAGTTACATTTTCAAATAGTCAGTTTGTCACTACTTGATAGAATTTGTATTGTAAGACTATAACGTAGATTCTTTTACTCTATCTACCTTGCAAAGCGGTTCTATCTTCCTTAGACCAATACATTTATCTTAGACACCATCTTAAATTATCTCATGTAGGTTTATAGTTTACTCCCTATTTTTTGTTGTAACTAGCATTGCGTTTGCATAAAGCCTCTGCAACAAATAATGGGTCATATTTCGAAATTTACTTTTCAAGTTTAAACAATAGACTTCTATACATCATTCAAAAGGTCTGGAAATCCTCTTTCCAAAAACATATAACATATTGAGAGTTGTTAGAAAAATGACTAACGGCCGATTTCTTCACAGAGTCCTAATGCTAATACTGGTCCTAGTCCTAAAGTTAGTACTCAAATCGGTATCAACTTATTTCTTCACTCAAGTACTAAGTCCTAGAACTGTCAATTTAGGACCGAGTACTAGTTAAGACTCGGTACTAGCTAGCTCCTCAAAATCAGCTAGGACCTGGTTATTATACCAATCGTTAGTACTCAAATCGGTACCAAGTGATTTCTTCACACAAGTACTAAGCCCTAGTTCTGTCAAATTGGTACCGAGTATTAGTTAGGACTCCGTATTTGTTAGGACCTCAAAATCGGTAGTCTAGCGGCTAGTACTTCAATCAAAGCAATGGATTTCATATTTTTAACGCGATATTGCAGATTAATAAAGAAGAAAAAACGTAAACAAAGAATAATTTTCATTATGTTTTGTTTAAATTTGGTGGATTTTGTGAATTTTAATTCAATTTGAAAATTTAAATGAGTTGTAGTCCATATATAGCAGACTTTTTTAATTACTTGGGTGTTGTATCGATTGATAAGTGCGTTTTTAGTGATTTTAATTTTATGAAAGTTTTTTTTTTTAATTTACCAGACTTTTGGACCAAGTCCGCAGCAGATTTTGGGTGTATTTTTGCTTATGATAAATATGTACAATCCTTGCAGTCTGTATTATTTCTTAAAAGCTCTGTTCACAAAAATACTAGAGGCGATTTGCAATCATATTGAAGGATCATATCACTATACTTTAAACTTCAGAGTTAAATTATTTCTATCGAGTCAGAATTCCTCTGAAGATTCACAATGGGGACCATTTATGCATTTGAAACATACATAATAATAATCACGAAATGTCGCGTTTTTAACAGCTTTTCTTTTATTTACACAATTAACATACATCTCAATAAAAAATATTTTTATTCGTTAAATTATTATGGTTTATGGTAATCCTTCTGCTTTTTTGGCAGCATTTAGATAATTGAATGATCCCTCGCCATTTATGACATTGATTGACATTGATATTTTTGTTCTTGTCGATTCTTCATTCTTGACAATTCTTCATAAAATGTATTGAATTTGTATTTCTTGTCGGCTTTTTAATCTTCATAACATTTTCTCAATATTCATTTTAATTACATATTTGCTTTGTTTTCTATTTTTATTAACTTTTTTATTTGCTAAATTTGTGTTAAATTTGATCAAATGTAAAAACAACAAATATAACAATCTTCAATAAATTCTAAAAATGACAGTTAGACCAGTTTTATACGTATTAATTCTTAGGACCTCGTTGTGAACTTAGATCAGGTCCTATAAATGTGAAGAAATGCTCAGGTACTAACTTTTCGTTAGGACCGAGTACTAGTGCTAGGACCTGGTCTAGCAACAGCAAGACTGGGTACTAAGCTGACTTAGGACTATTGTGAAGAAATTGGCCGTAAGATATTGATAGGTACATCGTAAAGTCTGTAAAAATGGTTTTTTATAAATACAAAAAATGGAGGGTTCCAAAAAAAACAAAAATATTTTTATGCATTATTCGACCATACGAACAGCCTACACTATGTTATTTGTCGGGTATATTTTCAGTGTCGCACCGTGTAATAAACAGGGCTCCTTTTAAATTTTATCAAAACAACATTTTCTCAATCTTAATTACCAAAATCAAATTCTTGCCAACGAAACTACCAATCCGTTCCACTGTTAATTTTCAATCAATAAATTAAGAACAGCATCTCTCGACACCCTTTTCTTTTTCACTGATGCATGAACACAATCAGTTAGCTTTTTTTTATGTTTTTTTTATATGATTATCTGCCCCCAATCAAACTCTCTATTGCTTCATTGCATTATTACACTATCTCTCCCAACTAGCCCCCAATTAAAACTAACACATGCTGTCTTATCACTGCCAACCGAGGCAATACCAACAACGCCCCAAAAGTGTCCCCAATTTTAATAAAGAAAAAAAAAAAAACAACAACCACATGGTGCAGCAGAAACTGTGACTGCCGCAGCTAAAAAAGCAAATAGAAAACTAGAAAAAGTATAGAAAAACTAGAAAATAAACTCACCTATGAATTCTCTCCTGTTGTTCCATCTCGTTATCCAGTTCAATGCACGCAAACAACTCATTCTCCCCCAACCTTCCAAATACTCCGTTCGGAATCTTTCGCAGGAACTTTTTCAGCACACTTGCAATTGTGTATACCGAATAGTTGTCTACATTAACCAATCGGCCAGCTTGCAAAAAGTGAATCAACTTTTTCATGGCACCCTGATGGCCAGGAGCACGAAAAACATCTCTGCGATTTGGTGACTCTTTATTAAGCTTCAAAATGAGAACTAAGAGTGGACCGGGAATGTTGTCATTTTTACAGACTTCCTCGAGTGGAACACCGAATTTGACTTTCTCCAAACGATACGAGGGATACGATGGAGTGCCACCGGATCCCGGGTGGCCACAAGACGTTACCACACTGCCGAGATCGGCGGCGCGCCGATGGACTCGTTCCGCCCAACTCGACATTTCTCTATTTCTTGTTTTTGCGAAGTCGTTTTATAAACTAGTCGGGTTTTTTGTTTCAAAACTTTTTTCAAAAAAATTCCTTTTTTTTTAAATTAATTTTATTCAATTTTTGTGTACAAAATTATAACAAAAAAAATAAATAAGTAAAAAATAATAATAAAAATAACGGTTAAATTGTTTTCACAAAATCATTTGTCGTTTTTTTTTTTTGTTGTTTCCTTTTCGTTCTTTAAAAATGTATTCCTTTTAAAACACACGATTTTTTTTTTTGTGTCGAATTGAAGTTATTTTATTTCTCCGAGGGGGGGGGCGAGGTGTTGGCGAACAGAGCAGAGAAATGAGGAGAGAAAATTGTGTATATTTCTTTTTGTAAAAGCGGGCGGCGAATTTTTATTTTTTATTTTCGTTTTTTTCACTTCATTTTCGATCGAAATTTCAACATTATGTTGAATTATTTTATCAATGAGTATAATTAACTTGTGTTTGGTTATAATTTTTGTGATTTTTGATGTGATTTTAAGACATTTTTTTTTCTATTGAAAGTAGACAAACTTGAATTGAAAATTATATTTTTTTTATTGAAAAAAGAAAAACGAGCGAACGAACATACACACAACTCACAACTAGCAGAAGGCGAAGGCAAATGTGTAGATGAAAACTGGATGAAATGCAAGGAAATGAGAAGAAAAAATATACTGGAAGGGAGCACTTGTTCCATGAATTCCATGAAAATGGAGAATAAAAAAAATATATAGGTTTTTGTTTTGTTGGGTTGTAGGAGAGTGAGGGAGATAGAGAGAGGTGTTGAGAAAATGGGGAAGTGAGATGATGGAATGACAGGAGAGTGGCTGTATTCAGTGAAATACTTTAGAATTTTATTTGTTTATAAAATTTGCATCTGCAATTTTTTAAATTATTTTATTTCAATTTTATAATTTTTAAGTTAAATTTTATTTTGAATTTTTCAGCCAAATAGATTAAAAGAAGATTTATTATAAATCAACTTTTTAGGCCATATTATTCTCTAGTTTGGATGTAGTCATTTTTAACTATTTTTTTTTTAACTATTTTCAAAGTTAAAATCGGTACCTATAACTATTTTGGGTTTGGATTTATTTTTGACATTTGACAGTTTTAATGGATTTAGGTGTAGGTGGAAACGTAGTATTAGCCCTGTTCCATTGGAGGTGGTAGTTTAGTCGTGAGTAGAAATCTAGTACAACAACTACACATTCCTATCTCTTCGAGTAAAGGCTTGGCCACATTGGAGGGTATGCGGTAGCGGTACGGGTAGCGGTGAGGGTACTTGTATGAAAAAAATTCCAAACTGACACATCAACGTTCAGGTGTGGAATTTTTTTAGTACAAATATCGTTACCGCTATACCGCATACCCTCCGGTGTGGCCAAGCCTTAAAAGATCATGTGTAAATTCTAGTACTAGATCTACTCATGAGTAAACTACCACCTCAAATGGAACGGGGCTATTATCGTCACGGGTGGGATATTATTTGTTAAATAAACTTTTCTATTTTTCAAATTCTATAGTTAAATGTCCAAATGTATTTTGTTAATTAACTTTATTTGCACAGAAAAATACGCCTTTTTACAGCCCTATTCTGGCAAACCTCACAAGTCACAAAAACCTCACAAGGTGATCATAACTCGATTTTGTCAAGATTTATTTCTCACAAACTTCTCTTTAAAGTTATTTCTCACAAACTTCTTTTTAAAGTCCAACTTGTGAATTGTGACCTCCTTCAGAGCAGATCACAATTTCAAAAATTTTTGTGATGCGAAAACCTCACAAAATCAATTTCAGCTCACCTTGTGAGCACAGTACACATAATAAGGTAATATGTTCCGAACGTTGTCAAAATTTGTTTGTCAAAAATGGGCACCAATCTGTCAGGTCGGCCTTTAATTTTTATATTTCAATCGCAGTAAACAGGAAATTTGTTTTTGTTTTAATTTATAAAATGTCATTTAAAAATATTATAAATTAAAAAATAACAAATTTTCTTCGTGTTTCATCGCGGTAAATGGTAAATAATTGTTTAAAAATTATTGGTGTGCATGGTTTATCGGTTTTTGTGCGTTTTTGGTCGGTATTTTAAACAATTTAGAATTCGGTAGCTGACATTGGTCGCCAAAGTGTCATGTTTTGACAATCTGGCGACCAATGTCAGTTCGGAATATATTACCTTTTTATGTGTACTGTGCCTTGTAAGGTTCTTGTGACTCGTGATTGTGAGGTTTGCCAGAATAGGGCTGTTAGTTCTCTTCAAAATATGCATTTGCATAGGATTGCCAAGTACCTCTACTTACCTGAATTTTGTAAGGTAAAACCCGACATTTTTAAGATAGAAAATAGTGTCAGCTCAAGTTTGGTGTATAGTTTAGCCTACAAAAATTGCATACAAAATTGTAGGTTCAAAGAAGATTTTTCGATGTGTTTTTTCTTTTCATTTGAATAGGGTTGCCATATTTGTAGGCTTATATTGTTTTATATTAATTTTGTTTCCCTTTTGTGTTTTGTTTGGCATTTAAAAAAATTTCTTAACTAGACCATCATCCTACAGAGATGATGTAATAGTATTAGTTATGTGATAATTTTTCTTTTAAAACAGAGTTGCCACATAAAAGTTCTCATTTTAAAAGTGGCAACCCTATTTTTTTTTTTTTTTTTTCATTTTAGCTACAAACTTATTTTCCATTTAACACCAATCTTAACCTCTAACCTTATGAGCTAAGTAACTCAACGGTCGCCTCTCCGACTATTACCTATTATGTTCCCTGTTCTACATTTATCTCTAAACTTTTTTCCCACATCTAATTGAGGCTTGTCGTCATATCGAAACTGTTAGGTATATAGGATATATTCGTTCTAAGAGATATAATCTAAACAAAACCTAGGAAATTACAAAATATATCTGTAAGACTGTCACCAAACAATTAAGGCCCTAAATCGGTACATAATAGAAATGTAATTTTTATTCATTATGGTAACATGGCAGGTACCGTTAGTGGGATCGGGTCAAAATTCTGGCTTCAAAATTCTGCTTTTCAAAATTCTGCTTTTTCAGCGAAAATTCTGTTTTTCAAAATTCGGCTTTTTTTCTATTCTGTTTTTCAAAATTCTGCTTTTTAAAATTCTGCTTTTCAAAATTCTGCCAGCATTATATTTGAACAAAAAAATTCTGCTAATTCTGTTTTTTTTTTTTATAGCATATGCGCTGGCTAAAGAAAAATACACCTCATTAATGTAATTCAACATTGGTACTTTCCTAAATTTTTTTATTTAAGTGTCGCAAATATTTTTTGAAATGCATATACTGACTTTCTTTCAAATAAAATATGTATACTAATTGGAACCGATGTTGTATATTCCTTTTCTTATTCAAATTTTTGAATATTCATCTTTATTTGATAAATTAATAAATTTTTAGTTATTTTCGGAAATGTTTAATATTAAAAACCTTTTCTTAATATTTTCAAATTTATTCATTTATAAAACAAAAATTAATTCGCATTTAAAAAATGACAAATTATGTAGGTAAGTAATCAAATAAGCAGATAATTTTTCAAAAAGATGATTTTACAGAATTCTGCAAAAAAATTAAAAAAGGGTTTGGAAAATGTTAAAAAGCGCGCGCTTTTTAACATTTTCCAAACCCTTTTTTAATTTTTTTGCAGAATTTTGAAAAGCAGAATTATGAAAAGCAGAATTTTGAAAAACAGAATTTTGAAAAACAGAATTTTGAAAAGCAGAATTTTGAAAGCAGAATTTTGTAAAGCAGAATTTTGACAAAAGAATTTTGACCCCGGCAGAATTTTGACCCCAACCCACCGTTAGTATTTCGAATTCTTTACCATCGTATTAGCAGCTGGCGTTTACATGCATTACGAAAACAACATACAGCTGCCGATAGGAATATAGAAGCTAAACCAAACTGCGGATAGAATTTTGACGAAGTGTATAAGTTTACGTATTCCTCGTTCTCTTGATGCGTGCGTATACATTTTTTCTTAAGTTTTGATATTTGGGAAATTCTAGTGCAGTTAGCTTTGCCAAAAAACACTCCTAATGTTTTGTTTTATTCAAACTTGTCCTTTAGTTTTTATTTTTTTCAAATCACGCATGAAAAAGAAGGTGTTGGATCTCCTTCCTTCTACATATTAGCTTACACAAGGAAATATAAAAAATTAACCTTTGACCTAGGTTAAAAGAGAATGACATAGGACAAGCATACAATTAACTTAAGGTAAGACTAATTCAAAAGTCAATCAAGATCATGAAAGACAAGGAAAAAGAGTGCGCCAGAGATTATGCATAAATCATAGAAAATTATCAGATTTAATTTTTTTTTTAAATAGAAGAGAATGGTTCTTGGCACATTTTAAATTTTTTTTGTTCTCAGGAATGAAATTAAATTTATGTCTTTTCACTTGTCAACACTTCCGGCTATCGTCTCTAGTTCTTAAAATAATGGTCGGAGGTTTCATACACTTTGTGTGTTTGTAATGTGTTTCTACGTTAGTTATATTTAAATATTTGAAAATGACCCTCTTTGCCTTCACCTTCTAAGATCTAAGCGATTTATATTTGTGTCTTGCCTTTTAGCTAGATTCATTCAATGTCGAATGTAGGTGAAATTCTACTTCCTTCCTTTTTCCACTAAATCTCTTAGGTTGCAACACTCTCTTGTCCTTTACATTAGTGATTACCCATTTATACTAGTATAATGAGGAGTGAGTAAACAAAAGGTCAAACAAATTATTTACAAAACGCAAAAAACTGAACAGAGTCAAATAGGTTTGTTATGGAATTCAGTTTTTGAAGTGTCATTTTATATAAGAAATAAGATTTTTATAGCAGTTTTCATTGAAGGCAACATGTTGTTGTTTGTTTAGAAAGCTGGCCTAACTTAAAAATCTTAATTCTTCAGAAAATCTGTTTTAAATTTTCAGGTTTGTCAATTATTTTCCATACTATTTTCATGAATTGAAGAAAAAGAATCAGCCGTGTGGATAGGATGCAAATCCTTTAATTTATACTGAGTTTACAAAAATGAAGAATGTATTGTTTCCAGTATAATGGCATTAATAACTTTAAAAAAACTGGATTTTCGACGATGTGTAGTTTTGCGATAAAAAATCCAATTTCATTTAAAAAAAATGGAAAATATTATAATCATTTTTATCTAAAAACAAAACCGACTTGCATGGATCAAAACAGGGTTTTATGGATTTTCTAATAGTTCTCATGGCTAAAACTGAACGAAATTAAAATGGGACCACATTGCAGCCACCAGCTTTCCATTCCAAAAAGAATTATCAAAATTGGTTCACTCAGTCCAAAGTTATGAGGTAACAAACAAAGAAAAAAAAAAATACAGACGAATTGAATACCTCCTCCTTTATGGAAGTCGGTAAAAAGTGGTAATACGGCCTATTATTTATTCACTCCATATGAACGCGACTATTTCTAATAATTAAAAGGATATAATAGATGTCCAAAGTGGAAGTGATTTGCTTTTGAAAGTTTAATCCTTAACAGAATGAAAACAGTCGAAATAGAAAAATACAAGTAAACCCTAAACAAAAACAATTTCACAACATGTTGAAACTCTGAAATTTATGAATTTGTAAAAACTGAAAGCAAATAAACTAAAATGGTGTTCCAAATGTTTTTTTTTTATTGAACGATCATTTTAAATCGTACAACATTCATTTCTATTTACATAACAAAAGGAATAAATACGCCCGGTTACAATCTATAGATCCTTTATTCGTCATTGGCAAACTCAGCTGGGTCCTTGCGGGCCAAACGGGCATGTTCCTTCTCGGCCATGTTGTAAACAAGGTAACCAGCAATGAAGGCTTTTTTTTAAAGACAATAAAAATAGTTAAAATACAAATAGAATAGAAACAAAATTAAACTTACGTGGTGTTACAATGAAAACATTGGACCTAAACCTGCGGACCATGTTGGGGACACCTTTGCTAATGGCTCCAGCGAATGCCTTTTGTTCGAATGGCGATAGTTTGTAGGTGACAATGCCGTTGATTTTGTACAAATTGCCAAAATGTTGGCCTTTCAAAATCGAAGTTAGACGCATTTTCGGGAGAGTGTTTTAAAGCTTTTAAACAAAAAAAGGAATACAATATAATCAAACTATTTATAAGAAAAATACAAAAAAAAAATGTGTCCTTTTCCATTCAAAAAAGATTGAAAAGGATTTGAGCAAAAAGGCAAATTGTGAATATAAACATTTTTATTATTTATCTTTGCTCTCTAGTGCTTCTCAAATGCAACTATTATGATGAATGGAAATAAAATTTTGTCTTGTCTTGGTTATTCATAAAAACCCAAACCCGAGCAAGCTTATGTAATTCATAATTGATGTCGCACGTTCATAATTTTCTTTTTTTTTTTTTTTTGCGTTGTGTATTTTTAGCAATGAATTGCAATTAAGTGCATGCATAGTTTTATTAATGTGTGGGACTATCTGGCAAAACGCCCTCGAGCAATTAAAATTACATCAAATTAATTGAAATAATTTTTTTTTTCATCTTTTTTTGTCTGGGTGATGTGTGTGGAAAAAATATATATTTTTATTCCTTTTTCCTTACCTGCGGGGTACTTTGCACGAAAAAAACTGACAAACTGTGACAGGGTGCAAGAAAATTCGATAAAAATTATGTGACAGGTGTCAGAATATTTCGAAGATGTTGTTCGAAGATTTTCGCTATTATTTTGTAGCGACACCTAGAATCTGAAGGGTATAGTGAGTGTGGAATTCTGGAAGAATTAATGCCCATGTTCCACCAAAGCTTTTTAGTTGTTTAATTTTTTTTTATTTTTTTATATATTTTGCGGTGTTGGGATATGAAAACTTTACTTTTTGAAAAGAAATATCAAAGGGATTAGCAGGTAGTACCATCTAGTGATCATATTTGTAAAAACAATTTTGTTATGGTATAGACCTACTAAGTGGGTTTCAGTCACAGTACACATAAAAAGGTAATATATTCCGAACTGACATTGGTCACCAAATTGTCAAAACATGACAATTTGGCGACCAATGTCAGCTACCGAATTCTTAATTGCTTCAAATTACCGACGAAAAACGCACAAAAACCAAAAACCACGCACACCAGTAATTTTTCAAGAATTATCGACCATTTTCCGCGAAGAAACACGAAGAAATTGTTTTTATTTCAATTTATAATTTTTTCAAATGACATTTTATAAATTAAAACAAAAACAAATTTCCTGTTTACTGCGATTCAAATTCAAATTTAGATTTATTGAGACTTATTTTTGATTTACTGCGATTGAAATATAAAAATTAAAGGCCGACCTGACAGATTGGTGCCCATTTTTGACAAACAAATTTTGACAACGTTCGGAATATATTACCTTATTATGTGTACTGTGGGTTTCAGTGAGTGAGGGCAAGTTGTACAAAAGTGGTTCAGCCTAGGTTCAGGAATTTAACCCACCGATTTCGGTTTATTAGCTGCGGGTCAACTTCGGTTCAAGCATGGATATGACTTTTTTAACATATTATTTATGGACCTTGAACCACTGCTAAACCAGCTTTACGACCGATTTCAGAAGATAAAAGTTGCTGACCTATGGATGAAATATTTGTACAACTTTGCCACCGCCATCAACTTAGCAGCACTTAGTGGGGATTTTCAAAATTTTTTATGCAAATAATTAGGTGAGAATTAGGTGAAATTTAGTGAATCAATTTTACAATTTGGTGAATCATAGTTTAAAAGTTATTAACAAATTACGTAAGGCGTAAAGTTAGCAGCACTTGGTCATGAAATTCAAAAAAAATTTCTCCATAATTCAGTGTCAATTTAGTGAATCGTATTTCATCAGTTTCATAATTTGGTGAATCATAGTTTATTAAATAATAACTAAAATAGAAAAATTAACAAACGTGACGTAACGTAAAAAAAGCATTTGTTAATCATGGACACAAACCTCACGAATGAGAATGGCAGAGTTCAACACACCAAAACTGAACCTAAAATAAAGATTTTTTCACATTGAACGCACTTAATATAAATGTATACTATGACAATGCGTTCAGGTGACGTTTTTCATTTACAAGATACACTTTGATTTGAAAATTTCCAATGCGAGTTACAACAAAAATGCTATTTTATAATACAAAAAAAGTTTGTTTACATCTTCACTAGCCCGGAACTAAAATTCAGTGGAAGTTACCCACAAGAAAGATTTTGTTTTTTTTTCGCATGAGTCTTGGACACTGATCTGTCTTGGAACATTTTTGAACTTCCGCAGATGATTACTTCAAAAGTATGATTCACCAAATTCTGAAATTTGGAACATTTATTCAGAAAAAGACCACAAGCATTTTGGTACATAATTCATAATTTGATGAATCTTAATTCAAGAGTTACATGCGATTTTGTTTTTTTCGCGTGCGTCTTGGAACATTTTTGAACTTCCGCAGATGATTACTTCAAAAGTATGATTCACCAAATTCTGAAATTTGGAACATTTATTCAGAAAAAGACCACAAGCATTTTGGTACATAATTCATAATTTGATGAATCTTAATTCAAGAGTTACATGCGATTTTGTTTTTTTCGCGTGCGTCTTGGAACATTTTTGAACTTCCGCAGATGATTACTTCAAAAGTATGATTCACCAAATTCTGAAATTTGGAACATTTATTCAGAAAAAGACCACAAGCATTTTGGTACATAATTCATAATTTGGTGAATCTTAATTCAAGAGTTACATGCGATTTTCTTTTTTTCGCGTGCGTCTTGGAACATTTTTGAACTTCCGCAGATGATTACTTCAAAAGTATGATTCACCAAATTCTGAAATTTGGAACATTTATTCAGAAAAAGACCACAAGCATTTTGGTACATAATTCATAATTTGGTGAATCTTAATTCAAGAGTTACATGCGATTTTCTTTTTTTCGCGTGCGTCTTGGAACATTTTTGAACTTCCGCAGATGATTACTTCAAAAGTATGATTCACCAAATTCTGAAATTTGGAACATTTATTCAGAAAAAGACCACAAGCATTTTGGTACATAATTCATAATTTGATGAATCTTAATTCAAGAGTTACATGCGATTTTGTTTTTTTCGCGTGCGTCTTGGAACATTTTTGAACTTCCGCAGATGATTACTTCAAAAGTATGATTCACCAAATTCTGAAATTTGGAACATTTATTCAGAAAAAGACCACAAGCATTTTGGTACATAATTCATAATTTGGTGAATCTTAATTCAAGAGTTACATGCGATTTTCTTTTTTTCGCGTGCGTCTTGGAACATTTTTGAACTTCCGCAGATGATTACTTCAAAAGTATGATTCACCAAATTCTGAAATTTGGAACATTTATTCAGAAAAAGACCACAAGCATTTTGGTACATAATTCATAATTTGATGAATCTTAATTCAAGAGTTACATGCGATTTTGTTTTTTTCGCGTGCGTCTTGGAACATTTTTGAACTTCCGCAGATGATTACTTCAAAAGTATGATTCACCAAATTCTGAAATTTGGAACATTTATTCAGAAAAAGACCACAAGCATTTTGGTACATAATTCATAATTTGGTGAATCTTAATTCAAGAGTTACATGCGATTTTGTTTTTTTCGCGTGCGTCTTGGAACATTTTTGAACTTCCGCAGATGATTACTTCAAAAGTATGATTCACCAAATTCTGAAATTTGGAACATTTATTCAGAAAAAGACCACAAGCATTTTGGTACATAATTCATAATTTGGTGAATCTTAATACAAGAGTTACATGCGATTTTGTTTTTTTCGCGTGCGTCTTGGAACATTTTTGAACTTCCGCAGATGATTACTTCAAAAGTATGATTCACCAAATTCTGAAATTTTGAACATTTATTCAGAAAAAGACCACAAGCATTTTGGTACATAATTCATAATTTGATGAATCTTAATTCAAGAGTTACATGCGATTTTGTTTTTTTCGCGTGCGTCTTGGAACATTTTTGAACTTCCGCAGATGATTACTTCAAAAGTATGATTCACCAAATTCTGAAATTTGGAACATTTATTCAGAAAAAGACCACAAGCATTTTGGTACATAATTCATAATTTGGTGAATCTTAATTCAAGAGTTACATGCGATTTTCTTTTTTTCGCGTGCGTCTTGGAACATTTTTGAACTTCCGCAGATGATTACTTCAAAAGTATGATTCACCAAATTCTGAAATTTGGAACATTTATTCAGAAAAAGACCACAAGCATTTTGGTACATAATTCATAATTTGATGAATCTTAATTCAAGAGTTACATGCGATTTTGTTTTTTTCGCGTGCGTCTTGGAACATTTTTGAACTTCCGCAGATGATTACTTCAAAAGTATGATTCACCAAATTCTGAAATTTGGAACATTTATTCAGAAAAAGACCACAAGCATTTTGGTACATAATTCATAATTTGGTGAATCTTAATTCAAGAGTTACATGCGATTTTGTTTTTTTCGCGTGCGTCTTGGAACATTTTTGAACTTCCGCAGATGATTACTTCAAAAGTATGATTCACCAAATTCTGAAATTTGGAACATTTATTCAGAAAAAGACCACAAGCATTTTGGTACATAATTCATAATTTGGTGAATCTTAATACAAGAGTTACATGCGATTTTGTTTTTTTCGCGTGCGTCTTGGAACATTTTTGAACTTCCGCAGATGATTACTTCAAAAGTATGATTCACCAAATTCTGAAATTTGGAACATTTATTCAGAAAAAGACCACAAGTATTTTGGTACATAATTCATAATTTGGTGAATCTTAATTCAAGAGTTACATGCGATTTTGTCTTGGAACACGATACATGTGTCCAAAGGTATACAAATAGCTGTGTTCCTTTGGCCTTAAGTATCTACTGCTAAGTACTTTTGGTTGTAAACAACTCCATTTCTTTTCTATAGAAGAAATGGAGTTGTTTACAACCAAAAGTACTTAGCAGTAGATACTTAAGGCCAAAGGAACACAGCTATTTGTATACCTTTGGACACATGTATCGTGTTCCAAGACAAAATCGCATGTAACTCTTGAATTAAGATTCACCAAATTATGAATTATGTACCAAAATGCTTGTGGTCTTTTTCTGAATAAATGTTCCAAATTTCAGAATTTGGTGAATCATACTTTTGAAGTAATCATCTGTGGAAGTTCAAAAATGTTCCAAGACAGATCAGTGTCCAAGACTCATGCGAAAAAAAAAACAAAATCTTTCTTGTGGGTAACTTCCACTGAATTATAGTTCCGGGCTAGTGAAGATGTAAACAAACTTTTTTTGTATTATAAAATAGCATTTTTGTTGTAACTCGCATTGGAAATTTTCAAATCAAAGTGTATCTTGTAAATGAAAAACGTCACCTGAACACATTGTCATAGTATACATTTATATTAAGTGCGTTCAATGTGAAAAAATCTGAATTTAGGTTCAGTTTTGGTGTGTTGAACTCTGCCATTCTCATTCATGAGGTTTGTGTCCATGATTAACAAATGCTTTTTTTACGTTACGTCACGTTTGTTAATTTTTCTATTTTAGTTATTATTTAATAAACTATGATTCACCAAATTATGAAACTGATCAAATTCGATTCACTAAATTGACACTGAATTATGGAGAAATTTTTTTTGAATTTCATGACCAAGTGCTGCTAACTTTACGCCTTACGTAATTTGTTAATAACTTTTAAACTATGATTCACCAAATTGTAAAATTGATTCACTAAATTTCACCTAATTCTCACCTAATTATTTGCATAAAAAAATTTGAAAATCCCCACTAAGTGCTGCTAAGTTGATGGCGGTAACTTTGCCTGATGAAAAGCAAGATCTTATGTAGTTGTTGTAATACTTGTTAATTAATGATCTATATGGATCAAGTGGGATAATACCAATCGCCTATTATGGCAAAGAGATTTGACAGTTGTGTGCCAAATTATTGGCAAATTGCCAGTCGTTTAAATCCGGCATAGTTTTGCAAAAAATGGCCAAGGTATTAAAGACTTAAAGACTTTGTGGAAAAGAACATAAAAATTGTTCTTAAAACAGACATAATAGAGGTGTGTTTTTTTTTATTACAATCGGTCTTAGCTTTACAAAAAAACTCCTCGAGGCTTAACCTGAAATCTTGGCAGCACTGTATATTGAATGATCCGAAAACAGCAGACTCGGCAAAAATTTAGAGTTGTCATATTTTTCGCTTTCGGGTTTTTCTTGTATTTTTCATGTATCTTTTACAAAAAGAGATGCAAAAATGTATGCTAGCAAAACTCGTTAAATACATTTTGTCATTCCAAACAGAGAAATCTCTGGGCTTAACAATTTAGATCAAGGGGCTAAGGTGTTGTTGTATTTAACATGTAAATTGCTTAGCCCAGACTGCGTTTTTTTTGTCCATTTACGACCGGTTGTAATAAAAAACACACCTTATATAAGGTATTTATAAATTTTTGACAGTTTTAATAAAGCTCTTATTTAAAATAAAGGTATAACTACATTGGCTCAAAAAGTGAAGAAGTACAAAAGTGAAAATTTTCAAATGCATTTTTGTGTAATTTTTCGGGCTGGAAAATTAAAACTAATGATGCAGAAAGCTTATTTTTTGGTCTAAAAAACAATTTGTATACTCTTTTTCACAAAACATTTGCGCTAGCGAGAAAAAAAATATTTTCACTTTTGTACTTTTTCAAAAAGTGGTGTATGTAGTTAAGCCTTAAATCTTAAATTAAGGTCGAACTAGCCCTACTAACAATTTTGCTTCTATAATGCTTTACAGAAGCAACAATTGCATCTTTATAGAACCAAAATTGTTTGTTGGGAGGTTAGTACAACTCACAGTACACATAATAAGGTAATATATTCCGAACGTTGTCAAAATTTGTTTGTCAAAAATGGGCACCAATCTGTCAGGCCGGCCTTTAATTTTTATGTTTCAATTGCAGTAAACAGGAAATTTGTTTTTGTTTTAATTTATAAAATGTCATTTAAAAATATTATAAATTGAAAAATAACAAATTTTCTTCGTGTTTCATCGCGGAAAATGATAAATAGGGGTATTCACGATCCGATGCAACTGGTCTAGTATCATTGCAAAAGTGCAAAAGTGTAAAATCTTACAAACAAAATATATGGATTGAAATTTTACAATGGTCTTGCACTTTTGCTATACCCTAACCCTATTGCAAAATAAAAATACAATGGAGTAAAATTATTTTTGACAGATGGCAGCTCACCGTCGCGTCGCCCATGATAAACAGTTTTTCTTTTTTATTCTGTTTATAATGGTTGTCGCTACTCATGTTCCATAATTTAGTTTCTTTTGATGTAAAATAATTAGTGAAAATTAATTAACCCGAACAAAACAAAGAATTAAATTATAAAAAATGGAAAAAAAGAAGAAGCAACGGTGGAGGAAAAAAAAACATCATTCATGCTTCAATATTTACTATAGATAAGAAGAGGGGCGTTCACGATCTATTGTAAAAAAATAAAATTTTACATTTTTACTAGGCCTGTTGCACCAGATCGTGAATACCCCTAATAATTGTTTAAAAATTAGTGGTGTGCGTGGTTTATCAGTTTTTGTGCGTTTTTCGTCGGTATTTTAAACAATTAAGAATTCGGTAGCTGACATTGGTCGCCAAGTTGTCATGTTTTGACAATCTGGCGACCAATGTCCGTTCGGAATATATTACCTTTTTATGTGTACTGTGAGTACAACTGACTTTGTACTTTCAACAAAATGTATTTTGAATTCCGTATACGAATATTCCAAATATTTATCTTCGAAAATAAACTAATCAAACAAACCTACTTTTTTGACATTTCGAAAAAGATGACATTTCTCATCTGTCAACTGTCATCAAAAGAAAAAAAAAATAAATTTTTCTGTGTTGAGAAATTTTTTTATTTTTCTTTCTCCCCAAAAAATCATGTCCACCCGCTGGTATCCAATTTATCAACGAGGAAATCCACAACTTCGTGTATTTCTTCCAAATTTCTGGATGAAATTAATTCGTCCCAAAGAGGAACAACCCGAAAATGTTGTCACCTTCTCGGTGTCAATGCAAATGACTCGCTACGACATTGCAAATTATTTGGAAAAAATCTACCAAGTGCCGGTGAAGCATGTTCGGACGAGAATTACTCTAGGATCAACAAAGCGCGATCAAGTCTATGGTTATATCACCAAAAATGATGATGAAAAGATTGCTTATGTAACTTTGGTAAGTTTTTGTTCAGTTCCATAAAATGTCATTGAGTTAACCATAATAACGACTGCTTTACAGCCACGAGATTTGAAGTTTACATTCCCAGAGGTGACAGTGGGCAAGGATGGCGATAAAGAAGAGAAAGATCAAAAAGCAATGGATGAATCGAAACAAGGATTCAAGAGCTTTTTGGATAGAAACAAAAAACGTCCCGGAACTCCAGGATGGTTTTCAATCTAATTTACTTTGGGAAGACTCTTCCACTTTGTTTTAAAAAGTGTTTTGTTTTGATTTGTAATCATGTTGATAGGTGAAATAAACGTTTTGAAAAAAAAAAAAAATAGTATTTTTTGGTTTAAATAATGTCAGATCCAATTTTAATTGAGGTAAAAGAAAAGAAAATCGTACGGAGAGCTCCAATAAGACGGAAGAGGTAAGAATATCTTTTAAAAACATTTTTTTCTATTTGGAATGAAATAAAGAAGAATTGTACTCTAGAGGTTAGTCCATCTTTAATATTAAAGATTAATTCTTTAATTTAATAACAAATTGCAATTAAGTTTTAAAATTGGGGAAGGGAATGGTTAAGCGACTTTTGTTTCCTATATGGATCAAAAGTTCCACTCACTATTCCTTAGCAAATTTCATTCCAGAATTTGGATAAGAACCCGTTTCCTTTTGTTTTTCTAAGAGTTGAGTTAAATAGGTATTTAACGAACAGTAAAAAAAAAAAAATGCAAAATAAGTACACCCTCTTGCTTTCTTCATAGAAAAAGTTTTTTTTAAATTTAATCGTTTCAGTAACCACCACAAACTTAAAGATAAAACGATCTTAATCTAAACAGTTAAAGGTTTTGCACGATTACTCAATCCTTCATCATTTGCAAGTTAGTTATTGAACATAAATTTCAAATCTGATTTTCTACAAAGCAATTTAAATCTATGCACCAAAGGCAAATAAAAATGTTTTTGACGTGATAACGTCTTATAAATCGATGAACTATGGCAGCCACCACAAAAAAGTGACGCCATTTTCTAGCGTTACACTCTCGCACTTTCGCAGTGCCGCAAAAATTTTAAATTCAAAATAAACTATTAGAGATACAAAAATCTCCTAAAGCTTATTTGAAAGATAATAATCTAAAGCCTAATCCAAATGAAGGATTTTTAAAAATTCCGTCATTTAATAGGGTAAACATAGGTAAAACGGAAAGATGAAATTTGGGCTAAAATCTAAACGCGTGGTCGTAGAGAGTTGATTCTTTTTGTTATAGATAGAGGAGATTGATTTAAGGATAACTGCATTTAAGAAAAAATTCTAAAAAATTCTGGAACTCCGATATAACGTTTTGTTTGAACGTTGATCAGGTGTTGTGGGTATGACAAAATGTTGATTATGGGTAGGGAAAATTTTTTTGACAATTCTAAAGGTGCCAGGTGAAAGATGAAGGAAAAAAAGGAAGGATTTTTTTCCAACACTCTGCGTTTCGAAATATGAATTTTTGAAAAATACTTACTTTTTTAGGGGTATTTTTGGGTAGTTTTTGATTATTAGCTTTTTTTTGGAGCGTTCAAAAAATCTCAAGTTATATGGGACATGTAGGGCTGATAAATGCGTATACATGTGCAAAAAATTGGAATCGTTAAAAGAGTTTTGACTGAAAACGGAGAAAAATAAGTTTTTAAAAAACAGGTTTTTTGGCCGTTTTTAACCGTTTTTAACGTTTTTTTATTTTTACCTTTTTTTCTTTAATAGATAGAGGAATATTATATATAGAATAATGATAGACCATGACTACGACTATATGTGTGCGAAATTTCAATCATTTTCAAAAACACAATTTTGAGATAACGGTAAAATAAAATTTTAGAATTCAACAGGTTATAACTTTTTACCAAGAGCAGATAGAAATTTGATTAAACATTTATGAGCATCCTGATACAATTACCTTTCAATTGGTATATCACACATAACGCTAGACAAGCCACACAATGTTAAATCAAGTGTGGGAAGTACCGTAATCTCAGTCTGGAAATTCCACATGGTTGACTTTAAAAAATTCTAACTTCTCTTAAAGGCATCTTTGAAATGAGATTGATACGTCATTTGAAAGGTGAAATAATAAGCTTTCACATGGTGTAAAATTTTGTATAGGTTGTTAGGGAAAAAATTCATTTAATAGATTGAGAACATAAAAATAAATGTTTTTTTGCTTTTTTTTGATGAAATTTCATCGAGTTTAAAAAATTCTAGCTCTTTTTGTAGATATCTCATAGACTTGATCTATATATATATTTTTAGCTAAGACAATACAGATGGTGTAAAAATTTTTATAGATTGTTAAAAAAAAATGGATTTAATAGCGTGAGAAGATAAACTTACATGTTTTCTTTGCTTTTTTTGATGAAAATGATTGTTTTAAATAAATTATTTTAATACTTTTTGCTCATTGTAAAAATTTAAAAATGGTTTTATTATTTAGAAGAAATATTTGGCTTTTTAATTGTATAATTTTTTTTGGGAGCTTTTAAAATAAAAAAAATTAATATAATGAGAAAAGAAAAAAGGTATTTTTTTTAGCTTTTTGTAAATTATGATTGTTTGAAATAAATAAACCCTTCAAATGGCTCATTTTAAAAGCACACAACCTGTTTTCTTACGACTTTATCACGTAAAATCATCGTCCGTAAACCGGCTTTACAGACAACCTCTTTTTTTTTACCCTGAACCGAGTGGTTATGTATTGAAAACAAAAAAGTTTTCTTCATTTCTGACTTTCTCGTAAACTATTCAACCGATTAAAAAAAAATGTATGCAAAAGTCACCGTAAAATTAAAAATAATTTAAATTAGTTTTAGGACTTTTTTTTTTTCTTTAGCACTATCCAAAATCTTTTGAATTGTACTTTATTAATTATACGAATTGAGTCTTAATTTTTGTTTTTACTTTTTCTAAATCTTAACTTTGAATTGTTATATAAACTATATAAATTGTATTAATTGATTAATTGATCGGACATTCCATTCGCATTTTTAGGACATTTTCACGTTTATTATTCAGTTTATCTCGGTTAAGAAGCAATATTTTTTCTTGAAACTTGATGTGTCTTAAGGGCTCATAATAAAGTTGAAGTTCTAGAAGTTTCAAGAAAAACTAATTCAAAATAGCTGAATTATTAACAGATAAAGACGGTAACGGAGAAGAATTGCACGCGTCTTCTCCGTTACTGCTTTATCTGTGAATAATTTGGCTACGTTTAATTAGTTTTTCGTGAAACTTCTAAAACATCAACTTTTTCATGAGCCCTTAAGACCTACCAAGTTTCAAGTAAAAAGATTGCTTCTTCAACGAGATAAACTGGAAACAAGGTCAATATGTCTTCTCCGTTACTTTGGAATGGTTGTGATGCTTAAATTTTTCTATTACTTTTTTTCTTTTTCAAATAATTTTCATTTGTTTTTTTTTTTTTTTTTTTTTTCATTGAATAAATTTCTATAGCTAAGACATAATTTTATTGTTGTTCTGTTTCTTCTTTTTTCTTTTCCTATTTTTCTTTTTGCATTTTTATTTTAAAATTGTGTTTTTGAATTACATTAATTTGAATTATATACAATACATTAATTTTTTAACTTATTTTTTGTTATTGTTAGGTATAGTTTTTTTTTTTTATATTAAAATGTAAGCACATGTTAATATTTGTATTATAAAAGATTAAGTTCTTAATGTACAGCTCTAATTATATTAAATAAACTGAAACTGAAACTATTATGCAACTTTTGCGGGAGTATAATTTTGAATTTTCATATCAAGTTACATATAGTCGGTGAAACCAGAAAAGTGTGTAACTCAAAATTTTCTGAAAATTAGATTTGAATGCCTTCTGTTAGACAAACCTGATATCTACCCTTCCTTAAACTGGGAATACCCTTAAAGTTCATAGTTTTTATTTTATTAGCAAATTAGAAAATGAAAACTCATACAAATGCCTTCAAAACGATGTTGTTTTTTTGCTCTCCTATAAAATTTGCTAAAAAGGAGTTACACACTTTTCTGGTTTTACCGACGAATGCATTCGTAAAAATAAAATCAAAGTTGAGATAACAATTAAACATGATATTACAATGATAGAGAATGGGAAAAAAGTGGGTCTGGAAAGTCCGTCTGTCTGTCAGCCTGGCTGTCGGGATGTCAGGATGTCTATCGATCTGTATAAGGAGCTACAGTCTAAACGGATCCACCTGCTACATTTTAGGGACTGTTCAGAGGAGTTTTTGGAATAAATTTTTTTGGATAAAAAAAAAGTTATAGGTGTACCCGTTGTATATATACATATATTTCTTTAGTACTATTAAGAAGTCGAATCTAGTATAAGTTCATGTCGCCACATTTTTGAGGTGGCGCTCAGTGTATTTATTTCATACTGCTTTTTCAAGCCACCCCTAGAGTTCATAACAGCGTTTCTCTTCATGATAGTATTATGGAAATACATATAATACAATAAGTAGGTATACGTACCAAATTTAGTAAAGTTTATTTTTCTCAAAAATGGCTCCTACGAGTTTGATTATAAAATTCAAGTAATAGTTTTTAGATTTTTTTTTTTAAATCGTAACTAATGGTACCTCCATTAGAATCGTTTTTAAAATTTCTAACTACATAGGGTAGAGTTGCCTATTTTCGGCCGTCTCCAGTTTCCGGCCACCTTTCCGAAAATCGTTATAACTAGGGATTTCATAGGATTTATTCCAAAATTTTGCTCTTATACTGTTCTCTTATTTGTTAAAACAGCATATGAGTGAAAATCAAAAACCCCTTCGAAATCACTTGTTATAACGATTTTTCGAAAGGTGGCCGGAAACTGGAGACGGCCGAAAATAAATCAAAAACAAAATTAAATAAAAAACAAATTTTGGAATTAAAAAAAAATTTGAGATTTTATTTTTGAAAAATCAAGTTTTTGAAACGTGACATGGATATTGTTTGAAATTTTAGTTTTAGGTGTCGATAAGTAAGATAAAATGCAATACCAACTTAAAAAATTATTTATAAAAAATATTTCTTAAAAAAACGGCTCTAATGATTTTCAATTTTTTTTTATTAAAAATGCATCTTAATAAATGAAATTAAACTGCATACTTCTTTTGGAGCTCAACTTCATTTAAAATGTTGTTTTTTTTTTCATTTGAAGAACGAATTTTAATTTATTTAATTTTTTGTTCATATATTATGTACACTTACAAATTTTTATACAAAAAGTTTTAAGTTCTAAAACCAAGTTTTTCGTGCTTATAATTTAAAACGGCTCTAACAGCCTACTTTGGCATACTTTGTTTGGAGGTCAAAAAGTATTTTTTCAAGATAACTAAAAATATTTTTTTATTAATGTTCGAATTAAAATAAACTATTTAAATATCAATTTTGTCGCTATCAGTTTTTGCGACCGGTTACTGTTCGAATTTTTTTTTTTTAATTTACCTTTGTTATTTCAAAATATTTTTTTAAAAATACTGAACAATAAACTTTTATATTAAATTTTTGTAAAATTCAAAAACTTGTTATATAAACTGGGTAGCGTATTGGAAAAAAGATCAAAAAATTAATTTAAAAGAAAACATTATAACTTGACATGGTATCGCTATAGATAACACTGTGACAATTGGTATAGCGTAAATGTTAGGGAAAATTCAGGAGATGCTTCTTAGATTATTAATATGCTAAATTTTTAAAATGCAATCAAATTTATTAAAATCCTCAAAAAAAAGTTAATAAATTAATTGTTTAATTGTTTTTACCCCCAAATGGACTTTTTCCACTTTCACTAATAATAAAAATTATTACAAAATTATAAAAAATAAAAACTAAACTTAAATATAAGTCCATATTTATAATGTAGAAATAGTTTTACTAATTTGTTTTAAGTTTTAAAAGTAAAAAAAAAAAAAAAAAAACAACTTTTTTTAATGAATAATCAAGTTTATTAGGAATATGTATATTTAAAATTTTAAATTAATAACATAAAATTGGAATTAGAATTCGTTTAAGAAAAAAATAATAATGTGATTAATAAAATAATAAGAAGATGGAAATATCTTTAACTTAATTATTTTATAGATCCTATTATTAGTAGCTTGTCTGGAAACAGTAATGAAACACCTATTTAAAAAAAGAAAAAACAAAAAAAATATTTTTTATTTTTTTATTTTATTGTATTAAATTGATCAATACTGATACATCTTATTTTAAATCTGACTAGAAATAAAAAACTTGTTGCCAAATCTCATAAACATTTTTTTGTCGACTCGACAAAGTCTCTCCTTATCAACCATTGTTTGATCAATATTTTGAATAACATTTAACGCAGCCCTTGTGTAATTTTAATCATCATCACCTTTATTTGGTGGTTTATAAGCGTTCCCATACCAATATTTCCTTTTTACTGTATGTTACAACACTCTTGTGTATCTTAACATTATGACATGCGAACAGAAACGATTAGTAACGAATTTAGCAAACATGTATGGCAGGTGAGTTAAGGGGTTTATATTGTTTCAAGGATAAGGGTTGGGCTAGGAAAAGGTCACCGATTTTAATTATTATATATATTTTTGTGTAACAATGTTTTTCATTTCATTTTAAGAGTTGGTGCCCAGTCGAACGCACACGAACGAATGAAGATTTGCTTTTGTACGGATTTGGACAAATCAGTCCTAGTGAATAATTTTGAGAAGCGAGGATGGACTCAAGTTGGAGCTGACGATGATTGGAACTTCTATTGGGCTGGAGTGCAGAGCTGTAGGAATATTTTTAGTGTCGATAGTGGTTATCGAATGCATGATAATCAGTAAGTAAAACAAAATATCTTACACATTTCTATTTTCTAGTAATTTTATTTTTGGAAAACAGAATTATCAACCACTTTCCAAATCACTATGAACTATCGAGAAAGGATTTATTGGTAAAAAATATCAAAAGATATCGAAAGGACCTTGAACGTGATGGCAATCTGTTAGCAGAGAAAGCTGAATCAAATCAATATGGTGGAGCTAGATACTTGTATCTGGATTTTATTCCAGTGACTTTTGTACTTCCAGCTGGTTTGTATATTGGTTGCCAAGTTCTGAATGATTCTATAAGAATTTTTTTATTCAAGATTACAATATGTTCGTTGAAGAATACCGAAAGAATCCTCAAAGTACTTGGATTATGAAACCATGTGGCAAATCACAAGGTGCTGGGATATTTCTCATCAATAAGTTATCAAAATTAAAGAAATGGTCTCGAGAAGCAAAAGGACCTTTTCATCCACAAATTGGCAAAGAAAGTTATGTTATTTCGAGGTTATATAGAATTTTTTTAGTTTTAAAACATAATCTAATTTCGGATTGTTTTATTGTAGGTATATTGACAATCCTTTGTTGATTGGTGGAAAGAAATTCGATCTACGTCTTTATGTGTTGGTTACATCGTTTCGTCCTTTGAAGGCATATTTGTTTAAGCAGGGTTTTTGTCGATTTTGTACAGTGAAGTATGATACAAGTGTAACGGAGTTGGACAATATGTACGTTCATTTGACCAATGTCAGTGTTCAGAAGCATGGGGTAAGTTATGCTAATTTGTATTATCATCATTCACGGTAGGGTTTTTCAATGCGCAGTTAATTTTTGCAAATTTTGTTTGGCTCCAATTGAATCAAAAAGTAAATTTGGAGTAGACTAGACACATAACATGTAGATGCGGTAGTGTTTAAAAACAGAACTAAAAATACATTTTATTTACTTGATCCAGTGTTAAGTCAAGAAAATAGTTTTTTTCAATAGTTTACTATGGGGTAATTCCACGCAAGTTGACCACCAATAGCCAAAAAATTAAATTGAAAATATAAGAAATTTGACGGTGGAAGCGCGTTTTTAATCAAAATTGAATTAATTTGGTCAACAAAATCTCGAGTCAATTATTCTGATAATTACTGAAATTCTGACTCAAAAATATTATTTATTGTGTAAATAGTGCTTAAATCTTTGAAACTTGAATTTATTGATTTTTTCTTTAATGTTTCTATATTAAAAAAAAATACATTTTTTCATATATTGCCAGTGCCGGATTAACCATGTCATGGGCCCCTAGGCACAGTAATTTTTGGGCCCTTTTCCGATGGTTTTTCAATATCATAAGCTCTTTTTAAGTTAAGTTAGAAATTTGTGTAGGTAACTTACTAAAGACTAATCGGCTATAATCTGTGTCCTATCATGTCATTTTATAAACGTAAACTAAAAGTTTTGTAATAACTATAATAAATATTGCAGCGATATTTCAACATTAAAGCAACTTGATGCTTCACAGATAACTTCGATTAACGATAAGTTATTAGAAAATATTAATATGATGATTTTTCACGAGTCGGTTTTAGCCACATGATATGTCTCACGGCTAAAGTAGTATGGGGATTATCACTTTAGTCGCGTGCGGCTTACCTTCACACGACTCGACTGACGCCGAAAAGCTTCGCCGCACGGCGAAAATCGACTCGTGATAAGTCGGCATTACGGTTTCATTATAAAACTGGAGAGAGAAATCATACCAAAAAGTTTTAATTTTGATTCTATTATTATAGCCCAGGCAAATTAGTCAAAATATGGGCATGAAATCAGATTTTTTCACGTTACAATATTTTTTTCATGCGAAACACAGGTTGTCCTTATCATAAAAGTTAATTTGTTTGGATGATAGGAGGTCGGGAGCAGCCGCCATCTTGGAAAAGAGATTGGTATCGTTTTTATTGAATAGCTACATTGTTGTTCAAATAAACAAAAAATGACAAAGGTAAGATTTATTAACAATAAAGTTATCTAAAAAATGATATACAAACCAATTCCGTGATTTGATTAAATCTAATATCAATTTGAGTAACTTCTCTGCGTGCACAATCTCACATTTTCTGACGTATCTGATTGCAACATGAAGATCTTGAATGGCACCACCTCGTTACTAAACTGTGGTTCGATGTCGTTGGAATTATATTCGAATACACAAGTAATATTAATTTTTTTTTTTTAAGAAGAGATTTACAGTTTAAATATTAAGGTTGGAGCACATGGGAAGAAGTATTTTTTTTTAATTTGTTATATCAATATGATGAATTTTGATTTTGTAAAAAGAACTTTTTTTATTAAAACGTGATATATTTTGAGCTGACTGTATTCCCATTTTCTGGGTTGATTTTTCCGTTTTCCCTAATCAAAAATCCCGAAAAAAAATCCCTCAATCTGGCATCGCTGGGTTGGGCCCTTCAGGATGGGATGGGAGTCATAATTCATTATAAACACATGCATACATATATACAATAGCCCTGTTATATTGAAGGTGGTAGTTTACTCGTGAGTAGAAATCTAGTTCAACAACTACACATTCCTATCTCCGCGAGTAGAAGATTGTGTTATTTATAGTAGGTACTAGATCTACTCATGACTAACCACCTCCAATGGAACGGGGCTAATGTTTTTATGATTTGCAAAAGTTTTTTTATTCTTCTTTTTTTTTGTTGTTTTTTTTTCTTATTTTTTCAAATACAATGTAATGCTGTTTTTTATTGAAGATACTTTTCCAAGAAATTTTGTTTGTTCGTTGTCAGGGTGAGGGGCCCCTAGCTGAAGTGGGGCCCCTAGGCAGCTGCCTAGTTTGCCTTGAGGCTAATCCGGCACTGTATATTGCCACACTCGTTACATTTTTGAATTGTTATAAAACAACCTTGTTTTTGTTAATACCCTTGAAATATATGCTTACTGGCAACGTAACAAAAATGAAACTGAAACTGTGATACAATGGAAGAATCATCTTCAAAAAAATGGAAAACAAAAAAAAAGGTAAAGAGTACTTTTTGAATCAATAACCTTACCCATTCATATGCACTTATCTGAGGCATTGTCATATTTTTTACCTATCTCAATATTTCATAAGACGAAGACCACAAAATTCTCTTACACCGAATTTATTTCAAACAAAATGGTCGTTTTTTTTTTTTAATTCTCTTACTAATATTGAATTTCAAAAACATAGAATTTTATAAAATAAGGAGATATGCAGACTTTTTTTTCCAAAATTGACAGGAGAAAACAAAAGTACAAAACGAAGTCGAAATTATGTATGTAGGTGCTAATTTTTTTCCTTGAAATACCGAAATTTATAAAACTTTATATCGAAAAAATAAAACACACGACTGCGCCCCATGAATTTGCTCCAAAGTTCAAGTTGCTTGAATTTTTTAAACAAAAAATTCGTTCGTCTTACGAAAAATCAATATTTTTAAATTAATTTAAGCTGCTAAAAAGTATGCACATAGATTTACTTTGCATTAAAAACAAAAACAAAATCGCAAATATGAATAAAAAAAACTATTTTTATATGAACTATTTTTTGAAAAAAAAATTCAAAAAAATTTGGTTAGCTATATTCTAGTAATAATAGTTTTTAAAACCTATGATTATTATGTTATCATAGTATTATTATATTAATTAACATCATAACCAAAATTTCAAAAAAATATCAACGTCTCTCGAAAATTTGATTTTTCAAGAAAAAAAAAAATCAAATTTTCTTCAAAAACCAAAAATTACCTTTTGCTTATTTTAAGTTTTGTACATTAAAGCTTAATAAATGCTTTTATATAATATTTTCATTTAAATTGAATTAGCCGTTGCCGCTAATGATTCGAAAAAAACTTTGTTCATTAAAAGAATGACATTGAATGAATTGAAGAATGACAAAATCGTAAGAGCTGTTTTGAGAAAATTATACTTCTCTAAAATTGGGAGGTAAAATATGGGTAGTATTTTTGGTTCTAAAAAATTAACTCCAAAAACCACTCCGTACAATATACAACTACATACCAAATTTAAATTTAATCAAGCAATCCGTATAGGCAAAGGTGTAGCTTCTTATTCAACCCAACATCTAAATTAAAGAATCTTTAAATTTTGAAAAATAGAAAAAATAAATAAATGAGATTGAGTTTTGGATTTTTGTTCAGGTGTCTAGCAGATTTATGGTTTTTGATTTTCAAATTTGGACGCATATTACAAACAGTATTCTTAAACTAATAAAATCCAAAATAGAAATTGAAATTTTTTCGCATCCAATAAACACTTTTTTATTTGCGTCACTTGATAGAAAAAGGAAAAAACCATGGACAAAAAACTTGTTTGGATTGTTCGTACATTTCAACAAAAATGAAATGCATGAAATTAGACACTAATATGAGGTTTAAAGTAAATCGGACCATGCGTTGGTAATGTAGCTCAAATTACATTCAAAAATTCCTTAAAATCAGCAGGTACACAAATTCATACAAATCGGCAGTTTTTTCCATTTCAATTTGTGTATTCAAATTTTTTGGATAAACTTAAAATTGCGGTCCTCGCAAATATGTGTAAACGTTAAGAATATTTTAAAAAACGTCTGTATTAGATATCAATATGGGCTTTTTTTAGTTTTGCCAAATTTTTTATAGGGTCAAGGATTCTCGAGTTGGGCGCTGAAGTGAAATAAGGCCAAACTAAATGAATCCAAATTCTGAAATAAGGCTCAATTTCAGTTTCTGCTTTGAAAAATGAAAGCATATCTCCTAAACTTGTACTACAAATAGTACCCACATTTTTATGTCGCAAATAAAGTATAGAAGATTGGAACTGCTTTATATTAAACTAAAACTTGTACAAGAAGTACATACATATTAGAAATTGATTAAACTGATTTCGACACAATTCTACAATAATTTTTGTTCCCATTTTTTTTCCCAGGGTGAATACAATAATCTTCATGGCGGCAAATGGTCAGTACAAAATCTTGGTCTCTATTTGGAAGGAACTCGCGGCAAAGAAGTTACCGATCGTTTATTTGGTGCCATTTCATGGCTAATTGTACATTCGTTACGTGCAGTTGCTCCAGTTATGGCAAGTGATCGACATTGTTTCGAATGCTATGGCTATGACATCATAATCGATAACAATTTAAAACCATGGCTAGTTGAGGTTAATGCATCACCATCTCTAACATCAACAACAGTTACGGATCGTATTTTGAAATACAAGTTGATTGATAATATGCTGTCAGTTGTTTTGCCACCAGATGGTGTGCCAGAGTATGTTTCAGTTTTTTTTTTTTCATAAATTTTTAAAATCATTTGTTTTTATTTTTTGTTTAAAGTGTTCGTTGGAATAAAATCCCCTCACCAGATGCATTGGGTAATTTTGAACTTTTAATCGATGAAGAATTGGCAGCTCAAGAGGAATCACAAAATAATAATGCAACAAATAGCAAAGGAAAATCACAAGGAAATCGATGGAAGTAGATTTAAAAGAAAAAAATTGATTTCTTTCAATCAAATAAAAATAATTCACATACTAAACAAAAGAGCTGATGCAAAAACTTGTTTTTTATATTTTTTTTTAATATTTCTCTCTAAGAGATTTTTTTATTTCTCTTTATCTACCGGCATTTTTTTTATAATCAGCTGTTTGAATGTAAACAAATCGTCATTTAATATACAGCGGCATTTTCAACGGTACAAAAAAGTAAATACAGAGCAAGGTTGCTACGACGAATCGTGCAAACATGGAAGTAAGTAAATTGTATCCGCCACCAGAGTGTGTTATGGTTACCACCACAAACGACCTTTCTCTTTTTTATTTAATGTTGATAAACAGTTTTATTTTGAGACTCTTAGCAGCGGTAACCCAGCGAAACGGTTATAAATTTTAAACCAATCGCACCACTTTTTAACGCTTAAACAAGTTAAGTGGAGTTGTGGATGGAGCTTGGATAGAGAATCGGTCTTTTTATGTTTTCAGATCACAGACCGCAGACGCAACGAAGGTAAAAGTAACCAGGAAAGCGACAGTTCGATTTGTTATCTGTCCGCAGACAGACGTTGGCACGGAAAAATATCGATTAAACACTTGCAACAAATCCAATCGTTTGAAGAAAAAAATATATATTTTTTTCTATTTTTTTGTTGCAAATTAAAAAAAAAAAATAATAAAAGTTTGTGCGAAAATTAAATTAAAAAAAAAAAAAAGAAATCTAATCAGTGGTAGCGAGTGGAATAAATTAATTCTTAGCAATATAATAAATTATTTTGATAATTTTCCTAAAAAAAAAAATTGTTAATTGGAAAGTGTTTTGTTTTAAAAAGGAAAAATAAAAAATAAAGTGATTTATGTTTAAATTTGTGAAGTTTTTTGTGTTGTTTAATTTTCTTTTTTTTGTTTAAAGAAATAAACCGCCTATTATTACCTTGGATATTGGTTACAGCACTGTTTGTTTGTTTGTTGATTTTTTTTTTTGTTATTTTACATTGGAATATATAAAATCGATTTGTAAATAATGCAGCATTCGCGTGGATAAAACTCTCTGCTTACTTTGGGATATTTATTTTTTTTCGCTCGAAATGTAAGTGCCCAGAAATAAATCAAACTTGATTATATGATTTTTTTAATTGATTTCTACTTAACACAATAAAATCAAAAAAAACATAATTGGAATGAATTTGCGAAATTTAATTGAAATTTTATTGCGAAATGATTTCTAGCTTTTTTTATATTTTTTGTCTTTGAACTTTTTGAGTTTATTTCGGTATTACTGACTTTGATTGTAATTTATTTGAATTTTTTGCTAAAAGTTGTACAACATTCAATTCAAATCAATAGAAGTTAGTTGTTGGAGTGATCGAGAGATATTAATTAATGGCACCTATTTTGAAATGCCAATCAACATTTTTTTTTTTGACTTTTATTAATACTTAATTTTTTGATAATAAGGTACTTAACCGTTAACCACATTTATCTTTATTTGGTGCTAATATTCTGGTTGATTACTTAATAACTTTATGTTATTATATTTAGGTTTTCTGACGATGTAAACTTCACTTATTTTTTTTTTAATAAAATGCCCCCTGGAGAGCTAGTTTATGTAAAAATTAAAGTTATCAACACTTGTAAAAGTACGAGCAAGTTGTTATGCACTGACGGTAGAAATATTTTTTTTAAAGAAGAAGATTCACTGAAATACCAGTTTCCGGAAAAGAAAAAAAAAAAAATCAACCATGTTGAAAGAAGAAAAAAGTTTTTGGTGAAAAGATTGTTAGATTTTGTGTATTTAATGAACCTTTGTGTTCTTTTTTTGTTTTCAAATTTAAATAATTTTTGGTTTAATTTTCTATAGAAAAAATATGAATGTTGCATGCGATATCTTATGATTAATGAGTTAAAGTCAGGAATTTTTGTGGGAGAAAAGTTTAAAAATTCCAAGAACCTATCTTTTTTGCATTTATCGTTTATGTTTATATTTGATATATAGACTTAATTTGAGAATCAAGTGCTCAAGATAAAGTTAAAAAAAAAAAACAATTTCTATGCAAGCAAGTTATATAATTAAGGAAACAATAAAAAAATAAAATTTCTGAAAAATAAGAATTTTTTTTAAATTTTATTTTTGTCCATAACTTTTCTCTGAGTTTGGGTGAAATTAAAAAGAATAAAAAAATTTTTAAATTAATGCCGACATATTTCTAAATTCTTATTTTTTTTTATGAATTAAATTGACTTGAAGATAATAAAAAAGTCCATATATTTGATAGTATTTATTTCTTTCTGAGTACGAATCTCAAATATTTAAAAGATCTACAAGTATTTGATATATAGTGCTTAACAGCCGCAATGCGAAATATAATATTTTTTTCCTAAATCTTGCGCAAAACAAAAATATAGTGAATTGAATATTTTTAAAATGCCTCAATATTGAAAATGCAACCAGTCATTCATTTATTTATAATAAAAGTTATTTATATACATTGTATATAAAAAACTTTTTTTTTCAACAATTCCACCAAACTAGTTTTAGAAATATCGAAAGAGAATGTATGAAAATTAGACACTGCGTGGCCAAGAATAACTTTGATATAGTGATGTAGTTAAGTCTTGGAGTTTTTTAAACAAAAATTTCGAGTGTTTTTTGAGATTTTAAAAAAAAAATTTTGTAGGTTTGAAAACTCTCAAAAAATACTCAAAACTGTTTAAAATTAAGGTCTAAAGACGCAGACAAAATTACTGAGCATCAAATTTTACACTTGAAATGAAAATATTGTACAATTTGTCTTTCATAGAACTTCATTAACACTAATAATAATGCAGTATCATTAATTTTAAGATGTAATGAATTAAAAAAATACATTGAATCTTACATTCTAAATGCAATACAACGAAACGTGCATAGTAAAAGTTACGTATTTTCCTAGTTCTTTCATTTGATACCAATTTGATTTATGCCCGATTCTACTTTATAATTTATTTATACTTGATAGTTGATAAAAAAAGGGTAATTTTTGACTTTTTCTTTCCAATTCCAAATTTTACGAATTTTATTTTTTTTGAATATGTCCTATTTTTTTTCCTTAAAAGTTATGCTTTAGAGGTGTTGAAGTAATAGAAAACAAAATATGTATTACTATGTTGTTGTTCCACAAAAAAAAAAACAAAAAATTATAAATAGAAATTTTTTAAAGACTTGATAAGAAAAATAATTTAATTTTTATACGTTTAATATTTTATTCATTTTTTCCAGTGTATTCTACACTCTTCATTATATTTTTTGTAATGATGTGACTTTCAAAAATTCAGGCAATATTCCATGTTTTTCTATAAGACAAACTTTAATATTAAAAAAAAAAAAACATTTTGTTTGATCTAAGTAACTTCTCCTTTATTTGAAAGACATCAATTTTGTTTGGAATGCGATTTAAGCATCTTAACTGCATCACTTGCCATATATTTTAACATAAAAATCCAATATCAAAAAATTTTTCGTTTTCATTCACTTTCGATTTTGTCAATAAAAATGCAAACAAACCAAAATCTTCTCAAACTGAAAAGAGAAACGAACAAAGTTCCCATTGCATTTGTCACACAAAAAAGCTCAACCTAAAAATATAACTTCAACTTCCTCATGCCCCAAGAAAGAGTCAACAAACTTTAACTATTAAAATTCGATAGAAATGACTGACTATTTGATTATAATCACTGCTCTGTTATTCTGTTAGCAACTTTCACTAACGATGCATAAATTTATTTATTAGCAAAAATTAGAATAAAATGAATAAGAATATACCAATTAATTATTTAAAATGACTTTGATCAAGAAGTTTATCGGTTGGGTAGGGCAGTAACAGATATTTTAAATAAATAGAGTTTATATGTCTCTCATTTTCTAAAAACAACCCTTCACTTGATTTATTTTCCTCAAGTAATGAAATAGTAAAAAGTATTTAAAACTTTATTTTAATAACCGCAATTAAATGCTGTTTTTCGATATGTATCCAGACAATTCGATTGCCTTTTTATAGCGCAGGTGGTCCACCAGACTGACGCACAAACTCGACAAAAAACTAAAACGACAATTTGCTTTGATGACATTCTCTTCAAACATAATTGATTACATGACTCTGATCAATGATTATAACAGTTAAACTTTAAAAGAAGTCGTTGTTTATTACTTAACCTAAACAAAAAAATGTCAGTAATCTTCTTAAAGTATGGCAACCGTTTTATGCAATCAAATTGAAAAGTAGAGTAATTAAAGAATTGATTGTTAATCTCAAAAGTTTGTATATTTTTTTATGTAACTTGAAATATCACTGAGCATGTCGGTGATAAAAAGCTTGATCAAAGTGTTTTACGAGTACTTTAAGCTAATCTATGGCACTGAATCTGAAAAATGTATATAGGTATCTGCGTTTAAGCGGAAAACTTGTTATATTTTTGCTTTAAACTTCATCAAATTAAATTTACAAATGCAACAATAAACAATCCAATTGACTTCAAAGTCCAAGACTTTAACAACATAAAGGTCGTCTGGTATATGGCGTCATTTAATTGTCATATACACAAGTGAAGAGGAATTTTTGTTTGCTTTAATGAATTTTTTTTGCTAAATTGGAACAAAAAACCATGAAAGTAATTCATTAGAGTGCAACTAATCACATATTTGTAATCATATAATTGATTGTTATAACAATTTTTGTATAAACCATTCATAAAATGGTATTAAATTAAACAAGACAAAAAAAAAGGTTTTTACCTCAACTCTTTCGTTTCAGAGTAATTCTGATAAAAAATTGCAAGAAAACTCATTAGTTTTCCACTCAACGGTACATAGAATTGCTCAAATTACTGTCTAACGGCGCGGTATATATTTATGACGTTTGCACTATTTGTCACACCCTGTTAGAGATTGTCAAAACTGGTCATGTTTGCATGCAAATCATTGGTGAAACGGATTTAACCAATTGGCAAAGGAAACCATTGGGTGGCGGTGGTGGCGGCAAAAGTCATGTTCTTACGTAAGAATCGAATGAACTTTGTTTAAGAACTTTTATTGGAGTAAGTTAAGTCAAGTTTTTTTTTGTGTGTGGGTTGGTTTTATGTTGCTAATCACGATTTTTTCTGGTGGAAACGTGCGACCTTTGTTTTGTTTATTTTTACATTCGTATATTGTCTTGCAAGACCTCGCACTATATTGGTAGCTGGTTGGTTTCACAAGTTTACACTGAATTCATAAGAAAATGAATCGATTGTAAATGTTATTAATGAGTGGACAGATAAAGGTTGTTTAAGAGCTGTAGGAATGTGAATTGTAGTATAATAACTCATAGACTGTGATTTTTAAAAAAATCATTCTTAAAATATTTTTTTTTACAGAAAACTCAATAAAGTTTAGCCAAAACAATCAAATGACTTTCTTTAAACTATTTTCATTTAAAATATCTATTCTATATTTTTTTTTTATTAAAAGCATTGTCTTTTTTTTTAATGACAGAGAGCAACTCCTAGCCTTTTGCTCTATTAAACTAACCCTCTCTGTGCTGTTATGGTTTATAATTTTGTACCTATAAATTATATAAAAGCCAAACATAAGAAAAAATGGATCACATAGATGTTGACTATACGTTTTGTTTTTATGCATGATTCAATAATAGTTGAATGTTAGTCTCTCTTACTACGAGTATATCTGTATCCATTATATACTCGTAAATGCTCGAACTCGAACTCTCATAAATGTGCATGCTAAACATTGAGATGAAAGTGGCTTTGAGTTGGAGATAATGTAGATACAAAAACGTTGAAGGAACTAATAAGCAATGAAGTTACGATTTTAATTTTTTTTTTGTTTCCACTTCATTGAGCTTGCCCCTCATAAATTGATAGTCGTGTTAATTAATGATTTTAAAAGTGCTTTGCTGAGGTGAATTATTATAATAATTATTGTACAGTTTTTATGTAAATATACGGATAAATGTTGTAAAAAATCATTTTTTAATATGAAACATAACAGTATGAAACCTTATTTTCGTTCAAGGTATCAATACTTTGAAAAATTACACTATGGTAGAAATATAAAATAAAAATACTGACTAAAAATTAAAAGAATATTGATTTTATATTAATTCAAAGAAATATTTTACAAAAGACTATAAAATTCAAATATTTTTTTTAGTGGAGTTATGTTTGGGCTTTCATGTAAATTTTTTTTTTGAAATTAATAAAATATATGTAAGATTCTTTCATTTATGGAAATCTGAAAAACAAAAATCTAGAAAAAAATCTACAAACCAAAATCTCAAAAATTATTACCAGTCTTATTTAGACTTGGAATAGTTAATTTGTTTGTAGTGAAATGGTGTTTCATATAAGAAAAAATAATAATAAAAAAACATTTTACTTCATTCATTGTTTACAACTTTTAAGCTTAAGTAAAAGAATTGTAAAAAACAAAAATCCACTATAAAAAGGGGAAGTAAAATACTTGTTCAAAGTAGGTATTTTTTTTAGAAATTTTACAAGAACTGAATTTAATCGAAAACTTCTCATCCCTTTTTCATGCGACTTGTTGACACACAATAAAGTTTTCGCGTCCTAATACTTAAGTAAAAGTAAATTAAATTTCATATTCCGTCAACTTTTGGTATTTTTTAACTGACTTCCAAAAAGGAGGAGGTTCTCAATTCGTTTGTTATCTCAGATCTTTGGACTGGGTGAAGTCGTTATTCAAAAGCTGGTGTTTCTAGTGTAGTCCCATTTGGTCCCGACCTGACTATAGTATCCATCTGAAAACCATTATCTTAGTTTCGATCAATAGAAGCCGATTTTTTTAATCAAACTGACTACTACTAAACATAAAATAATTGATGACATTTTATGGCTGCGAATGCACTTAGTATAAAAAATGGGTATAAATTCTTTTTGTCCCAAAATATGAATTCCAAAAATCCATTTGCCAGCAAAAACCGCAACATACCAAGTTTGATAACAATCTCCTTATACAGATGGACCCACTTTTTTTGTATGCCTAATAAGAGGTCTGATTGTCCTTAAGTCAAGAATTGAACACCTTTAAAAATCCAAATATCAAGGAATCAAAATATAAAACTTTTAATATTATTTAAATAACCAGTTACAAAGGATAGTATTTCTCCTAATAAAAATAATGGTCTTAATGAAGTTTTTTTTATTCTTTGTGTAAGAGGTGGCCTATTCATATTGTTGCAATTTCCAGCTAGAAATAAAATTCAAATACATATGTTTTTAAATGAATTTTATAAAAAGCTAATTCCAAGAAAAAGTGTGCTTCTCCATGACAATTCAATTAACTAGAGTCGAGTTGGCGCAATCGATTCGAATACTTTTTATTTAACGTTTTCTTTTCTTCTTGAATATATTGTCTTCTCTATTTTGGTTATTTGTTTCCATCGTTACAATATCAATATTGCAATCATTGTTTTTACACATAAGAACAAAAAGCGATACAACAACAAGGTCTATAACATTCATTTATAGTTATCCGATCATCTTGATAATTCTTATAAAAAAAAAACACTTTTTAATCATGTACCTGATGGCTAGAATGCACCAAAATATTTTTGTCTTCAAATTCAAAAACCTTCAACTTCCGAAAAGAAGTTCTATCTTTTTGTGAAAAAAAGTTTTTCTAAAATGCATTACTAACATTACGGTTAATTTATTATTGTGAAAAGTCTTTAAATAATTTCAAAACAATTTGTCTGGCAATAAAATGGCTCAGTTTTTTTTATCATTTAGGAACAAATTGTATTTGTTAAAATATAGATTTCAGAATTTTTAATATTTTAAAAAGTTTTAAGGATCCAAACAACAAGCTGTTTTTTAATTTATTTTTGTACCGATAACTCATTTTTAATACATTTTTTTTGGCAGCAATGTGGCTAGAGAATGTATGTAGGTTTATCTTCGCTATATTAAATTGTACTTACTACTTTGTCGTAAATTTTTTAATGGCATAATAAAACAGAGATTATTAAAATTTTACAAGCAATACCAGTTTAAAATAATCCTTTTACTTTCATTGCAAAACAAAAAAACAAAAAAATATTAATATTTTTCTTCATTTTCATTTTCCTTATTCTCAAATTCATCATCATCATAATTTTTGCCTTCATAATAACTTTTAACCCAACAACTTTAATAACAACAACAATATTTATTATGAATAAAAAAAAAATATATATTTCACTTCCTTTCAGATTGGATTTCCATCAAAAGTGTGAAAGCCCCAACAATCGGAGCCGCCACCGAGCGCACACCACCATCACTTCGACAGCGCCTGCTGCCGTGTGTCTTGTCTATATAATAAACAAAGTGCGGATCAAGCAGAACGATGAAAAGCCACGATTGGATATTTTTAATGTTTACAACGATAATTTGTTGTACGACAATAATAACGATTGCACAGGTAAGACACCAGACAACATTGACGCCCCCAATCAAAGCCTATCAAATTGCAAAGAGAGTAACCGATATTGTTGAATGATAACTATAGGTACATCATCGATATCCGCATATCACAAAGATTTGATCTTTTTTCAAAAAAAAAAAAAAAATATACAAGAAAGAGAGTGCGATCCTCAATGAATATACCTCGATGCACGTTTTATAATAGAAATCATAATTGAACGAAAAAGAAATGCGATATCCGATACTGGCAACAGGTGAAAGATATTATACAAAAAAAAGATACTTTACACCGAAGGGTACCCTGAGCTTAGATATATTTTTTTATATCATGTAATCCAGTTTAAAACGCGCCGAAATGGAACCAAGCTTCCCGGTGCGGTGTATCGGCACCTTTTGCTCGTGTTGAGCTTCTTCAATGGTCTATTTTTATTCGAAGGTGGATTTGTATTATAAGGGCCTTGAATCAAAATTTTAATTAGGGCCTGATTTTAAGTTAAAATATTTGGATCTAAATTCAAATTGTATATAAAATTTTTGATTTTTTTGACGTTATAACGTCTTATAAATAGATGAACCATGGCAGCATCCACGAAAAAGTGACGCGACTTTCTCCCCTTCCACGTGAAATTTTCAGCAGTGTGGCATAGATTTCAATTTAAAATTAAAAATAAACTACTATTGGAGATACAAAAATCTTACATAGCTTATTTGAAAGATAATAACCTAAAGGATTTTGAAAACTTCAATCATTAATAGGGGTAAAATAAAATTTCAAAAAAGTCACCATGTTCTAAGCACGACGCACACTGGGGATTTTGCGGAAAAAAGTCCAAAATTTAAAGTTCCTCGGAGAATATTTCAATAGTATTTCTAAATTCTAGAATAAAATCTGAATCAAAATCAGAAAGAATTACTAAAATCGGACTTGTAGTTTACTTTTTAGAGCTTTGTAAAGGGACAAGTTGTTGAAAGTATAAAAAACGAAGTGAAAATACCCTCAAATTAAAGCTGTGTAATTTTTTTTAGCTTGAGCCGACTCATACACTTTTATTTTTCCGTAAAGAAGCCATCGTTTGTCTATTGTAAATCGAAGAAATTATTAATTTTAAAGATGTAAATTATTTTATATAATTATTTAAAGAAAAGAGAAAAAAATGGCTTGATTTTTTCATATTTTTGTATATATAATTTTAGCTACACTTGCCTACAGTTAGAGGCTAATAAAAACTTTTTCCTTATGAAATTTCCTTTCGATAAAGGCCAAATTTGGGTGCCACCAGGTGCCACTGCGTTTTTTATTGGTAATTGAAAACTTCATTTGGTCGCAAAAATCATTTTCTTAAAAATTACTTAAAATAACAAAAAAAATATTAAAAATCAATGGTAACACTTACAGTTATAAATGATACTTTTTTTAAAAGCCAAAATATTAGGCTTAATTTAAGCTTTTAAATTAAGTTCTTTAAGTGAATTGTTTTTGAAATAATCGATTTCAAAGTCAAAATTTTGAAAAAAAAATTTAAAAAAACATATCCAATACTATTTTTGACAAGGCTGGGGATTTGAATTCAATTTGAATAATGAAGAACACTGCCTTAATTAATTCCTTACCAAACACTGAAAACCATATGTTTCTATGCCTTCTAGTTTTCGAGAAAATTGAAAAGTAAAAAATCTCTTTTTTGTCAGATTTTTGTTTTTTTTGGCTGCAAGCTTGAAATTCTTATCCGAAAAGACAAATAGAGAAAATAAAATTAATTCGTAACACGTTTTTTTATAAATCTACTGCAATAAAATTACATTTGATTTTTTGAACTTGGCTCAGAAAAATTAATTTTCGTTATATGTAACTGAAATGTATGTACATAATATATTGAAAACTATTCAAATTAAAAACGAGTGAAAAGGGATTATGCGTCTTATTATTATACATTTTATTAATAATGGGAATTTTAAGCATTTTATGCGAAGATCTAAGCAGAAATCTAATGGAATGTCTCAAGATTTAAATTGAAATTATTATTGAAAAATACAGATCATCTGACCCATTCCTTTATTAAGAAGAATCAGAGTCATTTAATTGAGGAAAAAATGGCTCTCTTAAAAGAATAAAATTTTGAAAAATTTGTATAAAAAAATGAAAAAAGTGTTTTTTTTTTTAAATAATTTTTAACTATAATTTGGGTTTTTTATTTTGCGTGGACGTGGACCTCGACAACAGTACCTACTATGAGTTATTCTTTTCCATTTAATGTATTTAAAATCGGTGAGGTGGTTCCAATAATACAAAAAAATTAAAAAAAAAATGCTATAAGTACAAGTAAATTGAGAATCGGAATTCTTTATTACTCTCACAAATTTTTTTAAAAGGGCGTGGCAGTGGGCGGAAATGAATAATAATAATTTCTTACGACGAAAACTGTCATCCCTGAAAATTTCATTCAGTTTTTATTTAATTTTTTCCGCACTCCCATACAAATTTCCCCAGTGTGCGACGTTGTAGAAAGTTGAATTTTCTTAATCGATAGATAAATTTATTGAAAGGCTAACAAAGGTACTGAAAAATTCTAAAAATATTCAAAACCAAGTTATAAATGGTTTTTTAAAACTTAAACATGTGGTAGACCTTTGACAAAGAAGTGATCATATTTAGGGGAAATTTTTTTTTGACAATTTGAAAAATGCCATTCAAAGGATAGTTTAAAAAAAATAAGGGATCTCGTCGCCTGAGAATTGTTTTGTCGTATACGCCAATTTTGGAATTTTGGGAAATCGCATTTTAAGGTTTGAGCTTTTATAAAAAAAAAACTGGCCGATAGATTTTTTTCAATTTTTTATAGAATATTTTGTGCGATATCTTCTTCATATTTATGTTGTCAAAATTGTCACATCTATTTTAGTTTTCAAATTATCAAGGTTTTTATCCAAAATCAGTTTGTCGTAAACGCCACCAAAATCAACTTTTTTTCCATCCCACACACGTACGACAAAGTAGGCGCACGTACGACATTCCAATACTAAAAAATAAATAAAAAAATTTTCACAGGTCGTTTTTATTTATTAATTAAACATTTAAAAAATAGTTTCTTATTACATAGAAGTAGTATTGGTTTGACTTAGAGGCTTAAAATAAATAGATTAAAAATAAAGAAAAACCAAAAATTATGACCATAAACATAAAAAAAAATTTTTTTAAATGTCTTAACAAAAAATAGAAGCCATCCTATGGCTATAAAATATGAATGACATAAAATAAAAATAAACCAAGTTTGGTTAAATTAATAAATTAATATATAGTCATAAATAAAAGTAAATTAAATAAATATCAAACTAAAGAATTTATTCTAATTTTTTGATTTGAATAACGCTTCATAATATTCTTGGTCTGATTTAGGCATAAATATGAAAAGGCTTTTAATATCAATAGTCTTATCCTTAGTTATCGAGTTAGATTTTTTAGTAATTTGAAGACATTGGCTGAACAAATTTACAGAAGTTGCTATGGTAGACTTTTTATATGTTTTAAATATTGATGAGCTTTTATATTCCACTTTTCTACCGCTTTCTTTATAAAATAGTGTAAAAGTATCATCAGTATCATCAATTTGTAAAACAATAGGTAACGCAAATTTAGCGAAGAACAATGGCGGCTTAAAAAAATAATTTTCGACCAGCAGGTGTTTTTTGCGAGCGGGGGCAATAACAAAACTCACAGCAACCCTTTTTCGCTTCGTTCACGACAACGCGCGTGAACGAAGAGGCGCCACGGGCTCGGCGCCCACGACTACAGTCGAGTTGTTGATCTTGTGTGTTCGATGCAAGATCAATAAGTATACAACAATAAAACAGCAACCTTTTTTTCACTTTACTTCGTTGAAGACAGCGAGCGCGAACGAAGTGACAAGATCAATAAGTGTACAACAATAAAAAAATAAAACTGCGACTTTTTTTCACTTCGCTCAAGACAACGCGCTTGAACGAAGCGGCGCCCGCGACCGGCGGTTTTTAAATTCATTGTCCTTATAGCACATGAAGTCCTTATTTTCAATAAATACTTTTCTAGTAGGTTTATTATATTTGTTTATATTCTATTTGGGTCATTTACCTTAGACAAAACAAGTTCGAAATTTCTACTGTATCTGTTTTGTACGACGTACGACAAACCAATACTGAAGAAAAAAAGCTGAAAAATACATAGAATTTTTGTCGTAAACGCCAAAAGTTGGCGCTTACAACAAACCAACGCTAATCCGATGCTTATTTTGTGGATATACGACAAAATGCACACTAATTATCTCAGTAACGGTAAACGATAGGACAAATCTGATAACAGAAATGAAAAGAGAACGTTCTAAAACCTATTACTACATATCCAGTTTAAAAAAGTGCATTTTGGCGTTTACGACAAAACAACTCTCGGGCGACGATTCTGATACGGATTTTGTTTAAAGTCTCTGCGTTTCGAAATATGAATTTGTGAAAAACACCTACTTTTTTAGGGGTATTTTTGGGTGTTTTTATTTTTTTTTAATTTTAGCAATTTTTAAACTTATAGGACATAAAAGTTATAGCAATGCGTATGCATGGTATTGTAAAATTATTTTTGACAAGTTTTTTTGTCCCAAGTTTGTTGACCGTTTTAGACTTTTTCGACATGGTTGTCTTTAAAACATTCTAACTTTTTTTGTAAACATCGTAGAAATATGATTGGAGCGTAATATAAAAGGTGAAATAATAAGCTGTCAGATGATATTAAATGTATTATAGGTTGTCATACAAAGAAATGGGTTTAATGGTGTTAAATTGATTATTTTGCATTTTTTATGAAAATTGATTGGGTTAAAAAAATTCTAGCTCTTTTTGTAGATGTTGTACAGACATGGTTGATATGAATGTTTTGAGCTGAACCAATACGCTTTCAGATGGTATAATTTATTAAATTGTGTTATATTAAAAAATGGATTTAATGGTGTTAGAAGAAAAAAATTTGATTTTTTTTACTTTTTTCATGAAAATTATTGTTTTCAATAAGTTATTTTTATACTTTTTACGCATTGTAAACATTTAAGTATGGCTATATTCTTTAGAAGAAATATTAAACTTTTTAATGGTGTAATTTTATAAAAAAATTGATATTATGAGAAAAGAAAAAAGTCATTTTTTAACTTTTTTCTTGTAAATTATGATTGGATTTAAAGAGTTATTCTGTTTTTAGTTCTCTTTAAACTTATCTTGAAAATATCAAATACCTCCCTGGTTTCACAGAAGTTGATCTGGTTTTACTTTCGCTCTCACATCAGGCGTAAGCGCATTAGTTTACATCAGTATGGCGGTAGATTGTGCATTTGAGGAAAGCAAAAGTGTTGTCTGGAATTTCACTCTTTACCATCAAATGCTGGGTGTCGCTTCGGCGTCGTCGTCACATTGATCGTTTCAAGCCAACATCAACGTTTCGTCGTTTCCATCGTTTATCAAATAAAAATAACATAAAATTTGAATTTGTATAGTTCCACTTTTGTAATCTTATGAGAAGTGCAACACAACTTGTCCAATTCCTTGGTTTTAGTTTCAATATTATGATCTCGTTAATTATATATGTGGCTATACAGGTTTTTTTTTCTGTCTTTCTTTCCTTCAAAAAAAACATGTAGTTGATGGCTAAATATGCCATAAGGCAGGTAATGTATTTGCACATTTATAGTGCATTGACCAAATTTGTTTGAATTGTGTAATAATCACACGCACTTACTCATGTTCCGAAGTTGGGAGTTGATATTACAACACGATAATGAATGATTAAAAATTCTAAATTCTTTATTTGGAGATGCTCTTAGTAGTTATTTGGATCACTTAGCCACAGCTGAAAATAGACAAGTAGGAATGGGTTTTTCAAATCTTTGGAGGATTAATAGATGACAAAATGGAGTTTAGATATACGAATGTGGTATGTTGGCCAGGGGGTCTATAACAGTGAGACAGATTTTCATTAAAGTGGTTGTAGTTAAGTTGCATTCCGTTTTTGGGCAAATATAATGAATAGGATGTAGACTGCTATTTCCGATAGGTTTATTAAATTAATATTTATAACAAAACAAGTAAAGTCTTTGTGGGAATTTTGACATCGCTGATGAATTAAACTAATTGTTTTGATTATTTTCCTTAGTCTATCCTGAAGCCCTGTTCTGGTGTAACACAGTTTTGAATTCTTATAAAATCCATCTATCCCAAAGAAGCAAAGAATTTGATTTTGAAATACATTCTTATTATTTTGAAATTAATTTTATAGTTACAAAACTGAAGATTACTTACCTTTTTTACTTCATTTAATTGTGGTCGATTGAATTTTTAATGTTTTAATGTATGTAATTTAAACTTTTGGAAATTGACTTATTTTAGTGAACTTATATTTCTGGCAAAGATAATCGTTTTGTGAGAATATCGCAGTATTATTTTGCTTGGTCCATTAATGCTCCCATGTGCAATATGCAGTCAAAGTATCGCTGGTTGAGAATTATAGGGTTGTATGTTTGCAGGGGTTTCCATTAAACATACAACCTTATAATTCTCAGCCAGCGGTATGTCAAAGTTTTCTTTGGAAACTTGGAGCTTCCGATGCAAGTTAGATCCTGGCTTGAAACATGGAAATGCCCCACAATCGTTCCACTTTTGCTCATCTTTTCAAAATTTTAGGTGTTTTAGTGTTTTGGTATTTGTATCTTTTTCTTAAAAAAAAAACACTTAAGAATAATTTATCTTTAGAAATAATAAATAAATAATAATGTTATATAAATTTGTTTCAGAAAGATTTTTTCATAAAATTTGAGAAATGCGCTTTAAATTTTGGTCACGCCATTAGTAAATTCAACTTTTGTGAGATCTCAAAAAACTTCTGTAATTAAGTTTAACATTTCGGTCATTATAAAATTTAAATTTCAAGAAACAAATTTTTAGGTCATTGTACCATCAAGCTATCACCATTTGCCATTTAAACTACATCATTTCATAAAACTTTGTCTCATGGGACATTATTTGAATAGGTTGAAACTTTTATGAATTTTGTAATTTGTTGTTCCGTCGATGGGCGAAAATTTGAAGTTCGGACTTTTAAACGTTGTAAAATGTAAAATGTCAAACTTTTAGTAAAATTTGTTTTATTTTACGATTCCGTTTTTACACCTACACTACATATTCATATATGTAAAATTTTATTCGAAGTTTTAAAAATGTTGCTACAGTCATTTTTTCAACATTTTGCTTTTTTTTTAATCTGTCTTTCAATATTCTGCTTTTTAAAATTCTGTTATTAAAAACTCTGCAAGGGGAACCCGTCAAAAGTGTGAAAACAAAAAGTATTCACGACTTTTAGTATTAGGGAGGAAAGTATGAACAGATAAAAGTATTCAAGGAAAAAAGTATGCGCGACAAAAGTTCGAAAAATGGAAAACTATTATTTTGACTGGGTTTTGATCTGGCAATAGTTACAAAGAGAAATGAGAATTTGCGAAAACAAATGTGGCGATGGACAATTCTGATTGGTCAAGAAAGAATAAATAGATGAACTTATTGTTAGATAGGGCTGGGGTCTCAGAAAAAAAGAGAGTATAGTATACAGAAATATTTATTCATAAGGATAGGAGGTCTAAATTTAATTTTCAGTCTCGCAGCTGAGATGAGCGAGGCAATTTTAAGAGTGAGAATAAATAGACGAATTTATTGTTAGATAGGGCTGGGGTCTCAGAAAAAAAGAGAGTATAGTATACAGAAATATTTATTCATAAGGATAGGAGGTCTAAATTTAATTTTCAGTCTCGCAGCTGCGATGAGCGAGGCAAGGTTAAGAGTGCGCTCGATTTTTTTTTTATCCGTAACAAAAGTGTGAAAACAAAAAGTATTCTCGACTTTTAGTATTAGGTAGGAAAGTATGAACAGATAAAAGTATTCAAGGAAAAAAGTATACGCGACAAAAGTTCGAAAAATGGAAAATTATTATTTTGACTGGGTTTTGTAAGAGTGAGAATAAATAGACGAATTTATTGTTAGATAAGGCTGGGGTCTCAGAAAAAAAGAGAGTATACAGAAATATTTATTTATAAGGATAGGAGGACTAAGTTTAATTTTCAGTTTCGCAGCTGCGATGAGCGAGTGCGGAGTGTTGGAGTGCGCGAGATTATTAGTCCTTTGAAATGTTGCAAAATTTTGACCGAACCTTGCATTTTGGGTAGGACAAGATTTTTTTGTTTTGATGTGTAGAGTAGGTTAATGTGAGTATACAATCTTGTTTTCGGGGTTGAAAACCCCGTTTAAACTGTTTTTTGCTAATATCTTGCGAACCGTTCGTCCCACAAAAAAATGTTTAATACGGTTTTTGTAGATAATTTAGTTCTCTACAATTTTGGTTAGGGTACTTTTTTCTGTAAAATTGGAAATAAGAAAGTTATACTTGAAAATAGATGTACATTTTCAAGAAAAAATACTTTGAAGGGCCACAACTTTTTTTCTACAACTTTTATTGAAAAAATACTTATGACAATTTTTAAAGATCATTTAATTTCCAACAATTTAATGTACTCATTTTGTAGATTTCGTTTACATAAAGGTGCTGCAATGGTTCTACAAAAAAAGGTAACAATTTATTTTCGTACTTTTATAAGATATATTTTATTTTTTTTTACTTTAATACGACTGATTTCGATGGATTATGTAAGTTGGTTCGAAGCAAGAGCAAGAAGAAAATCGTATAGTATGGGGGATTTCAGGTCCTGGGGGACCAGGGCAATTTTTTTAAAAATGTTTTACTTTTGAAAAAAAATTATTTAAAACCAACGATTATTATTTTGTTAACGATTTTTTTATTTTTGATAAAACCTGTTTTATAAAATAGTTTATGAAAAAATAATTTTCAAAATCAAGACTTTGAAGAAAAATTACGAAAAAAAAATATTTCGAACTAATTTTGTTCAAACGATTAACCTTGAATTAATCAAAACCATCATAAATAAAAAATGTCTTGTGCACACATTAAAGTCAATCTTTATCTGAGTTTTTATTTCACAAAAATATCTTATTTAAAGGATATTCTGTACGAATGAAACACAATATTTAAATCCATCAACTTTAACTATTTTTCCTCCACTAAAAATGAGTTGAGATAAATACTTTGGAGCAATAAAATCTCAGTTTTTTTTAAATGAAAACAATACAAAATATGTAGGTAAGCAAGAAGTTGATAATAATGAAAAGAATTTTAAACCATTTTTTCTGATCCTTAAGTTTCAAGAAAATTATTTCTGTCATTTGAATATCCTTATCCAGTCACATAAAAACAAAAAATAATAAGGTTTCTTAGTAGTTTCTTAATAGATTTTTTCTTTTATTTTCTCGAAAATGACAAGACTCATTTGCATTCGGTTTTTTTTTTTTGTTTGAAAACACATATCAGCATTGAATTTTGAAAACTAAATTAGTACTTAATTACATAACATTTTGAACTAAATTAGTTCGAAATATTTTTTTTCGTAATTTTTCTTCAGTCTTGATTTTGAAAATAATTTTTTTATAAACTATTTTATAAAACAGGTTTTATCAAAAATAAAAAAATCGTTAACAAAATAATAATCGTTGGTTTTAAATAATTTTTTTTCAAAAGTAAAACATTTTTTAAAAAATTGCCCTGGTCCCCCAGGACCTGAAATCCCCTATACTATACGATTTTCTTCTTGCTCTTGCTTCGACCCAACTTACATAATCCATCGAAATCAGTCGTATTAAAGTAAAAAAAAAAATAAAATATATCTTATAAAAGTACGAAAATAAATTGTTACCTTTTTTTGTAGAACCATTGCAGCACCTTTATGTAAACGAAATCTACAAAATGAGTACATTAAATTGTTGGAAATTAAATGATCTTTAAAAATTGTCATAAGTATTTTTTCAATAAAAGTTGTAGAAAAAAAGTTGTGGCCCTTCAAAGTATTTTTTCTTGAAAATGTACATCTATTTTCAAGTATAACTTTCTTATTTCCAATTTTACAGAAAAAAGTACCCTAACCAAAATTGTAGAGAACTAAATTATCTACAAAAACCATATTAAACATTTTTTTGTGGGACGAACGGTTCGCAAGATATTAGCAAAAAACAGTTTAAACGGGGTTTTCAACCCCGAAAACAAGATTGTATACTCACATTAACCTACTCTACACATCAAAACAAAAAAATCTTGTCCTACCCAAAATGCAAGGTTCGGTCAAAATTTTGCAACATTTCAAAGGACTAATAATCTCGCGTACTCCAACACTCCGCACTCGCTCATCGCAGCTGCGAAACTGAAAATTAAATTTAGTCCTCCTATCCTTATGAATAAATATTTCTGTATACTCTCTTTTTTTCTGAGACCCCAGCCCTATCTAACAATAAATTCGTCTATTTATTCTCACTCTTACAAAACCCAGTCAAAATAATAATTTTCCATTTTTCGAACTTTTGTCGCGCATACTTTTTTCCTTGAATACTTTTATCTGTTCATACTTTCCTACCTAATACTAAAAGTCGAGAATACTTTTTGTTTTCACACTTTTGTTACGGATAAAAAAAAAATCGAGCGCACTCTTAACCTTGCCTCGCTCATCGCAGCTGCGAGACTGAAAATTAAATTTAAACCTCCTATCCTTATGAATAAATATTTCTGTATACTATACTCTCTTTTTTTCTGAGACTCCAGCCCTATCTAACAATAAATTCGTCTATTTATTCTCACTCTTAAAATTGCCTCGCTCATCTCAGCTGCGAGACTTAAAATTAAATTTAGACCTCCTGCTCCTATCCTTATGAATAAAAATTTCTGTATACTATACTCTCTTTTTTTCTGAGACCCCAGCCCTATCTAACAATAAATTCGTCTATTAATTCTTTCTTGACCAATCAGAATTGTCCATCGCCACATTTGTTTTCGCAAATTCTCATTTCTCTTTGTAACTTTTGCCAGTCAAAATAATAATTTTCAATTTTCGAACTTTTGTCGCGCATACTTTTTTCCTTGAATACTTTTATCTGTTCATACTTTCCTACCTTATAAAAGTCCAGAATACTTTTTGTTTTCACACTTTTGTTCTTGCCTCGCTCATCGCAGCTGCGACCTGCGAGACTGAAAATTAAATTTATACCTCCTATCCTTATGAATAAATATTTCTGTAGGCATACTCTCTTTTTTTCTGAGACCCCAGCCCTATCTAACAATAAATTCATCTATTTATTCACACTTTGGTTCTTGCCTCGCTCATCGCAGCTGCGAGACTGAAAATTAAATTTAGACCTCCTATCCTTATGAATAAATATTTCTGTAGGTATACTCTCTTTTTTTCTGAGACCCCAGCCCTATCTAACAATAAATTCGTCTATTTATTCACACTTTTGTTCTTGCCTCGCTCATCGCAGCTGCGACCTGCGAGACTGAAAATTAAATTTAGACCTCCTATCCTTATGAATAAATATTTCTGTAGGTATACTCTCTTTTTTTCTGAGACCCCAGCCCTATCTAACAATAAATTCGTCTATTAATTCTTTCTTGACCAATCAGAATTGTCCATCGCCACATTTGTTTTCGCAAATTCTCATTTCTCTTTGTAACTTTTGCCAGTCAAAATAATAATTTTCAATTTTCGAACTTTTGTCGCGCATACTTTTTTCCTTGAATACTTTTATCTGTTCATACTTTCCTACCTTATAAAAGTCCAGAATACTTTTTGTTTTCACACTTTTGTTCTTGCCTCGCTCATCGCAGCTGCGACCTGCGAGACTGAAAATTAAATTTATACCTCCTATCCTTATGAATAAATATTTCTGTAGGCATACTCTCTTTTTTTCTGAGACCCCAGCCCTATCTAACAATAAATTCATCTATTTATTCACACTTTGGTTCTTGCCTCGCTCATCGCAGCTGCGAGACTGAAAATTAAATTTAGACCTCCTATCCTTATGAATAAATATTTCTGTAGGTATACTCTCTTTTTTTCTGAGACCCCAGCCCTATCTAACAATAAATTCGTCTATTTATTCACACTTTTGTTCTTGCCTCGCTCATCGCAGCTGCGACCTGCGAGACTGAAAATTAAATTTAGACCTCCTATCCTTATGAATAAATATTTCTGTATACTATACTCTCTTTTTTTCTGAGACTCCAGCCCTATCTAACAATAAATTCGTCTATTTATTCTCACTCTTAAAATTGCCTCGCTCATCTCAGCTGCGAGACTTAAAATTAAATTTAGACCTCCTGCTCCTATCCTTATGAATAAAAATTTCTGTATACTATACTCTCTTTTTTTCTGAGACCCCAGCCCTATCTAACAATAAATTCGTCTATTAATTCTTTCTTGACCAATCAGAATTGTCCATCGCCACATTTGTTTTCGCAAATTCTCATTTCTCTTTGTAACTTTTGCCAGTCAAAATAATAATTTTCAATTTTCGAACTTTTGTCGCGCATACTTTTTTCCTTGAATACTTTTATCTGTTCATACTTTCCTACCTTATAAAAGTCCAGAATACTTTTTGTTTTCACACTTTTGTTCTTGCTTCGCTCATCGCAGCTGCGACCTGCGAGACTGAAAATTAAATTTATACCTCCTATCCTTATGAATAAATATTTCTGTAGGCATACTCTCTTTTTTTCTGAGACCCCAGCCCTATCTAACAATAAATTCATCTATTTATTCACACTTTGGTTCTTGCCTCGCTCATCGCAGCTGCGAGACTGAAAATTAAATTTAGACCTCCTATCCTTATGAATAAATATTTCTGTAGGTATACTCTCTTTTTTTCTGAGACCCCAGCCCTATCTAACAATAAATTCGTCTATTTATTCACACTTTTGTTCTTGCCTCGCTCATCGCAGCTGCGACCTGCGAGACTGAAAATTAAATTTAGACCTCCTATCCTTATGAATAAATATTTCTGTAGGTATACTCTCTTTTTTTCTGAGACCCCAGCCCTATCAATAAATTCGTCTATTTATTCACACTTTTGTTCTTGCCTTGCTCATCGCAGCTGCGACCTGCGAGACTGAAAATTAAATTTAGACCTCCTATCCTTATGAATAAATATTTCTGTATACTCTCTTTTTTCCTGAGACCCCAGCCCTATCTAACAATAAATTCGTCTATTTCTTCCTTCTTGACCAATCAGAATTGTCCACCGCCAATTTTGTTTTCGCAAATTCTCTTTTCTCTTTGTAATTGTTGCCAGCTCAAAACCCGGTCAAAATAATAGTTTTCCATTTTTCGAACTTTTGTCGCGCATACTTTTTTCCTTGAATACATTTATTGTTTCATACTTTCCTACCTAATACTAAAAGTCGTGAATACTTTTTGTTTTCACACTTTTGTTACGGATTCGAGCAAATATTTTCCAAAATGCATAGACTGAACTTCTTACAACTCATATCGATGCTGAGTGGTATAAAATATTCCTTCTTTATTAAATTTTTTTAATATTTTAATTTGATAAATTATTATATTATTAACTATTTTTCGAACATTAAAAACCATTTCTTAATATTTTTTAATCTATTAATTAACCCGAAAAAAGTAATATATTAAGCAGACTTTTTGGCAAATCTTGTTTTAATAATTGAGAGGATGATTTTAGAAAAATTTGCAAAAAAAAAAAAAAAACCAGAGTTTTAAATCAGGATTTTGAAAAAAGTATTTTGACGCGGGCAGAATTTAAATCTAAACCCTTTCAAAACATAGCAGTTTCTAGATCTCTGTTAAAATAGCGCATGAGTGGAAGTACTTGCCACGTAACAACATTCACGAAAGAATGTTGAATAAAATTCTTCTTTCTGTAATATGGAATAGCGAAAAAAATTCTTAACTCTTCTTAAACAAAAACTGCTTCTACGTTGATCTTGCACTTGATGTGCAATTGTGCAATGCTAAAGTAATGAGTGGGACTCATAAAATAATTTACAATGTATGTTTTCCAGACATCATTTTCATATTAAAACTCGCTTTGAATTTTGTTTTTATCAGTAGGTGTGAAAATTGACTTTGTTTCTCTTAAAAGTATTTCCTTATGTACCACTAAATCATTTAAAGGAAGTCAAAAAACTTGAATTTTAAAGTCAATGTTAATTAAAATGAAAAGTTCATTATCTTTAATATTTGTTTTACACATAAAAAGGAAGTAGTTACAATAAACTGGAATCTTAAAGTCAATGTTACCAAAAGTTTAAAAGTAAAAAACTGGTATTTGGAATCCTTAAAAAAAAAAAAAAAAATTTCATAATTTTTTGCTCTCTTTTTTGATCATGAAACTTCATACACACACTGTAAAAAACTAACAAAAAATATCTATGCGAGAAAGTAATCATGCAGTTGCACCTTGTTTTCTCTGAAGCATATAATTATATATTTCAGAGGATTTATTGAACCAATTTACAGGTTTGTTTTTTTTTTTTAACCACATCCACTTTAAGTTTAATATGAATCATATCCTTCTATGCAAAAAACCGATCGATTTTATACTTTGTTGAACGTTCAATCTTGCAAATGTTGTTAAATGAACTTATGTACATACCAAAGACAACTTAATTGGCCAAATCAAACAGCAGCATTCAACCGCAAATAAGACTCCTGAGAGATTGTAATAAATGCTTTTTTTGATTTATGCTTCAAGCAATCATACTAAATGTTGTTATTTGTTAGTTTGTTGCGTAAGGAGAACATTTACCCCTTGAGGAAACAAATTTTAATCAAAGTGCACTGCACACACTTTTTACTCATACAACACACACTTTCTACGAGATAAAATACGCAATAATACTATAGGGCAAATGCGTAAGACCGGTGATTTACACTTATACGCACTGAAACATAAATTTAAACATAACCTCAATTTACCCGTCAGAAGAGGAGTGATGTGCTGCTATATGGGTGTGGTGTGATGAGGAAATAACACGGTTTACAAATTTAATTTTTAGGAAAAGTCACTACTGCCATTTTTAGTAATTTTGTTATTTAAATTTAAACTGTTTATGGTACTGACTTTAAGTTTATTTTTCGTCATAATGATTATGGTTAAAACACCAGCAATTTTCATGGCTGAAGTGTCACTTAATTTGAACTTAAATACCATACCGTTTTACTTTAATAACAATTATATGTGTTTAACATTTTATAGCAGGGCAATTTAACCGCATTTTGTTTCATTTCTTTCCGGAACTTAAATGTGACTTTGGATTTTGCAAATATTGCATCATAAAGTTTTGACAAGATAATAAAATCAATACAAGACACAATTGTAGCGTGAAATGTTTAGATGCAAATTATATAAACGGGAAAGACATGTCATACCTAATGGCAGCTTTACTTTTGGTTTTTACTTAAAGATAAGTTATGCAATCTAAAAAACAAAACAAAAAAAAAACTATTCATCAATAAGGTATTAGAAAAGAGAAAAATACTAACTTTTGTTTATTTTTGAATAACTTTAAATATCAGAGTAGATATTTCAATTTTCAAAAGTCATTCAAGAAAAATATCTGCTTTAAAAAATATCACTTTTTAAACTTTGAAATTCTTAAAACAGTTTCCTTATCAAAATTTTCAATTGGCTTGGCATTTACATAAGTACACTGAGAAAAACAGGTACCTTAAAATAAGATGATGTCCACTTTAAATAGCACCCTCTTAAAACAATAGGATTTCCGCTTAAAATAAGTCAAATTCGCTTAAATTCTAATAAATTTAAAGTGAAGTAAAGTAATTTTAAAGTGAATTTTGTTTCACTTTAAAATGATTTTTTTTTTCTTTAAAAAACCGACTTAAAATTAAAAGATTCCGCCGTGATTCTATGTAATTTTACGTTAAAAAAAAAATAATAAATAAATAAAAAAAATTAAAACCAATTTTTTTACAGCGAGATAGTGCTTGTAGGATCGATCCCTAGTGGCTGCCAGTTTTTTTTTTATCTAAATGTCTCCACATAAAAATAAGAGGATTTTCTATTTAAATTAAGTGGATTTCTTTTAAATTAGGACATTCAAAAAATGTAGAAGATTTATCCGCTTAATTTAATACAGAATTCGCTTGTTTTCAGGTGTTTTTTTCTACGTTAAATTAGTCAGAAATGTCTGTCGATTGCTTTAACAAAAATTAAGGAAATAATAAATCTTAGCCGATTTATTATGCGGGGGTAGAGAGAAAAATAAATAAGTTTATCTATAGTTAAAAGCTGTCGTCCTTGGGTTTTTTAGTTAGTCTTTCAAGAACAGAATTGTTAAATAATTATAAGTACCTATTTTTATTGTATGCAAACCTAAACAAATTAATTATTTTCTTGTTTTCCTACAAAAATAAAAAAAAGTAAAAAGGACCGCACCTAATTTTGTGAAACATGTTTAAAGATTAATAGCGACAACACAATACTAATGATTACATTTTATTAAACTACATTGGTGATCAAATTTACTTAACAATCAAACAAAACAAAAGCAAATGCCCACTAAGTAGCAAAAAATGAAAAAAATGTCGTTAAGTAAGAAATCATGGTTTACTGTTGAAGTAAAATTAATTGCGACCTCAAAACTGAAATTCCGTAAAAATTTATTTTTTGTGCACTTGTTAAGTTTATTCAAGGCCAAATTTCTTTAAAAAATAAAATCAATCGCTCATAACTCTTAAGTTAATTAAATTAAAAAAAAACATGTCTTCATTTTCAAAATATTGAATTCAATTAAATAAGTGACAAATTAAACAACTGTCATCACCACTTATCGGAATCTTAATTTATCGGCATCACCTTTTAAGGACCCTCACTGTGATTGTCAATTTTTGAAGATATCTTCATCACACTTTTGTAACTCAATTTTTCTCATAAACATCTTGTATCTCCATGTTTGCATCTATCAAATAAACAGAGTCGACAGATTACTGGAACTCCACTTGCACATGCACTTGCACAGTGTGCAGCTCTGCGGTGTAGGTGCTCGTCTTCAAGTGCCATCACTTAGCACGAACGAACTCAGGTGAAAAACCACAAAACATATAAAAGAAGTAAGACTCGGGCCCATGAGTTACCTAACATGCAGCTGGTTCGAATAAGCGTCTGCATTTCCAATCAACAATCAGCAGACAACGAACGTTCGGTCGGGCAATGCCACAAACGGTAAGCCAGTAATGATGCATAATGGTGCAAACACAAGAAAAAAATACAAACTAAGTACAGAGAGCCGCTGAACTATTTTTTTCTATTAAAAAGGCTTTTTTTGTGGCCTTTCTTGCGGGTGGAAGGGAGTTTTGCAAAGCCATAGTAGCTAGCTAGACCAGGCACACGCCACTTGATTGAAACTTACCTAGGACTATAGGTAGGCGAATAAGTAGTTCCTTCTCACAGTGTATAGCAATGCATTCAATTTAATGCAGACTATCGTTGGTTTGGTTGAGTGCATATATTGGACCTATATTTAAGCCAGGGGAACGCACTGGGCTAAAAACCTGGGGTGCACGTTAGTCACGATTATATTGCCTTGGATTAAATAATAATCCATTGGCTATGCTTTAGAGATCTTTATTTTTTTTTGTTACTTTAAATTGGAACATTCGCTGGCCTTAAGACGCGACTGCAAAACTACTTAGGGTGAGAGGGGCGTATTAGTAATTTTTTTTCTCGATTTTTTGTTTTGTTTTATGTATATGAACGTTTGGAAAAATGAAAGGTTTTGGGCGTTTGTTTGGTCTTTACTGATTATTATCGTTTTAATTGTTTAAAGAAATCGTTTATATAAAAATCAAAAAGGAGGTAATTTTGTTTTAAGACTTTTGAACGAATTGTAGTAATTTCTTATGTTAGCACCTTTGTGATTATTGTTTAATTGAGAACAATATGAGCCTTTTATGGTAGCTTTGAGTGAGAATTGTTTAATTTCATTACAATTTTTTTTTTGTGAATTTGAGTTGTAAAAGATTTAGCACAATTTGGCCAAGTATTTTTGTTGATGCCATATTTCCAGTGCAATAAATTTCGATCGAAAACAGTAACACGCTTTAAAAATCACCCTGTTTTATTTTGGAAATTCTACATTTTATCTATTTTTATGTCGTTAAGAGCTCACTTTTTTCTAAAGCTTTTATATCACCTCTTTGGGCGGGAAAAAAAATTATGTTACAAGTTTTTTTTTATTACAAAGCAAGTTAAGAAAAAATATTGTTTGGGTTGAAATATTTTTGTTCTTGAATCAATTCTTTGGGAACCAACTACCGAATTACTTTTTGAGATATTGTTTTTGCTCAATATATTTAGTACTCACATCGAACGATTCGCTACAAATTGCATAATCGAGATTTTAATCAAAACTAACATTACTGAGAAGTTCGTGAAAAATTTTCTTTCTTTATAATTTGAAGGCTCCTAAATATTACGCATTTTATCTCAATTGAGGTTTTGACCCAAACAAACACTATACCAAATTTTTATTATTGGAAATTGTTGGAAGAAATGCCCTTACTAAAATACCCAAAGTCCAAAGAAATCCCATTTGTGGTTCTACTACCATGCGTCAAAACACTGACTCAATAATGTAGCTTTAGGTTATTTTTTAAACAAATTGTTCTTGGGAGGTTTTTTTTTTACTATAGAGTCCTTTTAATGTAATAACTATTTTCAGTGCAATAGGTACATATTTTCAGAAAATCCTTTTCCCATGATGGCACAGATGTAAAATTTGGCATGAACTTTTAACTTTTCATGAGTATAAAGAAATGTTTGGGTAAGGCGTTTCTTGAAGAGAGAAAGAACGTTGTGTAACAAGTACCAAAACACAACAAGTAAAGTAATGGTAGATTTAAAAAAAGTCGGTCAGATATTTCGATGGTCAAAGGTGTTTTTTTACTTGCTGTATAAAGTATAGGGCAAGTATTGGTTTCGTGTCAAAAAAAAATTCGAGGTTTTAATCAAAACCAACATTACGACGATGAAGAAGTCCGAAAAAGTGGTTTTCGTCCTGACGTCCGTCGCGTCGGTCTGTGCGTCACGTCGGTGAGTCCATCTGTACAATAATAAGCTGCAGCAAAAAGGGGTTTACGAATTTTCTTGAAATTTGGTACAGATGCTTTTTTCGTAATTTCCAGAGTTGTTTTTTTTTTTTACATATGTTATGTATATCTGTTTTAGAAAGTGTACCTCCCATACAAAATTTTTGAGTTATTGCAATTTTCTCGAAAACGGCTCTAACGATTTCTATTAAAAATTGGTGTGAGTAATGATCTGAGCTATTGTAACAAACTCCATTTTTTTTCCAAAAAATTTGGAGAGCGGAAATACGGCGTTACCACTTTTTACAAAAACGGACATTTTTGTTATTTAGGTACTTAAATTTCGTTTCATGCTAGACGGATTTTATTTAAACTTTACAGATAGATATTTTTTATCAGTTTTAATAATTTTGTGTATTAAAATTAAAAAACAAAAACAATTTTTTTTTAAATAAAACAATAGGGTAAGCTAATATTTTTGTACTTTTAACATAAGAGCAAGAACGTGCGACCCAGTCGTGCATTTTATTTCTATTAAACCTCTGCATACTTAACAATCATAGAACCCATGAATAAATATTTCCAATACTAGAACCCATTTTTTGTGACGAGATGACTAACTTTAAATCTATCTTTGCGTCTTTTACTAGTGGCGGTAAGATATTTTTTTAAAACCTTTCCTTTTAAATGTGAGTTTATTTTGATATTAAACAGTTATAAGTTAATTACTGTTATACAGTCTCTTCGACATTTCTGGAAAACTAAATAAATTACCTGTCAAATAAAATGACAAATTGCATCTTAAACCGATGGTAGGTATCCTTAATCTTAAAGTAATTATCTAGTATAACAACAATCAATAAATCTGACACAATAATTGCAACTTATAAAATTTAAAATTCCCCGTAAATAAATAGATTCCAAACAAAAATACCTACTATAACAGTTGAAATATCATAATTGCAACATCTTCATTTAATTTAATCAGCCACGATCTTCACATTGTGCTCTAAACCGAACATGTTCAAGTCAAAGATTATTGTCCAAACCAAAAAGTCTTCAATTTCTAAGATGATGTCCCAAATCCATGGACTCGATGCATGTCAGACCAATATAACTCCTTTCTAAAAATTCAATTCGAAGTTAACCAATCTTGAAGTTGCATCATCTTGGTGAGAGAGACCAGGGAAGATATAAAAACTTGTTCTTGATTCAATTGCTTTTAAGAGGAATGTATATAGTCGATAGGAGTGCCTTTTACGCATCTTTTCGATAATGTTACGTAGATGATATTTGGCAGACAAAAATCAGTAATTAAATTTGAATAGTTAATAGTTTTATTTGACTGGGTTTATTATGATTAGGATAAGGATTACAATTTATGTACTTGGAATTTGTGACGGGACTTGAAATGCAAGGAGATTAAATTGTAACCTTTTCAAGATTTATTTAGGGTTTGTATCAATATCAATTTAATGCAGGACAGGAAGATAAAGTTTTTAAAATAAATTCGAAAGTAATCTCGAAATAGCAAAAATGTTCAACGTGCAAACGCAATCCAAATTAATATTAATAACTTAATTCATAAAAACAGACCGTATTTAGAGCTAATAGCACAATTTCGAACAAACTATCGGAATTGTTATACAACCGATAAATTATCATTCATTCATTCATTGTTATTTCGCATTTCCTATCCATGTTACTGAGTTACTGATTTATAATTTAAGGATTTCACTAAACTGGTTCAATTTTCTGTACAAAAAAAAAAAAAAATAGTACAACAACTAACCATCAATACGGAAGCAATTGAAATTCTCACAAGTGGACACAAGTTGTCCACATACTTGTACAAAACACCTCCCATTTCATAAACAGCCCTATAAATTCAATAACTCTCCCGTCAAGCTTCAAAACGGACAGCGACAGCTGATGTTGTGTTTTTTTTTTTCAGTACCATTCAGTACAATTTTTTTCATCTTCTTCACTTTGAAGATTATTACCGCTAATTAAAAAACATCAGCTGAAAATGAAGACAATTATTATCATGGTTAGATCGGTGGTAAGTGTTGCTTCGGACTTATGCTGTGTGAGCGGTGTTAGTTTTTTGTGTTGTGGTCGGGTAACCAACTTTAAAGTGGAAGCCACAGAATATAAGATTAAACTTTTCAAAGCCTTTGGCGGATGTCTTTTCTCAAGAAAGTGAATGTGAACGCAAAAAAAAAACAACTATAATCGCATACGAAAACAGAGAGGGAAGTTGAAACGAGTTTTAGTTTTTATTTGCAGTTTTTTTTTTTTTTTTTTAGACTGCAAACATCTCAGGTGGATAATACAACTTTGAACAAAAAAAGTGGTAACAACATGCGACCAACAAGAGAGAAAAATTACACAACTCGGGCAAAAGCCAAAAAGCCATTATGTTTTGGTGCGTTGAATTGTTATGTTTTTTTTATCTTTTTTGTGGTTTATTTTAAAAGTGACAAATGGTCGCATTTTTCAAACTCAACACAAGGTAACTCTAAATGCTCATCCAGCAGCAGCTAAAAGCACATCAACTACAAAGCGAATAATAAACTTTGAAGATTTATAATCCTTCGTCGCAAGTCTTTGGAAATGTGTTTATTATTGTTATTGCTATAAGTTGGTTTGCACAATATAATTTGTTGATACCCACCAACGACAATGCAGATTCTTTATAATATCACTCAGTCGATCTTATAAAATTAACATAAATTTATGCACTCTGAAGAGAGAAGAGTGAGCTTTATTCAGAATGAAATATATTCATTAGGAATTGGATCAAGGTTTTTATATTTCAACATTTTTTTAATGAATCAAATTCGGGAGCGGTACGATTGATCGCAAACTAAAATCTCTTATAACAAAATCTCGCATTTTTGCAAAAATCACGCAAAGCAAAATTTCGCATTTTTAACATCTCACATAGCAAAATCTCGCATTTTCAAAATCCTGCATATTAAAATCTCGCATTTTAGAAATAATCTCGCAAGTTCATTAAATTCTTTCTATATCAAAATCTCTCATTAAAAGAAGAGCGTAAAGTATCTTAAATTTAAATTGCTTTTTTGGCAGCAAAATGTATAAGCAAAAGATTATAAGAAAAGAGAAGGTCGAATACAACAAATTCACATGCATTAAGTCCTTTTGACTCCAACATTCAACAGTTGACCCTGAACACTATTAAAAAACTGGCATAGGCGTCTGACAGTGCACTAACCTTTTCCTTTTCTATTTATCTCTTCAAAACAAAACGAAAAAACAGAAGAGGGAGGTTCTGGGCTTTCCTAAGCTAGCAATATCATGTAGGTTTATAATCTCGCATTGAAATAAAATATTTATTAATTCGCGCGCGCGAATTAATAAATATTTTATTTCAATGCGAGATTATAAATTTCGAGATTTTAATGTTGCGAGATTTTGGTAAACGAGATTTTGAAATTGCGAGATTTCGATAAAAAAGATTTCATAATGCGAGATTTTAAGATGCGAGGTTTTAAGAACAAGATTTTAAAATGCGGTCAATCGTACCCAACCCATCAAATTCTTTATAACTAACATAAAGATAAATGTTTTACTTCCCGATTGACTTTGAGTCTAATTGATTTAGATTTAGTATGCATTATGAAGAGATAAAAATTGGAACAAATTTGCAAATGGCACTGGTCTGCAAAGAAATCTTAATTTTAATAAAACTATACTTTTCTAAAGGATTTTTGTATGCTGATTCCGAATCGGCCTAGCACGTCAAGTATTTTTTAGATATTCCCGTTAGAAAATCTCAAAAACCCATTTTTTTTTGCTGTTTTTGAAGAAAAATTTTCGCATAATGTAATATTTTTCAATTAAAATTAATACGATTCCTGAAAGAACTTATTTTTTTCTTTCAAATTCAGTTTCAATCTTCTCAATATCTCTTTTCTTCTCCGTGATATCTTAATTTAAGTAAGTTTAGTAGGTTTGGCATATCTTAGCATAAAGAAACTGATCTCTAAAAATTTATATATCTTTCTCCCTAGAACAAAAGTATACTTTTCTAATGGATTTTAGTGTTCTAATTTTGAATGGTTTATTACAAAAATAAGATATTTCTAAATAGAAAAATACATAGTATATAAAATTACAAAACACGTAAAAATTTTGTTTAATGTATTTTATTATGATTTTCTTTACATATTTGACTTTTTAAATATAATAGGCGTTGATATTTTACATGTGGGATTTACTTAAAACTGAAGGATTTCGATATTTTTGCTGTTTTTGTCAATTAGTATCTTAAAATGTGTTTAAACTTTCCTTAATAAATGCAAATTTGGTGTAATATGGCACATCATGTTATGAGAAATAAGTCCTTCAAATTTGAGCTTAATATGAATAATAGTTTTATTTTTGTACAAGGTCAACCGAATCTCAAAGGGTTATTTTCTACAATCTACTCATATTTTTAAAAAATCATTTAACAAAAATTGTACGTGCTAGAAATTTTCTAAAACCAGATTTAGATTCAGGAAAGTCAATTCTTTCATACATAGTTTCAAAAAATTATTTGAAGGAGAAAAAAAAGATAAATTTTGCAGACCAATGTGGTTTTTAATACAAAAAAAAAATTAGATTTAAAATTTTAAGAAATTTGGATCAGGTTAAAAAATATACATATCGTCGGTCTCATGAGAAAACCTCGTAACTCCCAAAATCAAAATTTTACAGGAGAGACGAAAGAGTAAACAAACAACAGAGTAGTTGGGAAGAAACGCGCTGTGCAAAATTTGAATTTAAGTCTATTTAGAGTTTTCGGAATGACCCCAAATTTTCTGGGTTGCTCCGCTGACATATTTTCTAAAGAATGTCATTAAAAAGTAATTTTTGAAAAAAAGTGGAGTTGCGAGGTTTTCTCATGAGACCGTCGCGACGATATTTCAATTTTAATTTAATTATGTTTCATGTATTTAGTACACTCGACAAGTTAAATGAATGCGACAAAGCTAAATCAATCAGTGGAAAAAAAGAGATAGCTACATAACAAAAATAAAAACGAAAAAAAATTATGATAGAAAAGGATTTGGGAAGAATCTTTTGAATCTTCATTCCGATGCTTAAACCGATTTTTACAAAAAAATAATATTTTTTGTTTTTTTTTTTACCGACTTCCAAAAAGGAGGAGGTATTCAATTCGTCTGTATTTTTTTTTTTTTTTTTTTTTTTTTTTTTTTTTTTTAATGTTTGTTACCGCATAACTTTGGACTGAGTGAACCAATTTTGATAATTCTTTTTGTATTGGATAGCTGGTGGCTGCAGTGTGGTCCCATTTCAATTTCGTTCACTTTTTGCCATAGGAACTATTTTAAAAACCATAAAACCTAGTTTTGATCCATGGAAGTCGGTTTTGTTTTTTTGCTAAAAATGATTATTAACGTATTTCGAACTTTTCATAAATTACTGAATTTGGTGTAACTTTGGCAACAGATTCCAACAATTTGATTTTTTTTTATAATAACGAAGGACAGATATTTTGAAATTTTTTTTAAATAAAAGTACTGATTGATTGTGGATGGCCGCACGGGAACTATTCAGATGAGTTTATCGGCAAAAGGTATGAGGAGTGTAGAGGGAAGATAGTCACCTTTTTTAAAGATTCAGTGCGTTTAATTGTCATTATTTTCCTTTTTTGCACTCGTTGATATTAAGCGCCTCCAAGCAGAGCTCGGGTAGCCATCACACATGCGTTTCTAGGCGCATAAGCTGTCCGGTTTTAGGCCGGTTTAATAAAATGTTTTAATATTTTAACTATACAAATATAAACTCGCTTATTGAGAAAGATCACTCGAAGTAAGAACAACAAAAATACAATCAAAATTGTGCACATGGAAAAATAAGGCACTTTTAAATTGAATGATGCTCCCATATACTTAAAACAATAAGATTTCTTATTAAAATAAATGGAATCCGTTTAAACTCTATTAATATTAAAATGAACTTCATTTAATGTTAATAAGAATTTGCTTATTAAAAAAATTTAAGTGTACCGTCTAAAAATGAAAAGATTTCTCATTAATTTTATGTGAATGCTTAGGGAAATTAAAAGATTGAATATTAAGAGGATTCTTTTCTGTCAGTTATCTTCTTTTAAGTAAGCTACTAATGTCACTTTTGTTTATTTTAACCCTTCCCTTTTGATAATTACAAAAATAACGAATTTCGTGTATACTAATTAATTAAACTGTTGATTTTTTTAAATAATGTAAACAAACATCTAGGACAGTAGGCTAAAAAGTTTAAAAATAGATGAGTAAAATATTTTCATAATTTATTTATTCAACTTGTTTAAATTAAAATATCACTTCAAAAGATATAATGAAAAAACCTAACCCAAAAAATGTAAATCATTTAATATTGAAGTTTATTGTTAACCAAAAAAAAAAAAGCCATAAACTTTCCAATAAATTATTTGCAACATTTGTCTTTGTTTTTTTTTTTTGCAAAAGCATTACAATAAATTTTTAAAATCCTATTGATCATTCAAACCGTATCGGTTTTATGTTAATTAATTAATTTTAAAATCAACTCATTTTCCACATAGTACATTGTTTTGCAAAAAGTATGTAAATTTCAACCACAATGCATTGCAAAATGAACAAATTTTTAAAATACCTTCGTTTAATAGGTCCCTTATTTTCATTAGATCGTAAAAGAGAATTAAAAATTTCAAATAAAAAAAAGTAATTATTGCATTATTTATATTTATTCATGCAATAATATTGCACCTTTAATTATTATCAAGCAAAACACTGATTTATTCCGTCAAGAAATGTCACTTATAAAGACCATCAGCTTCACTTCACTTGTGCCGGTGTAAAATTGTTTAAACTATTTTGCTGCTCCAACAATGCAATTGACATGCGACTTTACTTGATTACCTTCATTTGTGGTTTACAAAGAGTGAGAAGATTTTGTTAAGATAAACAGTAGTTGTGCAAATTTGCACATTTTATACCACTCAAATTTTACCTTACTTGTATTTATATTTGATCACAGCGTTTGATGAATAACAGCTGCATCAATTGACTGTGATTAAACACATTCAGTGTTGTTAATATTTACAAAGTTGCTTAACGGATTAGACATATGCTAATATTAGTGTTGTAGTTGATATCTTAATTGGCTTTAAATGGTAGTTATTGAAAATTAAGAAAAGTAAAAGGAAATTTATGAGTTTGCAAGCAGAACCATGATAAATTTCAAACAAAAAGAAAACAAAACTGGATCTCTGAAATATATCAAGACTTATCAGTTATCAAAGACCTAAACAAGGAAATGACATTCAAAACCTTCAAAATCAAAATAACTGAGGCAAGGTTAATCTAAAAATTTCAAGTTTGTACAAAAAACTAGCGTTGCTATATTTTATATTTTAATAATTTCTTTTTTTTTTACGAGACAAAAATGTCACACAAAAAAGTGTTATGTAATTCAAAATATTCATTATGCTGCAATAGTGACGACCTTTCTTCTTCTTTTTCATACCTAAACATAAAAACTCAGCTCAGAAAGTAAAAATTACGTGACAAAAATAAATGGTAGCGAAAGTACAAGTCAAATGGTATTTTATTACTGACCATGATGTGTCTAAGTAAAAATACCATAAACATAACTATTAAATGCAAATTTAAGTTGACATCACAAAACGGCCAAACAATATGATGAGAAATGATGAATTTTACTATTCACAAAAAAATATAAAACAACGCCATCTGATTTGACTATTATAAAGTAGCAGCTTAAAGTCAAATTTGCGTTCACGGTTCACCCACGACAACTTACAGCGATCACTTTAAAACAAACAGAAAAAAAAGATAATAACGACGAAGCGAGTCTCCATAATTGATGTTGAGTTCACACGCCGGCTGACACATTTGTAACACGCCAGATGATTGATTGCTATTAATCCGTATCATTGTTTTTCTGGCCATTTAACAAGCAGAATCATACACACACCCATAAGCAAATGATTTGTTGTGGGAATTTAAAGAAATTTTGTTTGCAAATTTTTGGGTTTAAGGCTACTCGGTGGAAATATTTTTTATTTTCTGATAATTAAAACCGTTACTTAACACCAAAAACTATGATAATATGATAAAATAATAATCACTATTCATTACTGATAATAAATTGTGTGATTATAAATGAAATAAAAAAAAAAAATTCAAGTTAAAACTACCGAAACAAAAGAGCTGAGCAGCGAACTCTTTTTTTTTCTTTTTTTGTGTGCTTTTTCATATTCAATAGAGATAAGGTTCAGAAGGTGTTTAACCTTCATTTAAGTTAAAATTAATAAAAAAAATATAGATGCGCATCGCTACTGAGAGTTAAAATTAATAAAAAAAATATAGATGCGCATCGCTACTGAGATGCTTGTGCGGTTTTCGTTTTCAGTTAAGTTTTTTTTTTTATTTGTTTGTTTGAAATTCATGGATTGAGGTCAATGAGATTCTTGGGATGAATGCGCGCTTTGTTTTAACAGTTTTTACTTTCGTCAAAGAATTTCCAAAGGGGAAAGTTTTGTTATGACTAAATTAATCTGAAAACTATAAACTCAGCATGAGCAAGAAATTGAAACTTGTGAAATTTCATATTATAATTTTTGTTTATTATTTTTCTCACTAAAACAATTTCTGGAACAACTTTTCTGTATTATAGAGTGGTCTAAATGCTTACATTGTAAATACTATCCATTTATGAAAAAAATTAAAAAAAACTTTAACATATTCTATGTAAACCTTTTTTAATTTACACCACATCTACATATTAACTAGTTTTGGAATTTTACTCAAATTCAAGTGTAGCATGAACTCAAAGCCTAAATTAAAGCTATTCCTAGACGCCCATGTGTTTAGATAAAGTATGTTAAAGACATGGTATTTGCAGCTTTAAGCAAAAATTAATTTGAATTTCTGAATCATAACCAGGTCAACATGTGCGTGAATTTAGTATAGAAGTTATAAATGGAATTTATACCTGTTAGCTTGTTGTAAGAACAGCAGTAGATTTAAAGATTTACATTAGGTATATTTCTCGTTATTCTTGAAACTGCGTTTAAAAAAAAAGTAGTTCAATAAACGCTGGAGTATTGACTCTCAGGGGTAAGGTTATAAAATTGTATGGAAACTTTTGTTAAGAAATTTGTTTTGAAATCAATCCAAACTTTTGCTATTTTTGATTTCTGTGATGATGAATTCTGTAAACAAAAATGTTGGCTGTATTATTTAATGCTTTAAGGGCCAATTTTTCAATAGTCAGTTAAACAGTCAGTTAGAACTTATTCTCCAGATGGAGAAAAAATATAGCTTATTCTTTTAATAAAATATTCAATAGAGGAATAAAACTATTTGCTTCTTTAAAAGGGACGAATAAAAATTATTCTAAGGAATAATCCCAACAAAATTATTGTGTCAATTGTCAAAGCTGTTTTGAAGAAAATATTGAACAAAAAAATACAAGAAAACAAAAACAATTATGAATAAAAATTACGTTTAATTTTGAATATTTTTTAATTTGACATTTTTTTCTGTTATTCTGTAGAATATAAATTTTTTTCTTGATTGAAAAATTAATTAAAAAAAAAAACACTTGGTGGTAGCACCTTCAAGATGTTGTTGTTGTTCAAAGATTATAATGGAATTGACGGAACAAAAAGCAGTCACTGCAAAGTATGGAAACATACGAAAAAACTGTAAACTTAATATGATGAAAAATAATCAGGGCCCGCGCCTAACATCTTTCTAATCACTTTCCTACTTTCGTATATGCAAACGAATTGTTGCTATGCTTAAGACTATGGAGAAAAACATGAAAGAGCCGAACAACAACAATCATACTTGAAGGAGCTAGTAAAAATGCTAAGTCTATTCATTTGCATGTTGATAAACTAAGAAAACCTGCAATTGGGTGAGGCTAATCACGTGGGTGAGGTAGCGCAGTGCGTAGTGTACTGGCTTCTGAACTCGCTTGGTCTAGGTTCAATACTCAAGTGTGACGGAAGAAGTTTTTCAAATCAAATGAAAAAATTACTAGACCAAGCACCACACACAAAATGGAATAAAAGGAGTCTGATGATCGGATTGGCATCCGTGAAACAGTACTGTAACTCTAGCCATAAAAAAAAAACACTTGGTGGTAGCACCTTCAAGATGTTGTTGTTGTTCAAAGATTATAATGGAATTGACGGAACAAAAAGCAGTCACTGCAAAGTATGGAAACATACGAAAAAACTGTAAACTGAAAAATTCAATGTTTTTATCTAATTGTTTATGAGCATAGTAACTTTATTTTGACTTTATTTTGAAGATTGAAAAATCGGCTCTAAATTAATTAATTAAAAATTTCTACGTTCATTTAAAAAAATTAAAACTACGATGACAAATATGTAATTTTTCTTTCAAAAAAAGTGCATCAACAGTGACGTTTTTTAAATATAAATAATTATATATAGAAAAATATGTTGCCACATCCACGATACAAAAAATTTAGTTCAAAATGGTTTAATATTGTTGCGTTCTCACAAAAAAATGCACTTAAAATACAAACTATGAGTGTCTTTGGACTTGATAAAAACTTTCAAAAACCAGATAATTTAATTTAAGCCAAAGAATATTTATCTTGTGGCAACAATTTTTTTCTAAGTGTCATTCATGATTTAAAAAAAATGCATTGTTGATGCACATTATTTTGGAATTTCCCCAAAAATTCAAGAAAATGGGTTTCTATTTTTTTACAACTGTGGCAAATTTGTAAAAGATATCAAACATATAAAAAATCTTCAGCAGATTGTCTACTTAGTGACCACATGAGACGCACAAGATCAAATATTTGGGAATCATCATTTTCAATATTAATATTTAATATGTAAATCAAATTACGCTTGTTTTTGTATTTAACTAGTCAAATCCAAGGTGGGTCATTCTTTACAAATTATTTTCTACCCTTATTTGAATAATTTTTTAATAAAAATTTCAACTTTTCCTCACATCCATTCTAAAAAAAAATCTTAATTGTTTTGACAAACCATAATAAACTTAAATTTATTTCGTGATGTTGTGGTTTTTAGCTAATTAAAGAAGAATACATTCTGTCTTAGTTGTTATTGTAAAGAAAGTCAATGAGTTGAGTATAGAAAGTGCAAAATTTTATTAACAACCATTAACCAAAAATACAAAAATTTCTATTTTATTTATATGAATTGAAAATGACGCACTCTATTTGTCTTCCATTGGAAACATCAATTTGTCCCATAAAAAACTAACATTTTAACATTACTCATTGGTATAATAATATTAGGTTCAAGTCGATGGCTATATTATTTGTGTCTATAGGTGGAACTATTTGCTTGAGCAGTTAACATACCAACATGTGAATTCAATTCAATTATTATTAGATACTTTCTTTCATTGATATCGGTTGTAGAGTAAAAGCAAACAAAAAAAAGTTATAAATTACATGTCTTTAGGGTATTTTTGGGTCAGTGGCCACTATGCGGGATGTATTTAATTGTTTTATTTTTGCCTTGTTTGTATCTAAGTTTGCCATGTGTATAATTTATGAATCAGTTTAACATTGCGTACAGGTATAATTAAAAGATCGTCTTCATGGTTTTAAAAGTAGCTACGGTTAAAGAGGTTAGAGAAGATATTGAATTATTAATTTTTATATTTGCAGCTTTAAGAATTAAGAATTCATTTATTATCTTATTAAAAAAAAATACTCGGATGATGCACAATTTTCCCACAGAATTTATCTTAATTTTAATTAAGGCAACAAACTGTCTGCCATGAAATAATGATAACTTGTCAATATCGCCACAATTTATCGCATATTTGAACGATATTCTTGTCCAACAAAATATTCTCATGCATCACGTTTTATGCAGCAGCAACCAAAAAAAAAAAAAATCGCTCCAATTCATGGTTAATCGCATTTTGGTGGAGGTGATTGTGCAACGTTCATTTTTATACACAATACACATTGGACAAGCTAAAACGATCTTAAAACACATGCATAATACTCACACATAAAATTCATGTGCTTCGAGAGTGCACATGCCCCATTACTTGCACGTAATTTGAAGCAATATAATGCAATAACTTTAATATATCCCCATTGATGACTGGGCAGAGAAAAAAAAAAAAACTAAATAGTACATAAAAATCGGTCCAGTGTTCAAAGATACATGGCCAAGATAACAAACCACAAGATATATATAATGAAAAATAACAAAAAAGAAACAAAACAAAACACCTCTAAGATGCAGAATTTAGCTCTTAACAACAGCGGTAGTAAGTTCGAGTATAACAGAATGGAGTAGCAACACAGCAATGGTCTTATACCACAAAAAACATAAACGACATGCTGTCCCAACTCAAGGATATTTTTGAAAGTTGTTTTCCTGACTCTCTGTTCAATTTGATTGTGTCTCTCCTTTGACTCAAGTGTGCAAGGTGGGGTAAGGGGGATTTAGGGAGAGATACAATAACAGTGCAATAGTTCAGATTGGGATGTGTTCGGTTTTAGTATACTGTTCGATATGCACAACTTTAGGCCAAAAGGCGAGCAAATTGAAGTTGGACCGTGCTTTGAGAGATGCAAACAAACATTAACGTTACACACAATTAAAATTGTAGTAAAATACAGTAGATCTACAATTGCAAAAGTTAAACAAAACTTGGAAACAAATTTTAGTTCTGTAGTATGTAAAAGAGCTTTAGAAAAGTGGAAGACCAAAAACTGTTGCATCTATAACTAAAAACCAGCAAACGTTTTAATACTAGAAATATACGTTTTGGTTAAATAGTTCGAAAAATTGTTTTTTTTTTTTTTTCAATTTAAAGAAAAAGAAAATTGTTTTCTTTTCATAATTTTCTTTGAATACAATTAACATTTGGCCATAATATTTAAAAAAAATTTGTTGAACCTTCAACGAAATAAGCCCAAAAAAAAAACCAAATATATGTCCTTGACTTGACTTGTAAAATAATGCAAAGTAAAAAAGTCACACATCACACTTTTAAACGCATTCAAGTTATCAAAAACTTGAAATGTCGGTTATCCACCCACACTTATAATAATAAGCCAAAATAGTAAGACACAAATAGTCTTAAAAGTTTGACATTATTTTTTGAGGTAATGCCCTTGCGCATGGCATTTTTTTGTTTAGATTTCTAAAAGATTTTCTTCTTCTTCTACAAAAATAATCTTGTGTTCATTCGCGTTTTTAAGCAAATCTCGGAAAGATCTTTACCGGTTGCTTTTAAATTTTAAATATTTTTGTATATATTTGCTATGGAATATTAACAAGACCTCGTCTGAGGTGGCGCAACCAATTGGAAGGGGATCTCAATCAACTTGGCATGCGCAACTGGAAGCAGCGAGCGAAGGATAGAGCTGGCTGGCGAAGCTTTTTGGTTGAGGCCCAAATCCACCCTAAGTAAGTAAGTAATATTTGCTAACCGTATGTTTAAGAAATTAAACTCTTTTAGAAACCGTCACAAGAAAAGTAGCACGCACAACAGAAAGGCCGTATTTTCACTGTTCATGTTTTCTATTTTTAATAAAATCGGATTTTTAAGACAAAACTACACATGTTGCCTTCAATGGAAACCAATCAAAAACTGAATTTCATACAAATCTATTTGACTTTGTCACAGTTTTTTGCGATTTCTGAATAATTTGTTTAGATGGAAATACGGCTTTTTTGTTTATACACTCCTCAACTGTTAAAAAACGGCATTTTTTATTTTCCACGAGAAGACCTCAAAAACGTGATGTAAAAGAACTTTTCTTGTGGGTACTAAATAAGATTAAAAGTAGCTTAATAATTTATGTCAAAATAGCCTGAATGTATTGCCACCAACAACGATTTAACTTTCATGCCTTTAATAGCAAAATTAAGTATTTTTTTAATGCTAAGCCAGCTCACTTAACTCTAAATGCTTAAATAAGACTTTTCGGTAAAAGGTGTGATTTAAAAGACAACGGTTCTGTGGCAGGTAATTTTGACAGACCATTTCATAGGTAGGTACATGATTTTTTTTTGTATTAAATCGTATGAGAAAATATGACACTTTTAAAGTTGGTTTAAGGTAGCCATTATTAACAAATCTTAAAATTCAATTTTAATTTTTTAATTTTTCTCGTTTTTACTATCCAAAAAAGGGTACAATTGTACGAAATTTTAAATGCAGCCGTTGTTGACTTTTCATAACGTACCTATAAAGTAGCTATTTTCATACAAAAATGTCTAGTTCAAAAAATTAGTGTAGTCAATTGATTGTGATTTCATTTTCAAAAAAAAAAAAAAAAACTGTCCCAAAATATATATGTAATTCGCAATTCCTTTTTTAAATCCTTATAAAGCAAACATTGAAAACTATACGATTTTAAAATTTAGTATTCTGTCGCTTTACGATAATACTTTTGAGTTGGAATATAGGAATTGATCCTCTTTCATTTCCCTAAGTCTAAAAATATTACTTTGCGTACTTACTTTTTGACTATACATCATCTCCTAATCTTAAAAACTCTAAGCAACTTAGTTACTTAGATCAAGAACTGTCAGTAGATTGTTTGCTTGAGAAGAAACCGATTCATATCCATAATATTTACAATAATAAAATAGTGCAATAACAATGCAATTTTGTATATGTGATTAATAAACCAAGTATATTAACTGGCTGCTTCCCGAAAAATGCAGCAGTCTTAAAGTGCAAAATCCATAGTCTTTGAATGCATATTGCAGCCAGATGGCTAGATTAAAATATTTATATACCATATTTATGATATCAGGTAAATGCAATAATATTTAAAAATCTCTATTGTTTCTTCACTCTTTCTTAGAAAAGTCGCCAAAACATTCCTAGAGACTTACGTTTTAGCTATCAATATAAATTAATCTGCTTTCAATATTGATATGAAACGGTTATCTCTCACGCTTTAAATCTGCTGTCAACTCCCAGACAAACGTGATATCGTGTGAAATTCCACTTTTTCTTTCACTGCCTCCCACTGTATTATTGCAGATCGTTACCGGCAGCAAATTCAATAACCAAAATGATTAATGTAAACGCAAAAAAAACACAAACCTGTCTTTTGGTTTAGTTGCGTTGCCGAAAAGAATTGACTCCTTGGTGACAGAGTGTAGTAAGTTGTGTGGTGATGGTGCTTTGATTTATGTCAATTCCTCATTCGTATTGTATATTTTATTATTTTATACTATGTCAAAGGAAGCATGTCTCGAACTTGCAACCGGTTTAACTTTCAATTGAGAGCTTACACTGTGTTACCATTTTCCATTTCTTTTACTGACCGACAAAACTTTTTTTGATTTGCCAAAAATGTGCTCCCTTCACCAATTAAATTTTTTTTTAAGACTTCCCGTAACCACAAACAAATAATAATAAAAACGAAAAAAAAACTTGGTCAGAAGGTTAACCAAAAATAAGAAGAAGAAGTCATAAATTGAATTTCTGCACGTTACAACTTTCTTTTAATTCCTCGCATTCGGTTGTCGGTTCTTATTTTTGACAAACCAAATAGCAATTTAATTACTCGTTTACATTTGGCTAAACATCAGCTTAACACTTTTGGCCGTGAGATGTTAATTTATTTTAATTAACACTTAACTCCCCTTCTTCCACCCAGAAAGAAAAACTCAGTATAGACCGAAGCACATGTTGTCTTCACTTTCAAAGAGTTCATTCACTTTCGAATATATTTTATATCATTTCAAGTTGTTGTAGTAGGTTAGCACATTCCTCTGCAGCAAAATATCGGTTAATACGTCCACCACAGTGTTTAAGCCTGAATTCAAAAACCATCAACAGAAAGCATATAAGATTTAGCCGAATAACCCGTTGGAATATTGCGTAAATCACTGTTTGAAATTCGTGAGACGAGTTGCAATCCACACGCGCGCATTCTCCGATGATATTTTGTGGCGTGGTATTATTATTATTTGTGCCTGGATATGGATATTCAAGCAGTATCGATCAGTGCAAGTTTTAAGTTGTATCTTGTACAACAAACTTTATACATTTTTATTAATAGTTCAATCGTTACTTGAAATGCGGTAGTGATTGTGTATATCCCCACATAGCCAATGGCTAGAAGTTGCGTGCATTTCTTTCATGATTATTTTTTTCCTTCTGACTGAATGACTGACTGACGTGTGAGGTGTATTATAGGAGTTAAAGCACTTTAAAATCATTGAAGTAAAATAAAATTCATTGAAAAATAAAAGTAATAGATACTTTTTTGCTCGTTTGGTCTATAACGATGACGACGTCTTGTCTATGCAAGGAAATTCATTTCTAATGATTATTTAATTAATTTAAGCAGATAGAGCGAGAAGCTTTTGTGTGGAGTTCGTTATGAGAGATATGAAATTAAATAAATTTGACTGACAATAGAAAACTTGTTAATTCGATAATATTTTGGTCTTAGTTAGTCGGACACTGCGGGTTATGAGGTTTTTGTTACAAGCTTGAATTGTATAGAGACTATACAAACAAAACAAATAAGATTATGAACAAATTCAATGAATTAATGAATGAGTTTTTTTTGTAAGAGAAAGAATCCGTTTTCGTACTCTGTTTTACCCGGAGATGTTGTTTAAGCTTTCAGAAGCTATTGAGGTCACAAAATAGAACAGAAACTTTATTCAAGGTGAAGGAGCACTTATAAGTCTATATATAGACTCAGTATATAAGATTTAGATACGGTGAAAAAAAATCTTCATATTTTTCTTAAAATTGCAAAAAATACTATTTGCTAATGCTAATTTAAATTTTCTGAATAGCATTACCTACATTTTTAATTTTAAATTAAAAATAGTTTTCAAAAATTTTTCAAGAAAAACTTTGGTACAACATTAAAAAAGAAATATTAATCGACATTATAAATAAAAAGTTTCAATGAAATTCACAAATAATTGTTTTTCCAAAAACTAATTTGTAATTTTTTTTTTAAGCATAAATGATTTTTGTTTTGAAAACGTTTCTTCATTTTAACATCAAGGTAACTTAAATGTTTTTGTATACAAATTTCATTCAACCGCAGATTTAGGTCTTTAAACCTAAAAATTCAGTAAACCAAATTTTGCAAAAAACAAATTACATTGAAGTTTTCTATGGGTCCAAACTCTTCAAGTCTGCAATTGAAAAAAAAAAATTAACATAAATTTAGAATAAAAATTCTTGAAAAACCCCGATTTTTACAAAAATTGTTATTTTGAAAATAAGTTTGAAATTAGGATTCTTGAAATTTGCGAGAGTGAAAAAATGAATTCCAAATTCGTTAATCCAAATTTTTTAACCGAAGAACAAAAAAAAAATAATATTATTTTTTTTATAACAGAGGGAGATGTAGCCAAATATATTCCATGTAAAAAATGTTGTCCCACGAAAAATACGGTTTCATAACAATTTTTTTTACTAGGAATTATATTCTGTAATTTCTTTTCAACTTTAAAAAAAATAAACATTTTGCATAAAAATCGAAAACATGAATTCTCAAAAAAAAAAAAAAAAAAAAAAAAACAAAGTGATTTTTTTTTTTTTTTGAAGTGAAAACTTCTTTAGTATCGCAGTGATTTGAAACAAGATGAAACGAAAACGCGACACGACTTCAACTTGTTATGTATAACTTTTTGTTTTAATAGATAGATGAATGAAATTTGTACTGTAGATAGGTAATTAAATAAATTATAATTGTACAAAATTTCATTTAATTTCATATTCAAAATTCTGAGATAACGGTAAAAAGATGTTCTTTTCCTACCCACGTTATATCTTTTGATCTAGTGCACATACAAATTGATTTAACTTTAATGCGCATGCTGATAAAATAACCTTTTATTTGATATATCAGACATAACGGTACGTGCTCTACAAGTTACACAATCTTAAATTGAAAAAATTGAAAAAATTGAAAAATACCTCAAAACACCTGTGGAGATCTGTTGCCGATGACCAGCCACCAGTGTAGGAAGTTTTAATTTTCGAGATGGTTGACTTTAAAAAATTCTTACTTTTTTGTAGGCATGGTAGAAACATGATTGAAAAGTCAAATAAAAGGTGAAATAATAAGCTTTCAGATGATTTAAAATTTATTATTTTTTAATTTATAAGGTTGTCATATAAAAGATATGTATTTAAAGGTGTAGAATAAAAAAAGGTACATTTTTTCGATTTTTATTTTATGCAAGAAAAATAATTTTTAAGGTTTCACTTCTACCACGTGTGAATTGCACAAATGATTTTTTTTTTCTAGGCATGGTATAATGATGATATAAAATTAACTATAGGTAGTCATTTTAAAAAAAAATTTCATGGTGTTTAAAGAGAAAAAAGATTGATTTTTTTGCTTTTTTGATGAAAAGTGATTTGGTTTGTAAAAAATAAGCTCTTTTTGTAGATGTTGTATAGACAAGACATGGACAATATAAATATTTTGAGCTGAAACAATAAGCTTTCAGATGATATAAAATTAATATAGGTTGTCATATAAAAAACATGTATTTAAAGGAGATAGAATAAAAAATAAGTAGATTTTTTCGTTTTTTTTTTTGCAAGAAATTTATTTTTTAAGGTTTCACTTCTATCACGTGTGAATTGCACACATGACTTTTTTAATCTATTAATCTGGAACTTCCAAAAAACTCCAACTGCAGATAAAAAAACAAAGTATCGTTACCTATAAGTTCGTTTTATCTGAAAAAGAATAAAAAAAAAATTCCCGAGACTTAGGGCCGATTTGTTGACACTCGATTATCTTTTAATGAATAATTTTTCAAACAAACTGGCCCTTAGAGCTGTGAAAAATTCTACAATTTTGCATACAGATGGTTTATAAAATTTCTTTAAACTCCAAAATTAAATTTCAACAGCAAATCAATTAATTTTCAAACCTCAATTAATCAATTAATTTATAAAATTTCTTTGAACTCTAAAATAAAATTTCAACAGCAAATCAAAAAAAAAAAACCACTCAACCGTAAAAAAGGTGTAAATCCCGAATAAAAATATCTTACCAACTTTTTCTGAATCTTTGTTTTCGAGATTCTGATTCTAATCGAATCTCTTTGTTTTTTTTTTTATTATCAAAAGAACTCAAAACTCAATCACTAGTCAATAAAATGAAAATCCGTGCATCTGGTCACTAGGGTGTATACGTGTTATTTTGTCAACTTCATTATTTGTCCTCAAAGTTGTTACACAAAGTTTTTCATATCTATCTATTCCTTGTATAGTAACTTGCAATTTGTTTTTAAAATATGTTTAGTCTTAGCGAATAAGTACAACAAAAAGTAATTAAAAAATTGAAAAAAAAAAAAAATAATAAATAGATAAAAGATTAAAGAATTCTAACAAAATTCAAAGAGCTAGCAAAGTAAATAAATAAGCTCAAATAATTGGTCACTTGGGTGTATACGTACTATCTTTCTATTTATTCTTTCTATAATTGTATAAGTAAAGCATATCAATTGTTTTATTTATTTTTTATTTGAGATATGAAGAAAAATGCGTTTAAAATTTGAAAACATAACATAATTTTTGTACCTAGTGCTTGATATTTTGCTTTAGATTGAAATCGTCAAACGCCAATTTTTCAGGATTTGTATGCATAAGGATAAGTTCACATTTAGATTTAAGTCAGCCACTAGTACAAGTACGATAAGATAAACAGATACATGGTTTTTGCTGCGAATAAAATTGTAATGAAACTTATGCGTTTACCATCAACTTTGTTCTTACCTATAAACCCTTTTATTAAAGTGATAAAACATAAAAGAATTAAAAGATTTACCTAAACCTTCGACCATGATTATTATCATGAGAACTGCACCATTGAATGACCCTGAAGTTTATGTTTACACAACTCTTGAGTTCCTTTCAAATTTGCATTTATTTCCCTTCGGATGAGTCTAAATTACAGTTAAATATAAACATGTCTAGTTTAATAACCCGAAGGTTTAGTCTCATTAAATTGTTTTCGAGGTCAAACAATGAAGGATTATTAAAAAGGGCTTATCGACAGTGGTAAGTGAAAGTCAAGGACATTACATTCACTACCAACTAAATAACCACAAAGTGAATGCAAACAAGAAGTAACAAAAAAGCAAACCAGGATTTTTATTTTCAAGGTTACTTGAATGAAGGAAAAGTGAAGGAATTTAAACAATTTTATTCATATAACTTAATAAGCTTAAGACACCATTAAATTCACGTACAGGTAAACAAGAACCAAGAATCGGGAAGTTTATTGAAATGGAAATAATTAAAACATGTTGTAAACTATTTGTCAAAAGATATGCCAGATATCTTAATGATGCTTACATTATTCAAGGTTTTTGCACAAAGGATTTATTTTAACGTTGGAAGAATAATTTGAAATGTCATGTCAACTTCAAGGTTTTTTGGTCTTATATTATGTTGAATTACTATCTTTCCTAAAGTAAATTTTCAGCGTAGAGAATTTCAAGGTCAATTCAGGAACTGAAAGAAAAGTCTACAAAAATGAATCTTTAAAATGTTAAATTACAAGAAAAAAAAAAATCTGTATGAGACAAATAGAATATAAAAGCTCAATCAAAAATATTGTATTTCCCCAGAGATTTTGTATTTAATTTCTGAATCACTTTGATGTGTATTTAATTTTCTCCGCCATCCGCATCCATAATTCATCGGCAATTACTAGGCGTCAACATGGTTTTCAACTTGTAAAGTCGTTAAATATGTCTCCAAAGTTGAGCTGTTTAAATATAATTCAAAGACATAATTGATCATAATACTTGAAAATAAGTGCTTAATGTGTAAACATTAACCAAAACAAAAGAAGAAAAAAAAAAAAGTCACCGCTATCGTTGTTTGGCATAGAAATAAAAAAAAAATTAAAAAAATAACAGAACGTTTTTACCACTTTCACTGCCACCATCATCGTCATAGTGTGTCGCTTGATCAGCATAAGAAAAGAAATGAAAAGTTAAACCAACTTTTAGACGACGATGTTGAATATAAAAAAGTTATTTAATTTTTTTTCTATTACTATTACGTGATATAAGTAAATGAGTTTAGTTTTTTTTTTTTAAGTTTTTACTATAAGTAATACATGCAGAAGCTGGTAAGTTACCAACTACATACATAATGTTGGTAGTTTAATTTTTTGCACTTGAGTAACCTTCTGATTGCTGTTAAAACTTAAGCGAAATAAAAACTGTAGGACGTAGAGTTGCCATAGATTTTTTTTTAAGTTGGCACCCTTATACGAAAATATCAACAGATTTTCAGAAAAAAAGATTTTATATCCGTTTTACTAATGCAGAAAGGATTTAGAACTTTTACTCACTCCAGCTATTTGTGTCAACCATTGGTATCGACATTTTAATTGTTTTGGCAAGAAAATTTTATCGTGGCCACTTTTGCTACTTACGCACTAAAAAGCAAAAACTAGTTCCCGAAGCCCTGATAAAGAATTATTAAGCAAATGAGATGAAAATTAACGAATCAGAGTGAATTAACATAACCTTATCTACCCTTGAAACAAATTCTTTGCAACTTTAAATTGATTTTTACTTGCTCTATAGGGCAAGTATTGGTTTCGTGTCGAAAAAAAAAATTGAGGTTTTAATCAAAACCAACATTACGATGATAGAGAATTCCGAAAAAGTGGGTCCCGCAATTCCGTCCGTGCGGTTGTGCGTCCATCTGTACACATTTCCACAGCCTAAACGGGTGGATGGATTTTCTTCAAATTTGGTACAGATGATTTTTATGGAATTCTGAAAGTTTGTTTTTTTTTTTTTTTTTATATCTCGTTTAGAACGTATACATCCCATACAAAAAAATACGATTTTACGAATTTCTCGAAAACGGCTCTAACGATTTTGATTAAACTTTGTATACGTAATATTTAAAGCAGTGGCAATAAAACTGCATTTTTATTTTTTCTCAAAAAAGTCAAATAACAAAAAAAAATTTTTTCATTTAACAAAATTTTGCCCTAAATGTCGGCTCTTCCCCAATATCAATTTTTTTTTAAATTTAGATCCAGCTTTTAAAATCTACAAGTAGACTAACATAAAAGTGCTTTGAACTGCAAGAGCAAGTACATGCGACCCCAGTCGTGCATTTTATTTCTCTCAGAGCACTGGAAAAATTCAATTAAAAAAAAAAAAAAATAATCTTAGAACCAGATTAGTGTGGAGGATGGGAGGTATAGAAATTAAATTAAACAAAAAAATACATTCCTAGACTAATACTGACTTATGTTTGGTTCATTTCAAAAAAAGTTGACAGGTTAAATTCAGGTTAAAAATGTTTAAAAAAGTTTAATAAGACTAGTTGGTTGCTATCTTTTAAAGCTTAAACGACATACTGTCACAACGTTTTTAAGAGTCAGGAAAGTGATAAAATTTAGGACAATGAAGAATAATAAAATAGGCAATATGAAAAAACGGCTTCAAAATAGAAAAAAAATGACATCACGTTTTGGAGATGAAAGTGCTTTTTAAAGTTTTCAACAATTTTTAACTTGTATACCTTTTAAATGAGTAAAAACTAATATTTTTCAGGTCGCCATTTTAAATCAAAAAAAAATGTACGCTTTTTCATATTTTCCATGCTTGCAACCTTCAGTGTACCAACATTTTATTAATGTTCGTCAAGAGTGGCCATACAATTTAATTTACACCAAAAAGCATGGTTGTAAAAAATCTTTTTTTTAATGCATTTGCTTTCCATTACAAAATTTAAAAAAAAATATTTACTTGCAAATAAAAACAAATTTCCATTAAAAATAAAATGCACGACTGGGGCCGCACGTACTTGCTCTTGTAGTTCAAAGTATCTATATCTTAGATAACTATTGGAAATTAAAGATTTTCGTTAAATTTTGAAAAAAAAAAAATAAGAGTAAAAAAATTCCATTTAAACTTTTTTTTTCAAAACATTTTAGATTTTTTTTACATTTTACACTTCTAAATGACAAGAAATATCTGTCTGCAAATTTTGAATAAAATTGGCTTAGCCTTTGATGAAATATACGACATTAACTAAAAAATGCATCAATTTGGCAGAAAACGGCAACGCCATACCGTTCTAGGAAATTTTTGTGAAAAACTAAAAACGCAGTTTTGTTAGACTCACTAAGACTACAACGAATACCAAATTTAATCGAAATCGTTAGAGTCGTTTTCGAGAAAATTGCAATAACTCATTAACGATACACGGGAAGAGCCGACATTAGCGAAAAAGAAATTGTCATATTTCCACTATCCGTATTTTTTGAGAAAAACTAAAAACGCAGTTATATTAGATATACGTACAGCATTACTTGTGTCAAATTTAATCAAAATCGTTAGAGCCGTTTTCGAGAAAATTGCAATACCTCGAAAAGTTTGTATGGGAGGTATACGTTCTAGGCGAGATATTAAAAAACAAAAAAAAACCAACCTTGGAAATTACGAAATAATCATCTGTGCCAAATTTCAAGAAAATTCGTCCACCTGTTTAGGCTGCAGCTTCTTGTACACCTTTTTTTGACGACGCACAGACGCACCGACGCACAGACCGACGGACGTCATGACGAAAACCACTTTTTCAGACTTCTTCATTATCGTAATGTTAGTTTTGATTAAAACCTCGAATTATTTTTTTGACACGAAACCAATACTTGCCCTATAGAGCAAGTAAAAATTTTATATCAACTAAAAATATTTTGTATTAAAAAAATTATTACAAACGAAAAAAAAATGATTTGAAAATAATGTTTGTATTGCAAATAAAATATTTTTCATTAAAAAAATGTTATTGCAAATGAAAAATTGTCTGCATTGAAAAAAGAATTCAATGTTAAATGTGTGCATTAAATATTTTTTTTAAACTCTTTTAATTTCTAACAATTTTGACTATTTGGCCTTACATACACTTCAATGTTATTATAGTTCAAACAGCTGTAGTTGTGTTGAAATATGTTGTGTAGTAAAATAGTCAAAATTGTAAGTAATTTGACGAATATTAAAACAAAAAATTGAATGCACACATTTTGTATTGCTTTTTTTTTCAATTCAGAAAATTTTTTGTTTGCAATAACATTGTTTTTAATGCAAAATATTTTTATTTGCAATACAAACATTTTTTTTTCGTTTGTAATAATTTTTTTAATACAAAATATTTTTATTTGATACATACAATTTTTTTAATGGAAATATTTTTTATATGCAATACATAATTTTTTTTATATTTTAAATGCTTTAATAAGCCAAATACGTCAAAGAGTTTAAAAAGCAACAGATGGCAACCCCACACAATTAATATTCGTCTCTAATTGATTTGATTTTATAACTCTTAAGGCGATTACCGTTTAAGAGCTTAATAAAGAACAGATTTGGAAGCCATTGCAATCAGTAGGATAAGTCAATGTCTTGTTTTCCTATACTTACATGTTTTTTTTGAGCATTGTATAGTTAACATCCACTATAACAAGAGAACCTTGAAATTTTTAGTTTTATGGATATATCCTTCGAAAAAAAGACTACAGACATGTTTGATTAGTCTCATATATTAAAAAAGCCTATTTTTAAATTAAAATGATTGTTTAAGACCTTGAATTTAAAAATTAAAGAAAATCCACAAATCGGAATCATGGTTTAATTCTTTTTCAACTCCTAGAACTAGAAGTAATAATGCGGAGACAATTACTTTTGTACTTCGAAAATCTATGTCATTGACAAAAAAAAATGTTACAAGCTTTTACATATTTTAAATAAAACACGCAATGTTCAAAAATTTAGTTGTAATAATAAATATTATTTGGCAACTCTAATAACAACCAAATCCACTTTTATACCAGTAGATATACATTATACAAGTCTTCAAACAAAATGTATCAGAAAAATTCATTTTCGTACAAACAAATTATTGAGGGCACACATACGGAACTAAATAATATTGCATGCAATTTATTGCGCAAAATATTTCATTGAACTCTCAAATAGTTTTTTTATTTTTTTATATCCAAATCCAAACCTGATCAAATTCAAGCGCAGAACGGAACTCTAAATTTTAAAATGAAAAGAAAAAAAAAATACAAAAAACATAACACTGATTGAGGAGGGCTTGGTTATATAGATTTCTCTTTGCAACAAGTTACTAGTTTTTTTCTTCTAAGATTTTAATTAAAAAAAGTTAATCACAAATTGACTCTGCAAGTGCAGAATAACTAAGCATTAAACAAAAAAACAATTTTAAATTAGTTATAGTTGATTACAGAAAAGGTATCGCAATTTTTTTTTACATCTCTGAAGTCCAAGGCTTGAGACACAGGTAGAAACAATATAATATGCAACTTTGCCATTGAAAAAATCTTGAGCATAATTCAATTAGTGATTATATTTTCTTTAATTAGTTTGAGTGAGCTATTATAAAGATAATAGATGTGATTGAAAATTGTATAAAAACAACCATTTGAAGTGACAATTGATCGTTCAATGCAAATATATAAGTGCAACTTTGTCGCTTAACCTGTAATCTTTAAAGGTTGTTAAAATTATAATGCATCAACATTGAATACTGAAGTTTAAGGGCAAACTTGTTGAGAAGTTCAACTTTGAATTATCAATTTTTACTTCAAGTTTTCTAATTAAAAGTATTCACTTCGCAATTTCGCAAAGTAAGACGCACATTTCGCAAATCATATTATTTGAAAAAAAGAAAAACGGAGCTTGACTGTCAAAAAATGAACTCTGTTCTTTGATCCGAATGTCTCCATACTAAGAATAATAAATTTTGTCATATTTTGAAACTCTTTCGCAGAAAACTCATTTCGCAATTTTGCTATTTCGCAAAGTTTTAATTCTTTATAATTCTTTCTTCCAGGCACAACAACGAGGCCGTGTGAAATTTGGTATGTCTATCGAAAAAGATGATGGAGACAAAAACACCAATCCCGAAATAGTCAATCTATCAAGTCAAGTTCGAGGCTCTGCACAGCCCAGAGCATCAAGTCGCTTTCGAGCTGCCAATCCATCTGCCATACCATCAACAATAGAAGAAATCAAAGACTCTCCTCGACCTGCGGCGGCACAACGAGGAAGTCGAGGTCGTGCAAATGATCGTTCTTCTCGAAAACTTACCGCTGAAGCAACGGAAGCTATTCCATTAGTTCGTTCTAGGAAACGTATAAGTCCCGTTGCTATCCCATCAATAAGCGTTGATCAACCAATTAAAGTTGAACTTCCAACATCAAGTGTTGACCGAACAAATGTAATTAGAAGAAGTAAAACTAGATCAGAACCATTACCATCATCAACAAGTGCACCAGTTAGTATACGAAGAAGATCAGATACACCATCAGATGGACCAACTGAAAGCATTCGAAAAGTTAGAACCTTCACATCACGAAGTGTGACAAAGCAAGCTGATGATATAATTTCATCTGAAAAGCCATTGACTGCTGCAACAACAGGTAGTAGCAATTGGAGAAATGCTGGAAGCAAAAGAGGATCGGCAAAAGTTAAATCAGGTGAAAGAAAATCCAAAGCTTTGGAAGAAGATCAACTAGAAGATGAAAACTATCCAGAACATTTTAAACTATTATTAAAAAAGCAGCAACCAAGTCAGGATTTGTTACCAAAAAACTATCCCAAACTTCCAATAAAAGAAGATCAAACTCACTCGAAGATTAATGAAGTTTATGAAGCTCCAAAATCACAGCCAAGACCACGTCGCTTAGAACAAATAAGTCATGAGACTAGCGATGAAATTCTTCAAGTTTCTCGAGCAATTCCAAAAGTTCGACGAGTTGAGTTGAAACGAGAAGATACAGCTAGAGCTGCTTTGAAATCTAGAAGAATTGAACCTCGTCAAGAAGAAGTTAAAAGTGAATTAAAAATTGAAGAACCACAGAAATCAAGACGCACTGATGCAGAGAAATTGCGAGCTCAAGTCAAAATTAATAAAACAGGAATTAAGTCAAGAAAGAAGGAACCTTTAAATGAGGTACAACGTGAAGATATTCCAAAAGTGCCATACAAATCAAATAGAAGAACTGAATCTTCAACCGAAGACAATGAACCAGAAGTTAAACCGAATGAAATTGAAGAATCAACAAAAGGATCAAAATCTTTGTTTTTACCTCGAAGAGCTGAACCATATCGTCCGAAACCGAAAACAACAACACAACGTCCATCAACAACTTCAAAACCTATCAAAAAGCCTGATATTCTTGAAACAAGGCCAAAATTTAAAAACCGATTTAACAGTCGATTGCAATTTCCTTCATTGAGAACGAAAACTCCATCAATTTCAGATGAAATTTTGAAATTAGATAATGAAGTTGTTCATACAAGTCCAGCACCCCCGCAGCCAGTTAGACCGCTGCAGATAACAAAGTCGAGGAATTTAGCAGGTGAAAGGCCGGTTGTAGATGCAAGACCGAAGGTATGTTATTAATTTTCTAAAAAGTTTAAAAAACTTAGTTTTGAAATTTTATTTTAGCCAAAACAACAAAAATTCAGTTCTCGTTATCGAGGTGATGCTTTTAGTCGTTATCAACAAAAAACTGAACCATCAAAACCTATTTATACACCGACTATTCCAGCTTTAACTACTGAGCCTGTAAGTAATTTTTCTATTTTATTTTGTTTAAGTTAAGCTCTTATCTCTTTTCAAAAGAACTCGAAAAATCATCAAAATTTTTTTAAATTCCAAAAAAACAACTAGAAGCCAAACATTAGTTGTCCAACATTACTTGATTCAAAAATACCACCACCCATCATGCCATATCCATTTTCATAAAACTTAACATCAATATCAAAAAAACCTAACATGAACACAAATGTATGTTATAATATTTTTTTGTTGTCTAACTCAATTGGTAACACTTGACATTGACGGGACAGAGACGAAATTGACTTTTTTTTTTGGAATCCAAATTAATTAATGTATTGTATGTATTTTTGTAGGTTATGGTTGAAGAATTTTTTTAAAATTTTGGGTGATGGAAGAAAATATGTATTTTAGAACGATTTTGTTATACCCAGGCTGCTTTTCATAATTGAACACATTGAATTACAGATCTATTGAATATGCTTTACCAAAGTTTACCAAAAGAACTAGGATTGTGAATTTTGAACATGAATAAGAAGATATTGTTTCCAAAGAAGATATACATAAGCTCGAAATTAGTCAACTATTAAATTATAAATCACCCTTGTTATTTAGGGTAAGGCTCTGTACTTAGATGTCAAAGGGGTTAACATTCTGCAATGCCCATTTAAGAGTAAAAATAAAAATGCTGCAAATAGATATCACGAAGACCCCAAAGTCTAAACAAAATACATAGCTTGCTGAAAAAAAAAATTGTCTGTAGTTTACACAACGTCGGCTTAGAGTGAAAACCTGTTAACTGACACCTTCTAACTCCACATGACCATTAAAAAATCCTTAAGTCGACGATATACAAATTTGGTTAAAAGCTCAATTTTATAGATGTTTAATTTTGATGACAGCTTAAAGAGTACTCAATACCTTTTCCAATTTTTAAATTCAACTATCAAACGTTTTTTTCGAAACCAATTTATCAAAGCAAAAATCAATTTTTCAATTTTGGTGAGCATCTTCGAATTAAAATCCAATTGTCGTGGATACAACTTTTATGGTATCCCTAATTTTGAAAGTTTCTGAGTTTTAATTACATACCTATGGGCTAAAAATTTCTAAATAAATAAAAAATATTTTATCCAATTCCCTAACTTTAAGCATGGAATTTACGGTACAATTATCGTACCGATTATCGTACAAAATTTTAATCGCATTCAATAATATCGCACGGTCGAACGCTGATGATGGAAAACAAGAGGTAGTATGCGATTGATTAGATGAGGGTTGTACCGTGTGTTGGCTTTTAATTCACCTATGATTCAGTTTTTGAGATTACATACAATTTTTTTAACTAACATCCAAATAATGGATAAAAATGAGAAAATTTATTTGACAGATAATGAAATCATATGAGAATCGCATGGTGTATGTGCTTTCTTTCGATATTGTTAACGATATCGGTACATCTCAAGTCGTGTACGATGATTGTATCGTGTATCAAATGCTTTATGCTTAACCGACGCGACGCGTATCTCACAATGTAACGTTATTACCAACTTTCAATTTTTTTGTTTAGTAAAAAACAATCTTTTAACCATAACATTCTTGTAGATTCTTTGCTTCCTATCTCAAATGTAACTTAAACTGAATTTCAATAGGGCACAATTATTATTACTTTTGTAGTTTTTGCAACAAACAAACATTTTCTTAACACCCCAAAAAGCTCCCTTTTAAAAGAAAAATAAGTATAAACATATTTGATTTGCAATTTCCATGATAACATTTTTAATAAACATCGTAAAGGTAAGGTACCATTCATACCATTGGCATTGGTTTTATAGGACTTATCGCTGATTTTTCTTATTTCCCAAAAAAACACCCCTTCACCTAAAATATTTTAAAAGAAGGCTTAGATTCTTGGTTTCTTTCTTTAATGTTTCATTTTTGACAGAAACCAATTCTCAATTTTGTAGAGTCTTTGGATTCAAAGTTCTTACTATAATAACGAACTATATAACAAACGAACATTTTTCACCAAGTTTGAGAAATAAACAAAATTTATGACAGCTGTTATGAAACCTTTCTCACACGTATATAGAATATTTTGATTAAAAGAAAACTTTTTTAAAAGTTTGATGATGGAAATTACTAAATGTTAAAATGTTGATGTTTTACTGAAAGGAATTTTAGTATCTTGTCCCTAATGTTTTTTTTATGCATTAAGTGTTACAAAGTTTTTGATAAATATAGATGTTAAAAGGAAAATAAAATAGACCTTTTTGTTGAAGTTATTCATTATTTATTGTGTTAATTCTACTTTAACATTTTCATAACTCAGTTTTTATGTTTTAAATCAAGTTTGTTTTTGAGAGTAATTCAATATTGTTTTTAAAATTAATTTTCATTCTATTAAATTCTTTTACATTGTTCAATTCGTTTTCTTAATAAATATTTTCTTTCTTAATTAAATAAGATTTATTTAATATTCAATTCCTTAAAAACAATAGGTTATGGGCCTAGTCGCGAATATTAATAAAACTTAATTTTTGATTTTGATTGAATTTTTTATTTGAGATTTTCGAATTGGCTGTTTCTGATTTCTAAGTATGGATTTAGCGAAGCATATAAAGCTTTTGGCTAGTGAGTCTGATTGGCCTATATGGAAGAGGAAAATCAGAGATTTGCTAGACTATCATGAAGGCGCTCTAGACGCAATTGATGGTATTCTGAAGAAGCCGGAAGAACTAGCAGCAACTGCTAAATCAGATGAAATCAGCTATTATAGAGAACAGAGCAATTTATATAGAAAAGCAAACAGTTATGCGAAATCCATGATTACAAGCTCGGTTACGGAAGAAGTATACCAAAAGATCATGGATAAAGAAACCGCACACGAAACATGGGATGCCCTGAAGCAACAATTCGAAGCAACTTCAAAGGATCAGTTGTTTAAGATCTGCACTGATCTTTTTGCATTCAACTGGAATCCAGCTCAAGATGTATCGATGCATATTGCAAAACTTAGAAGTTTGTGGAACGAACTGAACAGTGGTCTTAAAGCGAAAAAGCAACAGGCATTACCAGATCTCATGTTAGTATGCAAAGTATTGCATATTTTACCAAGTTCGTTCGAAACCTTTAGATCAAGCTGGATGCTGCTTACAAAAGATGAAGACAAAACGTTTGATGAATTGACTATGCAACTGTGTATGTATGAAAGGAACTTCAGAAAAAGAGAAGATACTGAAAACTTGGCTCAAGAGGCATTAGTTGCAAGATTTGACAGAACGAAGCAAGAGATTCGACAAAAACCAAAAAGTACAACCCGAAGCAAAAAAGATGATGTCTGTAATTTTTGTAAAAAGAAAGGACATTGGGTTCGAGACTGTAGAAAGTGGATAGCTGAAGGCAGGCCAACAAGAGGGTTAGCATCAAGCAGCAATAAAACTAATCTTGTTGATATTAACGCATCTCTAGTGTCAGTCTGCAATGATGCCTATGCAACAGAGTTGAGTTCAATGGATTGGTGGATAGATAATGGTGCCACAAGACATGTCACCAACTGTCCAGACTGGTTCATTGATTTTGAAGAGTTTGAAAGCCCTTGTAGAATTCAAGCTGCTGGTAAAGAAATATTAAGCGCTGTTGGAAGTGGAACGATAAGAGTGAAATCAACCCACAACAACAAGAATGTGACACTGAATAATGTATGGTATGTTCCGACATTATCACGCAATTTGTTTTCTGTTTTGGCTGCTCAGGACCGAAATCAAAATAGTATTTTCAAGTCCTCAGCTACAAACTGTTGGCTTGATGTAGATGGCGAAACAGTGCTGTGTGGAAGTCGACAATTGAATGGAACACTATACAAAGCATCCATTTTACCAATCGTTTCAAATTTGAAGTCTACCATGCAATTCAATGTAGCCGTTGAAGATGAAAACACATTGCAACTTTACCATGAACGATGGGGACATCAAGACAAAAGACATGTCAAACAAATGCTTGAGAAAGAATTAGGGATCAAAGTCAAGTTAGATCAAAATTTATGTGAACCATGCATTTATGGTAAAGCACACAGGTTACCATTTGGAACAAGGAAGAAAGCCACAACACCAGGAGAGCTGATGTCAACTGACGTGTGTGGTCCTTTTAGTGATTCCTTCAAAAAGAAAAAGTACCTGGTTGTTTTCAAAGATAGCTATTCCAAGTTCCGGTATGGATTTGCCATAGAACAGAAGTCAGAGGTCAAGAATGTGCTAAAAGAAGTTATTGCTCATGCAAAGATGTTGGGCCATTCCATAAAAGAACTACTCAGTGACAATGGCGGTGAATTTGATAATGCCGAAGTTAAACAAATTCTCAGTTCAAACGGAATTACGCACAGATTGACGGCCCCATATACGCCTGAACAGAATGGCGGCAGTGAGCGTGAAAACCGGACCCTGGTAGAGATGGCAAGAACTTTTAAATACTCTAACACAGAAGCAAACTATCCAGAAGCAATTTGGGCGGAGCTTACAAATTCAGCAGTTTATATTCTCAACAGAACTGGAAAGTCTTCAGTGGACGGTGTAAGCCCGTACGAATTGTGGATAGGTAAAAAACCCAGAATCAAGCATTTGAGAATTATTGGATCTACCTGCTTCACTCATATTCCAATCCAGAAAAGAAAGAAAATGGACAAAAAAGCGGTTAAAGGCTACCATGTGGGGTATGATGGTGATGAGCGTTATAGAATCTACATCAAAGAAGAAAACAAAGTAATCTTATCAAGAGATGTAAAGTTTCAGGAAAATCCGATTATATGTGAAAGATCTGTAAAACTACCCCTTCGAGATATTGAACTAATCAGCAAAGAACAGCCAGATATACCAGACAATACAGAAAGTAACATATATTCAGATGAGTACGAAACTGGGGATGAAAACAGTTTTCAAAGTGAAGAAAATAGCTTTCAAAGTGAAGAAAACGATGTACCGCAAGAAAGAATAAATGAACGACTAAGAGAACGATCAACTTTAAGAAAACCGCAAAATCTTAACGATTATGTAATGGCAGCAGAAGATTACATCAATTCTTCATCAAACCCTGAAACCTATCAAGAAGCAATTAATTCCAAGGAAAAATCTGAATGGAAGAAAGCTATGCAAAAAGAAATGACATCTCTTCATGAAAATCGAACTTGGAGATTGACAGATTTACCAAAAGGGGCTAAAGCAATTTCTTGTAAGTGGGTTTATAACTTAAAGAGAAATCCAGACGGCAGCATCGATAAGTACAAAGCAAGACTGGTGGCCAAAGGATTTAGTCAAAGAGAAGGTATTGATTATAGTCAAACTTTTAGCCCGGTAGCGAAATTGGGAACTATTAGATCAGTTCTTAGTATTGCTGCAAGCGAGAAGATGCATCTTATCCAGTTTGACGTGTCAACAGCCTTCCTGTATGGAGATTTGGAAGAAGTTATTTACATGAAGCAGCCCAATGGATACGAAGATGGCACTAACAAGGTATGTGAGCTTAGAAAAAGTTTATATGGGTTAAAACAATCATCAAGGTGTTGGAACAAGCGTTTCGGCAGCTTCATTTCCAAACTTGGATTCAGAGTAAGTGACGCTGATCCTTGTTTGTATATGAGGGAGAGAAACGGGAAGAAAATCATACTTGTTCTATACGTAGATGATGGGCTTGTTGGGTCAACCGATGCTCATGAACTAAATACATTCATTGAAGAGCTGAAAACAGAGTTTAAGATTATCTCAAAGAAAGCTTGCTTCTTTTTGGGATTAGAGATAGAACAAAAAGAAGACAGAATAAAAGTCAGTCAAAAAGCGCACGTGAGAAAAATTCTTCATCGATTTCAATTTACCGAATGCAAAACAATTTCAACACCGATGGTAAAGACTCCTGAAATCACAAAAACAGGGAAAGAAGAAATTCAAAAAGGTAACTTCCCATACAGACAAGCAGTTGGTGCTTTGATGTACCTTATGCTAGGAACAAGACCAGATCTGGCATATAGCATCGGATTCCTCTCCAGATCTTTAGAAAATCCAACTGCAGAAGACGTCACCCGAGTCAAAAGAGTATTCCGATACATTGCTGGTACTGTGGACTTGGGTATTGAATACAGAGAAAATACAAATAGTCCAGTGCATTTATAATTTGACCCAGCAGTTTGTACCACCCCCAAATTTTTTTTGCTCATTCGATAGAGCATTGGCTGAATATCATTACCCTGATTTTTCGCACTCGCGAAATTCACCTTTCGGCCGCCATCTTGGATTTTAGTTTTTGTTGAATATCTCGATTTCTATTGATTCTACATAAAAGTTGTGTATACAAGAAACGTAAGCAATAAAATTTCGCGTCTTTTATGTTAAGAACACTTTTTCGATATTCTGACTATTAAAAAAGTTGCAAGCCAAAAAAGTAAAAAAAACCAAAAAAATGACAATTTTAAAGTTTTGAGGACTTTTTATCAAAATTATGAAAAAACGTTCCGAGAAAAGATTATTCACCTTTAAATTCTCTACAACTCTGCTATACAACTTTTTTTTCTATCTCTATAAATACAAAAGTTATTAGTATTTTTTTCTGTTAAAAATGCTCTTTTTTGTTTGTGTTTTTTATCTTTACTTTTTTCTTAAATTTTTTTTTTACCAAATCTTGAATTTTAAATGATTAGTGAGTATTTTAAAGCTTTATGTTACAAGAGAAAATTCAGGACCTGCAATTTTTTTATATTTAAGACTCTTCATTTCGTAAAAAAGGGCTATTTTTTAACAAAAAAGTATTAATAACTTTTGTATTTATAGAGATAGAAAAAAAAGTTGTATAGCAGAGTTGTAGAGAATTTTAAGGTGAATAATCTTTTCTCGGAATGTTTTTTAATAATTTTGATAAAAAGTCCTCAAAACTTTAAAATTGTCATTTTTTTCGGTTTTTTTTTACTTTTTTGGCTTGTAACTTTTTTAATAGTCAGAATATCGAAAAAGTGTTCTTAACATAAAAGACGCGAAATTTTATTGCCTACGTTTCTTGTATACACAACTTTTATGTAGAATCAATAGAAATCGAGATATTCAACAAAAACTAAAATCCAAGATGGCGGCCGAAAGGTGAATTTCGCGAGTGCGAAAAATCAGGGTAATGATATTCAGCCAATGCTCTATCGAATGAGCAAAAAAAATTTGGGGGTGGTACAAACTGCTGGGTCGTCCATATATGAACATCATAAATGCACTGGACTAAAAAAGAGGAATCATAGAATGCTTTAGTGATGCAGATTTTGGTGGGTGCACTAACACTGGAAGATCAACTTCTGGTGTAGTTATTACTCATGCTGGAGGAGCTATTTCTTGGTTGAGTCAGAGACAAGCAATGGTAGCAACGTCTACAACTGAAGCTGAAATCGTAGCAGCAAACGAAGCAGCGAAGGAAATAATTTGGCTCTGTAGGTTATTCAAAGGAATAATGAAGTTGAAACAAACGCCAATTCTTCAAGTGGACAATTCTGCAGCGGTCAGACTCGCTCAAAACCCAGAGTTTCATCGAAGAACAAAACACATTTCCGTTAAACATTTCTTCATTCGAGAAAAAGTAAATGAAGGCAAGCTTGAAATTCAGCAAATATCAACAGAAAAACAAGTAGCTGATATAATGACGAAACCACTTCCTTATCCAAGACTAAAACTTTTATCCGGCGAAATGGGTCTCTTCTAAAAATGTCAAGCATCAATTAACAAGGGAAAGTGTTGAAGTTATTCATTATTTATTGTGTTAATTCTACTTTAACATTTTCATAACTCAGTTTTTATGTTTTAAATCAAGTTTGTTTTTGAGAGTAATTCAATATTGTTTTTAAAATTAATTTTCATTCTATTAAATTCTTTTACATTGTTCAATTCGTTTTCTTAATAAATATTTTCTTTCTTAATTAAATAAGATTTATTTAATATTCAATTCCTTAAAAACAATACTTTTAAACAAAGCTTAAATTTTCTATTGGGTGATAAAAAGTGTTAGAAAGTCATGAAGATTATGCGTATTATTAAGCTTTTATCGTAAAAACTTTTCATGTAGTTTTTGGCTTCCAAACATTGATGTTTGATATCGTTTGTTCTGAAGAAAATAGTTACAAAAATAACACGTCATCATTCTGAGATCTTCTTAATCTATAATATTGGGTCACATGCATAAAAAATAGTAAATGCTTTCACTTGAAAAATTGTAAAGTATGAACCTTTTATATCCACAAACCTAGTTTATGCTAATTAATTTCATATTGCTAGTATTTACTATTTTTTATGCATACGGGCCATTGTGTTGAATTCTAATTCCGAAAAATTATTTTCTTCGAATTCAAGATTAGAGCCACATCAAATAAATAAAGGTCACAAAACAACTATAATTTTTTGAAAACAGATGCCTTAACAGTTTTTATTGCATCATAACTAAGTTTTCTGTTTGATGCTGAGCTAACCGAAAGTATGAAGAATTGAACATAGGTCTTGAGTTAACACCGTTTATTCAATTCAAAGTTTAAAACTACAAAAATCTACATTTTGTTTTCGATAAATACGATCCAATTAGAAATATCGTAACAGTAAAATTTTTTTACTTAACTTGAAAATGACAAAATTACTAAAAATCTGACCTTTTTAGTTTACAATTTGGAAATTTATTTTCTACTTCCACGGTTCCAATCAAGTTTTCTCATCAATGTTGGCGATTAGTTTTTATAATAGAAGTTCCTTGTCTTTTTATTATGCTCTGAGGCACATTGTTCTCTCATCCCATGTATTTATTACGTAAATATTCATTTATAGTGTCTCCAATCACTTCATTGGTGTCGATGCTGATTGCATTCCAAACGTTTGATTCGTTGTATTCTGACTGATCTTCATTGATTTTATTTCAACATTTCACTCTCTGACACTATGTGTCAACTGTCAAATGGGTTCAATCTTAACTCTTGCAATATAAGACGTGATATCTTTTAAAAATAAGAGGAATGTTATAGAAGGAAGAATTGTAGATGAAAAAATGTTGACACTTTGATTGTAGCACTTCTTAACTAGTAAAAAGCTAAATCCATTGGAGTAGTTTTTCATCCGCTCTCCATATGTTGGCCAATTTACATTTCTCATTATATTAAAGTCTTAAACTAAAAATTATGAATTTTTTGCTTTATAAAATTAAGACACAAACGACAAAATGACAAAAACTTTAACATAGCTAAGCCACACATTGCAGAGAAAAAATTAAGAAAGCTCCTAAAAAAGTGTTGCCAATTGCATGCCATCACACACCACAAAAACATCGTTTTGCTTTATTGGTCACACACATGTTATACTCGTACATTTCTTTCACTGTCTATCTATTGCATAAATAAATACAAAAATATTTCAATTTCCTATGACAATTGAAATCCATCCAAAAAAAAAATGCTTTTTAAAGGCTTTTGTATGGGAGTGGTCCATAAGCCATCCACCATTAATGGGACCCAGTTACCAGGAAAGGAACACTCCATCTGATACCTATAGCTATCATCAATCGCCACAATTGCAAAAACTAAGGAGACACAGCATTCTCAAACCGGCCATCATCAGTAATCAGATTCAAGTGCCGCAACCGCCAACACCACCATTACCAAATCGAAGACCAGTCCAATTACAACAACAACAACAAGCACCAACATCTTATGCTCTACATAAGAGTTTGATCAAAACGACAGAGCTCCAAAGGCGATTCGTGACGCCACCAACTACCACCGAGATACCACACGATCTCAATGAAATTTGGTCCTCGTTGTCGTTGATACAAACCAATTGGAGTAATAAACGCATAAGCCAAGTTGGAAAATAGGCCGACTACGACGAGAAGAGGAAAATTTTGTTTTGTTTTTTTTTCTGTTTTGTTTTTGTTTAATTTATTGGTTACTATTTTTGTTTTGCTGTTTTTAATTTGTCATGTAACTCTGGTGTATTTTATATTTGGTGATTGGTTTTGTTATTAATTTTTATTGTACTAAGTTAACATCATATTAATTAATTCATATGCCTATACAAAAACCTACATTAAACATATAAGTTAAATATATTTATTTTGGTTCAATTTATTTATAAAAATTTTGAAAATTTTAAACAAATATGTTTCCTTTTTTCAAATTTAAAAAGAATAAAATAAAAATTAAATAAAATAACTTATCATTTGGTGTTTATTCACTAATGTTTGGCTTCTAATAAATTTTATCAGATTTAATTACATATTTGGGGAATATTTGTCGTTCTGTAGAAGGAGGAAATATTCTTTTAATAATAGAAAGGAGAAAATTATTTATGATGTTTTTAATTTTTTTTAGAATGATTGTCTTGTTAGCTGTAATTAATATGGAATTCGATTCTGAGATCAATTAAATAAAAGCGGTTTATGCTTTTGCTTCAAGAGATGTTTATTTGCTAGTTATACTTGTTGATTGATTTCAGCTTTAACTGTTATTATATGAAATCACAAATTACATTATAATACAGTCAAATAAGGAGAAAAAATGGGTAAATCTCGGAATGAATGTTAGTAAAAATTTTTTTTGCTCAATAGGGTAGGATGGTATAAGAGTGCGCGGTTGATAAGAGTGCGCAAGGCCATTTTCTACGGTTTGAAAGGGAATATAAGACTGAATGCACTTATTTTGGAAAGATCTAAATGAGTTTGGTCTGTTGTCAAAATTTCATGCAAATGTGTTTTCAAACAGAGGTGCTAGTTAAGTTTAAGTTTTTTAGCACTTTTTTTCTCCAATTTTTCTTGCCAAACAAATTAAATTTTCCACTTAACAACAAAAAATAACAATAAACAAAGTATGGGACATTAAAAAGTCGACAAAAAGAAACATTTGAGGAACACGTAAGACTGGTCATAAAGTGCATTGTGAAATATATATATATTCTTCGATTACATGTCTGAGCGTGTAAGAGTGCGCACCATGATGATGTATAAGAGTGCGCGGGTTATAAGAGCAGTAAATGCTATCCAAGGCTTCAAAATAACTGGCATTTGTCCATATACCAGCAAACAGCAGCTAGAAAAAGCAATTCCAACCAAAAAGAAACCAAATAAAATTTTTACAAAAAACAAGCGAATCAAAAAACAAGCGAATCAAAAAACAAGCGAATCAAAGAGTAACTAGGAAATATTGAAATTTTCTCGGAACCATTAATCGAAGACTAAATTGATTGTTCCTCATGCAAGAAGTGATGGGTTGAAAAATACTCTTTTCATTTAAAGTTAGGCAATTTTATTTGCGACTTTTGTGCGAACTAACACCTGTGCGCAGCTGCGCACTCTTACAAACTAAGCCGCGCACTCTTACACAATAGGATGTATAAGAGTGCGCAAATTTCCTAATGTGGTATTTTGTTTATAACTTTTGAATTAATACATTTTTGTTACCAGTTTTAAGTTTTTTTCGTTGCTTTGATTATAAACTAAAAACTATATATAAAAAAAGTAGTTAAATTCTTTTTGTTATTGTTTTATTTGGTATTTTGTCTAAAATGCGCACTCTTATACCACCTTACCCTATCTTCCTTTTGCCATTCTATAACATATCTCAAAAGTCTAGAAAAATCTCATGTCCGCTTGTCGCGATTTCAAGGTCAAATCGCGAAATGGAGATTTTCAAAATTAGCAAAAATAGGCTATGGTATTATATACACATATGATACATGATTTCAAGGTATTTTTTAATGCTGATTCCAAAAAATCTAAAATCAAGACAATCTGACGTCTCTGGAAAAAGTTATACCTGTTTTTCATCTGTCAACTCATATTATTATAACAATTGCAAACTTACTGCCGAAAAACCCTTAAAAGTTATGGTAGATGAACCAAATTTTGCATGAAGATTTTAGAATCCATCATTATTAAAAATCAAAACAATCCATTACAAAAAATATATATACCTACGAAATAATGGTATTTTTTGATGGAGGGGCAAATTTTAGGATATGCACTAAAGAAGATTCTTGTTCATCTTAGGAATAAGTGCCAATAGGCTATTTTTTTCATTTTAATCTTTGTTTGGATATTCTTTAACTACCCTCAAAAATCTAAAAAAATCTCATGTCCGCAAGTCCTAATTTTCTTGGTTTGAAAATAAGGTGCAGATTTTAAAAAATTGAAAAACTACACTTTAGATATTTGTGTCAGATCAACATGAATAAGGTGCATTACTTTTCAGGGATGGTCAAGTTGACTTGTTTGTGAGTTTTGTTGGAATAAGTGTTAAAAAATACCTTTAAATCATGTCGCTTATGTTGGTATACATATAAAAATATAAACTTTTCTTATTAATTTTTTAAAATCTGCACCTTATTTTCAAACCAAGAAAATTAGGACTTGCGGACATGAGATTTTTTTATATTTTTGAGGGTAGTTAAAGAATATCCAAACAAAGATTAAAATGAAAAAATTAGCCTATTAGCACTTATTCCTAAGATGAACAAGAATCTTCTTTAGTGCATATCCTAAAATTTGCCCCTCCATTAAAAAATACCATTATTTCGTAGGTATATATATTTTTTGTAATGGATTGTTTTGATTTTTAATAATGATGGATTCTAAAATCTTCATGCAAAATTTGGTTCATCTACCATAACTTTTAAGGGTTTTTCGGCAGTAAGTTTGCAACTGTTATAATAATATGAGTTGACAGATGAAAAACAGGTATAACTTTTTCCAGAGACGTCAGATTGTCTTGATTTTAGATTTTTTGGAATCAGCATTAAAAAATACCTTGAAATCATGTATATTATGTGTATATAATACCATAGCCTATTTTTGCTAATTTTGAAAATCTCCATTTCACGATTTGACCTTGAAATCGCGACAAGCGGACATGAGATTTTTCTAGACTTTTGAGATATGTTATAGAATGGCAAAAGGAAGATATTGAGCAAAAAAAATTTCTACTAACATTCATTCCGAGGTTAAATCCTTATTTGACTGGATTATTACTTTTTTTTCTTTCATTCATGAAAAAAAAAACAGAAGGATTCTCGAAATAAAGCAATATTTAAAAAGAAAAACAATAAAGCTTCCATTAATAATGTGAATTTTGTTATTTCTCGGAGAGGAATAGTAACAACTTTTGTTTTTAATTGATTAATTTCATTATGTCCTTGCGTATAATTTTAAATGGAAACTTTAATTAAAAGTGAAAAGTAAATAGGATTTTTAAAATAAATAAAGTTTGCAACTCAGCTCTTTTGTTTAAATTAGACAAATTATACTTGGTAAAAAGTCTTCGCAATGTGGAGGAATTTAGGTTAAATAGTATGTATTAGGGTGGGTCAAAAAAATCGAAATTCTTTTTTTTGAATTGGTACTCCGAAAACTCGATTGCTAGACCCCTCTAGAATATACACACCAAATATGAGCTCTTTATATTAATGGGAAGGTCCTCCGCTTTGCAATTTTCCATTTTTACATCAAGCTTCTACTAAAAAAAAATATTTTTTTTATTAATTGACTTTTTAGCAAATTTCTTTTCAGATTCTTGTAGGAAATTGAACGCTCTACAAAAAAGGCCTTATACACTTTTTTCGTTTATCTAACCGTTGAATAGATATTTGAGGTAAAAAAATCGAGAAAATCTTTAAAAATTCGTTTTTTGGTCTTAATTTTGTAACAAACTGAAAAATTATAATCATCAAACGCGCAAGACATATTCTTGTTGGAAATTGATTGCTCCACAAAAAAGGTCTTGTTAACTTTTTTCATTAATCTAACCATTCTAAAGATATTCGAGGTCAAAGTTAAAAAAAATTATGAAAACATTTTATATTTTAAAAAATTTTCCAGTTCACTGAAAATTTAATATTTTCAATTTAGCAAGACGTAATCTTGTAGGAGCTTAAACGTTCTACAAAAAATTCCTTGGCATCAAATTGATTGCTTTAACCGTTTAGAAGATATTCGTATCCAAATCGAAATGCATACGGGTCATAAGAAAACTATTGAAATCAGTGAGCATTGGTTTGGATACGAATATCTTCTAAACGGTTAAAGCAATCAATTTCATTCCAAGGAATTTTTTGTAGAACGTTTAAGCCCCTACAAGAATATATCTTGTTGATTTGAAAATTATGAAGTTTCAGTGAATTGGAATTTTTTTTTAAATATAAAAAGTTTTTATATTTTTTTTTAACTTTGACCTCTAATATCTTTAGAATGGTTAGATAATTGAAAAAAGTTATTAAGACCTTTTTTGTGGAGCAGTCAATTCCCAACAAGAATATGTCTTGCGCGTTTGATGATTATAATTTTTCAGTTTGTTACAAAATTAAGACCAAAAAACGATTTTTTAAAGATTTTCTCGATTTTTTTACCTCAAATATCTATTCAACGGTTAGATAAACGAAAAAAGTGTATAAGGCCTTTTTTGTAGAGCGTTCAATTTCCTACAAGAATCTGAAAAGAAATTTGCTAAAAAGTCAATTAATAAAAAAAATATTTTTTTTTAGTAGAAGCTTGATGTAAAAATGGAAAATTGCAAAGCGGAGGACCTTCCCATTAATATAAAGAACTCATATTTGGTGTGTATATTCTAGAGGGGTCTAGCAATCGATTTTTCGGAGTACCAAATCAAAAAAAAAATTTTCGATTTTTTTGACCCACCCTAGTATGTATATGAAAAAATTCGTATGATGTATTTATATTTCTTAGACAAATATAAAATAAGAGGAAATTCATCGATGAAAATGGAAATTGTGGTGTTTCGTGAAAAATAAAATGTTCTTACCGGATACTTAAAAAAATCGTACTCGAATATATATTTTATTGCAATTGCAATTTGAGTATAAGTTTTGTTTTTTTTTTTTTTTTTAATTAAAGTCAATATTTGAAAGCTTTTTTTTTCATTTTCAAACCCATTTTTTAGGTAAGTTCCAGAGTAAAGCAGGAAAATACTTTCAACACTTTTAGGCGAATAAAGTATAAGTTGTTAACTAAGTTATGACTTCTTAAACTAATTCTATAATTGAGAAACCATAAAGAAGCTTTTAAACAAAATTCTACTGTTTTTGCTATTTTGTCCTTCAAAATTCTGCCTATTTAAATTTTGTTTTCAATTTTACCCGCCAGAATTTTATTTATTTCAAAAACCCAAAACTATGTTTTTTAGGTGCAAAATGGCTTACAAAAATTCTGGCTGGTAAAATTGAAAACAGAATTTAAATAGGCAGAATTTTAATGGACAAAATAGAAAAAAAGTAGAATTTTAAAATAGAATTTTGTTTAAAAGCAGAATTTTGAAAGTCCTGATTTCGAAGTCAGAAATAAAGCCGCATAAAAAAATCTTTTGTAAAATAATATATTTTCCTCATATCTATTTGCCTGTCGATCTACATTATTTATATTTCGAACTGCTGCCAGAAGTGTGAAGAGATTTTTTCAAAGCTTGGCAGTTAATATTTTTAGTAGCAAAAATGAAAATTGTATGCATTAAAATGATTTATTTAAAAAGCGGCTCTATAACGCTTCATTTTCTTTTTTTTTTGAAACAAGAAAAGTAAAGGTAAAATAGTACAAAATCAATATAATAAAAAAAAATATAAAGAAATTATAATTCATTGAACAAAAATCAACGATTTTTCCTCCTGAAAGTTTGCATAGATTTCTATTCCGCAACCGTTACTTTAAAGCATCTTTATCTTGTTGTCAGTCTCTTTAAAATTAAAAAAAAAAGTTGTGATTAGTTTTTGAAATACTATCCAATTTCGGTTTTGACTTAGAAAAAAATTTCCAAAAGTATGTATTTATTTAAGTTCAAAGGAGTAACGTGAAATGTGTCAATCTATATAAGACTTAAGCAGAGAAATTCCAATAGGCAATTTCATGGTAACTCACGTTACATCCAGAAAAGTGTCCAATACATAAATAGATAAATTGATACCAAAAAATACTGTTTATAAATGCAGCTAAACCATTACCTACTTTCATAGTAAAGTATTTTTTTTTATTATTTTTTTAAACATTTGTCAAGAAAAAATAAAATTCGTTAATTCAAGTAACACTAATCAGACACTAAAGTTTAAGAGCTCGACAGTTTGGTACTTCTCTGTTCCATACAAAAAAATTAATAAAAAATTAAATATAACTTTCTTGAAAATGGCTCAAACGACTTACATTAAGTACTTGAATGTTAAAATCTATTTCAAATCCAATTCTGTATTTTTCACAAAAACATACATACATACATATAATGTCAAGAAAAGGTGTTGCCATTTTTTGAGAAAATTGACACACATTTTGGCTACTGTCAAACATTTCTTTTAGATCTAAATAATTTAATTCCAAGCAAGGTATTGTTTAAAACTGGAGTCATAAGATTATATTTTAAAGAAACTAGATTTTATATCATGCTTTTACAAGAAATTTCCAATTTTAAACCAAGGTCCTGGTTATTATCATTTTCCATAGAAACACATAGTAGGTATGATATTCATTTTCTATTAATTTCTCGTTTATATTAATTCAATCTTAAAACTAATACTTCTATTTCTTCAACAGGTACCACAAGTACGCCAGCTTGAAGCAGTTTACCCAAACAATGTAGAAAACACGGATCTGAACAAATCTGGTAGTGATTTTGACGGTATAGTATTTGATGGTACAGCTGATGCATGGAATATGGTTGAACCTGTTGCTGGTGGTTTGACACGTAGTGAAATAAGTGTTGAAGATCAACAATTATTACCACAATCTTCAGTAACAGTTTCAATATTTGAAGCTTTAGCTGATATTTTATCAAAAACCCCTACAACAACAACTTCAACTACAACCACAACTACAACAACAACATCAACAACTGAACTTCCAGATATAATTCAGGTACCGGAGCAAAATAAAATTGACTCCATTACATCATCAACCACTGTAAATACACATGATGATGTTGAAAATCCAACAACAACAACTACTAATGAAATATTAATTACGAATAATGATCGCGATGGGCGTTTACTAAATAGTGTGGAAATTAATTCATCCACAACAATTCCAATTTCCACTTTACCTTTTGATCCTAAAGATTCCTCTGAAACAATAACAGTCCCTCAATCAGACACATCAGACACAACATTGCTTTTTAAATCCCAAACAGAACAAACAACAACTACCCCTGAATTAACTACACTTCCCACTGAACCTACCCTTACTAATTTAAACCTTACTAACATTAGTACTAGATTATTGGAATTAACAACGCTAGAAAGTAATCCGCCAACAAGTCTACCAATGCCATTTTTGGCAGATGCACTAACAACTCCCGGTAGTAGTTTAATAACACAACCGCAACTAATTGCAGCTATAAGTAACTTTTTGGATACTTCCGTACAAAATGCTTCTGATACAATGGCAACAACTACTACAGAAAATACCACAAATACAACAGCAACACTGGATACAAATAGTACTCCTACAGATGCTTCTACTACACTTTCTCCTCCCATAACTACTACTTTTAGTGTTCCCACTTCTACGGGATCGCCACCGGTCACAATATCATTCCTTGATCTTTTTACCATTCAAGCTAAAAAGGTTAATCAAAATACAGAAGCTGCTGTTGATATCCATCCGATTTATAAGGGACCAGAGGCAACAACAATGCCTGTAAGTGTGGAAAAGAAACAGACAACTGGTCGTCCAGTTAACATAAACGCGTTTTTCGGTACTCAAACATACCCTTCGATTTCTGTTTCTGGAAGTACTTCTACTGATCGAACTATTGATTATTCTAGTACTTTTTCGGGAACTTCAGAAGTGACTGGTGGCGTGACCACAGATACTGCCATTCCATTTACATCAACTCTTGAACCAGATACATCTACTCTTGAATACACTACTCCTTCACAATCATCATCCATTCGAACCCAGTCCTTACCAATCCATTTGAATAGTATCATAGGTTCCACACAGAAATACGATCAAACAAGCCCATTTAAAACAGTTCAAACTGATATCACAACAACAATACGTTCCCGTTTTGGCAACAGACGTATACCGATTTTACCAGCTGGAACTGTACAAAGCACAACTAACAAGGTTTTGACAGAAATCCAAACAAGTTCCACAAAAACACCGATTTCAACATCTACAACAACAACAACTGTCATTCCAGTGTCATCTGAGAATAACCGACAACAACAACAACAACTGTCAAAAAATATCACTACAACAACATCATCAACAACAGAACAAAAACCTATTCAAGATTTCTCAGTTTATGGTATTTTACCCAATAATACAGTCGTTCGAAAACGCCCACCTCAAAACTCACGTCAACTTGATATTGGCATTATGGTGTATGGAATATTACCAAATCAAACTGTGGTACGGAAGTATCCAAATGGCACATTGATGATTGTTGATTCATCTAAAGATGTCGAAGTTATCGATATCGATCCGAAAATGCTTTTCAATCCATTTAGTGAATTATATCGTACCAGTCAAAGCAGCTTACTACTAACTACACACCGTAGTACAACTTCTACACATCGATTAATTGAAAGTAATCATATATTAAGTTCGAGTTCAAGTTCAAGTACAGAGGTGGTGCCAAATAATAATATAAATAATTGTAATAATTCTTCCACTTATGATGGTAGTGGTCGAAGGGGAAATAGTATTAAAGATACAACAGAAAGTGGTAACACTGATTCAACTTTAACTACTAACACAGATGACGAGAATCTTATACAATGGCTAAGTGATAATGAGGATAATATATACAATTCTACTATTCTAGTTGAATCTAATACGGTATGGATTTATATTTAAGAAAATTTAAATATAAATATGAAATTTTTAATTTCGTTTTGCACACAGATTTTAGTGTGTGTGAAAACATATTTAACATAATGTCATTAATTTTTGGTGAAAATGAAACTGTATATATATAGTTTGAGATCTTACAAAACTTTTTTACCTTTTCATTTTCTTTGATACCAAACGTCAGTGATGTCTGATGATAAAAGTGTTGAAGTATGATGAAACAAAGTACCTACTAGAGTGAAGATTGCTCAAAAGTAGTATAGAAGAGTAGTATTTTGAATGATATGGTAGTGAAGTAGTATAGTAGCTAGTGATGAAAAAATATTTTTTTTTATTCCTGTTCAATACTGTGCAAAAGAAACAATACACAAATATGTATACATATTCAGATATCTGTGAGTAAAATTGAAAAATACACCAAAATGTCAGTGCTGTCAACATTTTGTTATTAAACCAGTTGGTCCATTTTTGAAGTTATACTTCTTATGGGAGGGTGGGTATGAAAATTTCCTTTTTGACAAGAATGTCAAAGGGATTATGACGCGATCACCATGGGTAGCAGGGCTGTCGTTTCACCTCTAGAGTAGGCAGTACTTTAGTATTTAAAAATGCAGTACGCTGCAGTACGGCAAACAAAAAACACACAACACGTTGCAAGTTACATGTTTCATGTGACAAGTTGCATGTGGCATGTGGCAAGTACCATGTGGCATGAAACATGGTGCAAATGCATGTTGCATATGGCAAGTAGCACAAGGCATGTGGCAAGTTGCCAGGGTTGCAAAAAGCTCACATTTCAGCTCAGCTCAAATTTCGAGCTAGGTACCATAGTTCAGCTCATTTTAGCTGATCTGAAAGTGAGCTGAGCTGAAAGTGAGCTTAAAGTGAGCTAAAAGTGAGCTGAAAGTGAGCTGAGAGTGAGCTGAGCTGAAAGTGAGCGCCCCCAAATTCCAACGCCAATATCTCGGAATTTGGAAGAAAATGAAAAAAAATTTTTGATGCCAAAAGGTAGCGGGGACTCTAACCTACATTTGGGTACAACTCCTATCCTTGTAGGTCCACGCGTTCTCAAACCAGGAAAACTTAAAAGTTAAAAAAAATTGGCACGATTCTGAAAAAAATAGGCATGATGTGACGGTTTAACATGGAAGGCGATTTTTAAAAAATCTGACAATGTGCGAAGCATAGGCCCATGACACAAGCTATCATTTGGCATCACTCCCAAAAATTGTTCTCAAACGGTTTAGCTTCCAGGAGCGTTCAAAGATTCGGGGATTTTTCGAAAAAAAATTGTACCCCAACTTTCAAACGCGATTTTCTCGGAATTTTGAAAAAAACCGAAAAACCGGATTATACCACTATCGGGTAGCTGAGATTATAAGCATTCATATGAAACCACTCCCATGTCTTTAGATCAAAGCGTTCAGATCCCAGAAGTTTTTTCGCGCCCCCAACTTCCAACGCCTAAATCTCGGAATTTTGAATAAAATGAAAATAAAATTTTTGATGCCAAAAGGTAGCGGGGACTCTAACTTACATTTGGGCACAACTCCCATCCTTGTAGGTCCACGCGTTCTCAAACCGGGAAAACTTAAAAGTTAAAAAAAATAGGCACGATTCTGAAAAAATAGGCATGATGTGGCGGTTTAACATGGAAGGCGATTTTTTAAAAATCTGACAATGTGCAAAGCGTAGGCCCATGACACAAGCTATCATTTGGCATCACTCCCAAAAATTGCTCTCAAGAGGTTTAGCTTCCAGGAGTGTTCAAAGATTCGGGGATTTTTCGAAAAAAAAAATTTACCCCAACTTTCAAACGCGATTTTCTCGGAATTTTGAAAGGAGTCAAAAAACCGGAATTTTGTTTTATGATAAAAAAAGAAATATTTTACTAAAAAAATAGAAATATATTTACTATTAAAAAAACCAAGAGAAAAGATCACGAAAAATTATCTGTTTTATTTATAAAAATATCCATGTGTTAAAATTTGAGCTGAGCTGTGAGCTGAGCTCAATTTTGAGCTTTGTAGCAACCCTGCAAGTTGCATATTGCAACTACTAGTGCTGAAGCACACACAATTCTCATAAAATTACCATATCGCACATTTTATGCGCAATTCGTTTACTTTCGTTAAGCATATACCGTACGTTCTGAACCGCACAACATGAGTAAATTTCACAGAATAAATTGAAAACTACATGGACGCAAGGAGGATGAAAGAATTAATTTATTGTTCACTTGATAAAAATGTAAAAAACGAAGTGTGGATTAATTAATTTAATAATAGAAATTAAAAAAAATATCAAATGAAATTCATTTACATAATACTGAATGAGAAGTATAACTTCAGTCGCGTGTAATGTGTACACACACTCTTTTTTTTGTTTCTATATTTTGCCTTAATGAAATTAAGGATTTTTCTTTTCGCATCAGCAACGCTTAAGCTGGTGAAGTAAACAAGAACACATTTACATTAATTTGTGAACATTTGTCATTCATCACAAAAATGTATGTACACTGAGGGAAAAAATAAATTGAAGTTGAAACGTCGTTGTTTCAAAGATGAACTACTTTGATTTATGTGACTTTAAGATACGAAACCATCAAAAATTAACCTTTTTTCCACGTTGATTTTAAAATGTCCATCTTCAACGCAAAATCATTCCGAATAATAGTTAAATCAATGTGGTTTTTATTGATTTCACGTTGTTTTATGGTGGCTTTTCCCTCAGTATATGTATTTGGATTTAACCCGTTGTAATTCAAGATCGTAAATTTTAAAATTAATAATGTCAATCGAATTGCTTTTAACTATAACGCATTTTTTTTTTTAAATTCAATATCTTCATTATTTACTTTCAAACGCATTTTTGTATTGTTTTTCGGCCTGAAAAATTAAAACAAATGATGCAGAAAGCTTATTTTTTGGTCTAATAAACAATTTGTATACTCTTTTCCACAAAACAATTGCGCTAGCCAGAAAAAAAATATTTTCACTTTTGTACTTTTTCAAAAAGTGGTGTACGTAGTTAAGCCTTAAAAATCATTTAATGTTTATTTTTAGCACTTTTCAAAAATCCAAAAATCCAAAAATAAAACTCTTGTGTATAAGTTTGACAGCTATAAGACAACAATAAATAAGGTTTTTGATCACATTTTCCAAATTTAAACAGTTGTATAAAGTTATACAACGTTTATAAATACGGGGGCGTATGTTTGTACAGGAAAAATATTTTTTCTGAATTTCGTATTCTTTACACAAATTTGCTTGTTCTCAAAAAAAAACAAAACCGAAATTTCAACGATAACTGCCATTTAAAAACTATTGACGCAACTTATTAGAAATATGGTATACTAATACGTTATAGCAATATTTAAAAATTATATTATAAGCTTCAAAAGAAGAAAAACATAGTTTGTATAGTATTTGTGGGACATTTGTTGTTTTGTAAAAGATATGTCACCTGCGCTACAAGGGGTTAAAAACGAATCTTGATATGCCAGTGAAAAACGCTAACTGCTGTCAAAAGTGGTTTACTTGGCAAGTCGGTTATCACCAAGACTTTTAAATGCTTTAAAAAATCAATGACCATAAAATCCCAAAATTAAAATACTCAAAATTTAAGTACTCTCTTACGCTAGGCTTAAAAAGTTCTATTCATTTGGTTTATTTAGACAAATCGTCGCCCTAGTATTGGAGTGCCGTATACGCCAAATTGCATTTTTTGAACTAGGTATGCAGTCGTATGTTTTCGAAGTTGCTCTTTTCAAATCTGCTATCCGTTTTTTTCTATCTTTTTTCGTTGCCGAGATATTCACTATTGTTTTGACAAAAACATGAAATTTTGGCATTTACGTCAAATTTTTCATGCAATGCAAGAAAATTTTGAGAATTGTTTTGACGTACGTTATGTTTTTCTTTGACGTACGTGTATATGAATAAAAGAAACTTCTGATTTTCATGGCGTATACGGCAAACTCATTTTGGACAAAAATTTAAATATTTTGAAAACAAAACGATACTAAAATATCAAAAAATACCAGCGGTTAGTTCTTTCGCAATTATCTTCCGAACATTTAAATGTGATTTCAAAAAAATGTAAAAATGGCGTATACGGCAGTTCAATACAAGGGCGACGAAATGTATTTGCTGTGTCTTCGAATCCCAGCTTCCAACTAAGGCTACCAGTTCCGATGTTGGCAGGTTAGTCCCGATATCTGTACCCATTTACAAAATGCTCCGGTTTTTTTCCCGACATTCCGGTTTTCAATAACTTTTTTCTAAAAAAAAAAACCAGATAGAGAATTGATATGATCGCTATAAAACACTGTAAATATTTTTTAATGCAAATGCATTTAAAAAAATTATTTTTACAACCCTGCCAAGCCATGTTTTCAATTTGTAATATTTAAGATGTTTTTTGCGAGCTAAAAAAGAAAACCAATTATCCAGCCCTGTGTAAACCCCACAATCAAAAATTTGACTCAAACTGTTTAATCTTTACATTAAGTGAATGGTCAAAGAAGTCAGATGGTTAAACTATTCATTTAATAGAGGAAAATAAGAAAGTCACTGTGGTGTATACATAACTTTTTTTGTATCAACAATTTTTATTTGCTTTAAGATTTTAACATACAAAAAGTTGCGCATACACCACAGTGACTATCTATTTTAAGAAAGCTTAAAACAAAAATATAACTAAGTAAATTGTGTTTTGCATCAGTTGGCAACCATGAACTATAATTTTTTTTACTGAATTTGTACTAATTGGTTTAGGTCCGAGATAATTCATGAACCGGTTCACAACCGATTAAAAAAAATCTAAAGCACAAACCATTTTACTGTTTAAAATTATTGAAATTCGTTACAATTTAAAAAATAAAACAAAATAATCAACAGTTTCATGGTCACCAAAAAAACAAAATGACTTTTTGAATTAAATAACTTGTACAAATTGTAAAAAAAAATTATGTTTTGGAAATTATTTTATTCTAACAAAAATCAGTTCTAACAAAATTCATAAAAAAAAACAATTTTCCTTGTAAGATACATTTATTAGGATCTTCAATTTTATTTCAAAAATTTTTTGAGATTAATTTTATTAACATTTCCCAACCTAATGATACAAAAATCTAGGAAAATGCAGTTCTATTGGATTTACTTAAAAGAAAATACATCAAAACCGATCTACCATCGAGATCTTCGAATGTGGTAAGTTTAACCACAGCAAGAAATATTATCGAAGAGAATTCAATTCCTGCCAATAAAGAAGAAGATGTTTCGGAAAATACACTATTCGACTCAAGTGAAGAAAAAGTTAGTAAAAACAATTTTTCTAAAATTTCTTCAACAATTTTTTTTTTAATATTTTTATTTACAGAAAAAAGATTCCCGTGAGGATCTCTTCCTGCCAAATGTTGGTTCAGTGGTGCCAAATCAACGTTTCAACAACAATAACGATGATGAAAATGTTATTTCAAAACAATTTGACACATCTTATGCCAATGTTGGTATTGGTAGCATATTTGCTGGAAATAAAGGTAGAAAACTTGATGATATCACATTACAACGTACAAAATTGTATCCAATTAATTATGAGATGGCAACACAAAATACATCAACAAAACTATTTCCCATACACAATAAAACACTTACATCGTCCACAATGCACACACAATCTACATCAGGCATCAATTTGAATAATAATAGTAATCATTTGATTCAAAAGGAATTATCAGACTTAACTGATAATAATGAAGAGGTGGTGAATCGTACGCATGGTATTGTTGTTGAAAATCATCCAATCGAAGTGATTGAACGATTTGAAACGGCAACACCGAAGCGTGATGGGGAGTCGAAATTTATTGATTTTGGTATTTTGGAATCGGAAGTCGATTCAGAAGCAAATGGTGATTATTTTATGGATCCAGAGGATCGTTTGAAAATTATTGATTATGGGTTTGATTTTGATACAGACGAAGAAGGTAGTGGTAGTATGAATAATGTAAATGAAGATGATAAAAATGATGATGGTGGTTTTGAGAGATTGGGTAATGTGGGTGACAGACAGAAAAATGTTTCAAATGTCAAAATTGAAACATCAACCATTTTGAATGCAGAAATCAATTCAAATGTCAATTTAAGTGATGCCCAATCTGATTTTAAAACTCTAAAGGACGATTCTGAGTCAACAACAATTTTGAGAGATTCTGAAAATACAGTAACAGAATCACCTTTTGTTCATATTGTTTTTCCAGAGGGTGCTCTAGAGTCATCTGAGAAATTTTCTGACATTTATACAACGGTTTCGCCGTTGAGAAATTCGTCAACTTTGTTTGAGTCAGAATACCTGATTCCAACCAAAAAACCTGAGACGAGTCAAAATAAAAATATTTATCAACGTTTGACTACCTTAAGACTTTTTATTGATAAAGATACAGCTGACAAAAATAAAATTTCCCACAATACAATAGTATCAACAACTACGTTAAGATCAACTTCTTTAGACCAGGGAAGCATTGAGACAGATCTAACTGATATTCCTTTGAATATTAAGAACGACTCAGCTCTTTTAGAAAACTCTTTCAAATTGTCAAATGATAAAGAATCTGGTAAGAACTATGGGATTGTGTTAGAAGAAGAGGGAGAGGGTCAAGGGTTCAAAACTTTATTATCTAATGGTTCTCAATATGAAACGAAATCTGAAGACTTCTTCGATTCTGATTCCAAAATTTCTGACTACCTTGATTCTCCCCTCGATAATTCTTCAACGAAGAATAGTTTTAATAATAACATAACGTCAGTTGAGTTCAGTGATGTTAAAGAATTGGGAAATGTACAAAAAACCGAAGAAATAATTTCAGTACATTTTAATACCAGTTCTATAAGTTCTTCTTATGACTTGAATTCCTCAAGTAATTCCTTAAAAGTTCAGAAGGCTCATCACGTTGATTCTTTTGGTTCACAGTTAAACAGTTCTGATGAAAAAATGTCCTCTGTCCCTGTCGTAAATGAGTCTTTATTGATTCAAGACCATCCGAACTCCGATAAGTTTGATCAAGCTAGAGTTGAAATGAATTCAGAAAAATCAACTGCTAATATTGATTCCGAGACTCTAGAAGGTTATAGTGAAATAACGCATAACTCTCAACCTGAAACTGAAATTGTTCCCGTAGAAATACCATCTATTTCTAATGATTCATCTGATACTCAAGATCAATTTTCCAACATTTCTAATGATTTTGAAAAGAAACAAAAATCTGAAGAAATTATTTCAGCTGGTATTTCAAATTCTAATAACGATTCTCCGTCTGAAACAAGTTCTTCTGAAAACTACAATTCTTCAACAGTATTGAAGATTTCAGACTTGAATGCAAATTTGTCGGTGAATCTAGCTCCAGGAGCTCAAAATTTCGATACTGATCGTTTTCAAGATGATTTTTTGTCTTATTCATTTAATAAAACTGATGAAAGTGATATGAAGAATTCTCCAGTATCTGAAGAAACATTTTCTGTAACAAATGATAACTTATGGATTCAAACACCTGATAATGTGTCGACTAGCTACATTGGAGCAGGTTCATTTGATAATCTTGCTTTAACCAGAAATGAAATATTGAATGAGAATAAATCTGAACTTCAGACTCCTAATGTTGATTCCAATACATTGAAAGCTGATATTAATTTGAATAACTTTAATTCCGATAAAGATTTAAAAATTATTGAACAAACCAGTGCAAATGATACAATGCCTAATGAAAATAACGAACCATTTATAAGCAGTCCACTGGGTGAAATAGGTTCTTCTGAGGACTTAAATTCAGTGTTAGGAACTTCTGACTTAAATGAAAACTTGTCAGTGAGTTTAGCTCCAAAAGATCAGAATTCTGATAATGATCGTAGTCAAAATAACTCTTTCGCTAATTTGTTTAATAGTTCTGATGAAAGTAGCATTAGTTTTAGAGATGCACCATCTTCATCAGAGCGCACAACTTCTTCAATAAATGAAAATAGTAATTCTTCACTAATATTACCAATTTCTAACTTGAACAAAAATTCGTCACTAGTTTTACCTCCCCAAGTTCAGAATTCTCATCCAATTAGTAACCAAACTGATTTCGTCATTTCATCGTTGAATGACATTGACGGGAGTAAAACCGATTTGAGAAATGAAATCGGTGTTCTAGTACCCTCTGATACAGCCGAAGATAATTCTTTATCTATTCAAAACTCCAAAAACTCGTCTGATAGCTATAATGATGCACAATTGTCTGATAGTTATACCTTGACTAGTAAGCAAGGTTTCAATGAAATAGCACCTACTGATAAAAATTCAGAAACAATGTATGCAATCGTCAGTTTCAAGACACCAGAAATTACAGATTCAGAAACTTCCAACTATAGTTCTGCTAATGAAAATTCAGAACCACAGAATATTTCAGTGGAAGTTGCAACTATTTCGAATGATTCGTTATTACTTTCTGATAACCTTGAAGCTATGAACGACCAAAAGGAAGCAATTTCTTCCAAAACTAATTTAGATTCAGATAGAAATTCTTACCAGGAAGCAAGTCTAACTGGAAAAGATAACTCTAATGACGTATTTGCTCATGAAAATTATTCCGAAGTAATAACTTCTACAGCTGATTCCAAGAAAATAGAAGGTGAAACAATTTCTACTCATTTGAAACCAGTAAAAGATTCAACCAGTAATTTGACTTCTAACCTTAAAACTTCCGAAAATTTTCCAGAAGTTTTCAACGATTCAATTGAAACACCTGTTCCATCTTCCAAAACAACAGAATTAGAGGAAATAGTTGGTACAATGGAATCTGACAACCTGCCAACAGAACAATTGAATGCTCCAGAATTCACAATTATTAAAAACGAAGAAGAAAATTTCGACAAAATTTCTTCTGTGAAATCTAGTAAAATATTGACTTCAACGAATAAATTTTCTCCTAATGTAGTTTTAAGTGCCGAAAGAGAACAAAAAGCAGAAGGTTTGTCTATTGATAATGTTGAATCTCAAACTATAGTTATGGCTCCTACAGCTAATAACTCTGAAAGTAACGAACATTTTTCGGAACTATCAAATTCCAAAAATAATACCGCAGAAAAAGAAAAGTCAACAACGACGAGCTCTTCAAGTCTTCAAATTTCTGAAGAGGAAGATCAAGTCCATTCTATAGGTGAAGAACTATTAATTACTAATATACATTCAAATTCGTTTAATGGGATAAATGGAGGAAAAGTGGATGATGTTCCTTCTCAACAAAAAGATCATTCTGAAGATATCAATGTTAAAATTAGTGATTTCACCAAATTCTCAGATGATTTCAGTGAAAAACTGATTCCAATTGACGAAAGAAAACCTATAGATCTATTAGTTGAATTCAAGAATAATTTAACGAAAGGTTTTACAATAAGTGAAGCAGTTATTGAAGATGGAATTTATGTTCCAAATTTGGAAGATTTTGTTGAAACTTTAAATGATCCAACGAAAAATTTTCTAAAGGTCTTAAATTTATCACACACAATTCAAAATATTGATTCAAATAATGAACCTTTTGTTTCAATTGTTGAAACAAATTCCTCTCATCAAGTGGATTCTTCTAGGAAAAATCAAATAGAAAATCAAGAAACTGAAAGCTTTAACAATAACAAAGAAGATAACATCTTGAAAAGTTTGAATTCATCAGAATGGTCTACATTTGTAGAAAACTCAGCAGAAACAACTCAAAATACTGATTCAAGTAAACAACCACTGGATTCGGTTGTTGAAGAAGATTTTTTAAATCAAAATTATTCTTCTACAACAAAGCAATCAGGTTTCATTGATAACCTAAATTTATCGAAAGAGTCTACTTCTACAGAAAGTTCTACAGAAGCAATAACAAATATTGAGTTGAATAGAAAACTTCAGGATTCAATTGTTGATAACTCGTCGAATCAATTTAAATCAATCAATATTAATCACAGCGTTTTAGCAGAAACAACATTTAAACATCCTGAACTTGGTTCTGATACTACAAAACTGCAACCAGTAGAACAAATAGGGACCGTACTTAATACAACTAAAATTGTAACAGGCTTGAACTCATCCGGTGATTATATTTCCGTCACAGAAAGTCCAATAAAAGCAGATACTAAGTCGACTGAAGGAGCTTTCATTTTTGGTGATAAAGAAAATTCTATGAAACACCCAGCGGATAATCAAAGTCATGGAAGTTTTGCAACGGAATTCAGCGATAAAACAAATAACTTCGTGAAAGGTTTTAACTTGACTAAAGTTTTATCTTCTACA